>NC_092708.1:31839324-32456930 GCF_047496885.1 Scyliorhinus torazame | reverse complement strand
CTTGCCAGTTCACCCCTGATCCCGTGTGACTTCACCTTTTGTACTAGTCTACCATGAGGGACCTTGTCAAAGGCCTTACTGAAGTCCATATAGACAACATCTACTGCCCTACCTGCATCAATCATCTTAGTGACCTCCTCGAAAAACTCTATCAAGTTAGTGAGACACGACCTCCCCTTCACAAAACCGTGCTGCCTCTCACTAATATGTCCATTTGCTTCTAAATGGGAGTAGATCCTGTCTCGAAGAATTCTCTCCAGTAATTTCCCTACCACTGAAGTAAGGCTCACCGGCCTGTAGTTCCCGGGATTATCCTTGCTACCCTTCTTAAACAGAGGAACAACATTGGCTATTCTCCAGTCCTCCGGGACATCCCCTGAAGACAGCGAGGATCCAAAGATTTCTGTCAAGGCCTCAGCAATTTCCTCTCCAGCCTCCTTCAGTATTCTGGGGTAGATCCCATCAGGCCCTGGGGACTTATCTACCTTAATATTTTTTAAGACACCCAACACCTCGTCTTTTTGGATCACAATGTGACCCAGGCTATCTACACCCCCTTCTCCAGACTCAACATCTACCAATTCCTTCTCTTTGGTGAATACTGATGCAAAGTATTCATTTAGTACCTCGCCCATTTCCTCTGGCTCCACACATAGATTCCCTTGCCTATCCTTCAGTGGGCCAACCCTTTCCCTGGCTACCCTCTTGCTTTTTATGTACGTGTAAAAAGCCGTGGGATTTTCCTTAACCCTATTTGCCAATGACTTTTCATGACCCCTTCTAGCCCTCCTGACTCCTTGCTTAAGTTCCTTCCTACTTTCCTTATATGCCACACAGGCTTCGTCTGTTCCCAGCCTTTTAGCCCTGACAAATGCCTCCTTTTTCTTTTTGACGAGGCCTACAATATCACTCGTCATCCAAGGTTCCCGAAAATTGCCGTATTTATCTTTCTTCCTCACAGAAACATGCCTGTCCTGTATTCCTTTCAACTGACACTTCAAAGCCTCCCACATGTCAGATGTTGATTTGCCCTCAAACATCCGCCCCCAATCTATGTTCTTCAGTTCCCGCCTAATATTGTTATAATTAGCCTTCCCCCAATTTAGCACATTCATCCTCGGACCACTCTTATCCTTGTCCACCAGTACTTTAAAACTTACTGTATTGTGGTCACTGTTACCGAAATGTTCCCCTACTGAAACATCTACCACCTGGCTGGGCTCATTCCCCAATACCAGGTCCAGTACCGCCCCTTCCCTAGTTGGACTGTTTACATATTGTTTTAAGAAGCCCTCCTGGATGCTCCTTACAAACTCCGCCCCGTCTAAGCCCCTGGCACTAAGTGAGTCCCAGTCAATATTGGGGAAGTTGAAGTCTCCCATCACCACAACCCTGTTGTTTTTACTCTTTTCCAAAATCTGTCTACCTATCTGCTCCTCTATCTCCCGCTGGCTGTTGGGAGGCCTGTAGTATACCCCCAACATTGTGACTGCACCCTTCTTATTCCTGATCTCTACCCATATAGCCTCACTGCCCTCTGAGGTGTCCTCTCGCAGTATAGCTGTGATATTCTCCCGAACAAGTAGCGCAACTCCGCCTCCCCTTTTACATCCCCCTCTATCCCGCCTGAAACATCTAAATCCTGGAACGTTTAGCTGCCAATCCTGCCCTTCCCTCAACCAGGTCTCTGTAATGGCAACAACATCATAGTTCCAAGTAGTAATCCAAGCTCTAAGTTCATCTGCCTTACCCGTAATGCTCCTTGCATTAAAACATATGCACTTCAGGCCACCAGACCCGCTGTGTTCAGCAACTTCTCCCCGTCTGCTCTGCCTCAGAGCCACACTGTCCCTATTCCCTAGTTCTCCCTCAATGCTCTCACCTTCTGACCTATTGCTCCCGCGCCCACCCCCCTGCCATACTAGTTTAAACCCTCCCGTGTGACACTAGCAAACCTCGCGGCCAGGATATTTATGCCTCTCCGGTTTAGATGCAACCCGTCCATCTTATACAGGTCACACCTGCCCCGGAAGAGCTCCCAGTGGTCCAGATAACGGAAACCCTCCCTCCTACACCAGCTGTTTAGCCACGTGTTTGTCTGCTCTATCTTCCTATTTCTAGCCTCACTGGCACGTGGCACAGGGAGTAATCCCGAGATCACAACCCTCGAGGTCCTGTCTTTTAACTTTCTGCCTAGCTCCCTGAACTCCTGCTGCAGGACCTCATGCCCCTTCCTGCCTATGTCGTTAGTACCAACATGTACAACGACCTCTGCCTGTTTGCCCTCCCCCTTCAGGATTCCCTCTACCCGTTCGGAGACATCCTGGACCCTGGCACCAGGGAGGCAACATACCATCCTGGAGTCTCTTTCACGTCCACAGAAGCGCCTATCTGTGCCCCTGACTATAGAGTCCCCTATTACTATTACTCTTCTGCGCTTTGACCCTCCCTTCTGAACATCAGAGCCAGCCGTGGTGCAACTGCTCTGGCTGCTGCTGTTTTCCCCTGTTAGGCTATCCCCCTCGACAGTATCCAAAGGGGTATATCTGTTCGAGAGGGGGACAACCACAGGGGATTCCTGCACTGACTGCCTGCCCTTTCTGGTGGTCACCCATTTCTCTGCCTGCACCTCGGGTGTGACCACATTTACATAATTGCGATCTATGACGCTTTCCGCCACCTGCATGCTCCTAAGTGCATCCAATTGCTGCTCCAACCGAACCATGCGGTCTGTGAGGAGCTGCAGTTGGGTGCACTTTCTGCAGATGAAGCCATCCGGGACGCTGGAAGCCTCCCGGACCTGCCACATCTCACAGTCAGAGCACAGCACCCCTCTTACTGACATTGCGTCAATTAATTAAAATTAAAATTTGTCTTTTTTTTATGAATACTTTTTTTTTAAATTGCAAAGTTACTGTCAACTATCTGTTTCCTAGCACTAGATTTCTAATAGTAAGGTGAAAAAGTCACTGATAGGAGTAATCTATAGGCCACCAAATAGTAACATTATGGTGGGGCAGGCAATAAACTAAGAAATAACAGATGCATGTAGAATTGGTACAGCAGTTATCATGGGGGATTTTAATCTACATGTTGATTGGTTTAACCAGATCGGTCAAGGCAGCCTTGAGGAGGAATTTATAGAATGAATCCGCGATAGTTTCCTAGAACAGTATGTAATGGAACCTACGAGGGAACAAGCAGTCCTAGATCTGGTCCTGTGTAATGAGACAGGATTGATTCAGGATCTAATAGTTAGGGATCCTCTCGGAAGGAGCGATCACAGTATGGTGGAATTTAAAATACAGATGGAGGGTGAGAAGGTAAAATCAAGCACTAGTGTTTTGTGCTTAAACAAAGGAGATTACAATGGGATGAGAGAAGAACTAGCTAAGGTAGACTGGGAGCAAAGACTTTATAGTGAAACAGTTGAGGAACAGTGGAGAACCTTCCAAGCAATTTTTCACAGTGCTCAGCAAAGGTTTATATCAACAAAAAGGAAGGACGGTAAAAAGAGGGAAAATCGACCGTGGATATCTAAGGAAATAAGGGAGAGTATCAAATTGAAGGAAAAAACATACAAAGTAGCAAAGGTCAGTAGGAGACTAGAGGACTGGGAAATCTTTCGGGGGCAACAGAAAGCTACTAAAAAAGCTATAAAGAAGAGTAAGATAGATTATGAGAGTAAACTTGCTCAGAATATAAAAACAGATAGTAAAAGTTTCTACAAATACATAAAACAAAAAAGAGTGGCCAAGGTAAATATTGGTCCTTTAGAGGATGAGAAGGGAGATTTAATAATGGGAGATGAGGAAATGGCTGAGGAACTGAACAGGATTTTTGGGTCAGTCTTCACAGTGGAAGTCACAAATAACATGCCAGTGACTGATGGAAATGACGTTATGACAGGTGAGGACCTTGAAAGGATTGTTATCACCAAGGAGGTAGTGATGGGCAAGCTAATGGGGCTAAAGGTAGACAAGTCTCCTGGACCTGATGGAATGCATCCCAGTGTGCTAAAAGAGATGGCTAGGGAAATTGCAAATGTACTAGTGATAATTTACCAAAATTCACTAGACTCAGGGGTGGTCCCGGCGGATTGGAAATTAGCAAACGTGACACCACTGTTTAAAAAAAGGAGGTAGGCAGAAAGCGGGTAATTATAGGCCAGTGAGCTTAACTTTGGTAGTAGGGAAGATGCTGGAATCTATCATCAAGGAAGAAATAGCGAGGCATCTGGATGGAAATTGTTCCATTGGGCAGACGCAGCATGGGTTCATAAAGGTCAGGTCATGCCTAACTAATTTAGTGGAATTTTTTGAGGACATTAACAGTGCGGTAGATAACGGGGAGCCAATGGATGTGTTATATCTGGATTTCCGGAAAGCCTGTGACAAGGTGCCACACAAAAGGTTGTTGCATAAAATAAAGATGCATGGCATTAAGGGGAAAGTAGTAGCATGGATAGAGGATTGGTTAATTAATAGAAAGCAAAGAGTGGGGATTAATGGGTGTTTCTCTGGTTGGCAATCAGTAGCTAGTTGTGTCCCTTAGGGATCAGTGTTGGGCCCACAACTATTCACAATTTACATAGTTGATTTGGAGTTGGGGACCAAGGGCAATGTGTCCAAGTTTGCAGACGACACTAAGATAAGTGGTAAAGCAAAAAAGTGCAGAGGATACTGAAAGTCTGCAGAGGGATTTGGATAGGCTAAGTGAATGGGCTAGGGTCTGGCAGATGGAATATAATATTGACACATGTGAGGTTATCCATTTTGGTAGGAATAACAGCAAAAGGGATTATTATTTAAATGATAAAATATTAAAACATGCTGCTGTGCAGAGAGACCTGGGTGTGCTAGTGCATGAGTCGCAAAAAGTTGGTTTACAGGTGCAACAGGTGATTAAGAAGGCAAATGGAATTTTGTCCTTCATTGCTAGAGGGATGGAGTTTAAGACTAGGGAGGTTCTGCTGCAATTGAATAAGGTGTTAGTGAGGCCACACCTGGAGTATTGTGTTCAGTTTTGGTCTCCTTACTTGAGAAAGGACGTACTGGCACTGGAGGGTGTGCAGAGGAGATTCACTAGCTTAATCCCAGAGCTGAAGGGGTTGGATTACGAGGAGAGGTTGAGTAGACTGGGACTGTACTCGTTGGAATTTAGAAGGATGAGGGAGGATCTTATAGAAACATATCAGATTATGAAGGGAATAGATCGGATAGATGCGGGCAGGTTGTTTCCACTGGCGGGTGAAAGCAGAACTAGGGGGCATAGCCTCAAAATAAGGGGAAGTAGATTTAGGACTGAGTTTAGAAGGAACTTCTTCACCCAAAGGGTTGTGAATCTATGGAATTCCTTGTCCAGTGAAGCAGTAGAGGCTCCTTCATTAAATGTTTTTAAGATAAAGATAGATAGTTTTTTGAAGAATAAAGGGATTAAGGGTTATGGTGTTCAGGCCGGAAAGTGGAGCTGAGTCCACAGAAGATCAGCCAAGATCTCATTGAATGGTGGAGCAGGCTCGAGGGGCCAGATGGTCTACTCCTGCTCCTAATTCTTATGTTCTTATGTGATGTGCACTGATGTCAGCAAATTATTTGCGCGGGCTATAGGCAGATCAACATCTTTGATTGCATTGAGAAACACCCTTAGTAAATTTCTCATCATGTTTTCCAAGAATCCAGAGTGTGGACACCTCCATACCTTCTGTCTTTGTGGCAACAAAGAGATGTAGCATGAGGAAAAATTGGCAACTAGGATTGAGGCAGGAAAAATAATTGAAACAGAAGAACTTGTCAACCAAAACTGGGACTGGAGTTCAGCTCTTTTGTCCATGTTTGAGCCAAAGCTGTAATGGGGTCAGAGCCTAGTTCATTGCTGAGTAAGCGCCACTAGATAGCACTCTCATAATACTCCTTCCACTGTCATGTGAGAGTACCTTTAATAAATAGGTGTTTATCAAATAGCTGTAGTGGATGTACCTTTAAGAAATGGGTGTTTATCAAATAGCTGCAGTGATGTCAGAGTGTGGGTGGGCTGGTCTGTCTATCTGTCACTTTGGTTCTTGAGCTAGCAGCTAAAGTGTGCGTTTAATTTCGTTTTGAGAGTTGGATAGCTGCAAGCAAAGCAAGCAGGTATATAATGATCTCTCTCTCTACAAGCTACAGAATGTCTTCAGCTCATTTGAGGATTTCAAAGTAATGCCTGTTTCTGTAGAGAATGTAAACTTGCTGTCTTTATTTTAAAATGGTTTAACTTGTGGATGTTGCTAGGAAAGATTAAGGGTCACTTATAGAGTACTGTATTCTTTGGGGGAAGTATTTGAGTTGATGGTTGCTAAGATGTTTACTGTGTGTTTATAAAATGTTAACTGGATTCATCGAATAAACATTGTTTTGTTTTAAAAGTACTTTAGATCTCTGTTGCATCACACCTGTAAAGTGGGCCCTTGTGCTCCCCATAACCAAAATCTGTTAAAAGTTGTGGGTCAGGTGAACTCCATGATACACTTTGGTGCTCTCTAAACCCTAGCCCATAACACCACTACTTTGCTGACGATGGAGAGTTGACCGATAGGGTGGTAATTGGCTGGATTGGATTTGTCCTGTTTCTTGTGTATAGGGCGCAATTTTTCACATTGCCGGGTAGATGCCAGTGTTGTAGCTGTACTAGAACAGCTTAGCTAGGCGCGTGGCACGTTCCGGAGCACAAGTCTTCAGTAGTATTACCGGAATATTGTCAGGGCCCATAGCCTTTGCAGTATCTAATGCCTTCAGCCATTTCTTGAATCGTATTGGCTGAAGACTGACATCTGTGATGCTGGGGACCTCCAGATAAGTCGGAAATTAACCATCCACTCGGCACTTCTGGCTGAAGATTGTTGTGAATTCTTCAGCCTTGTCTTTTGCACAGATGTGCTGGGTTCCTCCATCATTGAGGATGGGGTTATTTGTGGAGCCTCCTCCTCCCTCCTAAGGGCAGCATGGTAGCACAAGTGATTAGCACTGTGGCTTCACAGCACCAGGATTCCAGGTTCGATTCCCTGCTGGGTCACTGTCTGTGCGGAGTCTGCATGTTCTCCTCGTGTCTGCATGGGTTTCCTCCGGGTGCTCCGGTTTCCTCCCACAGTCCAAAGACTTGCAGGTTAGGTGGATTGGCCATAATAAATTGCCCTTAGTGCCCCAAAAAGGTTAGGAGGGGCTATTGGGTTATGGGGATAGGGTGGAAGTGAGGGCTTGGGTGGGTCGGTGCAGACTCGATGGGCCGAGTGGCCTCCTTCTGCACTGTATGTTCAATGTTCACTCCAGTGAGTTGTTTAATTGTCCACCACTATTCACGGCGGGATGTGGCAAGACTGTTCAACATGGAGGAATACTGATTCATCAGTTGATGGCGGATGGTCCATGGTAATTAGCAGGAGGTTTCCTTGTCCATGTTTAACCTGAAGTCACGAGAATCATTGAGACCAGAGTCGATGTTGAGGACTCCCAGGGTAACTCCCTCCTGACAGTACACCACTGTGCCACCACCTCTGCTGGATCTGTCCTGCCGGTGAGACACGATTTACCCAGCAATGATGATGGTGGTGTCTGGGACATAGTCATTCTCACAGAATCATACCTTACAGACAATGTCATGCTTCACTAGTCTGTGCGATAGCTCTCCCAACTTTGGCACAAACCACCAGATTTTTTTTTCATAGAATTTACAGTGCAGAAGGAGGCCATTCGGCCCATCGAGTCTGCACCGGCTCTTGGAAAGAGCACCCGACCCAAGGTCACCACCTCCACCCTAGCCCCATAACCCAGTAACCCCACCCAACACTAAGGGCAATTTTGGACACTTAAGGGCAATTTATCTTGGCCAATCCACCTGACCTGCATATCTTTGGACTGTGGGAGGAAACCGGAGCACCCGGAGGAAACCCACGCACACACGGGGAGGATGTGCAGACTCCGCACAGACAGTGACCCAAGCCGGAATCAAACCTAGGACCCTGGAGCTGTGAAGCAATTGTGCTATCCACAATGCTACCGTGCTGCCCCACGGCAGCATGTTAGTAAGGAGGACTTAGTCGGGTCGACAGGGCTGGGTTTGCGTTGCCATTTCCGGTTCCTGAGTCGATGCCGTGTGGTCCATCCAATTTTGTTTCTTTTTCTTGTTTTTGTGGTTTTGGAAAACAACTGAGTGATTTGCTCGGACATTTCTGAGGGCATTTAAGAATCAACCATATTGCTGTGGGTCTGGAGTCACATGTAGGCCAGACCAGATAAGGGTGGCAGATTTCCTTCCCTAGCGGGCAGTGGTGAATCAGATGGGTTTTTACGACAGTCGTTTCATGGTTATCATCAGACTTTTAATTCCAGATATTTTATTGAGTTTAAATTCCACCACCTGCCGGGTGGGATTCGTACCCAGGTTCGAACCCAGGTCCCCAGATCATTACCTGAGTCTCTGCCACCGACAGCGAGAATACCATTACGCCACAGCCTACCTGACATGGATCAAATTCTAAGTGGGCTGAATGGCGTGCAATGTTATTTTGATGACATACTCATCACTGGTTCAAATGAACAGGGGCATTTTCAAGCTACAGTGAAATGTTTTCAGAGCCACAACCTGAGTGTTAAAAAGGAAAAGTGTGACTTTTTCAAGTCATCCATGAATTACCACGGTGATATTATCGCCAAAGATGGCTTACACAAGGAGCCGAAGAAAACGTTTGCAATCTTAGAAGCAATAAATGGTCAAAATATGATGCAATTGAGCTCAGTTTAAGAATCGATCAATTATTGTGGTAAATTTGTTCCGAATTTAACAACACAATTGAAACCTTTGTGTACTTTGTTAAATTCCAAACAGGCATGGCACTGCTCAGAAAAATGTAAAAATACATACAATGAAGTGAAAGAAGCTTTACTAAAGTCAAAGCGGGTGGTTTATTATTTATTTATTTATTTAAATTTAGAGTACCCAATTTGCTTTTTACAATTTAAGGGGCAATTTAGCGTGGCCAATCCAACTACCCTGAACATCTTTGCGGTGTGGGGGTGAGACCCACGCAGACATGGGGAGAATGTGCAAACTCCACACGGACAGTGACCAGAATCAAACCCGGGTCCTCAGCACCGTGAGGCAGCAGTGTTAACCACTGAGCCATCGTGTCGCTCCTACGGGTGGTTTATTATAATCCAAAACTGAAGTTGCCACTTTCTTGTGATGCCTCACCCTATGAGGTTGGTGCAGTTGCACAGATTATGCCTTTGAGAGAGGAACGACCAACAGCATTTGCTTCAGGCAATCTTACTAGCATGGAAATGAATTACACTCACTTTTATGGGCGTCATTATAATAATAATAATCTTTAATAGTGTCACAAATAGGCTTATATTAACACTGCCATGAAGTTACTGTGAAAACCCTCTAGTCTCCAGACTCTGGCACCTGTTTGGGCACACAGAGGGAGAATTCAGAATGTCGAATTCATCTGACAAGCACGTCTTTCGGGACTTGTGAGAGGAAACCGGAACGCCCGGATGAAACCCACGCCGACACGGGGAGAACGTGCAGACTCCGCACAGAGAGTGACCTAAGCCGGGAATCAAACCCGGGTCCCTGGCGCTGTGAAGTTTTACCCTTTTGAGGGATCATTGACCCTTGGCTACAATCTTTGGGCCACATAAAGTTATAGCTTCTTTGGCAGCTAATAGATTACAAAAATGGTCAGCACACCTATTGTCAGCACACATGTACGATATCCAATATCGCAAATTCTGCCGTTTTATCACGATTGCCTTTACAAGTCGATTCGCACCCAGAAGACAATTTTGTCAACATTTCTGACTCATGGGTAGTGTACCTGTGACTTCATTTCCAGTTCAAAGGAATACAAAAACAGATCCTGTGATGGGCAAGGTGATGGACTTTGTCCGAAAAGGAATGCCATCAGACGTTCATTGGAAAAATCCAGACCTCAAGCCCTACATCACACGAAGACTTGAGAGTTGACAGGACAGAATGGAGTTCCATTATGGAGAACCCATGTAATTATTCCTCCGTGCTTGCATAGGAGAGTCCTTGCCCAACTACATGAGGGACATTCTGGTGTGGTGAGTGTCGTGTTGGGTGTTCCGATACACAAACGAACCAACACGGTTGTAGATGGTACAACTCTGTTTTATTATTCTGTACAATAACAACTGTTAACTTCTGGCTGTGGTTCGTACTTCACCAGTTAACCTGTGGACCCAGCCCTAGCACTATCTTAGCGAGGCACTCAGCACATGGTGTATGTCTGAGTGGCACGCTGTGAGCTCTGTGCTCTGAGTTATCTCCTGGTAGAATGAGCGGGAACTGTGGTGTTCCCTGTTTTATAGTGCATGTGCTCTCACTGGTGATTGGCTGCGATGTTGTGTGTGTGTTGATTGGTCCGTCTATCTGTCCATCAGTGTGTGTGTGTGATTGCACCATGATATGTTAATATGGATATCATGACAGTGAGGATGAAGGAATTGCCGCACAGTTATTTTTGTTGGCCAGGGTTAGATGCACAAGTTGAAGAGAATGTAGGGCAATGTCAATCTTGTCCAAAACTCAGGAACACACCACCATTACAACCATTACATCCATGGGAATGGCCAAAACAGCCATGGCAGAGAATACACATCGATTATGCTGGTCCACTGGAGGGACACATGTTCTTCGTGATTGTGGATGCATACTTGAAATGGCCAGAAGTCACGATAATGAAGTCAATGGTGACTGAGCAGACCATTGAGAAACTAGTCGAAATATTCATAATATTTGGAACACCGAAGCAAATTGTCAGTAGTAATGGTATGTAGGACTGCAAAGGAGTTTGAAGAGAACAATATACACCACATCAAGTTGGTTCTATGTCATCCTGCAATGAATGAATTGGCCTAGTGTTTGTGCATTCTATCACAGCATCGAAGGATCAGGAGACATTGGCAAAAAGAGTGAACAAATTCCTCATGTCTCAATGGAACACTGCTTGCATGGGCTTTGGGCAGATAACCACCTTTGCTTGTATGAGCAACACCTCTTAATAAACCTCTCACCGTGTTTTACAAGAATTCAGAGTGTGGGCATCTCCAGACCTTTCCTCTTTGCGGCAACAAAGAAATATAACAGCCTCAATGCCCCAAACAGGAGAGTACCATTGACACAGATTCAAATAGGAGACTTCAGGACAAATGACGAACACTTGGCCAAAGAGGTAGGTTTTAAGTTAGACTTTAAAAGAGGATAGGTTGGACAGGATGGGCTTGTTTTCACTTTAGAAGAGTGAGGGGTGACTTGTTTGAATTAAAAAAGATCCTGGACAGCCTTGACAAGGTGGATATGAAAAGGATGTTCCCTCTTGTTGGCGAGTCCTGAACTGAGGAGCACTGTTTCAAAATCAGGAGTTGCCCTTTTAGGGCAAAGGTGAGGACAATTTGTTTTTCTCTCCGAGGGTTGGGCGACTTTGGAACTCTCTACCTTAGAGAGTGGTGTGGGTGGGTTCATTGAATATTTTTAAGGTGGAGGGAGATAGATTCCTGTTTGGCAAGAAAATTGAAGGTTATCAGCGGTAGATGGGGATGTGGAACTGAACAGAAACAAATCAGCCATGGCCTTGTTGAATCATGGAGCAGGCTCGAGGCCTACTTCTGCTCCTATTTTGTGGGCATGTTTTTATCGGTGAAGAGTTTTTGGAAGGAATTTCAGAGCTCAGGGCCTGGATAGCTGAAATGAAAAATGAAATGAAAATCGCCTATTGTCACAAGTAGGCTTCAAATGAAGTTACTGTGAAAAGCCCCTAGTCGCCACATTCCGGCACCTGTTTGGGGAGGCTGGTATGGGACTTGAACCCGCGCTGCTGGCCTGCCTTGGTCTGTTTCAAAAGCCAGCTATTTAGCCCAGTGCTAAACCAGCCCCAGCTGAAGACATGGCTGCTTCCAGTGGGGAATTTCATTCACGGTCACTGGTTCCTGACACAAATCCCAACCTTTAATCTCGCCAAAGAAGTACATCGGAATATGGACATTAGATGGGAGTGTGAACATGGTGGGGGTGGGAAACGCTCCAGCTCCTCTTTGGCAATAAGCAGTGGTGGCTAAGCCTCTCCATCTCATGCTATGTGCATCATCAGTGGATTGAGGAACTGGGGTGGGAGTCAAGGGTGTATAGGAGCCAGGAGAGTGGTTGGGGAGGTTGGCAGGGATGGGGGTGGGGGGGGGGGTGGGGGGGTGGATGCTGGGGAGGTGGGGTTGTTAGGAAGGTGTAAAAGAGACAGAGGGAATCTATGGGTGTGGGGGTGTTGTAAAGGAGCTGAGTCTCTGGGTTTGGGGGCACTTTGTTTTGGGGGGGAGGTGAAAGGGAGCTGTAGTGGGATGGTAGGGGGTGTTGAGTCCAGGAGGCTCAGACACTCCTAATCAACACAGCTACTGGGACATTTGGTTTAAGAATTAAGAAACACTTCCGCTGAAAGAAAGCCAGGAACCCACAATTCTCAAAACAGAATAAAAAGCTAAGAATTGAATTCAATTCAAGACCTCTTGTGCAATAATAGATTGTAGCGAACTGTGAAAATAATAGTAGCTTAAGGAGGGACAAGGACCAGTTAAAAGATTTGACAAATAGATCCCTGACGCGATGAAAATGCGGAAGAATGTGAGATCCCTTTAAATATGTTCTCTTATGTCACTCCTCAGAAATATGGTCCGCTATCTGTAAATAATCCAATTGCTTACTGATATGGACAAATCTATTTCTACCAGATACACACCAGGATTAGATTAGTTGTGAGTCTCCCAAACACTTCTTGTTATTTTCCATATCTACTGAGTCCTTATGCTCAGCTGACCCATGAATCATACAGAATTCTAATTGAAATACTCAAGCAATACACGATCAGTAAAACAGAAGCGGTTTTCATTGCTGAATTGCTACATGACTTCAAGCAACTTTTCTCTGATGATGAATCAATTGTTGTTTTATTAATGGTTTCTCTCTTCAATGTTTGAATAACCATAAATTGTAAGTGTGATGCTGTTATTATTGTAATGGTTGCAATTAAAACTGTAGGTCTGATTTATATGCATAGTGAATGAGTTTCGAGTGGTTTTTCCTGATTCTGTGATGACAAAATCTGGGAGGATGTTCTCTTTTGTTTCTCATTCTCTCACGGTGTTTCTGTTCTTTCACTCTCTTTCAGCACTCACTCCGGTATTTCCCTATCCCGAATCCTCTCGACTCTCTCGCCTTCTCCCCTTACCTATTTTTTTCTCTTCTCTCAAAGTTACTCTGTGTTCTTTTCTGATAAGGGCTTGTATACATCTGGGGCGGGATTCTCCGCAAACGGCGCAATGTCTGCTACCCGGCGCCAAAAACGGCGCGGATCAGTCCAGCGTCGGGGCGCCCCAAAGGTGCGTGGCGCCAAAGGTGGGAAAGGCCACGCCAGCCGGCGCCGAAAGGACTTCGCCAGGCGATGCATGCGCGGGAGCGTCAGCGGACGCTCACGGCATCCCCGCGCATGGCGAAGGCGGCAGAAAAAGAGTGCCACCATGGCACAGGCCCGCCCGCGAATCGGTGGGCCCCGATCGCGGGCCAGGCCACCGTGGGGGCACCTCATGGGGCCAGATTGCCCCACGCCCCCCCAGGACCCCGGAGCCTGCCCGCGCCGCCTTGTCCCGACGTTGAAAAGGAGGTCTAATCCATGCCCGCTGGCGAGGGTTGTCAGCAGCGGGACTTCGGCCCATCGCGGGCCGGAGAATCGCCAGGGATGGGCCCGCCGACCGGCGCGACACCCGCCCTCGCCGAATCTCTGGTGGGGGAGAATTCGGGACACAGCGGGGGCGGGATTCATGCCAGCCCCCGGTGATTCTCTGACCCGGTGGGGGGTCGGAGAATCGTGCCTCTGGTTTATTAATAATAATAACCTTTTATTGTCACAAGTATCTTTCCAAGGGCCGGTACTGACCCGATAGTGCGAATGGCCTCCTTCTGCACTGTGAATTCTATGATTCTATGAAGTTATTGTGAAAAGCCCTAGTCGCCACATTCCAGCTCTGTTCGGGTAAGCTGGTACGGGAATTGAACCCGCGCAGCTGGCCTTGTTCTGCATCACAAAGCAGCTGTCTAGCCCAGTGAGCTAAACCTGATTAATCATCCAGACATCTGTTCCAGTCGATCATCACTCTTTATGTAAAGAAACCCTTCAAGCATCTGCCCAAAACTTGGCTGACCTGACATTGACCCCATGCCTTCTCATCCGGCCACAATATGCTTTACTGTACTGGTTTTACTCTCTGTATGCTGTTAGGCATAATTATGACTTGGTGTAATGCTCTCGTGGTATTTCATTTTGAGGCAGGGGTACGAGCCATGTTCGGTGCGTTCAAACATGGTATTATTGTTACAATTGTTTGAAACATAACCAACGCTTTTAAAAAATTCATTCTTGAGACGTGGCCTTCACAAGGCTGCACGGCAGTCCGCAATCTGACGTTGCCCACACAAAGCAGTTGAGTATGGAGTTGCAGGGCTCTGAACCGGTAGTTGGGGGAGGAAGGTGCATAGTGGTATCGTCACTGGATTAGTAAACCAGAGACCCAGAGTAATGCTCTGGGGATCCAGATCCAAATCCCGCCACTGCAGCTGGGGAAATTTGAATTCAATAAAAATCTGGGATTAAAAGTCCAATGACCATTGCCGATTGTCGTAAAAGCCCATCTGGTTCACTAATGTCCTTTGGGGGAAGAAATCTCCCGTCCTTACCTGGTCTGACCTACATGTGACTCCAGACCCACAGCAATGTGGTTGACTCTTAACTGTCCCCCTCAAGGGCAATTAAGGATGAGCAATAAATGCTGGCACAGCCAGCGAAGCCCACATTCCATGAACAAATAAAAAAATATAATGAAGGAACAGCGATGCGTCTCCCAGTCAGGACTATTTCTCCCTTGGATGGGGAGTGGGTGGCTTTGGTGTTCCCATGCACCGGTCGCCCTGGCGTTCCCGGCGCTCAAGGTCTCAGGTTTGGGAGGTGCTGCCAAAGAAACCCTGGCAGGTTTCCACAGATAGTTTAAATTATAGGCGCTGTACACTGGTGGTGAAGCGAGTTGAAAGAACATCCCTTAGAGTGCCAGGTGCCTGACAAGCATCAGATGTCCTTCTAAACCTTGGCTGGGATTTCCTGCCCCGTCCACCACCTCTAACGGGCCCATTAGAAGTCAATAGACCTTGGGCCGGCCTGCTTCACCCCCTGTGATGCGTCCTGCTATGGTGCGACTCACCCAATGAAAACGGATTAGCTGCTGCATCTAAATGTTGACTGTGACATTGTAGTGAATGGGAGTATAGTTACTGAGAAACTAGTGGCACTCAAGTGATGATTAAGCTTTGTACTGTCGGGCCTTTGCCCAATAAAACCATTTTTCTCTCCATTGCTCTATTTGGATAGCTAGATGAATAGTAGTAATAATTCTCTACTTAAACCCCATTGTGAAACTCCTGTTTGAAAAATAGGCCTTTTTGAAGAATAAATTTGTTTGGCCTGGCCAGCAGAGATCTAAACAGCAAACCCCCCTCACACAGCTCCAAAAATAATCTTGCCGCTGCTGAAGAGTCCCAGCTCATTGATTCATTCTTCACAGCTCACCCTCCAGAAGTGAGTAATTCAGTTCCTTGCTTTGCGCTGCATCACTTGAAAATTTAAATACCTTAAATTGAAGTTCTAAAGTAGCATTGACTCAATAGAGTCAATTTCAACTCACTGAAAGCTGCAATAATGGATGGTGAAGGCCTCAAAATTATCTTGGTAGATTTACCACTCTGTTGAGACTGATTCTTAGACTACTGCCACTTTTGGAGGATCCTAACTTTAAGAAGTAAAGGTACTTTCTTCTCAGGCACTTAGGCCTCTTTCAATATGCAAATAAGGGTGCTAAGACAGATGTGGATCCTCAATTATCATTTCAAGAGAGAAATCATGCGATCGAGCCGAGAGGCCTCATTTTAAATTATAACTTTTGGATCAGAAGGGGCAGGTATAAGCCTCTAGGATCCACAGAAATAATCTGGACCGGCACTGCTTTGAGCTTCCTTTTGATGATTGTGACGCCCCCGTTCTCCCCCCCCTCGCACCCCCTGCCCCTCCCCCCTCCCCCCACAAATTACTAGCTTGTTGACCTCTGACTAAAAGTTAGAATTGCCATTCAGTGAATCCATCCATTTGTCTCCACACGTATTTGAGTTTAGCAATACATATATTACTCTTTTGAACCAGCCGAGTTGTTGAAATGAGCAGTAGTCTTCTTGTCAAGTTAAACAAATTTATTGAGTAATATAAATATTGTGAGTTCTTTTACTTAACACTCAACTAGTAAAATAAAGAAACAATTGTAGAGATAACTAATTAAATTATACAATACAATGCTTTGATAACAAATAACTTCTCTCTCTAGCTTTGCTATGTCTGTTCTCTCAGCACTCCTGATACACACTCACAACTGAAAGAGCGGGAAAACTATTAATATAGATCCTGATAGTGACACCTCTAGTGTTCGACTGCCTGTACTAGCATTACATATATTGATCATATATATTGATATACAGAGATCACTACATTTGGTAAGATGACTCATCACCATTGTCCTCATCAGACCTCCCCAAGTGCCATTCTTCGATCCCCAGCAGGGGTTTTGAGTCAACGCAATATCCTGTATGAAAACTTTGCAAATGTTGCAATGCTAAATGATGCTAGGTCTTTCAGTGAGAACGTGCAATTCTTCAGCTGTCGCTCAGCCTCACTTCTGACTCACAAAGTTGCCTGTTCAAATCCCATTCTAGGATTGAATACAAAAATCAGGGTTGACACTCCAGTGCAGTGCTGAAGGAATGCTGCATTGCCCGAGGAGCATCTTTCGGATGAGGCATTACCATCCACCTATTCTGATGCAATATGAAAATATCCCATGGCCCTATTTCAAGGAAGAGCAGGAGGCCAATACTTATTTCTCAATCAACATCACAAAAAACAGATTATCAGATCATTGTTACATTGAGGTTGCCTGGCCCAAAATTGGCACTGCACACATTCAAGTCTTTACTTTTCTCTCAATGTGCTTAATGAAAAGATACTATGAATACAGCACAAAAAATATTTATTTCTTGTGTTGGCCCATGAGTGCTCCAGTTTCCTTCCACATGTCCATGAAGACGTGCTTGTTAGGTGAATTGGACATTCTGAATTCTCCCTTTGTGTACCCGAAGAGGTGCCGGAGTGTCGCGAATAGGGGATTTTGACAGTAACTTCATTGCAGTGTTAATGTAAGCCAACTTGTGACAATAATAAAGATTATTATTTATTATGAGGATGGTGGATGAATGGAGTAGCTCTCAAAGGGAGGGTTGAAAATTTGGTAGAACGTGTGAGAGGTATTGTGGTTAACCTATTTTCTAAACACTCGGACCAGCCAGAGGGGTTGCAGTGATATTTTCTGGCCCTGTGCTTTCTTGTGTTCTTGGGTGTAGTCTAGAAGAGCATTAGCCATGATCGCAGCCATAAAAAGGAAAGATTAAGGGCAAAATTCTCCCCCAACGGCGCGATGTCCGCCGACTGGCGCCAATCAGACGGGCATCGCGCCGGCCCAAAGGTGCGGAATGCTCCGCATCTTTGGAGGCCGAGCCCCAACATTGAGGGGCTAGGCCGGGGCCGGAGGGATTTCCGCCCCGCCAGCTGGCGGAAATGGCGTTTGTTGCCCCGCCAGCTGGCGGAAATGGCGTTTGGTGCCCCACCAGCTGGCGCGGAAATGCGGCGCATGTGCGGGAGCGTCAGCGGCCGCCGACAGTTTCCCGCGCATGTGCAGTGGGGAGAGTCTCTTCCGCCTCCGCCATGGTGGAGGCCGTGGCGGAGGCGGAAGAGAAAGAGTGCCCCCACGGCACAGGCCCGCCCGCGGATCGGTGGGCCCCGATCGCGGGCCAGGCCACCGTGGGGGCACCCCCCGGGGTCAGATCGCCCCGTGCCCCCCCAGGACCCCGGAGCCCGCCCACGCCGCCTGGTCCCGCCGGTAAATACCAGCTTTGATTTACGCCGGCGGGACAGGCAATTTCTGGGCGGGACTTCGGCCCATCCGGGCCGGAGAATTGAGCGGGGGGTCCTGCCAACCGGCGCGGCCCGATTCCCGCCCCTGCCCAATCTCCGGTACCGGAGACTTCGGCGGGGGCGGGGGCGGGATTCACGGCGGCCAACGGCCATTCTCCGACCCGCTGGGGGGTCGAAGAATGACGCTCAAGTTCTCATGGAGAGAGAGAAAGAAAATGGAGACTCGAGAGAAAGATTGTCATCAGATAACAAGCTTTTTATTTTTAATGTGGCAGATTTCAAATTAATCATGCGTCTATATGGCTGAACGACAAGCTCCCCTGATGAAGTCTCAATATGTACACAGGTTTGTATTGAGACAGAAAGGGGCTCGGGTAATATCGAGTTAATGTGCAACATCTAGATAATGCAGCTGTGAATTCACAAGCTTAATGCAAGTCGCACTGATTCCTCATGAAGCATCCTTGACGTTTCGGCACCATAGTCAACAGGGATTATTTTCCATCGCTCCCTAGAGCCTGTCTGAAACTGCATTTTCACTTTATACAACTTGTTAGGGCTATGAGAGTGATTCATAATGACACGATAATGCATGATTTATTCATTATAACTGAGAGTTGAGCTGAGCTTTAAAATATTTATTTCCATGCAACTGAAATAATACTTCACAGTCTGTAGCAATGTGTAGTAGTTGAAAATCCATTTGCAGGTTTGTTTAAGCTTCTGTCGGAATGGGAAAATCGCAAAGGTAGTAGGCCATTTGGCCCCTCAAGCTTTTTCGGGCTGTCAGCGAGGTTATGGCTGACCTCGATCCTCACTCCACCTTTGCTCCTTTGCGAGCGACAATCTATCAATCGCAGATTTCAAATGATTAATTGTCCTGCTTTTTTGTTGGAAAGGCATCAGCATATTTATCCACCCTTTGCAAATGGAAATGTTTCCTTATTTCTCTTCTGAGTGACCTGTTTTTGATTTGAATGTTGTGCAACTCTACCATGTAATAATAATATTAATAATAATCGCTTATTGTCACAAGTAGGCTTCAATTAAGTTACGGTGAAAAGCCCCTAGCCGCCACATTCCGGCGCCTGTTCGGGGAGGCCGGTACAGCAATTGAACCCGCGCTGCTGGCCTTATTATGCATTACAAGCCAGCTGTTTAGACCACTGTGCTAAACCCGCCCCTAATGTATGTTCCCAGCAGCAAGACCGCAGTCACTCGGTCTCAATCAAATCACCTCTTAATCCTTCATATTTCAGGGGAGAAAAGCTTACTTTATAACTTTGCTAATAATCTTAATAATCTAACAGCAGAAAACCTGACAGCATTCTGACAAATCTGCATTGTTTTCCGTTCAAAGCCAACTAAAGTCCTTTTTAAAATGGGGTGCCACAACCGGTAGACAGTGCTCCGTGTGTGGTCTAACCAGGACTTTGTGTAGCTGTCGCAAAATATTCCTCCCTTTTCAATTATAGTCTATAATTTATAAGGGCTAACTTTTCTTGAGGTTTATGGATTATTTTTCGGACCTGCTACTGCTCTGAAGTGATCTGTATACCTGGGCCCCTATACCTCTTTGCACTGACACTTTCCAGCTCTTTGCAATTTAGAAAATACTTGGTTCAAAATGGATGATCTCAAATAACAAATAACAATACAGCACAGGAACAGGCCCTTCTTCCTCCAAGCCTGCGCCGCTCAAGTGCCATATCTAGACCGAATACCTGTACCCTTCTATACCCCGTCTGTTCATGTGTCTATCCAGATAAGTCTGAAAGATCGCTAACGCATCTGCCTCAACCACCTCACCTAGCAGTGCATTCCAGGCCACTACCACCCTCTGTGTAAAAAATACTTTCCCCGCACATCTCTACTGAACCTATCTTCTCTCACCTTGAACTTGTGCCCCCTTGTAATTATCATTTCCACCCTGGGAAAAAGCCTCCAACTGTTCACCCTATCTATAGCCCTAAACTTCTATCAGGTCGCCCCTCAGCCTCCATCTCTCTCGGGAGAACAACCCCAGTTTATTCAATCTCTCCTCAATAGCTAATACCCTCCATACCAGGCAACATCCTGGTAAACCTTATCTGTACTCTCTCCAAAGCCTCCACGTCTTTCTGGTAGTGTGGTGACCAGAATTGGAAACAGCATTCTAAGGTGACAAAGGTGACTTAAAGATCAAAGCCAAAGGCTCAGCAATCTCCTCCCTAGCTTCCCAGAGAATCCTAGGGTAAATCCCATCCGGCCCAGGGAACCTATCTATTTTCACACTTTCCAGAATTGCTAACACCTCCTCCTCATGAACCTCAAGCCCTTCTAGTCTAGTAGCTGGAATCTCAGTATTCTCCTCAACAACATTGTCTTTTTCCTGTGTGAATACTGACGAAAAATATTCATGTAGCACCTCTCCTATCTCCTCGGACTCCAAGCACAACTTCCCACTACTGTCCTTGACTAGCCCTACTCTTACCCTAGTCATTCGTTTATTCCTGACATATCTATGGAAAGCTTCAGGGTTATCCTTGATCCTACCTGCCAAAGACTTCTCATGTCCCCTCCTGGCTCTTCTTAGCTCCCTCTTTAGGTCCTTCCTAGCTAACTTGTAACTCTCGAGCGCCCTAACTGAACCTTCATGTCTCATCTTTACATAAGCCTCCTTCTTCCTCTTGACAAGTGTTTTGACTGCTTTAGTAAACCACGGTTCCCTTGCTCGACCACTTCCTTCCTGCCTAGACAGGTACATATTTATTAAGGACACGCAGTAGCTGTTCCTTGAACAAGCTCCACATTTCCATTGTGCCCATCCCCTGCAGTTTTCCTCTCCATCCGATGCATCCTAAGTCTTGCCTCATCGCATCATAATTGCCTTTCCCCCAGATATAACTCTTGCCCTGCGGTATATACCTATCCCTTTCAATCACTAAAGTAAATTTAATCGAATTGTGGTCACTATCACCAAACTGCTCACCTACCTCCAAATCTAACACCTGTCCTGGTTCATTACCCAGTACCAAATCCAATATGGCCTCGCCTCTCATTGGCCTATCTACGTACTGTGTCAGGAAACCCTCCTGCACACATTGGATAAAAACACACCCATCTAAAGTACTCGAACTATAGCGTTTCCAGTCAATCTTTGGAAAGTTAAAGTCCCCCATAACAACTACCCTGTTGCTTTCGCTCCTATCCAGAATCATCTTTGCAATCCTTTCCTCTACATCTCTGGAACTTTTCGGAGGCCGATAGAAAACACCTAACAGGGTGACATCTCCTTTCCTGTTTCTAACCTCAGCCCATACTACCTCAGTAGACGAGTCCTCATCAAACGTCCTTTCTGCCACCGTAATACTGTCCTTGATTAATAATGTCACCCCTCCCCATCTTTTACCACCTTCCCTGAGGGGAGGGATGGGTCAGACAGTAAGGCAATAACAACGCACGTTTCACAGGTCCTTTGGCTGGGGCCGGTGGTTCATCAACCGCTGCGTTGGTGACCACGCTGTCCTTGGCCACCCCAGTCACCTCCAGCTCCCACTCTTTGACAGTGGTTAGGATTGTTATGTCCCACACCCATCCAGCAGTCTGGGCCCTCGCTCAGTGATTGTGGAAGAGCTTTTATTGAGGAGGCACAGATGGGGCATTTTTAGCCACACGTGTAGTTCAGTGGTGGGAGGGGTTGTGTGAAGGAAGGGTTGGGGGTTTGAAGGGAGGGAGGGCGTGGAGGAAGGGTTGGGGGGGGGGGTTGAAGGGAGAGGGGGGTGGAGGGAGGATCGGGGTTGCATGGAGAGTTGTGGGGTGGATGCTCACGGGGGGGGCCAAAGGTCTCTGTGGGGTGGGAGAGCGCGGTGGGGGGGGGGGGCTGGCGTTGATGTCTACCTATTGGTGCTGCCCAGTGTAGGTCATTGACCTTTTTCCGGCACTGGAGGCAATCCTCCTGGTCACACTCCCAGTGCTCACATCCGGCATCACCTCGTCCCAGGCAGCGCTGGCTGCCTTATGGCTGACACTCCGGGACCCGCTGGGAAACCGGACATCCCTCCTGGCCTCCACTGCATCGAGGAGTCTCCCCAGATCTGTATCCCCAAATCTTGGGGACATTGTTGTGAGCTGGCTGGGGTTGGCTGAGCAAGTGCTGCTTAAGTGCTGCTCGACCTTGTTAGCCGGGGGGCTGGTGAGCACGGTGCTGGCGAATCAGTTGGCGAGCCTTCATTTGCGGCGAGAAGCCTGTGAGGCGCGTTAAGAGGACCAAATAATGTTGAATAGCATTGCCGTCCTCGCTGAGCTGAGTGCCGGGAAGCTCACGGCAGGTCCCGCTCGTTACCAAATCTTTCCGGGGAATTGCGCCCTCTGAATCAGAAAGTTGTCCAATCCCAGGGACTCGAGCACAAACTCCTTTGTGGGTCCCAAAAACTGGATGATCTCACAATTACCAATGCTGAAATCTATCTGCCAGGGCCTTGTTCACCCACTTAATCAATCATGTCACTTTGTAATTTTATGCTCTTGTCTACAATACTTGCTGTGCACATTTCTTTACCAAAAACAGAATATCTCATTGATTACATTGAGATTCTCGCAATTGTTTTATTGTGAAGGAAGAAGGGCCTAGATTTGAAATATTGGTGTAGATCAAGCGACCAGACTAATCAGTTGAGATGTTACAATTTGCCTGTGCTGCTCCCTCTCCACGTCCCCTTTCCCCCAATTCAGAAGGCCTGCATCTAAAACAATTCTAAGTGAATACTGCGTTGCTCGAAATACCTTCCTTTGGAAGGGATGTTCTCTCGGATGAGCGTTATAGGCCAGGCGGCGAGCAGGGACTTCTATCAAACATTCATTCCACAACCAACATCACTAAAATAGATCAATTTGGTCATTGTTGCATGGCTGTTTGTTCATGGGACTTTGCATGTAAAACGGCTGCAATTTTTCCCACATTACAACAGTGATGCACTTCAAATGTACTTCATCAGCTGCAAGACACTTCGGAATATCCTGGTGGTGAAAGATGGTGTATAAATGCAAGTGTTTTTTTCAGGTAACACTCCTTTTTCGTACATACTTTCTATCAAAGGAGTGAAGCACCATCTAGTGGAATACTTTGTTTATCCATATTGCAGTACACACAGCACGTTCACTCACAATTGCTGTTGGATAACTTGCATTCATCTTATTGTTGTTTGTGAAGAATCTGCTCTGTAAAATGAGAGAGCTGAGGAGTTATTAGCATGAAGGCCCAGAATTGACCGTCAAAATAATGATGAGTTTCATGGTGCTCATTGTTAATAATGTGAAAATCATCCAGCGATCTGTGTATCCAGATACCTGTGAACTTTGTTTTATTCATGTACGGGATGTGGGCGAAGCTGGCTGGGCCATCATTTAGTGCCCAGTTGCCCTTCAGAAGGTGATGGTGAGTTGCCTTCTTGAATCGCTGCTGTCGTTGAGGTGTAGGTACACCCAATGTGCTGTTCGGGAGGGAGTTCCAGGATTTTGACCCAGCTGCAGTGAAGTCAGGCTGGTGAGTGATTTGAAGGGGAACCTCCAGGTGATGGGGTTCCCAGGTATCTGCTGCTCTTGTCCTTCTAGATGGTAGTGGTCATGGATTTGGAAGGTGTTGCCCAAGGTACTTTGGTGAGTTACTGCAGTACATCTTGTAGACGGATCACATACCTGCCACTGTTGTCGATGGTGGAGGGTTTGAATGTTTGTGGAAGGGGGAGCAATCAAATGGGTTGCTTGTAATTATTAATCTCCACAAGTTGCTTGATGTTTTGCGCTGCTCCATCATTAATCCTATGATCTTTGCCCGGGACCTGATAGTGAATGTGGGCGGCATGGTAGCACGGCGCTTAGCACTGTGGCTTCACAGTGCCAGGGACCGGGGTTCGATTTCCGGCATGGGTCACTGTCTGTGCAGAGTCTGCACGTTCTCTCCGTGTCTGCGTGGGTTTCCTCCGGTTTCCTCCCACAAAGTCCCGAAAGACATGCTTGTTAGGTAAATTAGACATTCTGAATTCTCCCTCTGTGCGTCCAAACAGGCGCCGGAGTGCGGGAACTTGGGGCTTTTCACAGTAACTTCATTACAGTGTTAATGTAAGCCTACTTGTGACACTAATAAAGATTACATAGATACATAGAACAGTACAGCACAGAACAGGCCCTTCAGCCCTCGATGTTGTGCCGAGCATTGTCCGAAACCAAGATCAAGCTATCCCACTCCCTGTCATTCTGGTGTGCTCCATGTGCCTATCCAATAACCGCTTGAAAGTTCCTAAAGTGTCCGACTCCACTATCACAGCAGGCAGTCCATTCCACACCCTAACTACTCTCTGAGTAAAGAACCTACCTCGAACCCTCCTATATCTCCCACCCTGAATCTTTTCGTTAAGCCCTCTTGTAACAGCTACATCCACCCGAGGAAATATTCCCTAAACGTCCACTCTATCTATCCTCCTCATTATCTTATAAACCTTTATTAAGTCGCCTCTCATCCTCCTCCGCTCCAAAGAGAAAAGCCCTAGCTCCCTCAACCTTTCCTCATAAGACCTATCCTGCCAACCAGGCAGCATCCTGATAAATCTCCTTTGCACACTTTGCAATGCTTCCACATCCTTCCTATAATGAGGTGACCAGAACTGCACACAATACTCCAAATGTGGTCTCACCAGGGTCATGTATAGTTACAGCATAACCCCGCGGCTCTTAATCTCAAGCCCCCTGTTAATAAACGTTAACACACTATAAGCCTTCTTCACGGCTCTGTCCACTTGAGTGGTAACCATCAGAGATCTGTGGACATGAACCCCAAGACCTCTCTGTTCCTCCACATTCCTCAGAACCCTGCCGTTGACCCTGTAATCCGCATTCAAATTTTTTCTACCAAATGAATCACCTCGCACTTATCAGGGTTAAACTCCATCTGCTATTTTTCGGCCCAGCTCTGCATCCGACCAATGTCTCTTTGCAGCCTACAACAGCCCTCCACCTCATCCACTATTCCACCAATCTTGGTCTCATCAGCAAATTTACTGACCCACCCTTCAGCCCCCTCCTCCAAGTCATTGATAAAAATCACAAATAGCAGAGGACCCAGCACTGATCCCTGTGGTACACCGCTGGTAACTGGTCTCCAGTCTGAAAATTTTCCATCCACCACCATTTGCGTCTTCTGTGATAGCCAGTTACTTATCCAATTGGCCAAATTTCCCTCTATCCCACACCTCCTTACTTTCTTCATTAGCCGACAATGGGGAACCTTATCAAACGCCTTACTAAAATCCATGTATACGACATCAACTGCTCTACCTTCATCGACACACTTAGTTACCTCCTCAAAGAATTCAATCAAATTTGTGAGGCAAGACCTACCCTTCACGAATCCGTGTTATTAGGTGAGGAGGGGTCAGATGGCTCCCCACTTTTTCTTCTTCTCATTTGACCACAACACGTTTTATATTTTGTTTGACAAGGATATGCTTGTCAATTCAATGCTTATTTAACTGTTTACGCACTGTGATTGTAAAAGAACCAGTCGGACATTTTACTGAGTTAAACAAAGGAAGAGATTAGTTTGTTATACCCAAAAGGATCTCAGTAAAATCACAAAATATGTACCGTTTTTACACACATACAAACACACACACACACCAAAGATTGGGTAAGGATAGGATGCCACATTGGAGTCCATAAAAAAGCACACGTGTAGTGTATCCCTGCTATAGTCTTGTGACTTGGCTGGCTCCAGCTGATTCTGCTGATCTCGAATCCCCTGATTTAAGATGCAGGCAACTGAGTTGATTATTCTTTAAGAGACAGTGATGCTGATTTAGAGTCTTTTAAGAAAGTTGTGACAGCAGGAGAGTGCCTTGGATGATCAGTCAGCAAACAGGACTCAAGTTGAAGCAGGTGAATTAGAGAAGAAAGAAAGCCAAGCTGCGTGTCCTCAGTTTTGCCGAAAAAACACGTTCTCAAAATATACAAATGGTTGGCCTGCCCTCTGCCCTTCATTCTCCAAATGCCAGGGGAGATTTTTTAAAAATACATTGTCCTTGTCTTCCAAATGTAAATTGATTAGTTCATGTCTGGCGGCTAACCTAGCCATGGTCCCACAATCTTAATGCTCCATCCCCAACAGTTGAATACCTCAGGTGATTGCCATGGATGCCCTGCGAATGAGACAGGAGACACAAATCCTTCACACACCCTCAAGTCATTCCTTTGATGGATTCTGCAGACAGACAGACTCCACTCCAAAGAATTGGGAAGTGGAATTTACGCTGGTGCGAATTGGGGTTAGCCAGCTTGGGCTGTGAGTTCAGGCCACTTTAGTCTCTGTGTTTTTGAAATGTCTGTTTTTAAAAGTTCAATTCAGGTTCCAAGTCAACAGATTAAACATCATTATTTGGCATAAAGTACACCTTCATGACAGTGTCGTAGTTTGGCTGCACTTGCACGTTAATTACCCATTAAACTCACCATAGAAAGCTGGGGTGGGGTGTTAATGCTGAGATTAATGTCACCCAACCTCTCTGACCCAGTTATGGAGCAATTGAAACGATGAAGCCTCATTTGCACAGGATTAGAGATTTTGCAGTCTTGTCTTGATGTGGGTAAGTTCCTTTTTAGCAGGGTGATAAATGTTAATGACTGCTTATCAACCTCCGTGGCACTAAAAATTAGCAATTGCATGCGTGAACTCTCATTACGCAGATATTTAAATTCTCTGGGAGATTTTAAAAATTTCAAATTGGAAGATGTCTTTCTTTCTTTTCTGTTCCTTATTTTCCATTTCTCTGAATGTAAAGCTTTTTTTCCCCCTCTCTTCAATTCTCGTTCTGAAGTTAACAATCAGAATCAAGGCCGCAATATTTAACGGGAGTTGGGGAGGGATCGGACGGAGGGGTGGTGGGGGCCACATGAATCTGCTGAAATTCCCAGAATCTGGAGGCCTGTTGAATTTAACCTGGCAATGGGAAAATATTGGAGGATGATGGGTGCTGGGGGAGCAGGGAATACAGCAGTGAGGAGGGAGGGAATGATTGTGATGAGGGATGATGACCACGGAGGACATAGAGTGAGACGTGAAGGTCACAGATGGTCTGAAGACAGTGAGTTGTGGGTTGGTGGTGTCTGAAGATCACAAGAGAGGCTGATCGCAGTGGAGGTGTATAGGGGAGAGGGGGGAATGGAAGGGGGGATCTTAAGAGGGTCTGATCAAATAGGGCAAGACTGTCTAAAGATCACAAGGACAAAGTTTGATTCTGAGGAGTTTGTGACTTCTGTGGGACTGAGGAGCAGCAGATTGAAGATCAGAACAGAAGATTTGCTTGAGGGTGAGTTCCAGATCACGATGTCCCAAGAGATCTCATTAGATCTCGCGAGGCATTCCAAGCATCACAAACCATTTAACCACCTTGTTGCATCATCGGTCGGAGGCAACAAGGCCGTTGGATCGTGCCCATTAGTTTGGAACACTTTTCCACAAATGACAGTTGATGCTGGCGTAGTCTAAAATTCTTGTGTTTGCTTATGTGAGCCTGGTAACTGATCTATGCTCACTGTATTTGATTGGTTAAGCTTAGGTGGAGACACAGAAGAAACTAACCAGACACACAAGCTCCTGGAAGCTGAGTGCAGACATTTTGAGAGTGTGGAATTTAAAAAAAACTCTTGTAAATAAATTGTTACATACTTAGAAACAAGTGTCATCCATTGCTCAGAAATATATAAAATATACACTGCTAGATCAATTGTTTCTGTTACATCTGAGATTGATGGCTTTTTTAATCAAAAAGTATAAGGAATATGTGGAAAGATGGCACATGGAGCTTGTGCACAGATCAGGCTTGACCTCCACTGAATGGCTGAATAGACCTAAGGGGCTATTGGGCGGCACAGTGGTTAGCACTGTTGCTTCACAGTGCCAGGAACCCGAGTTCAATTCCCGACTTGGGTCACTGTCTGTGCAGAGTCTCACGTTCTCCCCGTGTCTGCGTGGGTTTCCTCCGGGTGCTCCGGTTTCCCCCCACAAGTCCCGAAAGACGTGCTTGTCAGGTGAATTGGACATTCTGAATTCTCCCTCTGTGTACATGAACAGGCGCCGGAATGTGGCGACTAGGGAATTTTCACACTAGCTTCATTGCAGTGTTAATGTAAGCCTACTTGTGACACTAATAAAGAGTATTATTGAATGACCTAAAACTGTTCCTGTGTTCCCACTAATGCTATCTGACATTGAAAGCAGGTACTCCTCATTCCCTTTATCAATTTTGAATTATCCTCCCTATCCTCTGCACAAACATTGGCTGCATCCTGTACAAACTCCATCCAGTATATGGGATAATGTTCACTTGCTGAGACTGAGGCGGAATTGCAATTCATAACCTTATCAAACATATTTTGTCATGATAGGTTTGGAGTATGCTGCAAGCCTTGTCTCTTCCATGCCACATGAGCCCTTACTTGTGTTCAACCTAGTGGGTTAGGCGCACTAAGTTGCACAGGTTCAATCAGCATTGTTCATTTTACGAATAAATATATTTAAAATAAATATTTGATTGGTGATGTATGGTACAGCTGGAAATAATGGCAATTTTTTTCTTAGTCTTTCACAGGCGTTTCTGGCTCAGCCAGCATTTATTGCCCATCCCTAATTACTCTTGAGAAGGTGGTAATGAGCTGCCTTCTTGAGCTGCTGCAGTCCTGGTGGTCTAGGAAAACCCACAGTGCTGCTAGGAAGGGAGTGCCAGGATTTTCATCCAGCGACTGTGAAGGAACGCCAATATAGTTCTAAGTCAGGATAGTGTGTGGCTTGGAGGGGAGCTTTCAATCGCGGCAGAGAGTCAGCAGAGTCCTAAAATACAGAAAATGCCCTCCATCCCATCGCCACTGTGTCAGTCAAAAACAACCACCTAACTCTTGTAATCTCATTTTCCAGCACTTGGCCCATAGCCTTGTATGCTTTGGCATTGCAAGTACACATCTAAATACTTCTTATATGTTATGAGGGTCTCTGCCTCCCCCATCCTTTCAGGCAGTGGGTTCCAAACTCTCACCACCCTCTGGGCAAAAAAGTATTTCCTCGTATCCCCTCTGAACCTCCTGCTCCCTTACCTTAAATCTATGCCCCCTGATCATTGATCCAAGCAAGGGGAAATGTTTTTTCTTGTTTACTCTATCTATGCCCCTCATAATTTTACACATCTCAATCATGTCCCCCCCCCCTCCCCCACTCAGTCTCCTCTGCTCCAAGGAAAACAACCCCAGTCTATCCAATCACTGTTCATAACTAAAACTCTCCAGCCCAGGCAACACCCTGGTAAATCTCCTCTGCGTCATTTCCAGTGCTATCACATCCCTCCTATAATGTGGATTCCAGAATTGTACATAATGCTTTAGCTGTGGCCTAACCAACGTTTATACAGTTCCAGCATAACCTCCCTGCTCTTAAACTCTCTGCCTTGGCTAATAAAGGCAAGTATACCACATACCTTCTTAACCACTGTGTCCACCTGCTGTGCTATCTTAAGGATGCACACCAAGGTCCCTCTGATGCTCGGTGTTTCCCAGGGTCCTGCCATTTATCATGTATCCCTTTGCCTTGTTTGTTCTGCCCAAGTGCATCACCTCACAATTATACGGATTGAGTTCCATCTGAGCAGCCTGTCTATGTCCTCCTGTAATTGAAGGCTATTCTCCTCACTATTTACCACTCCACCAATTTTTGTATCATCTGCAAACTTGCTGATCAACCCTCCTACATTCATATCTAAATCATTTATATAAACCACAAACAGCAAGGGCCCAACGCTGTTGTACTTGATGTACCCCACTGACATAGGCCTCCAGTCAGAAAAACACCCCTCAACTACCACACTCTGCTTTCTGCCACTCTGCCAATCTTGAATCCATCTGCCAAATTTCCTTGGATCCCAAAGGTTCTTATCTTCACTATCAGTCTCCCACATCAGACCTCATCAAAAGCCTTGCTGAAGGGGCAGCATGTAGTGCAGTGGTTAGCACTGAGACTGCGGCGCTGAGGACCCGGGTTCGAAGCCCGGCCCTGGGTCTCTGTTCGTGGGGAGTTTGCACATTCTCCCCATGTCTGCGTGGTTTCACCCCCACAACCCAAAGGTGTGAAGGTTAGATGGATTGGCCACGCTAAATTGCCCCTAACATTGGGAAAAAAATAATTGGGTACTCTAAATTTATATTTAAAAAAGCCTTGCTAAAGTACAAGTAGACTGCGTCAAAGGCATTTACCTCATCTACACACCTGGTCATCTCTTTGGATAATTCAATCAAGTTGGTCAGATAGGACCCCTCCTTAACAAAACCATGCTGACTGTTCTTGATTAATCCCTGCCTCTCCAAATGCAGATTAATTCTGTCTCTCAGAATTGCTTCCAATCGTTTCCTCACCACTGAGTTTAGACTGACTGGTCTGTAGTTTCCTGGTTTATCTCTTCCTCCCTTCTTGAATGATGGTACCACATTGCTCATTCTCCAATCCTCCAGCACCTCCTGTGGCCAGAGAGGAATTGAAAATTATTGCCAATGCCTCTAGCCCCTGCTTTTTCCTCCCTTGCCGCACTCAACAGCCTGGGATACATTTCACCTGGCCCTGGAGATTTGTCTATGTTTAAACCTGCCAGATCACTCAAAATCACCTCTCTGTCTATGTTAATGTCTCAAATTGTATTACAGTCCTTCTCCCTGATTTCTATACCCGCACTATCCCTCTCACAAGTGAACACCGACACAAAGTGTTCTTTAGAACCCTACATATATCCTCCGGCTCCACACACAAATTACCACTGTGGTCCTTAATGGGCCCCACTCTTTCCCTGGTTATCTTTTTACCCTTATTGTGCTTGTAAAATAACTTAGGATTTTCCTTTATTTTACCTGCCACCATACTTTCATATCCCCTTTTTGCTCTCCTTCTTAAGTTTCCTCTTGCACATTCTTTCTGCCTCTGGGAATTCTGTTGTTTCGAGCCCTCGATATCCAGGATTCACTGGATTTGTTTGTCCCACCCTTTTTCTTGATTGGAACATGTTGGGCCTGTACTCTCCCTTTTTCCTTCATGAATGCATCCCTCTGTTCTGTCACATATTTACTTAAACATGCCATCTCCCTGTCCACTCTGGGCCAAATCATATCTGATCTTATTGAAATCGGCCTTCCCCCAGTTTAGAACTTTGAACTCAGCTCCATCATTGACCTTTTCCACAACAATCTTGAATCTAACTGAGTTATGATCACTGTCTGAAAAATGGTCTCCCAATGATACTTCAACCACTTGCCCAGCTTTTTTACTGCAAATAAAGTCCAGGACTGCCCTCTCTCTTGTAGGACCTTCTACGTACTGGTTTAAAAAGTTCTCCTGGATGCATTTTAAGAATTCTGCTCCCATTAAACTTTTCACACTATGGCTACCCTATTAATACTGGGGAAGTTGAAATCCCCCACTATCACTGTCCTATTACTTTTACACTTCTCTGAAATTTACCTCCATATCTGCTCTTCTACTTCTCACGCACTGTTAGGGGGCCGATAGAACACTCTCACCAATGCGATTGCTCCATTTTGGTTTTCAGGTTTCACCTATATGGCTTCAGTTCAATAGCCTTCTAAATGTCATCCCTCCATACTGCTGTAATTGATCCCATGATCAAAACTGTGACACCCCCTCCTCTTTAACCTCCTTCCATCTCTCGCCTGAAGGTTCTGTATTCTGGAATATTGAGTTGTCAATCCTGCCTCTCAATCATGTCTCAGTGACAGAAATGATGTCAAACTCCCATGTTATAATTTGTACCCTCAATTCATCTGCCTTGTTCATCAGACTCCTTACAGTAAAATAAATACCATCCAATCTTGCCAAACTCCCTTCTGAATTAAATGGTTTAATCCCTCTATGCCATCCTGACTCATTTTATGTCTCTTCTAATTATGGCTGCATATATATTCGTGCTGAACCTTCTCTCAGGATCCCAGGCACCTGCCAAGTTAGTTCAAACCCTTCCACTGTATTAGCAAACCTGCTTGCCGGAAAATGGTCTCACTTTTGTACAGGTGTAAACTGTCCGCCTTGTACAGGTCACATTGTCCCCAAAAACCGTCCCAGTGTCCCAGAAATATAAAGCCCTTTTTTGCGCCATATTTCTGGCCAAGCATTTATCTGGACTAATCTTCTATTTCTATACTCACTAGCACGTGGCACCGTAAGTACAAAGAACAAAAGAACAATACAGCACAGGAACAAGCCCTTCGGCCCTCCAAGCCTGTACTGGTCATGATAGCAATCTTTGCCAAAACTCTCAGCATTTCCTTGTGCCGGGGGAATCGAACTTGGGACGCTGGAGCTGTGAAGCAACAGTGCTACCCATGTGCTACCATGCTGATACAGTCCAAAGATTATTACTTCCTGCGTCCTGTTTTTTAAACTACTTCGTAGCTCCCTAAATTCTGCTTTCAGGACCTCATTCCTTTTTCTGCCCATATCGTTGGTACCAATGTGTACCACAATATCTATCCGTTTTCCCTCACCCTTCAGTGTGCCCGGCAGCCGTTCAGTGACATCCCTGGCTCTGACAGAAGGGAGGAAACATACCATCTGGAGCCATAAATGTCTGCCTGTTCCCGTTACAATTGAATCCCCTACCACTGCAGCGCTGACATTCTTCCTCCTCCGCTCCACCACTAATGGGTGGTGTTCCCATGCATCTGCTGCTTTTGTCCTATTAGGTGGTAAAGGCCGTGGGGTTTGGAAGGCACTGTCGAAGGAGCTTTGTTGAGTTGCTGCATTACATCTTGTAGGTGGTGCTGCCACAGTGTGTCACTGGTGGAGGGATGAAAATTTAAGATTGTGAATGGGGTGCCAATCTAGTGAGCTGTTTTGTCCTGGATGGTGTTGAACTTCTTGTGTGTTTGTGGAGCTGCCCTCATCCAGGTGAGTCTACCAGCCCTGACTAGTGGCAGCAGTGTTTATATGGCTGTTCCAGTTCCATTGGATAGGACATACCCAGGAATGTTGATGGTGGTGTGGAGGACATTGACTGTTCGGTATGATTCTGTGAGTACGACTATGTCAAGCTGTTGCATATAGGGACAACTAGAACATAGAACATAGAACGATACAGCGCAGTACAGGCCCTTCGGCCCACGATGTTGCACCGACATGGGAAGTCAAAAAACAAAAGCCATCTAACCTACACTATGCCATTATCATCCATATGCTTATCCAATAAACTTTTAAATGCCCTCAATGTTGGCGAGTTCACTACTGTTGCAGGTAGGGCATTCCACGGCCTCACCACTCTTTGCGTAAAGAACCTACCTCTGACCTCTGTCCTATATCTATTACCCCCTCAGTTTAAGGCTATGTCCCCTCGTGCTAGCCATTTCCATCCGCGGGAGAAGGCTCTCACTGTCCACCCTATCTAACCCTCTGATCATTTTGTATGCCTCTATTAAGTCTCCTCTTAACCTTCTTCTCTCTAACGAAAACAACCTCAAGTCCATCAGCCTTTCCTCATAAGATTTTCCCTCCATACCAGGCAACATCCTGGTAAATCTCCTCTGCACCCGTTCCAAAGCTTCCACGTCCTTCCTATAATGAGGTGACCAGAACTGTACGCAATACTCCAAATGCGGCCATACCAGAGTTTTGTACAGCTGCAACATGACCTCATGACTCCGGAACTCAATCCCTCTACCAATAAAGGCCAACACACCATAGGCCTTCTTCACAACCCTATCAACCTGGGTGGCAACTTTCAGGGATCTATGTACATGGACACCGAGATCCCTCTGCTCATCCACACTTCCAAGAATTTTACCATTAGCCAAATATTCCGCATTCCTGTTATTCCTTCCAAAGTGAATCACCTCACACTTCTCTACATTCAACTCCATTTGCCACCTCTCAGCCCAGCTCTGCAGCTTATCTATGTCCCTCTGTAACCTGCAACATCCTTCCGCACTGTCGACAACACCACCGACTTTAGTGTCATCTGCAAATTTACTCACCCACCCTTCTGCGCCCTCCTCTAGGTCATTTATAAAAATGACAAACAGCAACAGCCCCAGAACAGATCCTTGTGGTACGCCACTTGTAACTGAACTCCATTCTGAACATTTCCCATCAACCGCCACCCTCTGTCTTCTTTCAGCTAGCCAATTTCTGATCCACATCTCTAAATCACCCTCAATCCCCAGCTTCCGTATTTTCTGCAATAGCCTACCGTGGGGAACCTTATCAAACGCTTTACTGAAATCCATATACACCACATCAACTGCTCTACCCTCGTCTACCTGTTCAGTCACCTTCTCAAAGAACTCAATACGGTTTGTGAGGCATGACCTACCCTTCACAAAGCCATGCTGACTATCCCTAATCATATTATTCCTATCTAGATGATTATAAATCTTGTCTCTTATAATCCCCTCCAAGACTTTACCCACAACAGACGTGAGGCTCACCGGTCTATAGTTGCCGGGGTTGTCTCTACTCCCCTTCTTGAACAAAGGGACCACATTTGCTATCCTTCAGTCCTCTGGCACTATTCCTGTAGCCAATGATGACATAAAAATCAAAGCCAAAGGCTCAGCAATCTCTTCCCTGGCTTCCCAGAGAATCCTAGGATAAATCCCATCAGGTCCAGGGGACTTATCTATTTTCAGCCTGTCCAGAATTGCCAACACCTCTTCCCTACGTACCTCAATGCCATCTATTCTAATAGCCTGGGTCTCAGCATTCTCCTCCACAACATTCTCTTTTTCCTGAGTGAATACTGACGAAAAATATTCATTTAGTATCTCGCCTATCTCTTCAGACTCCACACACAACTTCCCATCCCTGTCCTTGACTGGCCCTACTCTTACCCTAGTCATTCTTTTATTCTCTCAATTTTTGCAGAAGACCTCTGCTATTAGGAAGGAGGGCTTTTACAGGACAGGTGAGCTGTCCAGTTTCAGTCCTTTTAGGTTTTCCAGCGGTTTTTCACAACTGAGTGGCTTGCTGCACCATTTCAGTTGAGGATTGACCACATTGCCATGTGCCTGGTGTCACATGCAGCAGATTTCCTTCCCTCAATGGGCATTAGCAAACCAGATGAGTTTTCACAACAATTGGTCACTAATATTGAGACTAGCTTTTAATTCCAGACTTATCGATTGAATTTAAATTCCACCAGCTACCATGGTGGCATTTGAACCCACATCCCCAGAACATTCGCCTTGGCTGCTGTATTGCTAAGTCTACTGCGCTGCCGCCAACTCTCTTTGTGTACTGACCAGGAACGGGTGTCACGTTCTGTGATATGGGGCCACACTGAGGCAGCATGTTGAATTGCCTGCAAAGTATTCGGGACTTTTACAGTGAATAGCAACTGGGCTGGATTTTAAGCCCAAATCCCAGAAGTGAAGAAATGATGGAGGTGATTGTTTAATCACCTTTTTAGGTATAAATTGAAGTACTTTCATTTTTCCAGACCTTGGTATGACTTTGGGGTGTTGCAAAACGCCTAATTAACTATTCCTGACATTCACTTGTGTAGGGATAAAGTGCCAGCCATTTCTGAACAGCCAGATATCGAAGCAGTAAGTGAAGTGGATGGCACATGACATTTTGGTGGTTGAGGTGTGAAAGCTTGCCAGCTAGAACAGCTGATCTTTTCTTCTTGGGAAAAAGAAGTGGCCGTGGAAATTTTATTGAAACATATACCTGAGTGGCCAGATGGGACCTCAGTGTGGCATCCTCTTCAAATGACAGCACCTCAGGCAATGTTATACTCCCTGAGTACTGCACTTGAAGGGTCAACTTAGATTATGTACTTGGAATCCACGAGTGGGCCTTGAACCCACATCTTTTGGCTCAGAGATTAGAGTGAGTCAAGCTGAAACTTGTCACCTAATTATCTTTCTGAAGCTTATTAGGATGCATTCTTATTTCTGAAGAATTAGGATAGTACCCGTTTCACCTGCCACTGCAGCCTGGAGCATGCTACTGTTATGGTCTTTGGCTAGGTTTCAAGAGATCGTCATGGCACGTGGGGCCACTTTCATTCTACAGAGAGATGGTGCAGCTGGAAACATCAAGATTATCTGTCAATGATGCAGCTGTCTTTACAGCTCGGGAATTTAACACACCCTGCACCATAGGCCGGTGGAACATTGAAGTGACAGAGAATGGGAGTTTTATTGCAATGAAAGGCAAAAAGGCCACGTGACCCAGAGGACCACTTTCCTTCAACAGAACCCGCAGAGAAAATACTTGCACTTTACTTAGAATTTCAACATCATCCCTGTGGCAATGTTGTAAAATTGGACACCATAAATCCAATTTCAAGCTTAAAAAATTAACCCACTCTCCAGGACTCCCTGTCTTAAACTTCAATCGACCATTTCCATGAAGCAAAGGAAAACAATTCTGTTGGTATTTCTAGAATCATAGAATTATCAAAATTACAGTGTAAAAGGAGGCCAATCAGCCCATCGAATCACCACCGGCCCTTAGGAAGAGCACCCCACTTAAGCCCACACCTCCACCCCACCCCCGTAACCCAGTAACCTCACGTAAGCTCTTTTAGACACCTAGCCTGCACATCTTTGGACAGTGGGAGGAAACCGGAACACGCAAAGGAAACCCACGCAGACATGGGGAAAACGTGCAGACTCTGCACAGACAGTGACCCAAGCTGGGCATCGAACCTGGACCCCTGGATCTGTGAAGGCCACAGTGCTAACCACTCTGCTACCGTACCTCCCTATGGGTTAACTGTACAGAAAAAGGAACAATACTCTTGTAAGTCAATAAATATTCTCAGTCCCTGTGAATGTAGGGTACAGGATCTCTGGCCAGAGGTGAATGAAAACCTGACGAGCTCATAAAATCTGTGCAATTAAATCCTATGTTATTTAGCCCTGACCAATTGTATTGTCACCCGTCAAGTACCTATTTCCATATTTAATCTTCTGACTTCAAATTCCATTCCAATCCGAACATTTAACCAACTCTTGTTCAAAAGAATTAATTGAACCATCATCTGTTACTCATTGGTGATGGTGGAAAGGACTGGTCTAGTTTCTAAATGTTGAGTTCTGAAAAGTAGTCATATTGGACTCAAAGAATTAACTCTGTTTCTTTCTCTACAGCTGCTGTCAGACCTGCTGGGTTTTTCGGCACGTTCTGTTTTCATGTACTCTACTTTCTCGTCTTGCTTTGAGCTTTTAATTTTGCCTTCACTGACCTCTGCTTCCGCGATCTGCAAAGTATAATGCCCACCAGCCTTGAGGCCAGTTGTATTTGTCTTCCCTTGTTTTTCAAAATACCTAATGCTGAATGAAAAAGAAAATAAAGTTGGATTCTAATTTCCATTCGTTTCATTTCAGGAGGGACAGCCTTGAGACAGAAAGGATTTGTTGGATGCATTCGGGCGTTGCAATTGAATGGGGTGAATCTTGACCTTGAGGAACGGGCCAAAATGACACCTGGAGTCAATCCAGGGTGTCCAGGACACTGTACCAGCTATGGAAACCTATGCCACAATGGAGGGCAATGTATAGAGAAATACAATGGTTATTCCTGTAACTGCACTCCCTCTGCTTATGATGGGCCATTCTGCAAGAAAGGTAAGTTATGACAAATCAGGGTTTTAGATACTTGGATTATCAGCATTTCTAAATTTATTGGTTAAACGTCTGGGTTGGGGTGTGTTTGACTGCAGTAGTCATGTTTTAAAAATAATCTTCTTTTGCAAGACCAGAAAGCTTTTAGGAGCTGGAGGTGAAAATGACCATCGTAAAAGCCTGGGCTTATGCATTGTTGTTTGACTAGGGGCAGTCCCTGGGGAGTTAATATGTTTCCAGTCAGTGGAGTTATTTTGTTTTCAGCTTGGGAAGATGATGTTATTGCTGGGTGGAGCTACGATACTGAGACCCTTTGTGAAAGTTTATGCATTGAGTTCTGATCTGGCTAACACTTAACTCTCGCAGTAGGGTAGCTAAAAAGATTAATAGTATTTAAAGCGGTGCAGACTTGCCAGAGGACAAGGGCGAATCTAAAACAAACCAGTTGAAACAGCTTGTTGAAGACAACCAGCAAGAGTCTGCAAGGGTTCTAACAGGAGTCAAATCCATTCTGGAAAGTAAATACTAATCTGTGCCATTGGGATGGCGGATGGATTGAGAGCTGTATGTTGATTTTCTCTTGTTTAATTGGGAATAGGGGTAGTAATTAAAGGTATTGTGTTTACTGTATTTAATTGTATTGTTTAAGGGGTAAATATAAGCTACTTCTGGATGTGATGTTAACGAGTTTAATATTGTGTTAATAATAAAGTTTGTTTTCAAATACCAGATCCCTATTTTTTGTGTAATCACTCCTGGAGCTAAGTATTCTTTCCGCACAGTCTTACAAGATAAACTAAAATATTTAGGTTTCGGTCCAGCATCCTAGCTACTGTTGGTGTCTGGTCTGGGATCATAAGAAAGTATCGAAGAGTTTGAATTAAAACAGGGTTTTTGTCTCAGATCGTTTTATTTAACCTTGTCAAGCAAATCATCCTGTTACAAAGAACACGGGCGGGATTGTCTGACCACCCGCCGGGTCGGAGAATTGCCAGGGGGCGGCGTGAATCTCGCCCCGACGCCGGCTGCCGAATTCTCCAGCGCCAGGGTTTTGGTGGGGGTGGGAATCGCGCCGCGCCAGTCGGCGGCCACAGGCAGCACCCCCCTCCCGGCGATTCTCCGCCCCGCGATGGGCTGTGCGACCGGCCGTTTTCGGCCAGTCCCGCCGGCATAAATTACGCAAGGTTCTTACCGGTGGGACCTGGCTCTGCGGGCGGCCAGCGGATTCTGGCCCCGGGGGGGGGGGCCCCACGGTGGCCTGGCACACGAACGGGGCCCACCAATCTGCGGATGGACCTATGCCGTGGAGGCACTCTTTCCCTCTGCGCTGGCCGCTGTGAACCACCGCGATGACCGGCGTGGAGAAGAAACCCCCTGCGCATCCGCTGGGATCACGCCAGTGGTTTGGCGCAAGCGCCAGAACACGCTGGCGCTCCCGCGCATGCGCCAACCCGCACCGGCCGGCGGAGGCCTTTCGGCGCCGGTTGCCATGGCGCCAAACACTCCGGCGCCGGCACGAGGCCGGAGTGGTTCACGCCACTCCTCGGCGCAGGTACGACCCGCTTCACCGCTGAGCGGAGAATCCCGCCCCATATCTGTAAGTCTTTTTCTCACACCCTTCTCCATGAGCTTTACATATTCTCCCAAGCCCTAATCCTTGGATTTGTTTCACTTCTCTCAGCCATTTATAATGTGAAGATTCAGGTGCATGGAACAAATAGCAAAAATGTGGAAATGGAATAAGAATTAGGTTGGCAACAGAAATAAAAGGTGGCAACAAACAGTACGTGCTCTAATTGAGATAAAGTATTCTGTGACTGGAATCCTTTAGGATGCTGAATGTTTTTGGTTTATGCGGAACAAAACAGAAAAGTCACATATCTTGGGCGTCATTCTCTGAACCCCCGCCGGGTTGGAGAATCGCCGGGGGCTGCCGTGAATCCCGCCCCCGCCGGTTGCCAAAGTCTCCGGTACCGGATATTCGGCGGGGGCGGGAATCGGGCCGCGCCGGTTGGCAGGCCTCCCCGCTGGATTCTCCGGCCCGGATGGGTCGAAGTCCGGAGATGTCATTTCCGCGCCAGCTGGTGGGGCAACAAAGGCCGTTTCTGCCAGCTGGCGGGGCGGAAATCCCTCCGGCGTCGGCCTAGCCCCTCAATGTTGGGGCTCGCCCCCCAAAGATGCGGAGCATTCCGCACCTTTGGGGCAGCGCAATGCCCGTCTGATTGGCGCCGTTTTGGGCGCCAGTCGGCGGACATCGCGCCGTTTCCGGAGAATTTCGCCCCTGGACTCTGGACAGAGAGAGTTTGATTGGTCAGATGCATGTTTCTTCCTTCAATATTTTCTAAACTTGTTCTCCTTTTTTGCTTCTTGCCCCATAACAGTCAGCTCGTGAACCATGAACAACAGGAGCTTTAGACAGGCTGGAGTTTACGGGTGGTGTTTTGCATGGACTGAATAAATATTAGCCAGGGAACCTGGAGAACTCTTCTGTTCCTCCCTACGTATAACACCCATGGCATCTTTTACCTGGAATGGAGACAGCAGCCAGGAGCTCTGCTTAATGTCTGCAAAGAGATATAGACAGATTGAGTGAATGGGCAAAACATTTGCGGAGGGAATATAATGTGGGAAAGTGTGTAGTTGTCTCCTTTGGAAAAATAGAAAAGCAACATATTATTTAAATGAAGAGAGATCACAGAACTCTGTTGTAGTGGGGGATCTGGGAGTCCTGATATATGAATCAAAGAACAAAGAAAAATACAGTACAGGAACAGGCCCTTCAAGCCTGCGCCGACCATGTTGCCCGTCTAAACTAAAGTCTTCCACACTTCCGGGATCAGTATCCCTCTATTCCCATCCTATTCATGTATTGGTCAAGATGTCCCTTAAACGTCACTATCGTCCCTGCTTCCACCACCTCCTCCGGCAGCGGGTTCCAGGCACCCATTACCCTCTGTGTAAAAAACTTGCCTCATACACCTCCTCTAGACCTTGCCCCTCGCACCTTAACCTATGTCTCCTCGTAATTGACCCCTCTACCCTGGGAAACAGTCTCTGACTATCCACTCTGTCTATGTCCCTCATAATTTTGTAGACCTCTATCAGGTCGCCCCTCAACCTCCTTCGTTCCAGTTAGAACAAACCAAGTTTATTCAACCTCTCCTCATAGCTAAATCACAAAAGGTTAGTACGCAGATACAGTAAATGATTACAAAGGCAAATGGAATGTTGTATTTTATTGTGAGGGGCAATTGGATATAAAAGTAGGGATGATTTGCTGCTTATAAATCTATTCCTTCACTGCCCACCCCCCCCATCCCAGAGTTCAGATCCAATATTGTGTGAAAGACAAGTTACTATTTTGTCATGTTTAATAGCAGCAATTATCATTAACTCTATTCCGTTAATGTGTTGATCACACCACAATAAAACTGGTGATATGATTATTACAGGTTTACAGAGAGACACAATCTTCAGATTAATTACTGGGAAATCATCAATCTGGCATCTAACATGGAAGCGAGGGTTGTGGTAACATCATCCTGGCTTCAGCTAGCTTATTTTGAGAAAAGAATATAATGAGTCCTGCTTTGAAATTTTGCTGGTATAGGTTATGTGTTGAATTTTCCCCCCAAATGATAAAGTGTCAATCTCGGCGTGAAAGCTGGTGTGATTACCACTGGCTCTGGCACTGTGATCTGGACTGCGCATTTTGGGAACAAAATTTTCCCCATGTGAAAAGTGCCGTGCCTGAGGCACAAAGGCTTCTGATTCACCCGCCTTGGGGGTCAGCTGAACACTTTAATGAAGGGGACGCTGCATTTAAACGGCTCCACAGAACTTGCTCTCACTTAAGCCAGGAGGCTGGCAGCGAGGAAGCCTGTTCCACACGTATGCTGAATGTGGTGGAGGAGGAAAGGCGGGCAACAATATACCCTTGGGCTGGCAGGAGATCTTCCAGGAAGATAACTAATCCTTCCTGAGAGACAGTCGCAGCACTGGTCAGTGCCAGCAGACCGCACAGGGGGACAGGGGTGCAGATGAAGAGGACAGATGAAGCGCCATTCTGCTGAGGTCAATGCTTCCTGTATCCTCTCTTCACTCCACCTTGCCGTCACCTGTCGGAATATAACCACGATCCCACATGTGACACCCAGCAGGGCCCCAGCACCCACTCTCCCACAAACCTCTTCACACCCTCGACACTCCTCTTCAGAACCCCCCCCCGCCCCGCTGTTCACGCACACTGCCCACACATGCCAGGCATTCGACATCAGACGTGCCAGGTGGCCAGCTCACATCATCCGCATTTGTGTTCCTGCGGGATAAGGTTTCCCATAACCGCCGTGAGCGAGAGAAGACAGAGGTGGGATACCAGAGCTGAGAATCTTGGCTCCTTTTGAGGAGAGAGCCCTGGAGTTCGCAGGTGAGGGTCAGGAGCGAGCCTGAGCTGAGAGCGAGATGGGTCGACGAGAGAAAAATGAAGAGTCACTGCACATTCATCCAAATGACCTATCTCAAGTGAGTTCTGTGCATATCAGACCATTGACCTGGGCATGTACCAATATCATGTCCCTTTACTTGCAAGATTATCACCCGACCGGCTGCCTCATGCACCAACAGTGTCCCACCATCCACCCTCAACACTACCTTGGAGGAGATGTCGGAGGAGGACAGAAAAAAGTGTCACGACTATCACCCACAACTTTCACCAGCGCAGAGACACATACAACAGTGGGCAAACTTAGCAGGCAGGCTTCTGGGTCACTATCTGGTGAGCACCACACAGCTTCTGATGCACATCAGGTGGAGGCAGGAACGCCCCAGCGATCAGACAGTCGAAGGTCTGCTGGATCCCTGCAGTCAGCTCTTCCCTAGCCAGGTGCCACACCTCTGGAGACATCCATCCCTCAGTTGCTTGAGATACAAAAGCAGAGCCAAGAATACCAGGAGGGGGTGTCAGTAACACTCGTGTGACTGCAAGTCTGAATGGAGGAGTCCCAAAGCCTTCTGTCACAGGAGATGGTGCCAAGAATGCGTGCCAGCCAGGTCAACACTGCAAGGGTGGCGTCCACAGTGGAAAACCTGGGCTCAAGGTCAGATCCATGGTGGGTGAACTCCAAAACATGGTTCAGTCCCTGAGGTCCAGGGCTGAGGTCTTCAACTACATATTTCCGACAAGTGGGCCTCCAAATGATGGTGAGACTTCTGGAGCGCACTTCAGCTGCCCCTCCATCCCATGGAGTAACCCAGGGGACTGAAGTGAGGCGGTTCCATTGGAGCAGAGCCCGGGGCCTTCCATCCATAGGCCCGTGAAGTGTCACGCTGTCGGACAGTGAGCTGGGGGGGGGGGGGGGGGGGGGGGGGGGGGGGTGGTCACGCTGTCGGACAGTGAGCTAGTCTTCCTGTCGGACAGTGAGCTAGTCTTCCTCCATGAAGCGGGTGGCAATGAGGGTGTCTTTAGTCCTCCTGCCCATGCGCACCTTCACCCCATCTGGCCTCCATCCTCACCTTCCACAGTGGGCTCTCCCTCGGCGTCCTCAGGCATGTCCTTCTCATCCGAGGACAAGTGCCGCCCCTTGAGGTTGTCTTCAAGAAGCTTATTGCCCCGCTGTAGAGCCAGGTTGTGGAGGGAAAAACAGAACATGATAACGCGGGAGACCCTCTGGGTCTGTATTCTAAGGCCCCACCGGAACTGTCAATGCAGCGGAAGCGCATCTTCAACAGGCCAATACACCGCTCGATGACAGCTCATCTCGCACTGTTCATCTCATTGTACCTGGTCTCCGATGTGGACGGTAGCCTTGGCACTGGCATCATCAGCTGCAACCAGAGGCGATGTCCCTTGTCCAAAAGGAGCCATCCCTGTAGCCTGGGATGTCCTTTGAAGATTCCAGGGATCAGTGAATGGCTGCTGATGTAGCTGTCATACATGCTCCTTAGAAAACGGGTACACAGGTACATGAAACACATTTGGTGGTCGCACATCAGCTGGACATTGAGGGAGTGAAATCCCTTCTGGTTGATGTGGCAAGGAGCCTAGAGAGCGACATTGCTGTGGTGTGCCTCCCCCCCCCCCCCCCCCCACATTTGTGGCAGATCAGCTGTGTTCCCAAACCCTGTAGCCCCCTCACCCTGCCGGGCCTGGTCCAGGTCAAAGTAGATATAGTCCAGAGCCCATGCATACAGTGCATCTGTCACCTCATGGATGTACTTATAGGCGGATGCCTGTGAAATACCACAGAGGATACCATGGAACCCTGCACGGACCATATGGCATGAAGGTTGAGGGCTTCCGTGATCTTGATGGCCAAAGGAAGTGGGTGTCCACCACTGTTATGTGGCACCAATACGCAAAGACATGCTACACCGTATCCATCGTAAGGCGGAGTCTTTGACGGCAGATAGTGTCAGACAGCTCCATGATAGACACATGAGTCTGGTAGTCCCTAAATCGTCTTCTGCATTTTTGTGCCCCCTACATGGCTGGTGTGGCCTCTGACCCCTGATCCTGCCCTGCAGCCCCCTGGTCTTGTTCTGCAGGGTGTTCCCTCAGAGCCACCACACGTTCTGCAGGAGTGTGTGCTCCTCCAACATGTGGTTAGTAAGGTAGCCAGCTTCCCTTACTCTATCACAATATCACTGGAATCCTGTGAGGGGCGAGAGAGCGAGCGAGAGAGAGTGAGAGCAATAGAAACGGGGTGACAGGTTGGTGTTGTAGCTGCTGACTATCATTATCTCCCCAACCCATTGGCCTTCCTGAGCTGAAAACAACCAGTCCTCAGAGCTTCATTGGCAATGACCGCACACTCACAGCTCTGAGCCCCTCCCATCTCCAGAACATGACGGGCCCCGGCCCATGACCTCGCCCACTTAGACTCGCGTTTAGCCTTCCACAGTGTGCCTTGGGGGGTCTGCTGGACTCTGACTGGCAGGGGTTGGGATCCCAACAGAGAAGCAACACCATTACCACCTGATCCCATGCCACCAAGCTTTGGGCCGCGAACCCTGAATACTCATACCATTCCTTTACTTTGAGACTGTGGGGAGCTGACATTGATAAGGGTTAACTCTTGATGGACAATTAATGTCATGAGCATGAGTCTCAGGAAGGTGAGAGGATTGAATTGTTTTCTGCTTCAGGGAGAGCCAGAGATGATAGGCAGCCTTTTTGGTCAGGCTGCATAGTTCAGAGTTCTCATTGCTGTCATACCTCAACAATCTCCTGGACAGCTATTCCAAAGGTTGAGCCCCACTTCCCCCCTCCCCGGGTAGGAACCGTGCTACTTTCTCTTTCGGAGTCTCATTCACCCAGCACATTATGCCTGTTTCCATGACTCTTGTCACATCCTGGCCGGGATTCTCCGATCCTGCGGCCAAGTTCTGACGCCGGCGTCAAAAGCAGTGCGAGCCACTCCGGCGTCAAAGGGCCTCCAAGCCCAGGTATTCACCCCTTCCTAGGGGGGTAGTACGGGAGCGTATTGGTGTCCGCTGCTACGGCGCTCGAAAGCCGGTGCACAACGGCCGGCGCGGGTCCACGCATGCGCGTGGGTTTCCGTCTTTGCGCCGGCTCCCAGGCAATGTAGGCAATATGACGGGGCCCTACAGGGGCCAAGCGCGGAGGAACATAGCCCCCCACCCCCCCACGGAAATAGCACGCCAATGGGTAGGCCCCGATCGCAGACCAGGCCACCGTGGAGCCCCCCCCCTCTCCGAGTCAGATCCCCCCGGCCCCCACCAGGACGGCCCCCACAGCCAGAACTCCGAAGTCCCGCCGGGTAGGACCATACGTAACGTTCGCCGGCGGGACTTGGCCGAACTTGGCTGGCACTCGGCCCGTCAAGGCGCGGAGAGGCGCTGGGGGTGGGTGGGGGTGCTTTCTACGGCCCCCTACCGGCGCGGCAGCGACCTGGAGTGGGATTGGAGAATCCAGGCCTCCACCTCCCCTGCCGTCACCCCATGTGCCCCACAGCAACCCCACCTCAGATTCAAATGCCACAGACTGCATCTTCCCACCACACAGACAGCATTGAGAGCATACTCACACAGCACTGAAAGCCGACGCCAGGGCCTTTGACACCAACCGTGAACGCAACCCCACCCGACCCTGTGTGTCCAATCTTCTGCCACCCCCACCCCCCCCCCCCCCCCCTCTCGCTTTCCACCATATTTAGCAGCCTTGAAGGGATTTGTGCCTGCACCTAACAGGACCACTAAATCGCGCCCTAGATTTTTACTCATTAGGAGCAACTTGGATGTTCACAAGTTCTCATTTGATATAATTACTGTTAGTGTGGTTCTCTGTAATCGTTGGAACACAGATGCTGAATAAAAGGTAACACATCAATCTTCTGATTATTGTCGATGCTACAGGCGTAGAAAGACATGTTTGATGCTTTGGAAAGCATCTTATTCTCTGGGACAACATAGATAATAGGGCGGCACGGTAGCACAGTGGTTAGCACTGTTGCTTCACAGTGCCAGGGACCCGAGTTCGATTCCCAGCTTGGGTCACTGTCTGTGTGGAGTCTGCACACTCTCCCAGTGTCTGCGTGGGTGCTCCGGTTTCCTCCTACAAGTCCCGAAAGACATGTAACTTCACAGTAACTTCATTGCAGTGTTAATGTAAGCCTACTTGTGACACTAATAAAGATTATTAAAATATTAATATTAAACTGTTTCTGTCAACAACAAAAAATTTAGAAAGGCAAAGCTGCGTGTCTCTCTGTGAAAAGTTTACTTCCCTGTCCATAGCCTTGAGGTCATTGTGTAACCTGGCACTCCAGTGCAGTATTGAAGAAATGCTACACTGTCAGAGGTTCTGCTTTTCAGGTCAAGCAGTAACAGAGGTCCTGAATGTTCTCTCAGCTGGAGTTAGAAGATGAAAGAAAGCAGAAGAAGAGGATAAAACAAAGAACAAAGAAAATTACAGCACAGGAACAGGCCCTTCGGCCCTCCCAGCCTGCGCCATTTCTACCCACCAGATCCTTTATCTAAACCTGTCACCTATTTTCCAAGGATCTACTTCCCTCTGTTCCCCGCCCGTTCATACATCTGTCTAGATGCATCTTAAATGATGCTATTGTGCCCGCCTCCACCACCTCTGTTGGCAAAGCGTTCCAGGCACCCACCACCCTCTGTGTAAAAAACTTTCCACGCACATCTCCCTTAAACTTTCCCCCTCTCACCTTGAAATCGTGACCCCTTGTAATTGACATCCCCACTCTTGGAAAAAGCTTGTTGCTATCCACCCTGTCCATACCTCTCATAATTTTGTAGACCTCAATCAGGTCCCCCCTCATCCTTCGTCTTTCCAACGAAAATGGTCCTAATCTACTCAACCTTTCTTCATAGCTAACACCCTCCAAACCAGGCAACATCCTGGTGAACCTCCTCTGCACCCTCTGTAAAGCATCCACATCCTTCTGGTAATGTGGCGACCAGAACTGCACGCAGTATTCCAAATGTGGCCGAACCAAAGTCCTATACAACTATAACATGACCTGCCAACTCTTGTACTCAAAACCCCGTCCGATGAAGGCAAGCATGCTGTATGCCTTCTTGACCACTCTATCGACCTGCGTTGCCACCTTCAGGGTACAATGGACTTGAACTCCCAGATCTCTCTGTACATCAATTTTCCCCAGGACACTTCCATTGACCGTATAGTCAGCTCTTACATAAGAACATAAGAACTAGGAGCAGGAGTAGGCCATCTGACGCCTCGAGCCTGCTCCACCATTCAATGAGATCATGGCTGATCTTTTGTGGACTCAGCTCCACTTTCCGGCCCGAACACCATAACCCTTAATCCCTTTATTCTTCAAAAAACTATCTATCTTTATCTTAAAAACATTGAATGAAGGAGCCTCTACTGCTTCACTGGGCAAGGAATTCCATAGATTCACAACCTTTGGGTGAAGAAGTTCCTCCTAAACTCAGTCCTAAATCTACTTCCCCTTATTTTGAGGCTATGCCCCCTAGTTCTGCTTTCACCCGTCAGTGGAAACAACCTGCCCACATCTATCCTATCTATTCCCTTCATAATCTTATATGTTTCTATAAGATCCCCCCTCATCCTTCTAAATTCCAACGAGTACAGTCCCAGTCTACTCAACCTCTCCTCGTAATCCAACCCCTTCAGCTCTGGGATTAACCTAGTGAATCTCCTCTGCACACCCTCCAGTGCCAGTACGTCCTTTCTCAAGTAAGGAGACCAAAGCTGGACACAATACTCCAGGTGTGGCCTCACTAACACCTTATACAATTGCAGCAGAACCTCCCTAGTCTTAAACTCCATCCCTCTAGCAATGAAGGACAAAATTCCATTTGCCTTCTTAATCACCTGTTGCACTGAAAACCAACTTTTTGCGACTCATGCACTAGCACACCCAGGTCTCTCTGCACAGCAGCACGTTTTAATATTTTATCATTTAAATAATAATCCCTTTTGCTGTTATTCCTACCAAAATGGATAACCTCACATTTGTCAACATTGTATTCCATCTGCCAGACCCTAGCCCATTCACTTAGCCTATCCAAATCCCTCTGCAGACTTCCAGTATCCTCTGCACTTTTTGCTTTACCACTTATCTTAGTGTCGTCTGCAAACTTGGACACATTGCCCTTGGTCCCCAACTCCAAATCATCTATGTAAATTGTGAACAGTTGTGGGCCCAACACTGATCCCTGAATTAGATCTTCCAAAATGCATCACCTCGCATTTGCCTGGATTGAACTCCATCTGCCATTTCTCGGCCCAACTCTCCGATCTATCTATATTTTGCTGTATTCTCTGACAGTCCTCCTCGCTATCTGCAACTATCTTAGTATCATCTGCAAACTTGCTAATCAGACCACCTATACCTTCGTCCAGATCATTTATGTATATCACAAACAACAGTGGTCCGAGCACGGATCCCTGTGGAACACCACTAGTCACCTTTCTCCATTTTGAGACAGTCCCTTCCACCACTACTCTCTGTCTCCTGTTGCCCAACCAGTTCTTTATCCATCTAGCTAGTACACCCTGAACCCCATACGACTTCACTTTTTCCATCAACCTGCCATGGGAAACTGGTGTCGTGGTCATGCATTTCCCCCTCAACAAGTAGCGCAACAGATAGATTAGTTATCTCATTGCTGTTTCATTTAATCATAGAAACCCTACAATGCAGAAGGAAGTCATTCGGCCCATCAAGTCTGCACTGACCCTCTGAAAGAGTACTCCACCTAGGCCCTACCCTATCCCCGCAATCCCACCAAGGGACAATTTTGCATATCCAATCCAAATAACCTGCACATCTTTGGACTGTGGGAGGAAATTGGAGCACCCGGAGGACACCCGCGCAATATGGGGAGAATAGGCAATTACCCCAGGTCGGTATTAAACCTAGGTCTCTGGCGCTGTGAGGCAGCAGTGCTGACCTCGGTGCCACTGTGCAAATTGGATCCTGAACTTGTCGACCTTACAATAGCTTCTACATTAACTGTGAAGTGTTTTATAATGTCCTGAGAATGTGTAAAGCATGACATGATTGTTAGTTACTATTCTGATGTTGGTGGTGTTATAATAAGTGCTCTCTCTTGTGGAGACATCTCAGCTCAGTGGTGTCCTTATCCCAAGTCACCAGCAGGTTATGCAAATGTGTCAGCTTTCTCTCCATTTTTATTTGTACTCCTGTCTTTTCTTGTTGCCAATCTTTTGAGGTATTGGGAGGAGGGGATTCGTTATGTGGACATTGGATCAGCATAAACTGTGATCTTACAAATATAGAGCGAAATTCTCCATCCTGCCCCGCCACATTTCTGCCCCGACCGGCCGGCGGGATGCTCCGTTACACCGGCCGGTCAATGGGGTTTCCCATTATGGGGCAGCCCCACGCCGTCGGGAAACCCCTGGGCGCCGGCAAAACGGAGACTCCCGCCGGCGGAGAATGACACCCATAGTGTTGGACTGGGGTGAGCACAGTAAGAAGTCTTACAACACCAGGTTAAAGTCCAACAGGTTTGTTTCAAATCATTAACTTTCAGAGCACTGCACCTGAGGAAGGAGCTGTTACAAATATAGGACGCAGCTCTCCAGAGCGTCATTGCAGTATGTCACACCTTGGGCTAAACTCTCCGGAAACGGCGCGATGTCCGCCGACTGGCGCCCAAAACGGCGCAAATCAGTCGGGCATCGCGCCGCCCCAAAGGTGCGGAATGCTCCGCATCTTTGGGGGCCGAGCCCCAACCTTAAGGGGCAAGGTCGGCGGCGGACGAATTTCCGCCCCGCCAGCTGGTGGAAAAGGCCTTTGGTGCCCCGCCTGCTGGCGCGGAAATGACATCTCCGGGCGGCGCATGCGCGGAAGCATCAGCGGCCGCTGACGGCATTCCTGCGCATGCGCAGTGGAGGGAGTCTCTTCTGCCTCCGCCATGGTGGAGACCGTGGCGGAGGCGGAAGGGAAAGAGTGCCCCCACGGCACAGGCCCGCCCGTGGATCGGTGGGCCCCGATCGTGGGCCAGGCCACCGTGGGGGCACCCCCCGGGGCCAGATCGCCCTGCACCCCCCCCCAGGACCCCAGAGCCCGCCCGCGCCGCCTTGTCCCGCCGGTAAGGTAGGTGGTTTAATTTACGCCGGCGCGACAGGCATTTTAGCGGCGGGACTTTGGCCCATCCGAGCCGGAAAATCGCGCGGGGGGGGCCGCCAACTGGCGCGACGCGATTCCCGCCCCAGCCGAATATCCGGTGCCGGAGACTCCGGCAACTGGCGGGGGCGGGATTCACGCCAGCCCCCGGCGATTCTCCGACCCGGCGGGGGGTCGGAGAATCTCGCTCCTTATGTCCCTCAGGCATGAAAGAGATCATTCACTGCTAAATAAGTCCTTACCTTTTTGCTGATTTACAATGTGGAATATGCTGAACCAAAAGGTGGCTGCCAAAGGTCACATGAATCACAAGTTGGCTACAGTTTCTGGGCATTTCCAACAGCAGGTACAGGACAAAAGTTGAACCCTCATCCTTGTCGAATCTCACATCTCTCATTGTGAGGACACATTACATTCAACAAAACCAGGGACAAGCAAATGATCCACCTTTCCAGCCTACTCCTGAAACAAATGGAGAGCTATAAAAACTTGTAGCTGTAGAAACATTGAAAGCCACCATTTATCTTCTACGGTGAACAATGGATTTTGACCAAAGCAATAGAAACTCTAATTTCATTAATAGTCAACAGTACATGACCTAAGCTTCCAACCGTTGGCAAGTTGGTCTGTTGTTTAAATTCCAGTCTGCTAACGTTAAAGCAGGACTACAGCCTGATCAACAGTCTGCAACAAGTCTAAGCCTTCTTATACCCTGTTTCTCTGGATGATTCCTGCCCCTGCCTGACAAACAAAGACTATGGGTGAGATTCTCCCTTCTGACGGCAGAGTGTTGACGCCGTCGTAAAAACTGGAGAGTTTAACGACGGCGTCATCGGACTGCTAAGTGTAGCAATCCTCTGCCCTACAGGAGGCCAGATACCGGTGTTAAATGGGCATCGCGGGTCTGTGCATGCGCGCTACAACCGGCGCGCAAGCGCGGTAGCTTCCTTCTCCGGACCGGCCCCGACACAAATTGGCACAGGGCTACAGGGGCTGGCATAGAGTAAAAGAGGCCCCCTCCAGGAGAGACTGGCCCGTCGATCGGTAGGCCATGATCGCGGGCTAGGCCACGGTGGAGGACCCCCCTCCGGGGTCGGACCCCCCATCCACCACCACCAGGCCGCCCCCGACAGGATGAACGGCGAGATCCCACCGGGTAAGACCAGATGTGAATGGCGCCGGTGGGACCGGGCTTTTTTGGCGGCCACTTGACCCATCCCATCACTGGAGAATCGGCGGACTGGCGCTGGGGCGCCGTCGCGCAAATCATGCCCGGCCCAGCGATTCTCCAAACCGGCGTGGGCTGAGAGAATCCCGCCCTATGTATGCCAAACTAATCTCACTACATCACCGTCAGCGTTAAAGTGATTCTGCAAAATCCTGCTTTATCGAGCTGAGCTGTAGCTCCTCATGAATTACTCTGACTTCCTGGGCTCTGGTAATCATGTGGACCGATAGCCACATTTCCTCTTTCCTTACATTCTTTTTGTGTGCTTTTGTGTGTGTGTGTGTGTGTGTGAAGTTGTGACCATTCCCCAGGTTTGAATGTGTGAATAAACTATACTTCTGATTCATCCCGAAAGAGAGTTTGCTGAGTAACTTAGAAAACATTAGATCACAAACAGAGCATTTGGGAAAGCACACCACAATATATTTCAAAAATTAAAACAACTCTGCTTACTGACTGACAGGAAGAAAAAAAAGGAGTTCAGTTTTGCCTCCCTCCCCTGACTGTAACACAGGATTCAAATATAATTCTATTCAAATTCCTGTGACTTAGATTCTTTAAAAATGAAGTACATATGCATGAGAAAAGTGCCATTGTGGCTGATTTAGGATTGTCCAGATATTTTCCGCCGAGCTACCAACTTAATATGGGCACAGTCAAATAAAATAGAGCATGGAAATTTTAAGCACAAGTTAGTTCCGCCCATTACCACTTTGCATTCGAGTATCGGTCACCTCTTACATTGGTTCAACGGTCCATTCATCTGAGGGAGCCCTGTCCGTAAAATATAAATGAATGGTGGGTTTCCACCGATTCAGCCCCCTTAGGGGCCCTTTTTTCACATGCCAGATAATCTTCCGAACAGGTCCCCATGGTCACATAAATATCCAGTATTCGCCTGATCAGTAGTCAATTCTAGTCAATAACAAATAAGACCAAAAAAATAAATCAGCTAATTAATGCTACTCTTTGCAGCTACAGGTTAATTCATTTACAAAATTATAGAATGGTGAATTTCTTGGTAACCCCACTCCTCTTTGTTTTTCTGGAGGATGTCTGATTCCAGTCGCAAACTGATTGTGGTGCCAGATGCCATCGAATCATAGATTTGTTACAACGCAGAGGCCCAACGTGTTGGCGCCGGCTCTCCGAACGAGCAGTTTACCTCGTGCCATTCCCACCGTTTACTCACCGTAACCGTGTGCATGGGTCCTTTTCAGATAATAGTCTTTGACCGCTTGGATTGAACCGGCCTCCACTGCACCCTCATGCAGTGTATTCCAAATCCTAGCCACTCACTTTATGAGTACATTTTTTCTCACATTACTTTTGCTACTTTTGCCAATCCCTTAATCAGTGCCCTGTCATTCTCAATCGTTTCATGAGTGGGAAGAGTTTCTTCCTCGCCACTCTATCCTCCTTTATGGGTCTATCAATGCTAATTCATGCAGGATGTTATGTTCGGCCATAGGCGCAGCGGAATTCTCCATCGGCTGGATCATGGAATTTTTTCATAGAATTTAAAGTGCAGAAGGAGGCCATTCGGCCCATCGAGTCTGCACCGGCTCTTGGAAAGAGCACCCTACCCAAGGTCAACACCTCCACCCTATCCCCATAACCCAGTAACCCCACCCAACACTAAGGGCAATTTTGGACACTAAGGACAGTTTATCATGGCCAATCCACCTAACCGGCACATCTTTGGACTGTGGGAGGAAACCGGAGCACCCGGAGGAAACCCACGCACACACGGGGAGGATAACTCCGCCCAGACAGTGACCCAGCAGGGAATCGAACCTGGGACCCTGGAGCTGTGAAGCAATTGTGCTATCCACAATGCTACCGTGCTGCCCGAAAGTAATATATGTATATATAATTAACTATTATATGTCGTTAATAACTGGAGACGATGTTGAAGAACACTCAAATCTTCGAAGTAAACTGAAAGAATTTATTAAGTAATGACAAAACTAATAAATGAGTTCGACACTGCTGATCTAACTCTAGCAACAAAGTAAGAATTACTAACTGTACAAGCTGTATCTAAGCTGTGGTTATGTCACAGCTGGGTGTTGTGATTAACCCCTTAGTTACATGTCTGTCTACATATCATTTCAGACACAATGAATGAGGTGAAGGAGCAGCTAACAGTCAGTGACAGAGCAGTACATGTTGCAAAGGTTCTTGATGAGCATAACACGGGCCAGAATTTTATGTTAGACATGTGCCTGACCAAAAGCACATAAAATCATGAATAAAGACGTCATCGTGCCCACCCGTGATATTTTGGTCAGCGGGCACGTGTGCCAGCCAGATGCGTGTCTGCCGTAAATCGAGAAGCCAATTTAAATAGCGAATCATAAATTGTCCTGGATTTTAGGTTGCCCGTCTGCCGTTGGGGTTGGCGGGTGGGCCAATTGGCCAGGCAGCCTTTACCGTTAAGCTACAGCCTCGATCTCATGCGGGATGAAAGGTCACGGCTAAAATAAAATTCACAAACGTGTCAGGGACTGTGGTCTGTGTGTGGCACAATCACTTGTGGCTGTCCCCCTGAGGGAGCCCATTGGAACCACCAGCCTGCACCCTCGCATTTCTCAGCGCCTGCCCTCCCAGCCAGTGCTCAGCCTTTCACAGAGCACCGTTAATTGGTCACCCAGCATAAAATTGCATCGACAATTTGATCTTGGGTGGGCGCGGGAACCGGCTTCACCGAATTTGGGCACCATAATATCAAGGCCATGTAGTCAGTAACAGAGCACTGCATGGTTCAGAGATTCTTGATGGGCACAACTAGATCAATACCCTCTCAAGCTAGTGAATTGAGTTCTTTTTTCGGAGATCTCTTCTGATACAGCCTGTGGCCTCACTGATCTCACTGTTCCCCCAGCTCCATATACTCTTCCAGCCCTACAGCCCTCTGAGATATTAGCGTTCCTCCAATTTTGGCCTCTTGCTCTTCCCTGATTTTCAGCTCTCCACCACTAGAGTTTGTACCTCCAGCTGCCTAAGCCCTCACTACGCTGTTCCACCTCTACTTTCTCCTTTGAGATGCTGCTAAAAACATATCCTCATAGCCAATGGTTGAGGTTCCCGCGCTAATATTCCCTTTTAAAGTTCATGTCAAATCTGATTTGATAAGGCTCCTCTGTGAAGTTCCTTTGAGATAATTTAGTGCATTGAAGAGGCGATGTAAACGCAGGCTGTTGTGTAAGTGAAAGTGTAGCCCTCTGATCTGTAGCCTCTTTATAACATCAATATACAACATTATCCTTTTTTGTATGGATCTAATAGACAGTCACACCTGTCATCCCAGGACAATGAAAAAGATTGGTCAAAAATCAAAACTTTGGAAGACTATTATCTGAGGGCAGGCACTTAGGTGCAAATTAAATTCAAATACGCACAATTACAACCTTGGCCTGAGCAACATTTTATGCCTCGAACCCAATACTGGCACAGCTGCCAGAGCTCTCAGTTTTGACTCAAAAGCCGCTGTCAAATGCTTATTAGCAGACAACAAAATTAAAGTGACAGCATATTGCTGATTTAGAATTGAGCGCATTATGCAGCAAATACTACAATCTGGGAGTGATGATTTAATTTTGCCGTTCAGTAAACCTCAAAGAGCAATTAAGCACAGCTGGTTCTGCCAAAATACATGGAGCACTTAAGACCCTATAATAGGCAACTTCGGAACTTGCTCTTATTGCAAATAAAAAAGAACAGAAAGGCTTATATTTATATACTACCTTTACTACCTTTCACAAGCTCAGGGCACTCCACATTAAACCAGTGAAGTATTTTTCAAGTGTAGGCATCGTTGGCAATCTTCCCTGCCCCCTCCCTCCAATATGAGGATAAAGTCTACCCAGAGTTGCAGATTTCTGCTATGGATCATCATGTGAAAAGGTCAATTCTTGACCCACACCTATTTTTGGGCAGTTGGACGACCCACAAGTTAATGGGATTCTGAGTGCAGGATTTTCTTCCGTATCATTCCTTCTCTGCCGTCACTCTGTCTCATCATTAAGACACCGTGACTCAGACCACGATGCAGCTAGATAGACAGGTTGCTGCCATTTTGAATGATCAGTGGCAAGCTCGTCACATTCATTAATGTCAATGTTGTCGCACTTCTAGGAAAGCTTCAGGGTGTATTTGAAGCATTTTCTTCATCTTCCCATGGGAAGTGGGTCACTTAAGAGTTGAGAAAATATGACCTGGTGGAGGAGATGGCTTTTGGCCACCTCGACACAGTGATCAATCCATTAAAGTTGATTTTTGAGGAGCTGTACTTGAATGCTTGGGAATGCATCTTCAATAAACATGCTAACATTTGTTTCACAGTCTTCCCATTGAATCCAGAGGAATGTGGCTGATGGAATTTCCCTGGCACTCTTATGTGTCACTGCTACACAGTTAAAGTCTCACTGCAGCACACGACATGGTGATGTGATAAATGAAGGAATTTTAGATGTATTATATTATATATATTTGGTTTGTAATGGTGAAAAGCCTGGGTTAGTGTGTGTGTGCGAATGCTGTAGTAGTGTTATCAAAGAATCCAGGTTTGAAAGATTTTGGGAGCCAGAGGTGCAATTAAAGCATCATAAAAGCTTGGGCTAATGGAGTTTTGTTTGGATTAAGCGGGTTTCCTGTGCAGTATTTAATTTAGAGACCTTACTATTTCATCTTGGTAAGATAAAGTAAGTAATGGGAGGAGCTAGAGTACAAGGCATTTTGCAGAAAAGCTGGCAGTTTGATTTTAGATTGGGATGTGAGCAGAAGTCAAGCGTCTGCTCTCTTTGCAGTTCAGTTAAATATATGTCTATAGACAGATTAGCGGTTTCTTTCCAACCAGTTCAGAATTGTGCGACTGGAAGGTAATATGAAATAAGCCAAGAAGCAGCTTCTGAAGAAATCCAACCAGAGTTTCTGCATGGTTCTGACAGGATTCAGGTCTATGTCTTAGAAGAGTCTCAAAGAACATCTCTTAAGCAACTATATCTTGGTCTACCAATTGTATTAAAAAATTGATTCAGATCTGAGATGGTTCTGTTGATTGAGTAGAAGTAAAGATATCAGTTTGATTTGATTTGATTTGATTTATTATCACATGTACCGAAGTACAGTGAAAATTATTTTTCTGCAGCCGAGGTAACGTACACAGTACGTAAATAGTAGACAAAAGAATAATCAACAGAGAACATTGACAAATGGTACATCGACAAACAGTGATTGGTTATAGTGCGGAACAAGGGGCCAAACAAAGCAAATACATGAGCAAGAGCAGAATAGGGCGTCATGAATAGTGTTCTTACAGGGAACAGATCAGTCCGAGGGGGAGTCGTTGAGGAGTCTTGTAGCTGTGGGGAAGAAGCTGTTCCTATGTCTGGGTGTGCAACTTTTCAGACTTCTGTACTTTCTGCCTGATGGAAGGGTCTGGAAGAAGGCAATGCCTGGGTGGGAGGGGTCTATGATAATGCTGTCTGCCTTCCTGAGGCAGCGGGAGGTGTATACAGAATCAATGTGAGGGTGGCAAGCTTGTGTGATGCATTGGGCTGAGTTCACTACACTCTGCATTTTCTTGCGTTCTTGGACCGAGCAGTTGCCATACCAGGCTGTGGTGCAGCCGGATAGGATGCTCTCTATTGCACTTCTGTCGAAGTTTGTGAGAATCGATGCAGATATGCCAAATTTCTTTAGCTTCCGTAGGAAGTAGAGACGTTGTTGGGCTTTCTTGACTGTTGCATCAACGTGAGTGGACTAGGTGATGGTGACCCCCAGGAACTTAAAGCTATCGACCATCTCCACTTTCAGAACTATTGATGCAGACGGGAGTGTGTGTCGTGCTACGCTTCCTGAAGTCGATGACCAGTTCCTTGGTCTTTCCAACATTTAGAGAGAGGTTAAAGACTATTGTGTCACTGTATTTATTAGGATTGTTTAAGGGTTAATTGTAAGCTATTTTCTTGTATGATGTTAAAGATATTTTAATCCTGTGTTAGTAATAAAGTTTTTTTTAATATACCATAATCCTATTTTGCGTGTAATCACTCCTGGAGCGAGGTATCCTTTCCTCACAGTCTTACAAAATTAAAATAAAATATTGGGGTTTCCGTCCAGTATTGGGTTCTTGTCCCGGATCATAATAGTGATAATGACTGCTCTCTACACGAGAGGCAGTAGTCTCCCATGGTGCCACCGGTGGGTTCAGTGGCGGGCAGGTTTTGGAGGAGGGGGGGAAGAATTCAGAGGCAGTCCAAAAATTGGTTATACATTGGCACGAATCCCCCACAGACATTCCGCTGGTGCCCACCTGCTGGAGACAGACGTGAATCTAATTTAGTGGGGGGAGCAACTATAGATGGACCTTCCCGATTCAGTCTCATTGAGGAAATCCATGTTCCAGACTCAAGATTGTTCCTGGAGATACATTATTTTTCACAATGTCCATCTTCCAGCCTTGAAGGTGGGCCAGTGATGTTGGGCACTTTTTCAATATGCCACCCAGGTATGATGGCGGGGGACTCATAGTATTTTGCCCACCCTGCCGCATTATCAATTTGGTCGGGGCTCAAAGGTATGGCATGGTTTCCTGCTGGCCTTTGCAGCAGGAAACACTCCCTGTTCCCACCCCCACCAGGGGACTTAGTCCCAGATGCATAAAGTTTGCCCTGGACCATTTGTTGACTTGTGCAGGTCTTTTTGGCCGACCATTTGCTGCTGTGATTTTTAGAAGGTTGAGCTGGTGCAACTGACACTGTTGCGATATTGGAAATGCGGCAGCCAGTTTGTACACAGCAAGCTCCCACATATAGCAATGTGATAATGACTAGATAATCTGCTTTTGTCATGGACGTAAAGGGCTAAATTCTGACCGGGTCTCATGGGAGGAGTCTTCTTTGAAATAGTACCACGCCATCTTTTATGTTCAACTAAGGGAATAGTCCAGGCCTCAGTTCATGAACATATAAATTTGGAGCAGGAGTAGGCCACTCGGCCTTCGAGCCTGCTCCGTTATTTGAGCCTGCTCCGCCATTCAGTACGATCATGGTTGATCAGATTGTATCATATCATAGAATCATAGAATTTACAGTGAAGAAGGAGGCCATTCGGCCCATCGAGTCTGCACCGGCTCTCCGAAAGAGCACCCTACCCAAGCCCACACCTCCACCCTATCCCCATAACCCAGCAACCCCACCCAACACCAAGAGCAACCTTGGCACCAAGGGCAATTTATCATGGCCAATCCACCTAACCTGCACATCTTTGGACTGTGGGAGGAAACCGGAGCACCCGGAGGAAACCCACGCACACACGGGGAGAACGTGCAGACTCCGCACAGACAGTGACCCAAGCCAGGAATCGAACCTGTGACCCTGGAGCTGTGCAATTGTGCTAACCACCATGCTACCTTGCTGCCCTTCTCCTCACTGTGAATGCGTCGGTGTCTTAACAGATACTTTTCTTCTCACAGTCAGAACATTTGGAAGGTGTCTGATCGGTGTGAACATACTGGTGTGTCAGCAGGCTGGATGACTGAGAGAATCCCTTCCCACAGGTGGAGTAGGTGAATGGCCTCTCCCCAGTGTGACTGCATCGATGCATTTCCAGTTCAGAAGTTGTAACTTCAACCCCACATTCCGACCCACCCCTGATAACCTTTCACCCCATTATTAATCAAGAAGCTATCCATCTCAACCTTAAAAATATTCAGAGATTCTGCTTCCACTGCCTTTTGAGAAAGAGAGTTTCTAGGACTCATGATCGTCTGAGAGAAAAGATTTCTCCTCATCTCCTTCTTAAATCTTACAACACTAGGCGAGACCATGCAGATGCTGCGACATGAATGAACGGACATCGGGCGACAATCGCAGGCAGGAATGTTCCCTTTCAGTCGGGGAACACTTCAGCAGTCAAGGGCATTCAGCCTCTGATCTCCGGGTAAGCGTTCTCCAAAGCGGCCTTCAGGACGCGCGACAACGCAGAATCGCCGAGCAGGAACTTATAGTCAAGTTCCGCACACATGAGTGCGGCCTCAACCGGGACCTGGGATTCATGTCGCATTACATTCATCCCCCACCATCTAGCCTGGGCTTGCGAAATCCTACCAACTGTCCTGGCTTGAGACAATTCACACCTCTTTAACCTGGGGTTACCCCTATCTCTGGATCTGTAAACACTTAATTAACTGCAAATGCTCGCATTCTAAGCATTGTCTTGCATCTTTGACTTTGTCTATATATATGTTTCTGGAATCTACCTCTACATTCACCCGAGGAAGGAGCAGTGCTCCGAAAGCTAGTGTTTGAAACAAACTGTTGGACTTTAACCTGGTGTTGTAAGACTTCTTACTGTGCTCACCCCAGTCCAACGCCGGCATCTCCACATCATGGCTACCATCGACACCGCAAACTGCCGGCTCAAAGTGGAGAGGATCTCCAGGAAGATCGCGCATATAGACACTGACATTAAGTTTCTACAAAGTTGCAAGAAAGCAGACAAGATCCCGAAAGGGCTACAGATCACAAACCCACTCAAGTCAACCTACAATAGACTACGCTGAGAGACTCTGCCATCGAACCTCTCTCACACTCCTGAACCACCTCGTACGCCAGCTCTACAGCAGACGACGCAACCTGGAAACCAAGATAGAGGCCATATTCTCAACTTGCGCTCAGAACACAGCAGACCACCTGCGGAACACCGCCAAACAGATGAGAAAGTTGAAACAAACCTGTTGGACTTTAACCTGGTGTTGTAAGACTTCTTACTGTGCTCACCCCAGTCCAACACCGGCATCTCCACATCCTTCTTAAATGAACAATACCTTATTTTTAAACAGTGACCTCCCTGGTTCTAGTTTCTCCAACTAGAGGAAACATCCTCTCTGCATCCACCCTGTCAATACCTCGCAGGATCTTAAAGGTTTCGATTAAGTTACCTCTTACTCTTCAAAACTCAAGTGGATAATTTAAAATCGCTGACAAAAGTCAGCACTTCTGAATTTTCTCAGTCCATCAGTATTGCACTGTCGTATCAACCTTTTTATTTTTGTGCCCAAGAGCTGGATGGTGACTTGTACCTCCAACCTTCTGACTCAGAGGTAAGACTATTAATAGTGATAATGACTGGCTCTCTACACGAGGGGCAAAATTCTCCCTTGACGCCACTGGTGGGTTCAGTAGCGGGCAGGTTGTGGAAGGAGGGGTGAGAGGGAAGAATTCAGAGGGAGACCAGAAATCGGTTATACGTTAATCTTTCCTCTCAGAGGGTCATACGTCTCTGAAACTCTCTTGCTCAAAAGACAGGACTGATGGGTAATGGTCATCCCTTTTCTTCCATTAAATGTGAATGCCCGTTTTAAACACGGATGTTTTAAGTGTGGGAACTGCAGTAACATCTTGTAGCAAACTGATCGTTTCTGAAGACCAAGATCAAATAATATCAGCAAACAACTGTAACAATTTATGTTTCCCTTTGAAACAGCATCTTTTTCTAATATCTATGATCAAATCCAAAATCATCAAAATACAGAAATTGAAAATCGTCACTTTCTATTTCGAATCTAACTTACAGTTGTCCGAAGTAGCAAGTTGTGCCTCAAGGTAACTCATGGCGTCATTCATCACAATGTCCCAGGGAGGCGGTGCAGGTCCCAGAGACTGAATCAGTCTCAAGAAAGTTACACAGTTCTCTCTCATCTTCTAATTCTGATGGTGCTTTTTTAAGTGATAAATGGATTCAATAGAGCAGACATAGCCAATCTATTTCCACTGGTGGGAGAAAATCACAAACAAGGCAGCTCAATCTTCAGCCCAGCGATGCTGTGATGAGATCAGGAAGCGCCTTTGCACACAGAGTGTGGCAGAAATCAGGAACTCTCTTCCCCCCAAGGTCAATTAAGAGACACAAGGCTGAAATCAGCAGACATTTATTCGGCCAGGGAATGAAGGGGCATTGATCAAAGGCAGATAAATGGAGTTGAGGTGTGTCAGCCATGATCTAATTGAGTGGCAGGACGGGCTCAAGGGATTGAATGATCTACTGTTGTTCCTATTCTTCTAAGATTGAAGGAACAGCCTAATAGCTGTTGGGGGGGGGAGATGGTGGCACAGTGGTAATGTCATTGGTCGAGTGCTCCAGGCCAATGTTCTGGGGACACGTTTTAAAATCACTAACATGACAACTGACGGATTTTAACTTCAATTTTTAAAAACCTGGAAATGAAATTTTGATTGATTGCTGTAAATAATTTCTTTCAAGGAAGGAAATTTGTCATCCCAGTCTGGCCCACATTTGACTGCAGGTGAATGAAATGAAAATGAAAATCGCTTATTGTCACAAGTAGGCTTCAATGAAGTTACTGTGAAAAGCCCCTAATCGCCACATTCCAGCGCCTGTTCAGGGAGGCTGTTACGGGACTTGAACCGTGTTGCTAGCCTGCCTCGGTCTGCTCTTAAAGCCAGCGATTTAGCTCAGTGTGCTAAACAGTAATCCACAGTAATGTGGGTGGTTGTCAGTGGTCAATAGGGAGGCAAGGCTGATGCATCCACCGCCAGAGAGTCTTTCCTGCACTACACAAGAAGAAAAAATAAACCTGTACGGTTAAAGAAGCAATCACCTTTTGCTCTTTAACTAACGGACAAACATGTGGCAGGCTATCTATGGAGGAAACATAATTTGAAAACAAGAACAGATAAAAGTATCTCTGTCATTTTTTAAAAATCAGTTCTTCGGGTGTGGGCATTGCTGGCAAGATGGGCATTTTTTGCCCATCCCCAGTTGCCCTTAGAAATTGTGACACCTTCTTCTTAAGCAGCTGTGTGATTTGCCCGGGCACTTTGGAGAGTTGGTAAGAGTCAATCAAACTGGTGCAGAATTGGAGTCACGTGGAGGTCAGACAGGATAAGGGCAGCAGATTTCCCTGTAAAATAACATCAGTGAACCATCTGGATTTTTAACAGCAATCTATCAGCTTTATGGGGTCAATTGTACTACTGCTACTACTGAAATCTAAGCCAAATTCTCTGGGTTAAAAATCTAGCTCTTTGGATTTCGAGTCTAGTGACTTAAATACGCTACCCTCAAACGATATCAAAAGGCAGTCTATTGATTGATTGATATTTATTGTCGCATGTACCGAAGTACAGTGAAAAGTATTTTTCTGCGACCGAGAGAACGTGCACAGTACGTACACAGTAGGCAAAAGAATAATCAACAAAGAACATTGACAATGGTACATCGACAAATAGTGATTGGTTATCGTGTGGAACAAGGCCAAACAAGAGCCCTTGTTTCACTGATAGCTATGATGCTCACCAGTTATGTTATTTTCACACTTTAAGACTCAAATTTAATGACAGGCCATCAGTTTCCGACAGGGATATTTTCCTCACTCGGAATAAAGTTGTTGCATTATTTTCAGGTGAGAGTAGATAATTAAATTGCTGCACATTCCTATTTACACTACACCACCTCTTTCTTTACAGAAGTTTCTGCCTTTTTTGAGATCGGGACATCCCTCATCTACAACTTCCAGGAGTTTTATGGGATTGCGAAGAATCTAAGTGCGCATTTATCTGCTATCTACATGGACAGGACGATTTCGACGGAGAACACTGCTTTCAGCTTCCAGACAACACGTGCCCCCAGCATCCTCCTGTACGTGGACAGCTACCATGAGGAGTACTTAGCCGTGATACTGCTCCAAAATGGTAAGTTGAAACAAAATGCGTGCATTTTTATAGTTACTTGGGGGGGTACAGAACTTGAATATTTCTGAAAAGAGGGACATTAACCGGGGCTGGTTTAGCACAGGGCTAAATTGCTGGCTTTGAAAGCAGACCAAGGCAGGCCAGCAACATGGTTCAATTCCTGGAATGTGGCGACGAGGGGCTTTTCACAGTAACTTCATTTATAGCCCACTTGTGACAATAAGCGATTTTCATTTTCATTTCACATGTTCCCATGATCACGACAAATGCAAGAATGTCAAATTTTAAATGATCACAACAATTTATACTGCAAAGGGTGCTGATTGGTTACAAATTTGGTTGCCATTCTTGGCAACATGTCTCTCTTTTCAGCAATATTCAAGTATTTATGAAGTTAATTCTTGTAAGGCTACAATCAGCATTGCGCCACACAAAGTCTCGGGTATGAATTTGATGGGGGTCAGTTAGCTCAGTTGGCTGGACGGCTTGTTTGTGATATGGAGTGATGCCAACACCACGGGTTCAATTCCTGTACCGGCCGAAGTTATCCATGAGGTTGTCCATCCTTGTTCAACCTTACCTCTCGCTTGAGGTGTGGTGACCCTCAGGTTAACGCACCAACAGTCAGCTCTCTCTCAAAAGGGGAGAGCAGCCTATGGTCCTCTTGGACTATGGCGGCTTTCGTACGACATTGTGAAAAGGAGTTATTGTCTGTGTGTCTAAGCATGTTGTCTTGATGAGGGCCAGAGGGTATCCTTTCAAGACATAAGCAAAGATGATTGCAGTAGAACAGAGCCAAAGTGCAGGGGGGTCTGTCACGACCATCTACTTACGAACAAAGGTAATTAAATGAACGAAGGCTATCCGTCAACCCCTAATATAAGGTGTAAAAACAGACAGTTGAGACAGGCGGGCGGGCAGATTGGGTATGCTCCACAGGTTGCTTGCTAGATTTAGCTTATCATGTTGGCCAACACAACTTCGAGGTGGATCCATGCTAGCTTCGGCTGAACACCCCAGGCAGTTTCAGAGATGGCGGATGCTGCAGTCAACAAAGATCAGACTGTCCATCTGATCCGGGACTGAGAAGCCATTCTCAGCTGTTACTGGTTGTATTGGCCACGCTAAATTGCCCTAAGTGTCCAAAAAGGTTAAGTGGGGTTACTGGGTTACGGCGGTAGGGTGGAGGTATGGGCTTGAGTAGGGTGCTCTTTCCAAGGGCCGGTGCAGACTCGATGGACCGAAAGGCCTCCTTCTGCACTGTAAATTCTATGATTCTATTCTATGAATTAACACTGTATACGGCTTTAACAACTTCAACTTCCATTTGGGTAATCTGTGATCCTCAATCAAATGACAGCCCAAAACAAGAGTAATTGGCAATTGTCAACTGACCACAAACTGCCATGTAATCAGTCCCATTATACAATATAGGGAACTGCAAATCTAATTGGAATAGTTTTAATCTATTTTCCATTCTGAGGTTTAGCCAGTGCCTGCACTGAAGCATCATATCCTCACCACAGAACCACTAAATGATAATCAACAGTCAATAGGCAGGATATAACCTGATCGTTATAAATAATACCTACTTTTCTCATTAGCAGCAATTAAAATTCACTCGTAAGTCTGTTTTCCTCTCTCACATGCCTTTCTCTGCTGTATAACTTGTGGCGGCAATTAATGCTTTTGTGACATTTTTATATTTAGCATTCAGTTCTCTGAAGTAGTATAGAACATAGAACATAACAGCGCAGTGTAGGCCCTTCGGCCCTCGATGTTGCGCCGACCTGTGAAACCACTCTAAAGCCCATCTACACTATTCCCTTATCGTCCATATGTCTATCCAATGGCCATTTGAATGCCCTTGGTGTTGGCGAGTCCACTACTGTTGCAGGCAGGGCATTCCATGCCCTTACTACTCTCTGAGTAAAGAACCTACCTCTGACATCTGTCTTATATCTATCTCCCCTCAATTTAAAGCTATGTCCCCTCGTGCTATACATCACCATCCGAGGAAAAAGGCTCTCACTGTCCACCCTATCCAATCCTCTGATCATCTTGCATGCCTCAATGAAGTCACCTCTTAACCTTCTTCTCTCCAACGAAAACAGCCTCAAGTCCCTCAGCCTTTCCTCATAAGATCTTCCCTCCATACCAGGCAACATTCTGGTAAATCTCCTCTGCACCCTTTCCAATGCTTCCACATCCTTCCTATAATGCGGCGACCAGAATTGCACGCAATACTCCAAATGCGGCCGCACCAGAGTTTTGTACAGCTGCAACATGACCTCATGGCTCCGAAACCCAATCCCTTTACCAATAAAAGCTAACACATCGTACGCCTTCTTAACAACCCTCTCAACCTGGGTGGCAACTTTCAGGGATCTATGTACATGGACACCGAGGTCTCACTGCTCATCCACACTGCCAAGAATCTTACCATGAGCCCAGTTATTCTGTGTTCCAGTTATTCCTTCCAAAATGAATCACCTCACACTTTTCTGCATTAAACTTCATTTGCCACCTCTCAGCCCAGCGCTGCAGCTTATCTATGTCCCTCTGTAACTTGTAACATCTTTCCACACTGTCCACAACTCTACTGACTTTAGTGTCATCTGCACATTTACTCACCCATCCTTCTACGCCCTCCTCCAGGTCATTTATAAAAATGACAAACAGCAGTGGCCCCAAAAGAGATCCTTGTGGTACACCACTAGTAACTGGACTCCAGTCTGAACATTTCCCATCAACCACCACCTTTTGTCTTCTTCCAGCTAGCCAATTTCTGATCTAAACTGCTAAATCACGCTGAATCCCATGCCTCCGTATTTTCTGCAGTAGCCTACCGTGGGGAAACTTATCAAACGTTTTGCTGAAATCCATATACACCACATCAACTGCTTTACCCTCATCCACCTGTTTAGTCACCTTCTCAAAGAACTTAATAAGGTTTGTGAGGCACGACCTACCCATCACAAAAACGTGTTGACTATCTTTAATCAAATTATTACTTTCCAGATGATTATACATCCTATCTCTTATAAACCTTTCAAAGATTTTGCCCACAACAGAAGTAAGGTTCACTGGTCTATAGTTACCGGGGTTGTCTCTACTCCCCTTCTTGAACAAGGGGACAACATTTGCTATCCTCCAGTCTTCTGGCACTATTCCTGTAGACAAAGATGACTTAAAGATCAAAGCCAACGGCTCAGCAATCTCCTCCCTAGCTTCCCAGAGAATCCTAGGATAAATCCCAGGGGACTTATCTATTTTCACACTTTCCAGAATTGTTAACACCTCCTCCTTAGGAACCTCAAGCCCTTCTAGTCTAGTAGCCTGAATCTCAGTATTCTCCTCGACAACATTGTCTTTTTCCTGTGTGAATACTGATGAAAAATATTCATGTAGCACCTCTCCTATCTCCTCGGACTCCAAGCACAACTTCCCACTACTGTCCTTGACTGGCCCTACTCTTACCCTAGTCATTCATTTATTCCTGACATATCGAGAGAAAGCTTTCGGGTTATCTGACCTGCCAAAGACTTCTCATGTCCCCGCCTGGCTCTTCTTAGCTCTCTCTTTAGGTTCTTCCTAGCTAACTTGTAAATCTCGAGCACCCAAACTGAACCTTCATATCTCATCTTTACATAAGCCTCCTTCATCCTCTTGACAAGTGTTTTGACTGCTTTAGTAAACCACGGTTCCCTTGCTCGACCACTTCCTCCCTGCCTGACAGGTACATACTTATCAAGGACACGCAGTAGCTGTTCCTTGAACAAGCTCCACATTTCCATTGTGCCCATCCCCTGCAGTTTTCCTCTCGATCCGATGCATCGTAAGTCTTGCCTCATCGCATCATAATTGCCTTTCTCCCAGATATAACTCTTGCCCTGCGGTATATAACTATCCGTTTCCATCACTAAAGTAAACGTAATTGAATTGTGGTCACTATCACCAAAGTGCTCACCTACCTCCAAATCTAACACCTGTCCTGGTTCATTACCCAGTACCAAATCCAATATGGCCTCGCCTCTCGTTGGCCTATCTACATACTGTGTCAGGAAACCCTCCTGCACACATTGGACAAAAACAGCTTTCGGGGCTGGTTTAGCACAGTGGGATAAACAGCTGGCTTGTAAAGCAGACCAAGGCCAGCAACGCGGGTTCAATTCCCGTACCAGCCTCCCCGAACAGGCGCCGGAATGTGGCGACAAGGGGCTTTTCACAGTAACTTCATTTGAAGCCTACTTGTGACAATAAGCGATTTTCATTTCAGACCCATCTAAAGTACTCGAACTATAGCGTTTCCAGTCAATATTTGGAAAGTTAAAGACCCGATAACAACTACTCTGTTGCTTTCGCTCCTATCCAGAATCATCTTTGCAATCCTTTCCTCTATATCTCTGGAACTTTTCGGAGGCCTATAGAAAACCCCTAACAGGGTGACCTCTCCTTTCCTGTTTCTAACCTCAGCCCATACTACCTCAGTAGAGGAGTCCTCATCAAAGGTCATTTCTGCCACCGTGATACTGTCCTTGACTAACAATGCCATCCCTCCCCCTCTTTTACCACCTTCCCTGAGCTTACTGAAATATCTAAACCCCGGCACCTGCAACAACCATTCCTGTCCCTGCTCTATCCATGTCTCCGAAATGGCCACAACATCGAAGTCCCAGGTACCAACCCATGCTGCAAGTTCACCCACCTTATTCCGGATGCTCCTGGCATTGAAGAAGACACACTTTAAACCACCTTCCTGCCTGCCGGTACACTCCTGCAACTTGAAACCTTACTCATAACCTCATACTCTCAACCTCCTGTATACTGGAGCTACAATTCATGTTCCCAAGCCCCTGCTGAACTAGTTTAAACCCTCCCGAAGAGCATTAGCAAATTTCCCCCCCAGGATACTGGTACCCCTCTGGTCCAGGTGTAGCCCATCCCGTTTGTAGAGGTCCCACCGACCCCAGAATGAGCCCCAATTATCCAGAAATCTGAAACCCTCCCTCCTGCACCATCCCTGTAGCCACGTGTTCGACTCCTCTCTCTCCCTATTCCTCGTCTCACTATCACGTGGCACCGGTAACAACTCAGAGATAATAACTCTGTTTGTATAGATGGTGAGAATCATTCATTCTTACTTATCATGCTCCACGTGCCAAGGATAAGATAAGGTAAGCAAGCAGAAGAATCAGGGACACCTATCCTTTTAAGTTTTCAGATAGAAATCTTAAGATGCTTGTAACCTGAAGCACCTATGCCCCAACCCACCACAACCTTGCAAAGTTACTAAATCATATTTCACCAGCCATTGGCAATGATAATCATGAAAAAAATTTCTCTCCACAAATCAAGTAAACAAAAAGCTTTGCCCTTTTAAAAAAAACATGTTTTCTCAATTACAGACACCCTCATTCAAAAGTGAAGTGATTCATTTTGGTGGAAAGAACACGGGAGACAATGGGTGCGATTCAGTGATTCCGTTGCGCCGGGCATGGATCTGGGCGCAAGGGGTGAATGACGCACGTGCCCCAGACTGGGCACCGCGCCAGCACCAGGCCGATCGCGGGTCACCCGACTCGCTCCGCTCAGTGTGATCTGGATTAGATCTGAATATTTAAATGAGCCTAACAGCTCACTGGCCACACCTGGGAAACCTCGCCAGGGCACCATTTATTACTGGTCCACGCAAACGTGGGCCAGGCATAATGGAACCAGGGGGTCTCCCAAGCCATGGGAGACCCCCAGGTCATCAGAGACAAGGCAGGGTGGCATCCTGGCACTCCCAGTGGTACCCACGCACCTTGGCACTGCCATCCTGTCATCCTGGGTGTGTCACCCAACCCAGGCAGTGCCGTGGTGCCAGGGGCACTGTCAAGGTGTCAGTCCCATGGTGTCCAGGTGCCAGTTTGGCACCACCAGGGGTTGGGCTGGGAGGGGCCTTTCCACGTCGAGGAGGGAGTGAGCGAGTTCCTGGGGGCCTCCCCAAGGTTGGAGAGGTGAGGGGGGTCACAAAGGCCGGGGAGGACGTGGGGGGTGGGAGGTAGGGGTTGCTGGACAAAATGGTGCCCCTTACTGCGAGGAGACTTTCCTGCTGATGGGCTGGAGTTCGCCAGCGGGAATCCCTCTAAGTGCAGCCTCAGCAGAGAGAATCTCCCCAAGGCCAACAGAATCGGCAGTGCCGTTGGATAGCAGGATGTTTCTCAGTACTGCAGAGGGCCCTCCGAGTGCTTTATGCAGTTGATTACTTTGTGCAGAGTTGGACACTCAAGGAAAAGCACCAAGTTGGACACCTGAAAAGCAGCTCGCTGCAGCACAACATGCTCGGTAAATGCGGGGCGAACCCGCTGCCGAGATCCATCCAGCTCGGCACGCCTCACGAGATCTAACGCGATCTTGTGAGATGTCACAATGTGAAACCCTTCCATTGACAGCTATTCACACTTTCATATGCGGTTTCCTGAGGTAACCAAGGCGTTGGGATCTTTGCCTTGAGACCTTGGTGAACGCCGTTTAGTGCTGGTCCCCACAAACAGGGGCACCCGATAGAACGGCACTCATGGGGGTCTCTCAGGGAATCGGAGGCCTGCCCCCAGGTGCATTCCCTCTGGGCAGGGTGGCACCCTGACACTGCTGTGCCACCTGGGTGCCAGCCTGGCAGTGCCAAAGTTCACAGCTGGCACAAGCAGCTGACAGGGGCACTGCCAGGGTGCCAGGCTAGCATTTCCTGTTTTGGGAGTTGGGCTTGGGGGAGTATTTGGGGTTGCATAGGGGGCTCCAGAGATCAGGACGGCATTTTTAAATGGCGTCCCGATCTACCCCTGCACTGTGGAGTTCGGGCGAGCAGAGCTCCTCAGTGCAGGACACAGGACTAAGTGTGCCCTCGACCGTACATTCCCAGCTGAGGCCCCGTATCAAACGGAGTTGTGTTTCATTACATTGTGAGCATCGGGAAACACGCGGCTAAATGCGCACGCTATGGGACATAGTTCCCATTTGGTTCGATTGCACGCTATGCCTTTTCTGTCAATCTTAGTCAGTCACAACCTACTTTAAAGCAAGGAATAACATTTTATTTTTAAAGATATAACATGGGCTTTATTGTAGGCCTCACTGGACCAAGACTGGATGTGAGTGAACACTGATAATAGCCCCGTCATCGTGTGTGTCGCATCTCCAGCTCCAGATGTTCCTGATCATTTTTTCTGAAGGCACAAATGGGGGAAGGGAGCATGCATCAGCCCACAAGTGATGAGTAGTCAATTGATGCAACTGGAGGCCTTCAAAGACCTATGAACAAACGTTTACTGGGAATTATTCAGTTGGCCTCCAGGTCCCTGCAGGTGGTGGGGTCCAGTTTAACTGCATAAAAACGGCCTCCCCGTGGGTGGCAGACTTGGGAGACTAGTGCTCTAAGCAGGCCTAGATCCTGCCTGAGTGTGGCAACAGCCATGCCCCATCCAGCAATGGAGCTTCCTACTGCCCCTCCCCACACCTCACCATTCCCACACTCCCAGCATTTACCCTCCCCTTACCCTCTTCCATTACAGTGACTGCTATGGTGGCCCAGCTGCGAAAGCCATTTTCTTTTTTTGAAGTACGTTGGAGTGAGGAAGCCTCCATGTTGTAGCTCCTTTTCCCTTACATACCTGGCAGCCCAGCCTGCTGCTTCTTTCAAGCTGGAAAGCCTTCGAGAGCCCACCCATTGACCTTCACTGGGCAGCAAGCCCACCCTCCAACATTAATTGGTCGTGTCTGAGAAAAATCACCTTGAGTAACTATTTCCATAGACTGTGGGTTTCTGACCTATATTTGAACTGACAGATAGCAAACCTTCAGGGAAAATCCGGCATGACGTTTTTGGAAATTGTACAGTTTCCCGTCCCATCCACACCGAGGGACGGGAAATTCCTGCCTGAAGTCGTCGAACCTTTGACTGGTCTGTCACATTTTCCATCCAGCCCATGACGATTCCTGCCTCGGGCGGGACTGGAAAATCCCTGCCTGTCGGTTTGATGTAGACAAGGGGGGGAAAGTAACTCAAGTTAAAAAGAAAATTAAATTATCGAGAGATGGGGGGGAAGTGACAACAATGAATGGACTCTGTTAAAATTGCCTATGAATGAAATGAAATGAAAATCCTTATCGTCACAAGTTGGCTTCAAATGAAGTTACTGTGAAAAGCCCCTCGTCGCCACATTCCGGCGCCTGTTCGGGGAGGCTGGTACGGGAATTGAACCTGCGATGCTGGCATGCTTTGGTCTGCTTTAAAAGCCAGCTATTTAGCCCTGTGCTAAACCCTGTGCTTTACGTGCTTGTTTTGCAGTTTAGGGTTAATTACAAGCGAATAATGCCACCTCTGAGATTTCTCTGGCCTTAATATTGGAAAATAAATCTTCCATCAACATCGTACTGCATAGAACATAGAACATTACAGCGCAGTACTGGCCCTTCGGCCCTCGATGTTGCACCGACCTGTGAAATCACTCTAAAGCCCATCTACACTATTCGCTTATTGTCCATATGTCTATCCAATGACCATTTGAATGTCCTTAGTGTTGGCGAGTCCACTACTGTTGCAGGCAGGGCATTCCACGCCCTTATTACTCTCTGAGTAAAGAACCTACCTCTGACATCTGTATTATATCTATCTCCCCTCAATTTAAAGGTATGTCCCCTCGTGCTAGACATCACCAACTGAGGAAAAAGGCTCTCACTGTCCACCCTATCCAATCCTCTGATCATCTTGTATGCCTCAATTAAGTCACCTCTTAACCTTCTTCTCTCTAACGAAAACAGCCTCAAGTCCCTCAGCCTTTCCTCATAAGATCTTCCCTCCATACCAGGCAACATTCTGGTAAATCTCCTCTGCACCCTTTCCAATGCTTCCACATCCTTCCTATAATGCGGCGACCAGAATTGCATGCAATACTCCAAATGCGGCCGCATCAGAGTTTTGTACAGCTGCAACATGACCTCATGGCTCCGAAACTCAATCCCTCTACCAATAAAAGCTAACACACCGTACGCCTTCTTAACAACCCTCTCAACCTGGGTGGCAACTTTCAGGGATCTATGTACATGGACACCGAGATCTCTCTGCTCATCCACACTGCCAAGAATCTTACCATTAGCCCAGTACTCAGTCTTCCTGTTATTCCTTCCAAAATGAATCACCTCACACTTTTCTGCATTAAACTCCATTTGCCACCTCTCAGCCCAGCGCTGCAGCTTATCTATGTCCCTCTGTAACTTGTAACATCCTTCCGCACTGTCCACAACTCCACCGACTTTAGTGTCATCTGCACATTTACTCACCCATCCTTCTACGTCCTCCTCCAGGTCATTTATAAAAATGACAAACAGCAGTGGCCCCAAAACAGATCCTTGTGGTACACCACTAGTAACTGGACTCCAGTCTGAACATTTCCCATCAACCACCACCCTTTGTCTTCTTCCAGCTAGCCAATTTCTGATCCAAACTGCTAAATCACCCTGAATCCCATGCCTCCATATTTTCTGCAGTAGCCTACCATGGGGAACCTTATCAAACGCTTTACTGAAATCCATATACACCACATCAACTGCTTTACCCTCATCCACCTGTTTGGTCACCTTCTCAAAGAATTCAATAAAGTTTGTGAGGCACGACCTACCTTCACAAAACCGTGTTGACGATCTCTAATCAAATTATTACGACATGCGATAAAAGCGTAAGAAACTGCTTCTCCCAGAGAGGTAGTTAAGACCCTGGGCGTCCACCAGATTGAGATTTGGCAACATTATTTGTTACAGCATCGTACAAGGTACAACTTGCCAACAGGCCGTTCAGCCCGCCGTATTATTGTTGGCACTTTGGCAGAGCTATCGAAAAGAGCCACATCCCTGTTCTCTATCCATAACCCTGTATCCTGCAGCCCCCCCCCCCACCCCCCACCGCCCCTTGGATTATTCAATTCCCACTTGAAAGCTACTACTGATTACATTTCCACCACCCTTTCAGGCAGTGTGTTCTCGATAGAACAACAGGCCTCATCAAAAATATTTCCTATTATCTCTCCCCATTTAACTTCTCAATTTTCTTCACATAATAGAAGCTCCTCTTCCCCATCACTGTCATTCTCAACGAATACAAAAAAGTCTGCAGCTGAGCACCCTGAGGAACATATCATCTGTACCTAGGCTGAATCCAGGGACAAAAGAAAGTTACTTCAATGCAGCTTTGGTGTTAGTTGCTGCCATTGTCATGGTTTCAAAGCAACGGTAGCACCACTGCATTGCTTCCAGGTTTGCTGTACAAAAGGTTTGTCAGTATTATTGAGTTGGAGAAGTGCAAGTGCAAGGACAGCTCTTCAAGGTTAATGCAGCTTTCTTCCCCAGACAGTTCCATTTTGACAAGTTCCCTTGCAACTCTTCATGCCCAAAACCAATGATGATGGAGCAGCGTCCAGGGAATTGATTCTCAGTGGGTCTGTTGCCCCAGTGGAAAATATTATAAGACTTTTGGATCTTTGATCATTCTCAACCCTTGTTTCTGAAACATGGGCGGCTGAATTGGGGGGGTTTAAACTAATGCAGCAGGGGCATGGGAACCTGGATTGTAGTTTTAGGGTAAGGGAGAATGAGAGTATAGAGGTCAGGAGCACAGATTTGACGTCGCAGGAGGGGGCCAGCGTTCAGGTAGGTGGTTTGAAGTGTGTCTACTTCAATGCCAGGAGTATACAAAACAAGGTAGGGGAACTGGCAGCGTGGGTTGGTACCTGGGACTTCGATGTTGTGGCCATTTCGGAGACATGGATAGAGCAGGGACAGGAATGGATGTTGCAGGTTCCGGGGTTTAGGTGTTTTAGTAAGCTCAGAGAAGGAGGCAAAAGAGGGGGAGGTGTGGCGCTGCTAGTCAAGAGCAGTATTACGGTGGCGGAGAGGATGCTAGATGGGGACTCTTCTTCCGAGGTAGTATTGGCTGAAGTTAGAAACAGGAAAGGAGAGGTCACCCTGTTGGGAGTTTTTTATAGGCCTCCTAATAGTTCTAGGGATGTAGAGGAAAGGATGGCGAAGATGATTCTGGATATGAGCGAAAGTAACAGGGTAGTTATTATGGGAGACTTTAACTTTCCAAATATTGACTGGAAAATATATAGTTCGAGTACAATAGATGGGTCGTTTTTTGTACAGTGTGTGCAGGAGGGTTTCCTGAAACAATATGTTGACAGGCCAACAAGAGGCGAGGCCACGTTGGATTTGGTTTTGGGTAATGAACCAGGCCAGGTGTTGGATTTGGAGGTAGGAGAGCACTTTGGGGACAGTGACCACAATTCGGTGACGTTTACGTTAATGATGGAAAGGGATAAGTATACACCGCAGGGCAAGAGTTATAGCTGGGGGAAGGGCAATTATGATGCCATTAGACGTGACTTGGGGGGGATAAGGTGGAGAAGTAGGCTGCAAGTGTTGGGCACACTGGATAAGTGGGGCTTGTTCAAGGATCAGCTACTGCGTGTTCTTGATAAGTATGTACCGGTCAGACAGGGAGGAAGGCGTCGAGCGAGGGAACCGTGGTTTACCAAGGAAGTGGAATCTCTTGTTAAGAGGAAGAAGAAGGCCTATGTGAAGATGAAGTGTGAAGTTTCGGTTGGGGCGATGGATAGTTACAAGGTAGCGAGGAAGGATCTAAAGAGAGAGCTAAGACGAGCAAGGAGGGGACATGAGAAGTATTTGGCAGGAAGGATCAAGGAAAACCCAAAAGCTTTCTATAGGTATGTCAGGAATAAGCGAATGACTAGGGAAAGAGTAGGACCAGTCAAGGACAGGGATGGGAAATTGTGTGTGGAGTCTGAAGAGATAGGCGAGATACTAAATGAATATTTTTCGTCAGTATTCACTCAGGAAAAAGATAATGTTGTGGAGGAGAATGCTGAGCCCCAGGCTAATAGAATAGATGGCATTGAGGTACGTAGGGAAGAGGTGTTGGCAATTCTGGACAGGCTGAAAATAGATAAGTCCCCGGGACCTGATGGGATTTATCCTAGGATTCTATGGGAGGCCAGGGAAGAGATTGCTGGACCTTTGGCTTTGATTTTTATGTCATCATTGGCTACAGGAATAGTGCCAGAGGACTGGAGGACAGCAAATGTGGTCCCTTTGTTCAAAAAGGGGAGCAGAGACAACCCCGGCAACTATAGACCGGTGAGCCTCACGTCTGTAGTGGGTAAAGTCTTGGAGGGGATTATAAGGGACAAGATTTATAATCATCTAGATAGGAATAATATGATCAGGGATAGTCAGCATGGCTTTGTGAAGGGTAGGTCATGCCTCACAAAACTTATTGAGTTCTTTGAGAAGGTGACTGAACAGGTAGATGAGGGTAGAGCAGTTGATGTGGTGTATATGGATTTCAGCAAAGCGTTTGATAAGGTTCCCCACGGTAGGCTATTGCAAAAAATACGGAGGCTGGGGATTGAGGGTGATTTAGAGATGTGGATCAGAAATTGGCTAGCTGAAAGAAGACAGAGGGTGGTGGTTGATGGGAAATGTTCAGAATGGAGTACAGTCACAAGTGGAGCACCACAAGGATCTGTTCTGGGGCCGTTGCTGTTTGTCATTTTTATCAATGACCTAGAGGAAGGCGCAGAAGGGTGGGTGAGTAAATTTGCAGACGATACTAAAGTCGGTGGTGTTGTCGATAGTGTGGAAGGATGTAGCAGGTTACAGAGGGATATAGATAAGCTGCAGAGCTGGGCTGAGAGGTGGCAAATGGAGTTTAATGTAGAGAAGTGTGAGGTGATTCACTTTGGAAGGAATAACAGGAATGCGGAATATTTGGCTAATGGTAAAGTTCTTGAAAGTGTGGCTGAGCAGAGGGATCTAGGTGTCCATGTACATAGATCCCTGAAAGTTGCCACCCAGGTTGATAGGGTTGTGAAGAAGGCCTATGGAGTGTTGGCCTTTATTGGTAGAGGGATTGAGTTCCGGAGTCGGGAGGTCATGTTGCAGCTGTACAGAACTCTGGTCCGGCCGCATTTGGAGTATTGCGTACAGTTCTGGTCACCGCATTATAGGAAGGACGTGGAGGCTTTGGAGCGGGTGCAGAGGAGATTTACCAGGATGTTGCCTGGTATGGAGGGAAAATCTTATGAGGAAAGGCTGACGGACTTGAGGTTGTTTTCGTTGGAGAGAAGAAGGTTAAGAGGAGACTTAATAGAGGCATACAAAATGATCAGGGGGTTGGATAGGGTGGACAGTGAGAGCCTTTTCCCGCGGATGGATATGGCTGGCACGAGGGGACATAACTTTAAACTGAGGGGTAATAGATATAGGACAGAGGTCAGAGGTAGGTTCTTTACGCAAAGAGTAGTGAGGCCGTGGAATGCCCTACCTGCTACAGTAGTGAACTCGCCAACATTGAGGGCATTTAAAAGTTTATTGGATAAACATATGGATGATAATGGCATAGTGTAGGTTAGATGGCTTTTGTTTCGGTGCAACATTGTGGGCCGAAGGGCCTGTACTGCGCTGTATTGTTCTATGTTCTATGTTCTATGTTCTATGAATTCTCCGTTCCTGAGACTGTGTTGGCGTTGGGGCAAGATGGTGGACTTCCACGACGGCAAAACCGGTGGCGCCCCGGGACCGATTCAGTGACTGTTAAGGGGCTAGCACTGGCACCACATGGAACACAATCCATTCCAATGAGAAATGGTGCCAGATTTGCCAGATTCGCGATTGAGACTCAGGAGGCCGACAAGTTGCAGCCACATCTCCACACTTCACTCCCCACACATACCATCGCAGCCAACAAGATGGCACTGGTTGCGCTGGAGCACGCCCATTTGCCTGATGGGTCGCATGGGGCCAAAGGGCACTGAGGAGAGTGGCCTGGTGGGACACCCATATGACCTGTGGTCCTAAGTTAATAACGGACATTCAGCGGCATGCACAATTGCATGGCTGCCTTGCAGGCTGCGGCAATGGTGCTCCGTGCCTGTCCACCCACCCCCACAGCCCTGGCTACCCCCACTACTTCCCCCAGCCCTGGCAGAAGCCCCCCGGCCAGCGGCACAATTGTAAGCAAACTCTTACGGTATTGGGCACTTTCTCTCCCTTAGCTGCCGCGGCACCTGTTTCACGGTTCTTAAAATCACAAGTGAACCTCGCCATCAGAAATTTGGCCTATTGGAGGTGGAGAATCGCGGAGGCCTCTGGGAATACTGGGTCAGGCCCACTAATGATATGCCAGTTGCGTTTACTGTGCGTGCGTTCTGGAACGCATTGATGCTGCTGGCGAAGTGATGGATAATTATGATTTAGTGTGAAGTTGGCACCTGCCGTGATTTCGGCATCAGAACCGATTCTCCGCCCAATCACACTTCCCGATTCCTGCGTCGACCGACGGGGAATCCCGCCCAGGAAATATTAGTGTCCCGTGGCCATTTAAAAAAAAATAGTTCATGAGCCAGGGGATGAGTTATTCACTGCAGAATTCCCAGCCTCTGACCCGGTCTGATAGCCACACTCTTTATATGGCTATTCCAATTCAGTTGTTCCCAATAGAACAACACAGGGCTGACCTCAATTAGAAGCAGACGACAGGGGAGGATAAAAACAGAGCAATGAAGAAAATGCCTTGGAGAAAGACAAAATGGAGAGATGACGCACAGAGCTATCTGCTCCACGGTATCACTGAAAAAAGTGTTTATGTCCTCAGAGACCCAGTGAATCTCCAGAGGATCAGATAGCTGAAATATTGGGCGATACGGAGAAACAGTGATTAGCACTGCTGCCTCACAGCGCCGGGGACCTGGGTTTGATTCCGACCTTGAGTGACTGTCTGCGTGGTGTTTGCACGTTCCCCCCGTGTTTGCGTGAGTTTCCTCCGGGTGCTCCGGTTTCCTCCCACAGTCCAGAGCTGTGCAGGTTAGGTGGCTTGGCCATGCTAAATTGCCCCTTAGTGTCCAAAAGGATAGGTGGAGTTAAGCAGATAGGGTGGAGGTGTGGGCCTCGGTAGGGTGCTCTTTTGAAGGGTCGGTGTAGATTCGATGGGCGAAATGGCTTCCTTCTGCAAGAAACCTTATTATCAAGATAAGAACTAGGATACAAATAATAAAGTAGCCATGTGTGATTTTGATCACTCTAATGTAACTTATGAACAGCAAACTGTGAATGTCCGAATAGAATGCCAAGTGACAGAATCAAGCCAGTAAAGCATTCATTCCCAGCACTTTGGGAATTATGGTTAGAAATATTAATGGAATGTGGGATAAATTAAACAATTAGACTGTTGCTGACAAGTACCCTGGTTGGAGAAAAGTGGAAATCTTTAAAAACAATGTGCAGAATTTTACAGTGTATGTTTGCTGGGGGGGGGGGCTACAATATTATGAGTAGTCTTCCTGTCACCCTACCACCCATCCCCAATCTCTCCACAGTTGTACATGGGGTGGTCAAGACCTAGGTCAGCTCAATCACTCTAGCCTCAGTTGAGGCCCTCATGTGGCCAACACTTTTAGCCACAATTTTGAGGCTGGTCGGTGGGATATTTAGGGCAGTGGGGAGCCCAGCAGGTCACTCTACTCAGGCCGAGGTCAGGAAACTTGGGGCATCTCCCTCAAAGGCCCCCTTTGCCACATGGGGCACTTTCATCTAAGGTCTGAATCCCCAGGCTGCTCCCTCCCCTTTGACCACTCCATAAAGTCCTCCACTCCCTTGTTCCCAGCCCTCTAGGCCTCAGACAACTTCCCCTCCCCACATTTATCAGGACTACAGAACTGCCAGCCAAACAGATTGGCGGTAGCTCTCTTGCACATGACTTTTCCTTGAGGGAGGGATGCAGGTTCTGTCTCCAGCCAGTTAACACTCAAAGCATAAAATGGCTGCAGGGCTACGGTGATTGGTGGAGCTCAAGTCTTCAGTTGGCATGGTTGGCATTGTTAGCACTGTTGCTTCACAGCACCAGGTTTGATTCCCTGCTTCGGTCACTGTCTGTGCAGAGTCTGCATGTTCTCCTCGTGCCTGTGTGGGTTTCCTCCGGATGCTCCGGTTTCCTCCAACATGCCCCGAAAGACGTGCTTGTTCGGTGAATTGGACATTCTGAATTCTCCCTCAGTGTACCCGAACAGGCGCCGGAATGTGACGACTAGAGGATTTTCACAGTAACCTCATTGCAGTGTTGATGTAACCCTACTTGTGGCACTATTAAAGATTATTATTACTGAAAATCCTGCCCCGTATCACTGAATGTACAACACACTTTTTAAAAATATATTAATTCATGGGATGTGGGCATCGCAGGCTGGGTCAGAATTTATTGCCCATCCCTAATTGCCCTTGAGGGGACAGTTAAGAGTCAACCACATTGCTGTGGGTAACATATCAGCTAGACCAGGCGAGGACGGCAGATTTCCTTCCCTAAAGGGCATTAGAACATAAGAACATAAGAACTAGGAGCAGGAGTAGGCCACCTGGCCCCTCGAGCCTGCTCCACCATTCAATGAGATCATGGCTGATCTTTTGTGGACTCAGCTCCACTTTCCGGCCCAAACACCATAACCCTTAATCCCTTTATTCTTCAAAAAACTATCTATCTTTATCTTAAAAACATGTAATGAAGGAGCCTCTACTGCTTCACTGGGCAAGGAATGCCATAGATTCACAACCCTTTGGGTGAAGAAGTTCCTCCTAAACTCAGTCCTAAATCTACTTCCCCTTATTTTGAGGCTATGCCCCCTAGTTCTGCTTTCACCCGCCAGTGGAAACAACCTGCCCGCATCTATCCTATCTATTCCCTTCATAATCTTATATGTTTCTATAAGATCCCCCCTCATCCTTCTAAATTCCAACGAGTATTAGTGGACCAGGTGGGATTTTACGACAATAGACAATAATTTCATGGTCATCATTAGACTTTTTAATTCCAGATTTTTAAAATTGAATCCAAATTTCACCAACTACAATGGCGGTATTTGAACCTGGGTCTGCAGAGCATTATCCTGAATCTCTGTAGTACTAGACCAGTGATAATACCACTGTGCCGCGTCTCCCACATGAAACTGAAATAAATAAAACAAATAAGCTAAACAACAAGTCCCCACAATGGATGAATAGTGTCGTGTTGGGTGTTCCGATACACAAATGTACCATCTACGGTTGTAGGTGGTACAACTCTGTTTTATTATTCTGTACAATAATAACTATTAACTTCTGGCTGTGATTTGTACTTTACCAGCTAGCCTGTGGACCCAGCCCTAGCACTATCTTAGTGAGGCACTCAGCACATGGTGTATGTCTGAGTGGCACGCTGTGAGCTCTGTGCTCTGAGCTATCTCCTGGAAAATGAGCGGGAACTGTGGTGTTCCCTGTTTTATAGTGCGTGTGCTCTCACTGGTGATTGGCTGTGATGTTGTGTGTGTATTGGTTGGTCCATCTACCTGTCCATCAGTGTGTGTGTGTGATTGCACCATGATATGTTAATGTGGATATCATGACAAATAGGGCTGTTAAAATAGACATAATAATGTAAAGTCTTCTCAACAAAGCATATGGGAGAAAAAGAGAGCCATCTAGGGGAAGTGTAAAAGAGACCTGTGGAAATGAAGCATCGGAGAGGAAGGATGTTGGGAAGCAAATGTAACAAACTGTTTCTCTTTCTCAATAACGTGACAGCAAAAGTGCTTCAGGGAGAGTGGGGGGCGGGGGGGATGGATGGTGCGGCTGGGGTGGGGGGATGATGGGACTCTAAAGGGCAAAATGTCGGAGCACTGGAAAATTGGATGGGCCTATAACAGGCACTCGGACACTGATGAGGGCCTTCAGGGAGGAGGCCGGAGGCATTTGAAAATCTCTGACAATTCTAGGTCTAAGATTTATGCTTTGAGCAACATCACTATCTGGACATGATTCCATTGCTGTTCGCGTGACCTTGGCGCGCACAAAGTGGCTGCACTGCAAAATAAAATGCTTTGGGTTGGCCTAGGCTCATGAAAGGTGCTATAGAAATGTAAATCTTTCATTTAGACAGACTTTAAAAGACAGCAGTAGCACTGATTCATCAAATCATCAATAAGATCCACTGTGGCATTAAATTATATGCAAAGCCACAATCCATTTATTAATCTTGCATTAAGAAAACCAGTTGCTTGTTTTTTAAGGGCAGTATGAAACCCCCGCTGAAAACATTGTAATTGTTGGTTAGTTTTCTAGAGAATATACACACTCCAACATAATTGTCAGGAAAGAATTTTGAATAACTGAATCATCAGTTAAGGGTTCAGGCTGGACTACTAAATAATGATTTATTTCACCCGAGACTTATGCATAATGGATTTGCGTTGTCATACAAACAAATTCTAAAATTCATTATCTGTAAATCGGACATTTCATTGCAGCATCATTTAGTGCAATTGAGAAGGTTTATTTATTATGGTCATTAAGATTCAAAAACACATTTAGTTAATTGGACATAAAACGCTCGAAGTTCCCTCACTCTCCATTTTATCTCCCTCTCCTCCTCCACCTCGCTCTCCATTTTGTCTCTATCTGTCTCTCTTTCTCTCCTTTCTGCATCACCCTCTCTTCCTTTATCTCTCCCTTCCTATTTCTCTCTATCTTCCCTTCTTCCTCCATCCTTTCCCCTTCACCTCATTTTTGTTTCTCCCATTCTTACACCCCCTTCTCTTTTCAATAAAACTGTGTTATTTTCCTCCTCTCCACCTAACATCAGTCTCCTTTACTCCATTGACCTCAAACGTCGCTGGGTGGGATTCTCCGCTGGCCGACGGGGAAATCAGGAAACGCGATTGGACGGAGAATCAGTTCAGACCCCCAAATCGCAGCAGCCGCTAATGTGATGCCAAATCACAATTCTCCATCACCTCAACAGCGGCGCCAAACCCCATTTTCATGTCATCAGCAGGCCTGACCCGGTATTCTCCGGGGCCTCCACGATTCTCCGCCTCCGATGGGCCGACTTCCCGTTGGCGCGGATCACTTGTGCTTTTAAAAGTTGTGAAATCAGCGTCGTGGCTGCTGAGGGAGAGAGGGGGTAGGTAAAGAGTCCAACATCACCCTAGTTTGTTGACAGTCGTGCTGCTGGGCGGGGGACTTCTGCCAGGGCCATGGGGAGTAGTGATGGGTGGCTAGGAGGTGGGCTGTCAGGTGGCAGTGGATGGGCATGGAAACACCATTGCCGCACCTGGCGGGGCAGCCATGCAGCTGCGCAAACCGCTAACAGCCCACTGTGAACTTAGTGCCAAGGGTCATATAGGTGTCCAGCCAGGGCACCCCCGAGGTGCGTGGATCACTTGTGCTCTCAGTTTTCAGGGACAAAGAACAAAGAAAAGTACAGCACAGGAACCCTCCAAGCCTGCGCCGACCATGCTGCCCGTCTGAACTAAAATCTTCTGCACTTCCGGGGTCCGTATCCCTCTATTCCCATCCTATTCATGTATTTGCCTCAGGGAGACATCTCCTGCCATCTCCAGCCCATGCCTGCTTCCCTGACTTGCAAAAAGGGCAAACTAGGCTCCTCCAAGACAGAGATAGGATCAAGCTCCTGAAACATATCTCCTTGATGAACATCCAACCCATGGACTTGCAAGACCTTGAAGTGAAGTAAGAGGTCATCGGCATAGTAATGTCCTGATATGCCAAACGTTTGTGTAGGCGTTTACATTAATTCATGTGTGGCATTCAAGAGGGTGTTAGTTGATTACTTGAATAGAGACAATTTGCAGGGGGTACAGCGAAAAGGCAGCAAGTCGTGTTGCTCGCTTGGAGAGCCGGTGTGGAGACAATGGGCAAAATAGCCTTCTTCTGCACCGTATCAATTCTGTGATTCTGAGAGTTGAGGGACGGTAGAGATAGAGTGATGTTCTGATGAAAAGGATCTGGGATCAGAAACTGAGTTCAGATATCAAATAGGATGTCAACATTCTGAATGGTCCAGTTCACCCTAAGGCAGTAACTGGGAAAAGGCATGAAATTTGTAACACTTGACAATGCTCTTACTGGAACATCACTCACCTGATGAAGGAGATGCGCTCCGAAAGCTAATGATTCCAAACAAACCTGTTGGACTGTAACCTAGTGTTGGAAGACTTCTTACTGTGGAACATTCTGAGGGGGCATCTATCCTTTCACGCCACTCCAGCCTCCCTTCCCGGTGCCAAATGGGCGTTGCGCCAACCCACGCATGCGCAGTTGGGCCACGCCAACCCGCGCATGCGAAGGGGACTTCTTCAGCGCTCTGGCCCCGACGCAACATGGCGCGGGGGTTCTGAGGCCGGAAGCGGAACAAAGTAGGGGGGGAGAAGCGGGCCTGCCAATCAGTGAGCCCCGATCGCGTGCCAGACCCCATCGGAGCCCCCCCCCCCACCCCCCCCAGGTGAAGGAGCGCTTTTCCCCGCCACACAGGCCACCCCCTGACCCTTCGCGCAGAGGTCCCGCCGGCAGCGACCAGGGGTGAACGGCACCGACGGGACTCTGCCGTTTCCACGCGGCCGCTTGACCCATCCGGGCCGGAGAATCGGCGGCCCGGCGGCAGACAGCGGCCCGCGACCGATTCTCCGCACCTTGGAGAATCGCGCGTCGGCGTGGCGCGGTTGCGGCGATTCTCTGGCCCGACGCGGTGCTGGGAGAATCGCGCCCGGTAGAAACAAACAAGGTAGGCTTGGGGATTTTGTTTGCGAATCAAAATTGGGACACTTTTCTCCATTAAACATGCTACCAAATGCACACTGTTGTTGTGGCTACTTATGATTGTTAGGCAGCTTGGGGCAGCACGGTGGTGCAGTGGTTAGCACAGCTGCCACAAGGCGCCGAGATCCCAGGTTTGATCCCGGCTCTGGGTCACTGCCCGTGTGGAGTTTGCACATTCTCCCCGTGTTTGCGTGGGTTTCGCCCCCACAACCCAAAGATGTGCAGGGTAGGTGCATTGGCCACGGTAAATTGCCCCATAATTGAAAAAAATGAATTAGGTATTCTAAATTTAAAAAAAAAAAATGATTGTTAGGCAGCTTGGATGCAGATTAAATATTTTACCAAATGAACCTTGTGTACATGAAGACTGTAAACGATAGCTGTCTCATTCCCGCAAACATTTCAAGAATAATCCATGCTGGGCTTTAACATCAGTAGCGGCTATTTATAATGGATGAGCAGCTCTCGAAACCAAAAACATTACATTTGATTTTAACACAAGAGGTCAAGAAGCAAAAAAAACATTGATGCTGAGTCAATTAGTTCTTTCAAAAAGGAGCTAGATAAATATTTGATCAAGCACGATCGTACATCAATCCATTCCTTTTTTTGCATGAGGTAATTGTTGTAGAGATCGATTAATTCAATCTAGGACTAACTGAGGCTGCACCAAAAGCTCCAACACTTTTGAGACAAAAAGAATGGAAGCGGCATAATTACAGACACCAATTGTAGTTGTGATGCCGACATATCACGCAAGTCAACTTTGAAGTGCACTGTTGTGTATGGTAGGTCACAGTTGGGCTCAACCAGGTTTTGCCTATTCCATGAAGGCAGTTAAGCATGAAGAAATAGCTTTGGGATTTAACTAAATTTCCAGCTTCCCACAGATCTAGAGAATCACCCATGTTGCGTTGCACACTCGATAAGAAGACCCTGGACTATTCATCAATAGGAAGGAATCCATTCTCAGCTGTGGCTCAGTTAGCACTCTGACCTCTGAGTCACAAGATTCCAGGTTTAAATCTTACTCCAAGGTTTGAACATAAAAAAAATTATGGCTGACCCACCAACACCGCACAGGTGGAGTGCCGCACGTTGGTGTTGCAGTCTTTGAGCTGAGGCAGCAACCGAGGACCCCACCTGTCTGCTTGGGTGTAAAAGACCCCACAGTATAATCTTGAGGGACAGCAAAGAGGTATGGAGGATTATCCTTGTTGCCCTGGCCAATATGAGGAGTGGTTGAGGAAGGGCGGGATTCTCCCGCAATTGGCGGGGCGATCCGTACCAGCGGCAAGAGAGGCGTGAACTACTCCGGCGTCGGGCCGCCCGGAAGTTGTGGAATCTTCCGCACTTCCGGGGTCTAGGCCGGCGCCGTCGGCGTTCGCGCATGCGCAGGACTGCCTGCGTGTTCTGGCGCATGCGCAGAACCACCGGTGTGTTCCCTGCGCATGCGCAGGGGGTTTCTTCTCCGCTCTGGCCATGGCGGAGGCCGGCGCGGAGGGAAAGAGTGCCCCCATGGCACAGGCCCGCCCGCAGATCGGTGGGCCCCGATCACGGGCCAGGCCACCGTGGGGGGACCCCCCCCCCCCCCCCCCGGGGCCGGATCCCCCCGCGCACCCCGAGGACCCCGCTAGCCGCCCTCCAAGCCAGGTCCCGCTGGGATGGACCATGTCTATTTCACGCCGGCGGGACTGGCCGAAAACGGGTGGCCGCTCGGCCCATCAGGGCCCGGAGCATTGCCGGGGGGCCGCTGCCAACAGCCCCCGGCCAGCGCGGCGTGATCCCCGCCCCCGCCCGAAAACCGCCACCTGGGAATTCAGCAGCCAGCATCGCAGGGGCGTGACGGGGGGGGGGGGGGGGGGGGGGGGGGGGCGGGTCAGAGAATCCCGCCCCTGGATCTGTACTCATTGGAGTTTAGAAGGATGAGGGGGCATCTTATTGAGAACTGCAGGATACTGAGAGGCCTAGAGAGAGTGGATGTGGGTAAGATGGTTCCAATAGTCGGAAAGACTGGAACCCAAGGGCACAACCTCAGACTGAAGGGACGATCCTTTGAAACTGACATGAGGTGGAATTTCTTCAGCTTCTTCAGGTCTATAAAATAATGAGGAGCATAGATAAGGTAGATAGTCAACATCTTTTCCCCAAGGTAGAGGAGGCTAGAACTAAAGGGCATAGGATTAAGGTGAGAGGGGAGAGATACAAAAGAGACCAGAGGGGAAATACATTTCTTCACACAGAGAGTGGTGAACATCTGGAATGAGCTGCCAGAGGCAGTGGTACAGGTGGGTACAATTGTTTCCTTTAAAAAATAGTTAGACAGTTACATAGGCCGGGTGGGTATGGAGGGATATAGTCCAAACGTGGGCAAGTGGGACTAGCTTAAGATAGAAATTGGGCGGCATGGACAAGCTGGGCCAAAGGGCCTGCGCCATGCTGTAAACATCTATGACTCTATCTATGACTCTAGGTGATGAATCTGTTGAACTCATTACCATACAAGGCTGTGGACGGTAGGCCATTGAGTGTCTTTAAGACAGATATGTTCATGATTAATAAGGGGATATGGGGTTATGGGGAGAAGGCAGGAGAATGGGGATGAGAAACATATAAGCCATGATTGAATGACGGAGCAGACTCGATGGGCCTAATTCTTCTCCTGTGTCTTCTGGTCTAATAACATAACCAGAAAAAGATTATCTAGTCATTATCACATTGTTGTTTGTAAGTGCTGGCTGCTGTGTTTCGTATAATATAACAGTAACTACTCTCTCAAAGTACTTATTTGCCGTAAAGTTGTGTCGAGACATCTGTTGGTTGTGAAAAGCATTAAATTAATGCAAAAGCAAAAATATTGCAATTGCTGGAAATATAACCTAAGCATAGCAGATGCTCAAAATCCTCAGAAGGTCAGACAGCACCCGTGGAAAGAAACAAGAAAAATACAAGTGCAAGTCTTGCTTTTATTAAAACTCCATGAACGTGAATCGTAGAATCATAAAATTTACACTGCAGAAGGAGGCCATTTGGCCCATCGAGTCTGCACCGGCTCTTGGAAAGAGCATCCTGCCCAAGCCCACACCACCCTATCCCCATAACCCAGTAACCCCATTCAATCAACTCTCAACTCTAAGAGCAATTTAGCATGGCCAATCCACCTAACCTGCACATCTTTGGACTGTGGGAGGAAACCGGAGCACCCGGAGGAAACCCACGCACACAGGGGGAGAACGTGCAGACTCCGCACAGACAGTGACCCAAGACGGGAGTGGGCGAGGTGGTGGTGGGGTGGGGGGAAGTGGTGGGGTTCGGTGCTGCTTTGCTGCCCACTCAAGATGGTAGCTCGATAACGGATTCCGTCGTGAATCCCTCATATTCCACACCATGCATATATTTGCATGGCAAGGAATACGGAATTGCACCCTGCATTATGACCACAAGGGTATCGTAAAGCCGGTGCAATTCAGCTCCGGCAAGAGAACATAATCCCCCAAGCTGAGAACCCGGCCCCAGATCGCTGTTTTAAAAATGACCTGACAAAGCTCCAAAACTCTCCTTCACACTGCTAGCATTCTTATATCACGAAACCTCAAATCCCGAAAGTGCTTCGCTTGCTCAGTAATTGTTGCCTCACACGGAAAGTGGCATTCTGAAGACTTGAAAATAATGAATTCTCTCGCGCCTGCAGTTCGGCTGTAGGTCTGGAAATATTTCTGGCCTTTTCCTCATATTTACCTCAGAGAACAGTTACAGAATTCCCCGTTTACATTGTTTTCAGGTTTTGACCAATGGAAAAGTGTAATCACCTTGCAAGCGTCCAGTGTTATCCGCTTGACTGGGCTCACAAACCACAAACATTCTATAAACGGCAAGCTTCATCGGCCATTCACTGAAACGCAAATTTCAGCTAAAAATCAAAATATTTACCCCATGAAAATGCTAAAGTGGCAGCTGTTTACGGAATGCTAGCCGAATAAAATCAATTATCCAACACGCTGCTGGGTATTTTCCATTCAATAACAAGCTGCAGCACTGTGAATGTTTACCTGACTCTGAATACAAACTACATTCCAAGCCAACCTGAAGAAGGGAACAGTAGCCTTGATTGACATTGACTGCATCAAGAACGGAAATCAGTCAGTCCAGCTGAATCTATGATTGGCACTCATCTTTCACCTATTTTCAAAAACATTTCAGCAAAAAGAAAATTAACGAGCAAAATGACTTTTGGCTTTTTCGCTGAGTGGTGCATTTTAGGCAAAGTACGCAAAATCCAAACACTCCATCACAGGGTCGGGAGTCTCTGGAACTCTCTTCCTCAAAAGGCAATGGAAGCAGAGTCCTTTTCTGGGCTGAGCTGGATAAGTCTTCAGTAAAGAGGGGGCGAAAGGTTATCGGGGGTAGGCCTCAATGTGGAATGAAATTCGCTTATTGTCACGAGTAGGCTTCAAATGAAGTTACTGTGAAAAGCCCCTAGTCGCCACATTCCGGCACCTGTTCGGGGAGGCTGTTACGGGAATTGAACCGTGCTGCTGGCCTGCCTTAGTCTGCTTTCAAAGCCAGCGATTTAGCCCTGTGCTAAACAGCCCCCGCTGTTGAGGTTACATTCAGATCAGGCTTATTCTTTGATGCACCATCAATTACGACGAGACGAGAGTAGAATGTAATCAAGGCTTTATTACTCAGAGATGTGTGGCCTCCTACAGCAGCTGACGAAATGGCTGCTGTTCGGAGAGCACATATATTTATACTCTGCCTCCTGGGCGGAGCCAGCAGGCAGCGATCTACCCCCGTAACTGTAGTACAGGGGCCTTACCGTACAACCCATATATATACAGTATGATACATCAGTGGTGACTAACACATTCACCTCCTGTTAAAAATGAGTCCAGCGGTGGTGGTGGAGACCTATATACAGACAAGTTGCTCTTAAAATCACAGAGAATATTACAAATTCAGGCGGTCCGGCGCCTTGATCTGTCGCCGAGAGCGCCGCAGTGCTGGTGGCGACTCCGGCGTCGGCTTGGTCTTTGGTGACTCCGGGAGCGTGTCGAAATCCTCTTCATCCCCGGGTGGGAGCAAGGGGAGGACAGATTGTCCTGGAGCGGGGGCTGCGGTGGGGTGTGCCGGGGAAGGGGAGGGTGGCGCCGGGGTGGGGGGGGGGGAGCTGTGTGGGGACCCAGCTGGTGCCAGGTCCCTGAGGGAGACTGTGTCTTGGCGGCCGTCGGGTGACGCTACATAAGCGTACTGCGGGTTGGCGTGGAGTAGCTGTACCCTCTCAACCAACGGGTCCGCCTTGTGGAGTCGCACGTGTCTACGGAGGAGAACGGGTCCTGGAGCTACCAGCCACGTTGGGAGCGAAACCCCGGAGGTGGACTTCCTGGGGAAGGTAAAGAGATGTTCATAGGGGGTTTCGTTAGTCGCCGTGCACAGGAGCGACCGAATGGAGTGAAGTGCGTCGGGGAGGACCTCCTGTCGGCGGGAGGCCGGGAGGTTTCTGGACCATAGGGCCAGCTGGACGGCCCTCCAGACTGTCCCTTTCTCCTGCTCCACCTGTCCGTTTTCCCTGGGGTTGTAGCTGGTCTTCCTGCTCGAGGCAATGCCCCTGTTGAGCAGGAACTGGCGCAGCTCATCGCTCATAAATGAGGATCCCCAGTCGCTGTGGATGTAGGCGGGGAAACTGAACAGAGCGAAGATGGTGTTGAGGGCTTTGATGATGGTGGCAGACGTCATGTCGGGGCAAGGGACGGCAAAGGGGAAACGGGAATATTCGCCGACCACACTGAGGAAGTACGTGTTGCGGTCGGTGGAGGGGAGGGGCCTTTTGAAGTCCACGCTGAGGCGTTCAAAGGGGCAGGTGGGCTTCACCTGCCACGCAAGGTCTGGCCGGTAGAAGTGCGGTTTACACTCCGCGCAGACCTGGCAGTCTCTGGTGATAGCCCTGACTTCCTCGATGGAGTAGGGCAGATGGTGGGCCTTAATGAAGTGGTAAAAACGGGTGACTCCTCGGTGACCGAGATTGTCGTGCAGGGTCCGGAGTCGGTCCACTTGTGCGCTGGCACATGTACCTCGGGATAGGGCATCGGGGGGGCTCGTTGAGCTTACCAGAGCGATACAAAATCTCGTAGTTGTAGGTGGAGAGCTCGATCCTCAACCTCAAGATTTTATCGTTTTTGATCTTGCCCCGCTGTGTGTTATTAAACATGAAGGCAACCGACCGTTGGTCAGTGAGGAGAGTGAATCTCCTGCCGGCCAGGTAATGCCTCCAATGCCGCACAGATTCAACGATGGCTTGGGCCTCCTTTTCGACAGAGGAGTGCCGAATTTCGGAGGCATGGAGGGTGCAGGAAAAGAATGCCACGGGCCTACCTGCCTGGTTGAGGGTGGCGGCCAGAGCAAAGTCTGATGCATCGCTCTCAACTTGGAAGGGGAGCATCTCGTCGACCGCGTGAATCGCGGCCTTGGCGATGTCGGCCTTGATACGGTCGAAGGCCTGGTGAGCCTCGACCATCAGTGGGAAAACGGTGGTTTTGTAAGGGCCACGAAGAATCCAGCACGAATTTTAAGGATACAAAGTAATAACATTTATTTACTATAACATATATACATAACAGTAGCAGTAACTTCCCTTGCTACATACTCCTTCCTCCTGGTTCCTGAACTGGCCAGCTTATTTATACTAGGAGTTTACTAGTGGTTTCTCCGCCCCCCTCATTGGGGGAGCTCATACTCCCACAGGATTGTGGGATAGTCATTAGTCCCCAGCCAATGGTAAGTCAGCAGGTTATAACAGGTGGATTGAATGAGTGGGCGGGCCTTGTCCACATAGTTAGGGACCCACTGGGCGTAATACGAAAAGAACCCCAGGCATCGTTTGAGGGCCTTGGGGCAGTGGGGGAGGGGGAGTTCCATGAGGGTCGCATGCGATTGGGGTCGGGCCCCAGAACTCCGTTCTGGACCGCATAGCCGAGGATGGCTGAACACGCACTTCTCCTTGTTTTACGTGAGGTTGAGGAGAGTGGCGGTGTGGAGAAATTTGGAAAGGTTAGCGTTGTGGTCCTGCTGGTCGTGGCCGCAGATGTTGATGTTGTCCAGGTATGGGAAGGTGGCCCGCAGTCTGTACCAGTCAACCATTCAGTCCATCTCCCGTTGGAAGACCGAGGCTCCGTTGGTGACGCCGAAGTTAACCCTAAGAAAGTGGTAAAGGCGGCCTTCTGCTTCGAACGCAGTGTATGGGCGGTCCGCCTTATGGATGGGGAGCTGGTGGTAGGGGGATTTCAGCTCCATGTTAAGAAGACCAAGTATTGTGCAATCTGATTGACCATATCAGATGTGCATGGGAGGGGGTATACGTCGAGCTGCGTGTACCGGTTGATGGTCTGACTGTAGTCAACGACCATCCTGTTTTTCTCCCCGGTTTTCACCACTACCACTTGGGCTCTCCAGGGGCTGTTCCTGGCCTCGATCATACCTTCCTGCAGGAGCCGCTGGACCTCAGACCTGATGAAGGTCCTCTCTTGGGCGCTGTACCGTCTGCTCCTGGTGGCGACGGGTTTGCAATCCGGAGTTAGGTTTGCATAAAGGGAAGGCGGGTTGACCTTCAGGGTCGTGAGGCCGCAAAGGGTAAGGGGTGGTAAGGGCCCGCCAAATTTCAGAGTTAGGTTCTGGAGGCTGCACTGGAAGTCCAGGCCGAGTAGCAAGGCAGCGCAGAGGTTGGGGATGACGTAGAGGCGGAAGCCGCTGAACTCCATGCCCTGGACGGTGAGGGTGGCGATGCAGTACCGCCGGATCGCCACGGAGTGGGATCCGGAAGCCAGGGAGATTCTCTGGTTAGCGGGGTGTACCGCGAGGGAGCAGCGCCTTACCGTATCGGGGTAGATGAAGCTCTCAGATGAAGGAATGATCTGATGGATGAAGGAACCCGGCGGGATGGTGGGTCGCATGGTGGTAGGGGTTTACCGGGTTGGTAGTGTGCTGTAACTATGAACTATATACAAGAATGCCGCTTTAACTGGGCCAAACAGGGTCGGCATTGTGCCATAACTATAAACTATATACAATAATGCCGCTTTACTGGGCTACTGAAACATTGACATGATTTAAAGCGATTCGATGAGCCGGGTGGGTGCCCTGGTCGTCCTTTCCGATCGTCTCAGGCCGGGTGTTGGTGATGGTGCTGGCTCGAGTCCTGTCGTTTCTGGGAGCGTAGTGCTGTCCCCTGTTTCCTTACTCCTGGGCGGGCCTGGAAGGAGAACCGATCCCCCTGGGAAGGGATTGGCTGCGGGATGCGCCGGAGGGAGTGAGGGGGTGATTGGTGTTGGAGGGGTGTGTATAGCTCCTGCGGGCGCAGGTCCCGCAGGGAGACCGTGTCCTGCCGGCCACCGGGGTACGCCACGTAGGCATATTGCGGGTTTGCATGGAGCAGATGCACCCTTTCCACCAACGGGTCTGATTTGTGCGCCCGCACATGTTTCCGGAGCAGGATGGGTCCCGGGGCTGCCAGCCAGGTCGGAAGTGGCGTTCCAGAGGAGGACTTCCTGGGGAAAACAAGGAGGCGCTCGTGAGGCGTTTGGTTCGTGGTGGTGCACAGCAGGGACCGGATAGAGTGAAGGGCATCCGGGAGGACCTCCTGCCAGCAGGAAATTGGGAGACTCCTAGACCGGAGGGCCAGTAGGACGGCCTTCCAGACCATTCCATTCTCCCTTTCTACCTACCCGTTCCCCCCGGTGGTTGTAGCTGGTCGTCCTGCTCAAGGCTATGCCCCTGCTGAGCAGGAATTGACGCAGTTTGTCACTCATGAAGGAGGACCCCCTATCGCTATGGATGTAGGCGGGGAAACCGAACAGTGTAAAAATGGTGCAGAGGGCTTTAATGACCGTGGCCGCGGTCATGTCGGGGCAGGGGATGGCGAAGGGGAAACGGGAGTATTCGTCAACGACGTTCAGAAAGTACGTGTTGCGATCGGTGGAGGGGAGGGGGCCTTTGAAATCCAAACTGAGGCGTTCAAAGGGTCGGGAGGCCTTTATCAGGTGCGTTCTATCTGGCCTGAAAAAGTGCGGTTTGCACTCTGTGCAGATCTGGCAGTTCCTGGTGATTGTTCGGACCTCCTCAACGGAGTAAGGGAGGTTGCGGGCCTTGAGGAAATGGTAGAAACGAGTGACCCCCGGGTGGCAGAGGTCCTCGTGGAGGGCTTGTAGACGGTCCACTTGTGCGTTGGCCCATGTGCCGCGGGATAGGGCATCGGACGGCTCGTTCAGCTTTCTGGGACGGTACAAGATCTCATAATTATAGGTGGAGAGTTCTATCCTCCACCGCAAGATCTTGTCGTTCTTGATCTTGCACCGCTGTGCATTATCGAACATGAAGGCAACCGACCGTTGGTCAGTGAGGAGAGTGAATCTCCTACCGGCCAGGTAATGCCTCCAATGTCGCACAGCTTTCACTATGGCTTGTGCCTCCTTTTCCATTGAGGAGTGGCGAATTTCTGAAGCGTGGAGGGTTCGGGAGAAGAAGGCCACGGGTCTGCCTGCTTGGTTGAGGGTGGCCACCAGAGCGACATCTGATGCGTCGCTCTCGACTTGGAAGGGAAGGGACTTGTCAATGGTGTGCATCGTGGCCTTTACGATATCCGCCTTGATGCGGCTGAAGGCCTGGCATGCCTCTGTTGACAGGGGAAAAGCAGTGGACTGGATTAGTGAACGGGCTTTGTCGGCGTATTGGGGAACCCACTGGGCGTAGTAAGAAAAGAAGCCCAGGCAGCGTTTCAGGGCTTTGGCACAGTGGGGGAGAGGGAACTCCATGAGGGGACGCATGTGTTCAGGGTCGGGGCCTATCACTCCATTACACACTACGTAGCCCAGGATGGCTAGACGGTCGGTGCTGAACACGCATTTTTCCCTGTTGTAGGTGAGGTCGAGGGCGTTAGCGGTCTGGAGGAATTTGCGGAGGTTGGCGTCGTGGTCCTGCTGGTTGTGGCCGCAGATGGTGACGTTGTCGAGGTACAGGAACGTGGCCCGTAAACCGTGCTGGTCAACCATTCGGTTCATCTCTCGTTGGAAGACCGAGACTCCGTTCGTGACGCCGAATGGAACCCTTAAAAAGTGGTATAACCGCCCGTCTGCTTCGAAGGCAGTGTACTTGCGGTCACTGGGGCGGATGGGGAGCTGGTGGTATGCGGACTTGAGGTCCACGGTGGAAAAAACCTTGTACTGTGCAATCCGATTGACCATGTCGGATATGCGGGGGAGAGGGTACGCATCTAGCTGAGTGTACCTGTTGATGGTCTGACTATAGTCGATGACCGTCCTCTGCTTCTCCCCGGTCTTTACGACTACCAGCTGGGCTCTCCAGGGACTGTTGCTAGCCTGGATGATGCCTTCCATCAGCAGCCTCTGGACTTCAGACCGGATGAATGTTCGGTCCTGGGTGCTGTACCGTCTGCTCCTAGTGGCGACAGGCTTGCAATCCGGGGTAAGGTTCGCAAACAAGGAAGGCGGTTCAACCTTGAGGGTCGTGAGGCCGCAGACAGTCAGTGGGGGTATAGGGCCGCCAAATTTAAATGTTAAGCTCTGGAGGTTGCATTGGAAGTCCAACCCCAGCAGTGTGGGCGTGCAGAGATGGGGGAGGACATACAGTCGGTAATTTTTGAACTCCCTCCCCTGCACCGTTAGGTTTGCGATGCAGAACCCTGTGATTTCCACGGAGTGGGACCCCGCCGCCAGGAAAACTTTCTGGGTGCTTGGACGAATTACAAGGGAACAGCGTCTTACCGTGTCCGGATGAATAAAACTCTCCGTGCTCCCAGAGTCGATTAAACACGGCGTCTCGTACCCATTCACCAGCACTGTAGTCGTTGCTGTCTGGAGCGTCCGGGGACACGACTGGTCCAGGGTCATCGATGCCAAGCGTGGTTGCTGCAGCAGATCATTGTAGTCAGGCAGCATGGAGCCGTCCGTGTCGGGGTCTTTTCCTGTCAGCCAAGATGGCGGCGTCCACGGATCGCACGCGCTGTGGGGTGGACAAAATGGCGGCGCCCATCTCTTCCTCGTGGCGTCCGGGGCCCAAAATGGCAGCGTCCGTTGGCCGCACGTGGGTCGCTGGGGGGGCTGAGTCGTGGTCCCGTTTCTTCCCCGGAGATCGCAGCGACCCCCCGGGACTGGCACACCGCGGCGTAGTGGCCCTTTTTCCCGCAGCTTTTACAGGTAGCCGAGCGGGCTGGGCAGCGCTGCCGGGGGTGTTTCGGTTGGCCGCTAAAATAGCAACGAGGCCCCCCCCGGGTGGTCTGGGGTTCTGGCCGCGCAGGTTTGCGGGGGTGGGGGGGGGGGTGCCGGAGAGTCGATCGCGGCGGGGGTCCATGGAGCCCAAGGGGCTGCAGTGCGGTCGGGGGCGTAGGCGTGGGCGTTTTGCGAGGCCACATCGAGGGATGCCGCCAGGGCCCGAGCTTCTGTGAGTCCCAGAGATTCTTTCTCCAAAAGTCTCTGGCGGATCTGGGGTGAAGACAAACCTGCCACATACGCATCGCGGACCAGGAGCTCCGTGTGTTCGTTCGCCGTTACCGCTGGGCAGTTGCATCTTCTTCCCAGGATCTGCAGAGCATTGTAGAACTTGTCCAGCGATTCTCCGGGAAGTTGTCGTCGTGTCGCGAGCTGGTAGCGTGCAAAGACCTGGTTGGTGGGCCGGATGTAGATGTCTTTCAGCGTGGCGATGGCCGCGGGGAAGTCGTCCTCGTCCTCAATGAGTGAGTAGATGTCAGGACTCACTCTGGAATGGAGGAACGTCTGCTCAATAAATTGTTGGACCATCAATATGACGCAAGGCAGGTGAGGTAACATCAATCAAAGGCTTTATTGAGCAGAACTTGTTCCCCAGCAGCTCGGTTTCAGAAGGCAGCTGCTGGGAGAAACCTGGGTTCTTATCACAGCATTTCTGGGGGGAGCCCAGTAGACGTCAGATCCTATCAGGACCCAGTATCTATCTACCAATAGCCTGTCGGCATCATGGTGTACCGTATTACCCCTAATACATACCACCACAATCCCCCTCCCTCCATCCGAGAGTGTTGATCCCCCTCCCTCACTCTGACAGTGTTCCTCTCCCTCCCTCACGGCGACAGTGTTCATCCCCTCCCTCACTTTGACAGTGTTCATCCCCGTCCCTCACTCCGACAGTGTTTATCCCCCTCCCTCACTCCGAGAGTGTTTATCCCCCTCCCTCACTCCGACAGTGTTCATCCACTTCCCTCACTCCGACAGTGGTTATCCCCCTCCCTCACTCCGACAGTGTTCATCCCCCACCCTCACTCCGACAGTGTTCATCCTCCTCCCTCACTCCGACAGTGTTCATCCCCCTCCCTCGCTCCGACAGTGTTTAACCCACTCCCTCACTCCAACAGTGTTCATCCCACAACCTGACTCCGAAAGTGTTCATCCCTCTCCCTCGCTCCGACAGTGTTTAACCCCCTCCCTCACTCCGACAGTGTTCATCCCCCTCCCTCACTCCAACAGTGTTCATCCCCCTCCCTCACTCCGAAAGTGTTCAGCCCACTCCCTCACTCCGACAGTGTTCATCCCCCTCACTCCGACAGTGTTTAACCCACTCCCTCACTCCGACAGTGTTCATCCCCCTCCCTCACACCGAAAGTGTTCATCCCCCTCCCTCACACCGACAGTGTTCATCCCCCTCCCTCACTCCGACAGTGTTCATCCCCCTCCCTCACTCTGACAGTGTTCATCCCCTCCCTCACTCCGACAGTGTTCATCCCCCTCCCTCACTCCGACAGTGTTCATCCCCCTCCCTCACTCCGAAAGTGTTCATCCCCCTCCCTCACACCGACAGTGTTCATCCCCCTCCCTCACTCCGACAGTGTTCATCCCCCTCCCTCACTCTGACAGTGTTCATCCCCCTCCCTCACTCCGACAGTGTTCATCCCCCTCCCTCACTCTGACAGTGTTCATCCCCTCCCTCACTCCGACAGTGTTCATCCCCCTCCCTCACTCCGACAGTGTTCATCCCCCTCCCTCACTCTGACAGTGTGCTTCCCCCTCCCTCACTCTGACAGTGTTCATCCCCTCCCTCACTCCGACAGTGTTCATCCCCTCCCTCACTCCGACAGTGTTCATCCCCTTCCCTCCAACAGTATTCATCCCCCTCCCTCACTCCAACAGCGTTCATCCCCCTCCCTCACTCCGACTGTGTTCATCCCCCTTCCTCACTCCGACAGTGTTCATCCCCCTTCCTCACTCCGACAGTGTTCATCCCCCTCCGTCACTCCGATAGTGTTCATCCCCCTCCCTCACTCCGAAAGTGTTCATCCCCCTCCCTCACTCCGACAATGTTCACCGCCCTCCCTCACTCCAACTGTGTTCATCCCCCTCCCTCACTCCGAAAGTGTTCAGCCCACTCCCTCACTCCGACAGTGTTCATCCCCCTCCCTCACTCCGACAGTGTTCATCCCCCTCCCTCACTCCGACAGTGTTCATCCCCCTCCCTCACTCCGACAGTGTTCCCCACCCTCCCTCACTCCGACAGTGTTCACCGCCCTCCCTCCCTCCGACAGTGTTCATCCCCCTCCCTCACTCCGACAGTGTTTATTCCCCTCCTCCCTCACTCCGACAGTGTTCATCCCCCTCCCTCACTCCGACAGTGTTCCCCACCCTCCCTCACTCCGACAGTGTTCATCCCCCTACCTCATTCCGACAGTGTTCACCGCCCTCCCTCACTCCGACAGTGTTCATCCCCCTACCTCATTCCGACAGTGTTCACCGCCCTCCCTCCCTCCGACAGTCTTCATCCCCCTCCCTCACTCCGACAGTGTTTATTCCCCTCCCTCATTCCGACAGTGCTCATCCCCCTCGCTCACTGCGACGGTGTTTATTCCCCTCCTCCCTCACTCCGACAGTGTTCATCCCCCTCCCTCACTCCGAGAGTGTTCATCCCCCTCGCTCACTCCGACAGTGTTCATCCCCCCTCCCTCACTCCGACAGTGTTCGTCCCCCTCCCTCACTCCAACAGTGTTTTACTCCTTCCCTCACTCCGACAGTGTTCATCCCCCTCCCTCACTCCGACAGTGTTCATCCCCCTCCCTCATTCCGAAAGTGTTCATCCCCCTCCCTCACTCCGACAGTGTTCATCCCCCTCCCTCACTCCGACAGTGTTCATCCCCCTCCCTCACTTCGACAGTGTTCATCCCCCTCCATCACTCCGACAGTGTTCATTCCCCTCCCTCACTCCGGCAGTGTTCATCCCCCTCCCTCACTCCGAGAGTGTTCATCCCCCTCCCTCACTCCGACAGTGTTTATTCCCCTCCTCCCTCACTCCGACAGTGTTCATCCCCCTCCCTCACTCCGACAGTGTTCATCCCCCTCCCTCACTCCGACAGTGTTCATCCCCCTCCCTCACTCCGACAGTGTTCATCCCCCTCCCTCATTCCGAAAGTGTTCATCCCCTTCCCTCCGACAGTGTTCATCCCCCTCCCTCACTCCGACAGTGTTCATCCCCCTCCCTCACTCCGACAGTGTTCATTCCCCTCCCTCACTCCGACAGTGTTCATCCCCCTCCCTCACTCCGACAGTGTTCTTCCCCCTCCCTCATTCCGACAGTGTTCTTCCCCCTCCCTCATTCCAACAGTGTTCATCCCCCTCCCTCACTCCGACAGTGTTCCCCACCCTCCCTCACTCCGACAGTGTTCTTCCCCCTCCCTCATTCCGACAGTGTTCATCCCCCTCCCTCACTCCGACAGTGTTCATCCCCCTCCCTCACTCCGACAGTGTTTATCCTTCTCCCTCACCCTGACAATGTTCATCCTTCTCCCTCACCCGACTGTGTTCATCCTTCTCCCTAACCCTGACAGTGTTCACCACCCTCCCTCACTCCGACAGTGTTCATCCTTCTCCCTAACCCTGACAGTGTTCACCACCCTCCCTCACTCCGACAGTGTTCATCCTTCTCCCTCACCCTGACAGTGTTCACCACCCTTCCTCACCCGACTTTGTTCTCCTTCCTGCCTCACCCGGACACTGTCCAGCCCCACAACCCTCTCACACTCCTCACCCCATGGAAATTCACACGATTGCCACAATCCTGCAGCAGTCTGGGCAGGAGGAAATTGGTAATTTTAATTTTAAAATTCCCGGAGATGAGTGTGCATGCTGACATCCGAGAGATACCGACACATATATTTCAGGGTACAGCCAGACTGCGACTCTCCGGGGGCTGGAAGATCTGGGCCATTGTTTCTGTACTGTGAATGGTCATTGACTTGAAGTGAAAACCATGTTGATCTGCCTGCAAGATGAAAATGAAAATGAAAATCGCTTATTGTCATGAGTAGGCTTCAATGAAGTTACTGTGAAAAGCCCCTAGTCGCCACATTCCGGCACCTGTTCAGGGAGGCTGGTACGGGAATGATGCCAGCAGCATTGCTGTGTATTTCCAACATCTTCTATTTGAGTTCCACACAATATAACTGCTTTGCATATCTGTGTTTACCCATGACTGCTACCAATGCCTTTCTGTCTCTGAGTCAGGCCAGCTCCCTCAGAGGGAGTATGTGATGAACGGTTAGTGCCTTATCATCATGTAAGGTGATGTCCCCTTTAAGACCGGGCTTATAACCCTGGGGACTCCGCCTCTGGCTCCGCCCATCTGGGAGCCATACAGAAGGGCTGCCTCATGGTCTGTAACAGTCAGCTCTCGTCTCTAGCTCTAGCATAGTTATTAGTCTAATAAAGCCTTCTTTACAGTTTAATCTCTAAGTGTCATTATTGAGGGTACCTCAGAGTCTTAAGCGGTTCATAATATATAACATAGCTGAGAATTTACTTAAGCAGCAGCTTGTTGCAAAATAATTTGGGAAGACAATGTAACTCAGAAATTGAGTTCTAGGATGCTACACGGCCTTCCAACTGCACCGAGAGAATCCTCTGCACATGTGTTGGGAAATGTGCATGGTGCCTGTCCACACAGTGGAGTCCCTTAGTGAAGAAGGCATACAGCATGCTTGCCTTCATCGGACGGGGTTTTGAGTACAAGAGTTGGCAGGTCATGTTACAGTTGTATAGGACTTTGGTTAGGCCACATTTGGAATACTGCGTGCAGTTCTGGTTGCCACATTACCAAAAGGATGTGGATGCTTTAGTGAGGGTGCAGAGGAGGTTTACCAGGATGTTGCCTGGTATGGAGGGTGCTAGCATTGAAGAAAGGTTGAGTAGATTAGGATTGTTTTCGTTGGAAAGACGGAGGTTGAGGGGGGACCTGATTGAGGTCTACAAAATTATGAGAGGTATGGACAGGGTGGATAGCAACAAGCTTTTTCCAAGAGTGGGGATGTCAATTACAAGGGGTCACGATTTCAAGGTGAGAGGAGGAAAGTTTAAGGGAGATGTGCGTGGAAAGTATTTTACGCAGAGGGTGGTGGAACGCTTTGACAGTGGAGGTGGTAGAGGCGGGCACGATACAATAATTTAAGATGAATCTAGACAGATATATGAACCGGGCGGGGAACAGAGGGAAGTAGATCCTTGGAAAATAGAAGACAGGTTTAGATAAAGGATCTGGATCGGCACAGGCTGGGAGGGCTGAAGGGCCTGTTCCTGTGCTGTAATTTTCTTTGTTCTTTGAAATGCAACTTCAAAAATGGGCTTGGCCAGCGGTTGGGACCTCCCAGGAAAAACCCAGTAGTGATGGGCAAGCAAATGTGGCTAAAGGTAGACAGGTCTCCTGGCCCTGATGGAATGCACCCCAGGGTACGAAAAGATATGGCTAGGGAAATTGCAAATGCACTAGTGATAATTTACCAAAATTCACGAGACTCCGGGGTGGTCCCGGCGGATTGGAAATTAGCAAACGTGACACCACTGTTTAAAAAAGGAGGTAGGCAGAAAACGAGTAACTATAGGCCAGTTAGCTTAACTTCGGTAGTAGGGAAGATGCTGGAATCTATCATCAAGGAAGAAATAGCAAGGCATCTGGATGGAAATTGTCCCATTCGACAGACACAGCATGGTTTCGTCAAGAGCAAGCCGTGCCTAACTAATTTAGTGGAATTTTTTGAGGACATTACCAGCCGATAGACAATGGGGAGCCAGTGGATGTGGTATATCTAAATTCCCAGAAAGCTTTTGACAAGATGCCACACAAAAGGTTGCAACAGAAGATAATGATGCATGGCTTTAAGGGTAAAGTAGTAGCATGGATAGAGGATTGATTAATCATAAGACCATAAGACATGGTAGCTGAATTAGGCCACTAGGCCCATCGAGTCTGCTCCGCCATTCAATCACGGCCGATATTTTTCTCATTCCCATTTCCCTGCCTTCTTCCCATAACCCCTGATCCCCTTATTGCCAAGAACGTAACTATCACTGTCTTAAAGACACTCAGTGATTAATTAATAGAAAGCAAAGAGTGGGGATTAATGGGTGTTTCTCTGGTTGGCAATCAGTAGCTATTGGTGTCCCTCAGGGATCAGTGTTGGGCCCACAGTTGTTCACAATTTACATAGATGATTTGGAGTTGGGGATCAAGTGCAAAGTGTCCAAGTTTGCAGAGGACACCAAGATAAGTGGTAAAGCAAAAAGTGCAGAGGATACTGGAAGTCTGCAGAGGGATTTGGATAGTTTAAGTGAATGGGCTAGGGTCTGGCAGATGGAATACAATGTTGAAAAATGTGAGGTTATCCATTTTGCTAGGAATAACAGCAAAAGGGATTATTATTTAAATGATAAAATATTAAAATATGCTGCTGCGCAGAGGGACCTCAGTGTCCTTGTGCATGAGTCACAAAAAGTTGGTTTACAGGTGTAACAGGTAATTAAGAAGGTGACTGAAGTTTTGTTCTTCATTGCGAGAGGGATGGAGTTTAAGACGAGGGAGGTTATGCTGCAACTGTATAAGGTGTTAGTGAGGCCACACCTGGAATATTGTATTCAGTTTTGGTCTCCTTACCTGAGAAAGGACGTACTGGCGCTGGAGGGTTTGCAAAGGAGATTCACTAGGTTAATCCCAGAGCTGAAGGGGTTGGATTATGAGGAGAGGTTGAGTAGACTGGGACTGTACTTGTTGGAATTTAGAGGGATGTGGGGGGATCTTATAGAAACATATAAAGTTATGAAGGGAATAGATAGGATAGATGCGGGCAGGTTGTTTCCACTGGCAGGTGAAAGCAGAACTAGAGGGCATAGCCTCAAACTAAGGGGAAGTAGATTTAGGACTGAGTTTAGGAGGAACTTCTTCACCCAAAGGGTTGTGAATCTATGGAATTCCTTGCCCAGTGAAGCAGTTGAGGCTCCTTCATTAAATGTTTTCAAGATAAAGATAGATAGTTTTTTGAAGAATAAAGAAATAAAGCGTTATGGTGTTCCGGCGGCAAAGTGGAGCTCCACAAAAGATCAGCCATGATCACATTGAATGGTGGAGCAGGCTCGAAGAGCCTGATGGCCTACTCCTGCGCCTAGTTCTTATGTTCTTAAAATCACCTGTAGGTGGGGGCAGCATGTGGCACAGTGGATAGCACTGGGACTGTGGCGCTGAGGATCCGGGTTTGAATCCTGGCCCTGGGTCAGTGTCCGTGTGGAGTTTGCACATTCTCCCCATGTCTGCGTGGGTTTCACCCCCACAACCCAAAGATGTGCAGGGTAGGTGGATTGGCCACGCTAAATTGCCCTTTAATTGGAAAAAAAAATAATTGGGTACTCTTAAAAAAAAAATTTTTAATCACCTGCAGGTAAATTTGATCAAGCTCTTGTGAAATTTGTCTTTTTTAAGTCCTGTCAGCAGCTCAGGTAGGGAATGTGTCAGAAAAAAAACTATTGAGAATAATAATCTTTATTGTCGCAAGTAGACTTACATTAACACTGCAATGAAGTTACTGTGAAAAGCCCCTAGTCGCCACATTCCGGCACCTGTTCGGGTACACAGAGGGAGAATTCAGAATGTCCAATTCACCAAACAGCACGTCTTTCAGGACTTGCGGGAGAAAACCGGAGCACCCGGAGGAAACCCACGCAGACACGGGGAGAATGTGCAGACTCCGCACAGACAGAGACCCAAACCGGGAATCGAACCTAGGACCCTGGCGCTGTGAAGCCACAGTGCTAATCTTTCCTTTCGGATTAGTTTCTCCTCATTTGTCATTCCGGATTAGCTGTTTGATTAAGTTATTAATTGTTGATATTTTGTTGGCCGGCTCTTCAGATTTCACAGGTTTGATATGGATTTCAGCTGATCCACAAAATGTCAGAACTTAAGCCCCAGAGTAAGACAGGCAGGGACTGTATGAGTTTTATAATATAATCTGGCTATTAAAAAACACGCACCATGATGTACTGGTGCCAAGCATTTTATAAGCCCATCAATTATCCTGCTGTCCTTGGAGGGTGAGAACATGATCGTTGAAAAGCAGGTGGTGGTGAACCGCATATAATACTGGACGCATGTCGCATGATAGTTCTACCTCTCGACCTGAAAATAGTTACAAATTCCGCCTTGGGCAAAGCCTGCACCTTTACCACAGCCAAAACAAGGAGATATATTCCAGCCAAGGGCACCGATGGTGGTGGTGGTGGGGGTGGGGGTGGGGTGGCTGGGGGGGGGGGGGTGGGGGGAGATGGGGAGGGGGGGAGGATAGTTCCAGTCCATAAGAGCAGAATTAGGCCACTTGGCCCATTGAATCTTTTCCGCCATTTAATCATATCATAGAATCATAGAATTTACAGTGCAGAAGGAGGCCATTCGGCCCATCGAGTCTGCACCGGCTCTTGGAAAGAGCACCCTACCCAAGCCCACACCCCCACCCTATCCCCATAACCCAACCCAAAACTATGGGCAATTTTGGACACTCGGGGCAATTTAGCATGGCCAATCCACCTAACCTGCACATCTTTGGACTGTGGGAGGAAACCGGAGCCCCCGGAGGAAACCCACGCACACACGGGAAGAATGTGCAGACTCCGCACAGGCAGTGACCCAAGCCGGGAATCGAACCTGGGACCCTGGAGCTGTGAAGCAATTGTGCTAACCACTATGCTACCGTGCTGCCCTTCATGGCTGATATTTTTCTCATCCCCATTCTCCCCATAACCCCTGACCCCCTTATTAATCAAGAACCTATCTATCTCTGTCTTAACGATACTCAGTGAATTGGTCTCCACAGCCTTCTGCGGCAAAGAGTTCCACAGATTCACCACCCTCTGGCTGAAGAAATTCCTCCTCATCCTTGTTTTAAAGGATCGTCCTTTTAGTCTGAGATGGTGTCCTCTGGTTCCAGTTTTTCCTCCAAGTGGAAACATCCTCTCCACGTCCACTCTACCCAGGCCTAGTGGAATCCTGTCAGTTTCAATAAGGTTCCCCCTCATCCTTCTGGTTACTCTGGTGCTCTGTATTCCCTCAAAACCATTTGAGTTTGTAGCCTTCTCGCTGCTGTTTTGACCAATGGTACATCTCTTTGCTGATCGAGAGCCTGATTTAAACAAAACGGCCAAACGTCTTCCACATGCCACTGTTGTTTTGAACCAAGCTCTCTCTGTCAATTACTAGGGGGCATAGGTTTAAGGTGAGAGGGGCAAGGTTTAGAGTAGATGTACGAGGCAAGTTTTTTACGCAGAGGGTAGTGGGTGCCTGGAACTCGCTGCCGGAGGAGGTGGTGGAAGCAGGGACGATAGTGACATTTAAGGGGCATCTTGACAAATACATGAATAGGATGGGAATAGAGGGATACGGACCCAGGAAGTGTAGAAGATTGTAGTTTAGTCGTGCAGCATGGTCGGCACGGGCTTGGAGGACCGAAGGGCCTGTTCCTGTGCTGTACATTTCTTTGTTCTTTGTTCTTTGTTCTCTGTCGTCCTAAAAAATAGAAAATGCTAGACAATCTCAGCAGGTCTGACAGCATCGATGGAAAGAGAACGGAGCTAACATTTAGAGACTGGATGACTCTTTGTCTTAACTGGAGAGAACTGGAAATAGGATGAGAATTATACTGTATTGGGGGGAGGGGGGGGCGCGTGCGCACGGAGCAGTGGGGCTGGAGAAGGGGCCAGCAATAGGGCGGCACGGTGACATGGCGGCACAGTGGTTAGCACTGCTGCCTCACAGTGCCAGGGACCCGTGTTCAATTCCAACCTCGGGTGACTGTGTGGAGTTTGCACTTTCTCCTCGTGTCTGCGTGGGTTTCCTCCGGGTACTCCGGTTTCCTCCCGCAATCCAAAGGTGTACGGGTTCGGTGAATTGGCTGTGCTAAACTGTCGCTTGGTGTCCAAAGGGTAGGTGGATGTGGTGAACGTATTGTACTAACCATTCACCACTGCATTACATTATATCACGCTGTTGCCCACGTGGGCTCCACCACTGGCTCCGACCCTTGAGGGGAGATATATGGAGCAGCTGCCCTGTAGGCAGCTCACTAGCAGAGCAGTCGCAGGCAGGCACTGTTCTAGTCGATTAAAGCCACTGTTCACTTCAACTCTCTGTCTCACGTGAATTGATGGTCGCATCAATTTAATCGACTAAAACACCACAATGGAATCGGCCCTCAAACCTGACCGACTGGAAGTCGACCCACAGGCCGCGGAAGCCAAAGGGATTTTTTCACACTGACTCCGATGTTTCAAGGCCTACCTCGTCGCCTCCTCCTCGCCTTCCCTCTCCGACGATCAGAAGCTGAGCCTCCTCCATGCCCGGGTGAGCCATCGAATTTCTGTACAACTCGAGGAAGCCTCCACATACGCGGACGCCCTCGCGATGTTGAAACGCCTATACTTAAGGCCGGTGAACGAGGTGTACACGTGGCATCTCCTCACCACTCGCCGCCAATGCCCCGGGGAATCGCTGGAGGAGTACCTACGCAATTTCAAAGTCCTCGCGCGAAGCTGCGACTACCAGGCCGTCACGGCATCTCAACATATGGACCTCGCCGTCCAGGACACCTGCGTGGCTGGAGTCAGGTCCAACTTCGTCAGACCCAGCCTACTCGAGAAAGACGCCCTTGACCTAGAAGAGACGGTAAAACTAGCCACCTCCCTAGAAGTCGCGTTCCAAGGCCTCAACGCGTTCCTGCCTGATCCCACGACCCTCGATCACGCGACCCCCCCTCGTGGACCCCCGACCAGAGAGTACCCCAGGCCTGTGCCGCACGGCTGCCCGCCCAACCCGGGGGGCTACCCTGCTATTTCTGCGGCTAGCACCAGCACCCAGGCAGCGCTGCCAGGCTCGGAACGCGAGCTGCAGAGACTGCGGCAAAAAGGGGCACTTCGCAAAAGTTTGCCTGGCCAGGTCCAAATACTCCAAGTCGCAGGCCCGACTCTCAGACTCACAGGCTGTAGCGCACAATGACTTACGCGAGACGAGAAGCGATGATGTCTATCTAGGCTTTATTAAGCGAGACTTGTCCCCAGCAGCTCAGCAACAGAATGAGGCTGCGGGGAGAAGCTCGAGCTCTTATACTCCGCCTTCAGGGCGGAGCCAGAAGTCGGCAGATTCAACCAGGACCCAGGACCTGTCAGCCAATAGCCTCTCAGCTTCACAGGTACCACATTACCCCTCATTCACACCACCACATTCACCCCTTGTTAAAAAGGAACCCGGCGGGGTGGTGGTTCGCATGGTGGTAGGGGTTTACAAGGCTGGCCCTGGAACAAATTTCGGACTGTGTTAATACAGCTTTAGCCCTACACTGGGCTATGTACATGTTTGTGAGAACTATTTACAATACGGGCAAAACATTTTTTTTTGTTACAACAACATTCTTGCTTTTTCTTGGTGTCACGCGAATTCCACGAGTCGAGCGGGCGGTCTGGTCTTCCTCGTCGATCGCCTCAGCCCCGGTAGTGGTGCAGGTGCTTGCTCGGGCGTTGTCGTCTCCGGGAGCGTTTCGCTGTTTGTTCCTGTTTTACTCCTGGGCGGGCACGGGAGGAGGACCGATCCCCCCGGGAAAGGGGTGGTCGCGGGGTGCGCCGGTGGCAGGGAAGGGGTGATCGGTGTCGGGAGTGTGTGTGTGTTGCCGGCGGGCGCCAGGTCCCGCAGGGAGACCGTGTCCTGTCGGCCGTTGGGGTACACCGGCGTACTGCGGGTTCGCGTGGAGAAGGTGGACCCTCTCGACCAACGGGTCCGATTTGTGCGCCCGCACATGTTTCCGGAGCAAGATGGGTCCTGGGGCCGCCAGCCAGGTCGGTAGTGACATTCCGGAGGAGGACTTCCTGGTGAAGCCAAGGAGGCGCTCATGAGGCGTTTGGTTAGTGGTGGTACACAGCAGCGACTGGATGGAGTGGAGAGTGTCCGGGAGGACCTCCTGCCACCGGGAAACTGGGAGATCCCTGGACCGTAGGGCCAGTAGGACAGTCTTCCAGACCGTGCCGTTCTCCCTCTCTACTTGCCCGTTCCCCCGGGGGTTGTAGCTGGTCGTCCTGCTCGAGGCTATGCCCTTGCTGAGCAGGAACTGGCGCAGCTCGTCACTCATGAAGGAGGACCCCCTGTCGCTATGGATCTACGCGGGGAAACTGAACAGTGTGAATATGGTGTCAACGGCTTTAATGACTGTGGCCACTGTCATGTCGGGGCAGGGGATGGCGAAGGGGAAACGGGAGTACTCGTCCACCACGTTCAGGAAGTATGCGTTGCGGTCGGTGGAGGGGAGGGGCCCTTTGAAATCCAAACTGAGGCATTCAAAGGAGCGGGAAGACTTGATCAGGTGCGTTCTATCTGGCCTGAAAAAGTGCGGTTTGCACTCTGTGCAGATGTGGCAGTTCCTGGTGACTGTACGGACCTCCTCCACAGAGTAGGGGAGGTTGCGGGACTTTATAAAATGGTAGAATCGGGTGACCCCCGGGTGGCAGAGGTCTTCGTGGAGGGCTTGGAGGCGGTCTATTTGTGCGTTGGCACATGTGCCGCGGGACAGGGCATTCGACGGCTCATTCAGCTTTCCGGGACGATACAAGATCTCATAGTTAAAGGTGGAGAGCTCGATCCTCCACCTTAAGATCTTGTCATTCTTAATTTTGCCCCACTGTGCATTATCGAACATAAAGGCTACCGACCGTTGGTCGGTGAGGAGAGTGAATCTCCTGCCGGCCAGGTAATGCCTCCAATGTCGCACAGCTTCCACTATGGCTTGTCTTTCTTTTCCACTGAGGAGAGGCGGATTTCTGAGGCGTGGAGGGTCCGGGAGAAAAAGGCCACGGGTCTGCCCGCTTGGTTAAGGGTGGCTGCCAGAGCGACATCTGATGCGTCGCTCTCGACCTGGAAGGGGAGGGACTCGTTGATGGCGCGCATCGTGGCCTTTGCGATATCCGCTTTGATGCGGCTGAAGGCCTGGCGAGCCTCTGTCGACAGGAGGAAGGTAGTGGACTGAATTAGCGGGCGGGCCTTGTCTGCGTACTGGGGGACCCACTGGGCATAATATGAAAAGAAGCCCAGGCAACGTTTCAGGGCTTTGGAGCAGTGGGGGAGGGGAAATTCCATAAGGGGGTGCATGCGTTCAGGGTCGGGGCCTATTACTCCATTGTGCACTACGTATCCAAGGATGGCCAAACGGTTTGTGCTAAAAACGCATTTTTCCTCGTTATATGTGAGGTTTAGGGCGTTAGCGGTCTGAAGAAACTTTTGGAGGTTGGCGTCGTGGTCCTGCTGATCGTGGCCGGAGATGGTTACGTTGTCAAGGTACGGGAACGTGGCCTGGAACCCGTGCTGGTCAACCATTCGGTCCATCTCCCGCTGGAAGACTAAGACTCCGTTCGTGACGCCAAATGGGACCCTTAGGAAGTGGTATAGCCGCCCGTCTGCCTTGAAGGCGGTGTACTTGCGGTCACCTGGGCGGATGGGGAGCTAGTGGTAGGCGGACTTGAGGTCCACGGTGGAAAAGACCTTATACTGAGCAATCCGATTGACCATGTCGGATATGCGGGGGAGAGGGTACGCGTCTAGCTGCGTGTACCTGTTGATGGTCTGACTATAGTCTATGACCATCCTTTGCTTCTCCCCGGTCTTTCCGACTACCACCTGGGCTCTCCAGGGACTATTGCTGGCCTGGATTATGCCTTCCTTCAACAGCTGCTGGACTTCAGACCGGATAAATGTCCGGTCCTGGGCGCTGTACCATCTGCTCCTAGTGGCGACGGGTTTGCAATCCGGGGTGAGGTTTGCCAACAAGGACGGCAGTTCAACCTTGAGGGTTGCGAGGCCACAGATAGTGAGTGGGGGTATTGGGCCGCCGAATTGGAATGTTAGGCTCTGAAGGTTACACTGGATGTCTAATCCCAGTAATGTGGGCGCGTAGAGTTGGGGCAGGACGTAGAGCCTGTAGTTCGTGAACTCCCTCCCTTGCACCGTTAGGTTTGCGATGCAGAACCCTTTGATCTCCACTGAGTGGGATCCTGCAGCTAGGGAAATCCTTTGCGTGCTTGTATGGATGGTCAGAAAACAGCGTCTTACCGTGTCTGGGTGAATAAAATTTTCAGTGCTCCCGGAGTCAGACCATCAACAGGTACACGCAGCTAGATGCGTACCCTCTCCCCCGCATATCCGACATGGTCAATCGGATTGCTCAGTATAAGGTCTTTTCCACCGTCTCGTATCCGTTGACCAGCACCGTTGTTGTCGTCGTCTGGAGCGTCCGGGGCCGCGATTGACCCAGTGTCACCGAAGCCAGTCGTGGTAGTAGTGTTGCGGCGTCTTCTTTGGACCCCGTGGAGCCGTCGATGCTGGGGTCCTTTGTTGTCAACCAAGATGGTGGCGTCCATGAATCGCACGCGGCCGGGGGTGGACAAAATGGCCGCCCCCATGGGTCGCACGTGGTCAGGGGTGGACAAGATGGCTGCCCCCATGAATCGCACGCGGCTGGGGGGTCACAAGATGGCGGCGCCCATCCTCCCCTCGTGGTGCCCAGGACCTATAATGGCAGCGCCCACGGGTCGCACATGGGGCGCTGAGGGGGTTGGGGGGTGTTTGGGATGTGCTGTCCTCGTTCTTCACCGGGGATTGCGGCGACCCCCGGGACCGGCACACTGCCGCATCATGGCCCTTTTTGCCGCAGCTTTTACAAGTAGCTGCGCGGGCCGGGCAGAGCTGCCGGGGGTGTTTCGACTGTTCACAAAAATAGCAGCGGGCCCCCCCGGGATAGTCTGGCGCTTTAACCGCGCAAGCTTGCGGGGGGGGGGGGGGGTGGGGTGCCGGGGAGTTGGTCGCGACGGGGGTGCACGGAGCCCAAGGGGCTGCCGCGCGGTCGGGGCCCTAGGCGCGGGCGTTTTGGGAGGCCACATCAAGGGAGGCCGCAAGTGCCCGTGCCTCTGAGAGTCCTAGCGACTCTCTTTCTAAAAGTCTTTGACGAATTTGGGGAGAGCTCATACCTGCCACGAATGCGTCACGAATAAGCAGGTCCGTGTGTTCGATCGCGTTCACCGGCGGGCAGTTGCAGCCTCGTTCCAAAATCAGCAGCGCGCCGTAGAATTCCTCGAGCGATTCTCCGGGAATTTGCCATCTCGTCGCGAGTTGGTGGCACGCGTAGACCTGGTTTATGGGCCGAACGTAGATGCCCTTCAGCAATGCGAGCGCCGTCGGGAAATCCTCTGCGTCTTCTATTAGTGAATAAATTCTGGGCTTACTCTCGAGTGCAGGACCTGCATTTTCTGCTCTTCCGTGATCCGGCCGAGGGCCATCGGAGGTAGCCTTTGAAGCATGCTAGCCAGTGTTTGAATACGGCCGCCGAGTTCGCTGCATGGGGGCTGATCCGCAGGCACTCCAGGGCGATCCGGAGCTCCATAGTCTTTTAAGCTCGCTTAATAAATTGTAGCGCACAATGATTTACGCGAGACGAGAAGCGATGAAGTCTATCTAGGCTTTATTAAGCGAGACTTGTCCCCAGCAGCTCAGCAACAGAATGAGGCTGCGGGGAGAAGCTCGAGCTCTTATACTCCGCCTTCAGGGCGGAGCCAGAAGTCGGCAGATCCAACCAGGACCCGGGACCTGTCAGCCAATAGCCTCTCGGCTTCACAGGTACCACATTACCCCTAATACGTACCACCACACAGGCCCGCAGACCCCGCAGTGTGGCTGCGTGCCTGCCGGCTCCGCCCCCTCCGGACGCATCATCTGCCTCGTGTTGTCCGTGGGGGCAGCCATCTTCAACCCCGCACAACATGTGTGACTCACGGGGGCCGCCACCTTGGCAACCGTCTCCCACACAGCCCACCATGTGCGACTCATGGGGGCCGCCATCTTGGACGCCATCTTCCTCGCCGCCCGACACATGCGACCGACGGGGGCCACCACCTTGGCCGCCATCTGCAATGCCGCTCGACACGTGCGAACGACGGGGGCAGCCATCTTGGGACCACCCCATCACCTCCGACCACGCCGGCTACCCGCAACTCGGCGCGGTCACCCTCGACCAGTCATGACCAAAACACCTCCGGAACTCCATGATGATCGTCCGGGTCAATGGACACGAAACGCCTTGCCTGTTTGACTCCGGGAGCACGGAGAGCTTCATTCACCCAGACACTGTAAGGCACTGCTCCCTCCAAATCTTCCCCGCACTTCAAACAATCTCCCCCGCTACTGGATCGCACTCAGTGCAGATCCGGGGGTACACTGTCGCAAACCTTGCGATACAGAGCGCTGAGTACGTCAATTTTAAACTATATGCACTCCCCGATCTCTGCGCTCCTCTTCTGTTGGGACTGGATTTCCAGTGCAACCTCAGGAGCCTAACCCTGAAGTTCGGCGGGCCCTACCCCCACTCACCATATGTAGCCTCGCGAGCCTGAAGGTCGACCCTCCCCCCTCTTCGCAAATCTCACCGCCGACTGTAAGCCAGTCGCCACCAGAAGCAGGCGGTACAGCATCCAGGACAGGACTTTTATCAGGTCCGAGGTCCAGCATCTCTTGCAGGAGGGGATCATCGAGGCCAGTAATAGCCCCTGGAGAGCTCAGGTGATGGTCGTCAGGACCGGGGAAAAGAACCGGATAGTTGTAGACAACAGCCAAACCATAAACCAGTACACGCACCTCGATGCGCACCCCCTTCCCCGGATAGCAGACATGGTCAATCACATCGCACACTACCGGGTGTTCTCCACGGTGGATCTGATGTCTGCATACCACCAGCTCCCAATCCGCCCGGGGGACCGCCACTAAACGGCCTTTGAGACAGACAGCCGCCTCTGCCACTTCCTCCGGGTTCCCTTCGGCGTCACAAACAGGGTCTCGGTCTTCCAAAGAACGATGGACTGAATGGTGGACCAGTACGGGCTACAGGCCACATTTCCGTACTTGGACAACGTCACCATGCGGTCACGACCAGCAGGACTACTACGCCAGCCTCCAGAAATTTCTCCAAACTGCCTAAGCCCTCAACTAGCCATCCTCGGCTATGTTGTGGAAAACGGAGTTCTAGGGCCTGACCCCAACTGTATGCGTCCCCTCCTGCAACTCCCCCTCCCGCACTGCCCCAAGGTCCTGAAAAGGTATTTTCTATTACGCCCAGTGGGTCCCCAACTATGCGGACAAAGCCCGCCCACTGATCAAAGCTACCATCTTCCCACTGGCGGCTGAGGCCCGCCAGGCCTTCTGCCGCATCAAGGCAGATATTGCCACAGCCGCGATGCGCGAGGTGGACGAGTACGTCCTCTTCCAGGTGGAGAGCGACGCGTCAGAGGTCACCCTCGCCGCCGCCCTTAACCAGGCGGGCAGGCCAGTAGCATTTTTTTCCCGTACCCTCAACACCTCTGAAATTCAGGACTCCTCAGTCGAAAAAGAAGCCCAAGCCATCGTGGAAGCTGTGCGGCACTGGAGGCACTACCTCGCTGGTAGGAGGTTTACCCTCGTCACCGACCAACGGTCGATAGCCTTCATGTTTGATAATACGCAGCGGGGCAAGATCAAGAACGATAAGATCTTGAGGTGGAGGACCGAACTCTCCACCTATAATTACGATATAGTGTATCGTCCTGAGAGCCCCCAGATGCTCTGTCCCGCGGCACGTGCGCCAGCGCGTAAGATGACCGACTCCGGGCCATCCACGATGACCTCTGCCATCCGGGGGTCACCCGACTTCTCCACTACATCAAAGCCCGCAACCTGCCCTACTCCACCGAGGAGGTCAGGGCCATGACCAGGGACTGCCAAATCTGCACAAAGTGTAAGCCGCACTTCTATCGACCGGATAAGGCCCACCCGGTGAAGGCATCCTGGCCCTTTGAGCATCTCAGTATCGACTTCAAAGGGCCCCTCCCCTCTATCAACCGCAACACGTATCTCCTAAGCGTCGTTGACGAGTTCTCCCGCTTCCCCTTTGCAATCCCCTGCCCCGACATGGCCTCGGCCACCGTCATTAAGGCCCTACATAGCGTCTTCACCTTGTTTGGTTTCCCCACTTATGTCCACAGTGACCGGGGCTCCTCGTTTATGAGCGACGAACTGCGTCAGTACCTGTTCGGTAAGGGCATCGCCTCGAGCAGAACTACCAGTAACAACCACCGGGGAAATGGACAAGTGGAGAGGGAGAACGCGACGGTCTGGAAGGCGTCCTCCTGGCCCTATCGTCTAGGAACCTCCCAGTTTCCCACTGGGAGAAGGTCCTCCCCGACGCGCTCCACTCCATTAGGTCACTCCTTTGCATGGCCACGAAAGAGACCCCTCATGACCGCCTGTTTATTTTCCTCAGGAAATCCACCTCCGGGGTCTCGCTTCCATCCTGGCTGAAGACACCGGGACCCGTCCTACTCCGCAAACACATAAGGAGCCCAAGTCCGACCCCCTGGTCAGAGGGTCCAGCTCCTTCACACCAACACCCAGGACGCATACGTAGAACACCCCGACGGCCGACAGGATACGGTTTCCCTCCGGGACCTGGCACCCGCAGGTTACACCACCGCCACCACCACCACCCCAACCTATCCCCCCAACCTACGCCGACCTGCACCCCGCCCCTACATGGCCTCCACACCCCCTCCTATACTCCCTTCCCCCTTCACCGACCCACAGGAACGAAGCTCCAGAAGACACGCTCCCGGAGTCCACGTCTGTGCCCGCACCGGCGAGTTCACTACCCATGCCCGCACCGATGAGTTCACTTCCATGAGTGCAATACCAGAGCTTCGGCGATCGCAGCGCACGATCAGGGCGCCGGACAGACTGAACCTGTGAACCCTTCACCCCCGCTGGACTTCATTTTTTTAACAGGGGGTGAATGTGGTGAACGTATTGTACTAACCATTCACCACAGTATTACACTGTATCACGCTGTTGCCCATGTGGGCTCCACCTATGGACCATTGTACGATATTACACAGAATGTATCATGTTGGTGCCCTTGTGGGCTCCGCCCCCTTGAGGGGAGGTATTAAGAGCAGCTGCCCTGTAGCAGAGCAGTCGCAGGCAGGCACCGTTCTAGTTGATTAAAGCCACTGTTCACTTCAACTCTCTGTCTCACGTGACTTGATGGTCACATCAGTGGGGTTATGGGGTTGCAGGGATAGGGTGGGGGAATGGTCTTTTAGAGGGACGGTGTAGACGTGATAGGCCGAATGACCTCCTTCTGCACTGTAGGGATTCTATGATATTCTTTGAATAGGTGGAGATTAACAAAGATGTGGACAAAAAGACAAAGGGAATGTAAATTATGGTGATAATGTGTAAAAAGGGTTCTGATAGCAGCACATTAAGAGACCAGAATGTGTTAATGACGGATCAGGGGTAAGCAATGTGTCAAAGGATAACTTGGAACATGGAATAGATGGCCCTCATGGGGTGGGGGGAGGGGCGTAAAGGGTGACGGAAAAACAGATTGATGGAAGAAATGAAAACAAATTGATAGAAATAAAAATGGGGTGAAGGTGGAGGAGAGATTTCACAGTCTGAAGTTGTTTAACTCAATGTTAAGTCCTGAAGGCTGTAACGTGCCTAATCGGAAGATGAAGTATTGTTCCTCCATTGCGTTGGGCTTCACTGGAACATTGCAGCATGTCAAGGACAGACATGTGGACGTGAGAGCAGGGGGTGGGGGGCACAGTAGCACAGTGGTTAGCACAGTTGCTTCACAGCTCCAGGGTTCCAGGTTCGAATCGTGGCTTGGTTCACAGTCTGTGCGGAGTTTGCACTTTCTCTCCATGTCTGCGTGGGTTTCCTCCAGGTGCTCCAGTTTCCTCCCACAGTCCAAAGATGTGCAGGTTAGGTGGATTGGCCATGCTAAATTGCCCTTCGTGTCCAAAAATGAAAAAAAGTTTGGTGGGATTACTGCGTTATGGGGATAAGGTGGAGGTGTGGGCTTAGGTAGGGTGCTCTTCCCAAGGACTGGTGCAGACTCAATGGGCCAAATGGCCTCCTTCTGCACTGTAAATTCTATGATTATATGAAATGGCCAACATGTGAGTGTAACTGAAGCACATTAAATGTTGCTCATTTCTCATATGATCTGATTGCAACTGCTTAGATCTGCATAAAGTAAACGGAGAAATACCACAGAGTGTTTTAGATGATTGTTTAGAATACGCAATTGTCTCTTTATTGTAAAATCTCCCAAAACCTGATTATCCAATTGGATTATCCAACTAATACTCAGAATTGTCATGTGGGACCTAAAAGTATTTCCACTGAATACAAATAAATACTGTCATATACCTTACTCACCCTCATAAAGTCGCTAAGCATTTCTCAGCTCATGAAGTGATTTTGAGGTGTAGTTACTGTTTTCAGATAATAAGCGCAGCACTCAAAATTGTGCACAGCAAGATTCCACAAATGCAGATTGAGCATCCATTATCCGAAATTCCCAAACTGAAAAATTCCAAAATCTGCACTTTCTTTTTGAGGGTCGACGTGACGTCACAAGTGGGAAATCCCACATTGCTCCCGGGCGATGTGCAGTTCCCATGGCACACCACACATGCTCTGTTCCCAATGCGACACACATGTGTGGCACATAGTAGTACAGTGGTTAACACTACTGCTTCACAGCGCCAGGGCCCCAGGTTCCTTATCCCCATGCCTGCTTGGGTTTCCTCCGGGTGCTCCAGTTTCCTCCCACAAGTCCCGAAAGATGTGCTGTTAGGTAATTTGGACATTCTGAATTCTCCCTATGTGTACCCGAACAGGCACCGGAATGTGGCGACTCGGGACTTTTCACAGTAACTTCATTGCAGTGTTAATGTAAGCCGACTTGTGACAATAAAGATTATTATTATATCCTGAAATCCGAAAAATTCTGAAATCCGATACACACTCGGCCCCAATCTTTTCGGATAAGGGATTTTCAACCTGCAGCAATGTGGTAATAACCAGACAATCCGCCTTTTTGAAACGTTGGTTGAGGGAGAGGTTTTGGCCAGGGCACCAGGGAGAAGCCTCCTGCTGTTGTTCGAGTTGTGCCATGGATCGATTTTGGTCCACCTGAGAACTCCAGGAGAAACTTGGTTGAATGTTGCAGCAACAAGACAGCACCCCTGCCAGTGCAAGACTCCCAACACTAATGTACCGCGTGCTTCAGCCGATCTTTGGGCTGAAGTCGATGGAGTGGAGCTTGAACTCATAACCTTTTGACTTGCAGGACGAGAGCGCTATCACCAGGCCACGGCGCAGAAGAGCTGATAATAAATCACTCCCTCGATATTTAGTGAACAATACAGCACTCTCAGTATTACAGTGATCTATCTGTCCAGATTACATACTCACTTTCTAAAACTGGACAAATACTTATGACCTTCCAATCCAGAAGTGAGAGTGCTATCATTGAATGAGGAGGGCAGTTATATCACAGAAAAGATCATGGCAATGGCGCTACAGACAAAATGTGTGATGGTGAAGTATAGAGCTTGGGAAACAAGGACTCAGGGCCGTATTTTCGTGGAGGAGACAGTATGGTCAAATCAGAAAAATTCCTGAACTTGGAAGCACATCTCCTTTAAAAAGGGACCGAACCACCGTATTTGCAGTCCGAGTTGGTAGTTCAAAGAACAAAGAAAATTACATCGCAGGAACAGGCCCTTCGGCCTTAAACTTTCCCCCTCTCACCTTGAAATCGTGACCCCTTGTAATTGACACCCCCACTCTTGGAAAAAGCTTGTTGCTATCCACCCTGTCCATACCTCTCATAATTTTGTAGACCTCAATCAGGTCCCCCCTCAGCGTCCGTCTTTCCAACAAAAACAATCCTAATCTACTCAACCTTTCTTCAAAGCTAGCACACTCCATACCAGGCAACATCCTGGTGAACCTCCTCTGCACCCTCTCTAAAGCATCCACATCCTTCTGGTAATGTGGCGACCAGAACTGCACGCAGTATTCCAAATGTGGCCAACCAAAGTCCTATACAACTGTAACATGATCTGCCGACTCTTGTACTCAATACCCCGTCTGATGAAGGCAAGCATGTTGTATGCCTTCTTCACCACTCTATCGACCTGCGTTGCCACGTTCAGGGTACAATGGACCTGAACTCCCAGATCTCTCTGGACATCAATTTTCCCCAGGACCCTTCCATTGACCGTATAGTCCGTTCTTGAATTAGATCTTCCAAAATGCATCACATCGCATTTGCCTGGATTTAACTCCATCTGCCATTTCTCTGCCCAACTCTCCAATCTATCTATATTTTCCTGTATTATCTGACAGTCCTCCTCGCTATCTGCAACTCCACCAATCTTAGTATCATCTGCAAACTTGCTAATCAGACCACCTATACCCTCGTCCAGACCATTTATGTATATCACAAACAACAGTAGTCCGAGCACAGATCCCTGTGAAACACCACTAGTCACCTTTCTCCATTTTGAGACACTCCCTTCCACCACTACACCCTGTCTCCTGTTGCCCAGCCAGTTCTTTATCCATCTAGCTAGTACACTCTGAACCCCATACGACTTCATTTTTTCCATCAACCTGCCATGGGAAACTTTATCAAACGCCTTACTGAAGTCCATGTATATGACATCTACAGCCCTTCCCTCATAAATTAACTTTGTCACTTCCTCAAAGAATTCTATTAGGTTTGTAAGACATGACCTTCCCTGCACAAAACCATGCCGCCTATCACTGATAAGTCTATTTTCTTCCGAATGTGAATAGATCCTATCCGTCAGTATCTTCTCCAACAGTTTGCTTACCACTGACGTCAAGCTCACAGGTCTATAATTCCCTGGATTATCCCTGCTACCCTTCTTAAACAAAAGGGACAACATTAGTCCTCCGGGACCTCACCCGTGTGCAAGGATGATGCAAAGATACCTGTTAAGGCCCCAGCTATTTCGTCCCTCGCTTCCCTCAGTAACCTGGGATAGATCCCATCCGGACCTGGGAACTTGTCCACCTTAATGCCTTTTAGAATACCCAAAACTTCCCCCTTCCTTATGCCAACTTGAGCTAGAGCATTTAAACATCCATCCCTAGCCGCAACATCCATCATGTCCCTCTCCTTGGTGAATACCGATGCAAAGTACTCATTAAGAATCTCACCCATTTGGACTTCCGGGTGCGGCGATGACCAACTAAGTCGCACGTTTCAGCAACTCCCAGTGGAAAGGACTTTTGGGCTCTTAATAGGAGCCCCAACGGCAATTTTAACGGCTAAAAACACTTTGCGGTAAACCAGAAGGGAACCCCCCCTGGACACGGATGGAAAAAGGAGAGGAAAGTGGCTGGATTGCGGTGGATCCTCTAGAGCAGCGGCCAGGAAGGCAGGCACAAAGCAAGATGGCGTCGGAAGGAGGCAGATTAATATGGGGCCCTGACCAACAAGAGTTCCTGCGACGTTGCGTGGAAGAACTTAAAAAGGAGATGAAGAAGGAGCTGTTGGCCCCGATATTACAGCCGATTGAAGGGCTAAAGGAGGAGCAAAAGACCCAGGAGCAGGAGCTTTGGGTCGTGAAGGCAAAGGCTGCTGAGAATGAGGACGACATACAGGGCCTGGTGGTGAAGACAGAGATGCACGAGGCACAACACAAAAGGTGTGTGGAAAGGCTGGAGGAGCTGGAGAATAATGCGAGGAGGAAGAATTTAAGGATTCTTGGTCTTCCCGAAGGTGCAGAAGGGGCGGACGTCGGGGCATATGTGAGCACGATGCTGCACTCGTTAATGGGATCGGAGGCCCCGACGGGCCCGCTGGAGGTGGAGAGAGCCTATCGAGTTATGGCGCGAAGACCGAGGGCTGGAGAAATTCCTCAAGCCATAGTGGTGAGATTTCTCCGATATAAGGACAGAGAGATGGTCCTCAGATGGGCAAAGAAAACCCGGAGCAGTAGATGGGAGAACGCGGTGATCCGCGTATATCAAGATTGGAGTGCGGAGGTGGCGAGAAGGAGGGCAAGCTTTAATCGGGCCAAGGCGGTGCTGCACAAAAGGAAGGTTAAATTTGGAATGCTGCAGCCGGCAAGACTGTGGGTCACACATCAAGGGAAACACCACTACTTTGAAACGGCAGAAGAGGCGTGGACATTTATTGTCGAGGAGAAACTGGAATAAGCGGGCTAGAAAAAGGACGTTTGGGACAAAGTGGTGGGGTGAATATGTGGTGTGAAGGGGGGAAAAAGGGGGAAGAGATGATTTCCCAAGTTGTTAATCCTGCGACCCTGTAACTTTTCTCTCTTCCCCATGTCGTGGGGGAGGGGGGGGAGGGAGGATGAGGAGCGGGGGGCGCCGGCCATTGGGGGCGGGGCCAAATGGGAAGCGCGGGATTTGTTCCCGCGCTATGGTAATCATGGCGGGAACAGGGAAGTAGGAAGGAGGGGGCCTCGCACAGTGGGAGCCGAGGTCACGGGGGGAAGCCGAGGTCGGCCCAGAGTTTGCTGACTTCTAGGAGCAACATGGGGGGTGTAATTACGCTAGTGAGGGATCTAGCGGTGGGGGGGGGGTTAACTGGGTTGCTGCTGCTGGGGAGAAGGGGGAACTGGTATGGGGTGGGGTGGTCGGGGCGGGAGGGCGCCGTTGGGGGGAGATACGGATACGTGGGAACCAGGTGAGGAGCTGGATTGAAAAAGGAGATGGCTAGTCGACAAGGGGGGGTGTGGTAAAGAGCCCCCCAACCCGGCTGATCACGTGGAATGTGAGAGGGCTGAACGGGCCGATAAAGAGGGCACGGGTACTCGCACACCTAAAGAAACTTAAGGCAGATGTGGTTATGCTCCAGGAGACGCATCTGAAACTGATAGACCAGGTCAGACTACGCAAAGGATGGGTGGGGCAGGTGTTTCATTCGGGGCTAGACGCAAAAAACAGGGGGGGTGGCTTTACTAGTCGGGAAGCGGGTAATGTTTGAGGCAAAGACCATAGTGGCGGATAGTGGGGGCAGATACGTGATGGTGAGTGGCAAATTGCAAGGGGAGGCGGTGGTCTTAGTGAACGTATATGCCCCGAATTGGGATGATGCCAACTTTATGAGGCGTATGTTAGGACGTATCCCGGACCTAGAGGTGGGGAAGTTGGTAATGGGTGGAGATTTTAATACGGTGCTGCACCCAGGGCTGGACAGATCGAGGTCCAGGACTGGAAGGAGGCCGGCTGCAGCTAGGGTGCTTAAGGACTTTATGGAGCAGATGGGAGGAGTAGACCCCTGGAGATTTAGTAGACCTAGGAGTAAGGAGTTTTCGTTTTTCTCCTATGTCCACAAAGTTTATTCACGAATAGACATTTTTGTTTTGGGAAGGGCACTGATCCCGAAGGTGACGGGGACGGAGTACACGGCTATAGCTATTTCGGACCACGCTCCACATTGGGTGGACCTGGAGATAGGGGAGGAAAAACAACAGCATCCACCCTGGAGAATGGACATGGGATTATTGGCAGATGAGGGTGTGTGTTTAAGGGTGAGGGGGTGTATTGAAAGGTACTTGGAACTCAATGATAATGGGGAGGTTCAGGTGGGAGTGGTCTGGGAGGCGCTGAAGGCAGTGGTTAGAGGGGAGCTGATATCTATTAGGGCACATAAAGGAAAGCAGGAGGGTAGGGAAAGGGAGCAGTTGTTGAAAGAACTTCTGAGGGTGGACAGACAATATGCGGAGGCACCGGAGGAGGGACTGTACAGGGAAAGGCAAAGGCTACATGTAGAATTTCACTTGTTGACCACGGGTAATGCAGAGGCACAATGGAGGAAGGCACAGGGTGTACATTACGAATATGGGGAGAAGGCGAGCAGGTTGCTGGCCCACTAACTGAGGAAAAGGGGAGCAGCGAGGGAGATGGGGGGGTGAGAGATGAGGAGGGAGAGATGGAGCGGGGAGCGGAGAGAGTGAATGGAGTGTTCAAGGCATTTTATGAAAGATTATATGAAGCTCAGCCCCCGGATGGGAAGGAGAGAATGATGTGCTTTCTGGATCAGCTGGAATTTCCTAAGGTGGAGGAGCAGGAGAGGCGGGAGTTGGAGCACAGATTGAGACGGAGGAAGTAGTGAAAGGGATTGGGAGCATGCAGGCGGGGAAGGCCCCGGGACCAGACGGATTCCCAGTTGAATTCTATAGGAAATATATGGACTTGCTGGCCCCGCTACTGATGAGAACCTTCAATGAGGCGAGGGAAAGGGGGCAGCTGCCCCCGACTATGTCAGAGGCAGCGATATCGCTCCTCCTAAAGAAGGAAAAAGACCCGCTGCAATGCGGGTCCTATAGGCCCATTTCCCTCCTGAATGTGGACGCTAAGATTCTGGCCAAGGTAATGGCAACGAGGATAGAGGATTGTGTCCCGGGGGTGGTTCATGAGGACCAAACTGGGTTTGTGAAGGGGAGACAGCTGAATACAAATATACGGAGGCTGCTAGGGGTAATGATGATGCCCCCACCAGAGGGGGAAGTGGAGATAGTGGTGGCGATGGATGCCGAGAAAGCATTTGATAGAGTGGAGTGGGATGATTTGTGGGAGGTGCTGAGGAGATTTGGCTTTGGAGATGGGTATATTAGATGGGTACAGTTGCTGTATAGGGCCCCGATGGCGAGCGTGGTCACGAATGGACGGGGGTCTGATTATTTTCGGCTCCATAGAGGGACGAGGCAGGGATGCCCTCTGCCCCCGTTATTGTTTGCACTGGCGATTGAACCCCTGGCCATAGCATTGAGGGGTTCCAGGAAGTGGAGGGGAGTACTCAGGGGAGGAGAAGAACACCGGGTATCTCTGTATGCGGATGATTTGTTGTTATATGTGGCGGACCCGGCGGAGGGGATGCCAGAGATAATGCGGATACTTGGGGAGTTTGGGGATTTTTCAGGGTATAAATTGAACATGGGGAAAAGTGAGTTGTTTGTGGTGCATCCAGGGGAGCAGAGCAGAGAAATAGAGGATTTACCGTTGAGGAAGGTAACAAGGGACTTCCGGTACTTGGGGATCCAGATAGCCAAGAATTGGGGTACATTACATAGGCTTAATTTAACATGGTTGGTGGAACAGATGGAGGAGGACTTTAAGAGATGGGACATGGTGTCCCTGTCACTGGCAGGTAGGGTGCAGGCGGTTAAAATGGTGGTCCTCCCGAGATTCCTTTTTGTGTTTCAGTGCCTCCCGGTGGTGGTCACGAAGGCTTTTTTCAAAAGAATCGAGAAGAGTATTATGAGTTTTGTGTGGGCCGGCACGACTCCGAGAGTGAGGAGGGGATTTTTGCAGTGGAGTAGGGATAGGGGGAGGCTGGCACTACCGAGCCTAAGTGAGTACTACTGGGCCGCCAATATCTCAATGGTGTCTAAGTGGATGGGAGAAGGGGAGGGAGCGGCGTGGAAGAGATTGGAGAGGGCGTCCTGCAGGGGGACTAGCCTACAAGCAATGGTGACGGCACCGTTGCCGTTCTCACCGAAGAAATACACCACAAGCTCGGTGGTGGTGGCTACATTGAAAATTTGGGGGCAGTGGAGACGGCATAGGGGAAAGACAGGAGCCTCGGTGCGGTCCCCGATAGGAAATAACCATAGGTTTGTTCCGGGGAGAATGGATGGGGGATTTGGAGCATGGCAAAGAGCAGGGGTAGCACAATTGAGAGATCTGTTCGTGGATGGGACGTTTGCGAGTCTGGGAGCGCTGACGGAAAAATATGGGTTGCCCCAAGGGAATGCATTTCGGTCTCTGAGGGCTTTTGCGAGGCAACAGGTGAGAGAATTCACGCAGCTCCCGACGCAGGAGGTGCAGGATAGAGTGATCTCAGAGACATGGGTGGGGGATGGTAAGGTGTCGGACATATATAGGGAAATGAGGGACGAGGGGGAGATCATGGTAGATGAGCTGAAAGGGAAATGGGAAGAGCTGGGGGAGGAGATTGAGGAGGGGCTGTGGGCTGATGCCCTATGTAGGGTAAACTCATCGTCCTCGTGTGCCAGGCTAAGCCTGATACAATTTAAGGTGTTACACAGGGCACATATGACTGGAGCACGGCTTAGTAAATTTTTCGGGGTAGAGGATAGGTGTGCGAGATGCTCGAGAAGCCCAGCGAATCACACCCACATGTTCTGGTCATGCCCGGCACTACAGGGGTTTTGGGTGGGGGTGGTAAGGGTGCTTTCGAAGGTGGTGGGGGTCCTGGTCGAACCAAGCTGGGGGTTGGCTATATTCGGGGTCGCAGAAGAGCCGGGAGTCCAGGAGGCGAAAGTGGCTGATGTTTTGGCCTTTGCGTCCCTAGTAGCCCGGCGCAGGATATTGCTTATGTGGAAGGAAGCCAAGCCCCCCGGGTGTGGAGACCTGGATAAACGACAAGGCAGGGTTTATAAAGTTAGAACGGATTAAGTTCGTATTAAGGGGTTCGGCTCAAGGGTTCACCAGGCGGTGGCAACCGTTCGTCGACTACCTCACAGAAAGATAGAGGGAATGGAAAAGAAGAAGACAACAGCAGCAACCCAGGGGGGATGGGGGGGGGGGGGGGGGGGGGAAGGAACCGGACGGACTCTCAGGGGTGTTAATGTTTCTGTATAGGCATTTGTTATAGGTAATTGTATATTGGACTGTTGGATTGTATCTTTGGAGAGTATTTATTTTTGACAAGGCAGTTGCCATTTAGTTTTGTTTTTGTTTCTGTACATATATTATTTATTTATTTGTTTAAAACTGGCCACTGTTATTTATATTGCTTTATTGTTGTGTAAAAGAAACACTACGTACCGTAGTGGCCAAAAAATCTTGAATAAAATATATATATATTTTTTTAAATCTCACGCATTTCCTCTGACTCCACGCATAAATTCCCTCTTTTGTCTTTGAGTGGGCCTCTAATTACCCTCTTTCTCCTTATATACAAATAAAAGGCTTTGGGATTTTCCTTAACCCTGTTAGCCAAAGATATTTCATGACCCCTTTTAGCCCTCTTTATTGCGCGTTTGAGATTTGTCCTACTTTCCCGATATTCCCCCAAAGCGTCAACAGTTTTAAGTCGCCTAGATCTTATGTATGCTTCCTTTTTCATCTTAGCTAGTCTCACAATTCCACCTGTCATCTATGGCTCCCTAATCTTGCCCTCATTTTGATCCCTCATTTTCACAGGGACATGTCTGTCCATCACTCTAATCAACCTTTCCTGAAAAGACTCCCACATTTGAAATGTGGATTTACCCTTAAACAGCTGCTTCCAATCCACATTTCCTAGCTCCTGCTGAATTTTGTTATACTTGGCCTTTCCCCAATTTAGCACTCTTCCTTTAGGACCACTCTCGTCTTTGTCCATGAGTATTCTAAAACTTACGGAATTGTGATCGCTATTCCCAAAGTAATCACCCACTGGCTGGGATCATTCCCCAATACCAGGTCCAGTAAGGCCCCTTCCTGAGTTGAACTATTTACATACTGCTCTAAAAAAATCTCCTGGATGCTCCTTACAAATTCTGCTCCATCTACGCCTCCAACTCTACATGAGTGCCATTCAATGTTGGGGAAGTTAAAATCTCCCATCACGACCACCCTATTGCTCCTACATTTTTCTATAATCTGTCGACATATTTGTACCTCTACTTCACGCTCGCTTTTGGGAGGCCTGTAGTAAAGTGCCAACAATGTTACTGCACCCTTCCTACTTCTTAGCTCTACCCATATTGCCTCAGTGCTCGAATCGCCCATTGTGCCCTCCTTAATCACAGCTGTGATATCATCTCTGACCAGTAATGCAACTCCTCCACCCCTTTTACCTCCCCCTCTATCCCTCCTGAAGGATCTATACCCTGGGATATTTAGTTGCCAGTCTTGCCCTTCCCTCAACCAAGTCTCAGTAATACCAATAACATCATATTCCCAGGTACTAATACAAGCCCTAAGTTCATCTGCCTTACCTGCTACACTTCTTGCATTAATACAAATGCACCTCAGACCACCTGTCCTTTTGCGTTCATCATCTCTTCCCTGTCTACTCTTCCCCTTAGTCACATTGAGTTTATTATTGAGTACCTTACTGGCTTTAGTTGCTGCCTCTTTACTGACCTCTAACTTCCTAATCTGGTTCCCACCCCCCTGCCACATTAGTTTAAAACCTCCCCAACAGTGTTAGCAAAAGCACCCCCTAGGACATTGGTTCCAGTCCTGCCCAGTTGTAGACCATCCAATTTGTAATGGTCCCACCACCCCCAGAACCAGTTCCAATGTCCCAAAAATCTGAATCCCTCCCTCCTGTACCATCTCCCGAGCCACGTATTAATTCTGACTATTCTTGAATTTCTACTCTGACTGTCTCATGGCACTGGTAGCAATCCTGAGATTACTACCTTTGAGGTCCTACTTTTTAACTTATCTCCTAACTCCCTAAATTCTGATTGTAGGAACTCATTCCATTTATTACCTATATCGTTGGTGCCTATATGCACCACTACAACTGGCTGTTCACCCTCCCCCTTCAGTATGTCCTGCAGCCGATCTGAGACATCCCTGACCCGTGCACCCGGGAGGCAACATACCATTCGGAAGTCTTGTTTCCGACCACAAAAATGCCTGTCTACTCCCCTTACGATTGAATCCCCTATGACTATAGTCCTGCTAGTCTTTTTCCCGCCCTTCTGTGCAGCAGAGCCAGCCACGGTGCCATGAGCCTGGCTACTACTGCCTTCCCTGGTGAGTCATCTCCCCCAACAGTATCCAAAACGGTATACCTGTTTTGGAGGGAGATGACCGCAGGGGACACATGCACTGCCTTCCTGCTCTTTCTCTGTCTTTTGGTCACCCATTCCCTGTCTCCCTCACCAATCCTAATCTGCGGTGTGACCAACTGACTGAACGTGCTATCCACAACCTCCTCAGCATCGCGGATGCTCCAAAGTGAGTCCATGCGCAGCTCCAGAGCCGTCATGCGTTCTAACAGGAGCTGCAGCTGGACACACTTCCCACACATGAAGGAGTCAGGGGCATCGGCCGCGTCCCTGAACTCCCACATTGAGCACGAGGAGCATAACACGGGTCTGAGATCTCCTGCCATTTTTACACTTTACCTTAACTGATTACAAATATAATATCAAATAATGAATAAGTGAAAGGAATAAAGATTTTACTTAACAATCACAATACTTACCAACACACGAAGAGTTAAATTTCTCCCAGCTACTGCTAATTGGAGCACTTTCCTTACCAGCCAATCAGGTCACTTCTTTGCTGTGATTCCACTCTTCAAGGTAAGTTTTTAAAGAGGAAAACGTACCTTCCCGACAGACCTCTGGCCATTGCTCCTGCCGAAATTCTGAAGGCCGCTTCTCCGGCAGCTGTGTCCCCGCCGCTCTCCTCGCGCTTTTTTACCCTGTGTCCCCGCCATTCCCCTCGCGCTCTTTTATCCTGTGTCCCCGCCGCTCTCCTCGTGCTCCTTTATCCTGTGTCACCGCAGCTCTCCTCGCGTTCTGTTATCCTGTGTCTCCGCCACTCTCCTCGTGCTCTTTCACTGTGTCCCCGCCGCTCTCCTCGCGCTCTTTTATCCTGGGTCCCCGCCGCTCTCCTCGCGCTCTTTCACTGAGTCTCCGCCGATCTCCTTGCGCTCTTTCACTGTGTCCCCGCCGCTCTCCTCGCGCTCTTTTATCCTGTGTCCCCGCCGCTCTCCTCGCACTCTTTCACTGAGTCCCCTCCGCTCTCCTTGTGCCCTTTCACCAGCATTCACTCTGTCTTCAGTCCGACCGGATTCAGCTGGAAACTCCCAATAGTATGTTTTTTAAAAAGTTTACTCCCCTTCTCAGAATGCCCTCACTTAGCAACCACAGGTAACACCTCAGGGAAAAGAAAAATGACTTACCAGTCACCAGCCAATCACTTACCTGCAGGCTGTGATGTCACGGTTCAACTTCTTTCTACTTCTACCTGCCCTCGAGTCTCCCTCTTGATCTTTACTCGGCTGGGATCCTTACAGTGATTGTCTTTTTTTTGGTTAGAGGAGGAGGTAGTGAGGGAAACACTTAAGAAGTGTTTTGGGTTTAACTGTCACTTGACAACAGCTCCTCCACAAACCACCTTCGAGATACGGTGACCGCAATGCACTGATGCAAATTTTCCCCGCATCAGCCAATCAGCAGCCCCGCTCTACTGCCCTCTGCAGGATGGAATTTGATCCACCACCTCCGTAAGCAGTTTGGAGAGGCTGGTATAGCTCAGTGGGCTAGACAGCTGGTTTGCAATGCAGAACAAGGCCAGCAGCGCGGGTTCAATTCCCATACCAGCTTACCCGAACAGGCGCCGGAATGTGGCGAGTAGGGGCTTTTCACAGTAACTTCACACTTGTGACAATAAAAGGTATTATGTTATTATTAGGTGGGCGTGTGCTGGGATGTGCTGGTTAGAAGATCTGACTCACTTCTCTGGGACCTAAGCCCAGTTCCATTGAAGGTTTTAAACCTTCACCCCTCACACTGTCACATACCCCACAGCCTCCCATATCCCCTCCATGTAACTTTATATCTCCATATCCCCTCATTTTCGTCGTTCTTCCTTCATGTCCTCTCATATGCCCTATGGTCCTGATGCCCCTAATGTATCCTCCATAACTATTCATGCAGTATGCAATCTGGAGAGACCTCAACAGCCATGTGAAAATTAAAACCTTCCAATAATCTGATCTCAACTACATTTTATACTGAAAAAAAATGAATTCATCAAACCCATTCAAACAGTATGAATCCCCGCATGGCCAATCTGATGTAAATATAATCAGACATCAATCCCTCTAACTACGTTAAGAATAGTTAATCCTTTAATAGGCTCTTAAAAGTACCAATGTTATCATCGCCCTGCTTTGTACTGAACCTTTTGAAACTCAGCCAAGCATTCAAAATGGCTTCAGCTATAACAGCATACTTTGGAAAATCTAAACAATGGAGTTTTTTCAATTGAAAAAACAATTGGATGATGGATTTTCTAAGACAAACTAAATGACTTGTACGCCAGCAGTAAGATCTGTTTTCGTTACCCCTAGTGGAAGCTTCACACTTTCTTTTTCAATTTTAATGGGATGGGAATTTAAGTTACTTCAAATTAGGGCCACTTGAACATACATTTATCCCACGCTTAATAAATGCGGCACAGTCGCACAGTGGTCAGCACTGTTACTTGACAGAGCCAGGGGCCCCGGTTCGATTCCTGGCTTGGGTCACTGTCTGTGCGGAATCTACAGGTTCTCCCCGTGTCTGCGTGAGTTTCCTCCGGGTGCTCCAGTTTCCTCCCTCAAGTCCCGAAAGACGTGCTGGTTAGGTGAATTGTCAAAAATGTATTCACCCCCTATTTGAAATCACGTGCCGCCACTGCATTAAGGCCCTTGGCACAACTGAAATACGGCCTGTTTGAATGCAGCACTAATTTCAAATGGCACTACTGAGTTAGGATATCCCACCTGTGGGATTCATATCCAGTCCTCCAGAGTTGCCAACAAAAATGAGATCTGCCTGAAATGGTGAGGCAGGGTGTCTGCATGAAGGTCCTGCCGATCAGGTTTAATGGTCCCCTGAGTCGTCTCAACTCAGCAAAATCCAGGCCTCAATGTCTGAGGGCTAAAAGCCATATAGGCTTGAAGGATTTCATAAGATGGGGTGAGGTCTGAATTTGTGGCTAAACGATTTATGTGCACTGGGTAAAGGTAAAGTCGCCATAGTCCCAGATGACCATAGACTGTTTTTGCCTTTGAGGGGGAGAGCTGACTGGTGGTTGTTTAGCCTGAAGATCGCCACACCTCAGGCGAGGGGTAAGGTTCAGAAGGCGGGTTCTTCATGAATAACCTCAGCCGGTGTGGGTGCCGGTGCTCTAAGCTGACAGCAGAAATGTAAGCTTATGATGGGAGGGGAGGAGTATTGAGTGGGTTTATATTCACCCGAGCAGTCAAAGTCAAGCAGCAATGCAATGGCAGAGTTTAAATGTTGATGCAGCGAAAGAGTAATGTTCTGTGAATTGACATTGAGAGGAGTGAGTTTAGAATTCGCACTGCATGCAAAAAGGAGAGATCAGGAGAAGACTTCGCACTCAGGTTTATTAAAATGTAAGATGCGTTCCCAGCTGAATCTTTGGAAGCTGAATCAATCACAGCATTTAGGAAAGGATTAGATAAATGCCTGAAGAAATATATCGAAGGGTACACAGAGGATCAGGGTAGATAACTTATTCTGAAGTTAGTACCAGCGTGGGCACCAACAAACTCCGATTTCCAGGATTCTGTAACTGATCAGATTTTCATTGAGAAGCTTGTGTTTCCAGAACAGAGATGGGTAGGTACAGTATGGAGAGAGTTAGGCGGGGATTAATATTCATCAAATACATCTTTATATTGTTTCTAAAACATTATGCTCTTAAACCTAGCCAGTTATACATGATCCTTGAGTGTTAGCTCAACATAAACCATTTGAGCGAATCCACAAATCTCAGCAAAAAACATTGTCACTTGTCCCATTTTACAGAAATAGAGCAACTTGTGTGGGCCATTCAGCCCCCAGGCTTACTTCCCATTCAACCTCCCACGATGTTCTCTATCTTAACTTCATTGATCCGCCTACACACTATATCCCTGGCTACTCTTACACAATTCAGCTCAGTCTCAAAGTCTGCAGTGGAGGAAATGCATTTCTGATTTTGACGCGGTTTGTGTGAAAATGTGCTGATTTCCCTCTCAAATGCCAAAGTCAAACATTAGCATTGCGTCCCCTTGTTCTGGAGCTCATGCGCTGGATTAATAATTTCCCAGTACCTGCCCGAACAAATCCTTTTCATAATTTAAACACCTCAGCCACATCACCCATCAATCCTTTGAAGTCAAGAGAATTCAAGCCAGGATTATACAAGTTTATACGACTTGTAAACTCTCCCACTGAGCCACGGACTACTTCCAGGCTGGCCGGCCCCTGAACACCGACCCCATGTTGATCGGGGCCGGCGAGCAGAAGAAATCCCCCGCGCATGCGCAGGTTGGCGCGGCTCAACTGCGCACGCACGGGTTGGCACGGCGCCCATTTGGCACTGCATAAGGAGGCTGGAGTGGCGTGAACCGCTCCAGCGCCATGCTGGCCCACTGTGGGAGCCAGAATCGTACGTAACCGGGCCCGGTTCGCGCCGTCGTGAAACGCAACGCCTGACTACTTGTTCTACCACAATTTGCATACAGTGGACCCTCTGCTTCATGTAAAGTCTTTCAATGTACGGCATTGCTCCTTTCTCATTTCAAAAATGTATCCCTCTTTGTTTTTGTAATCAAAACAATTCTCCGTCGGCGGGATTTTCCGAGTCGCCGGCAGCGCACTCAATCCCGTGGATTGACCAATGGCGTTTGGCTTCCCTACAATGGAAATCCCTATTGGCTGGCAGCTGGGATGGAGGATCCTTCTGCCAGCGGGGGCAGGCCGCATTGAAAATGAGTGCGGCGTGACGGAGAATCCCACCTACATTGACTTTGTATCTGCTATCCTGCTCGCCTACCATGTGCTTCTGCAGCTTTCACAGCTTGACATATCCCCATTTAGGTGTCACCCGTCAGTTGTTCCTTCGATCCCTGTATTCAAATCAATTGTGGGGGAGGGGGGCCGCCTTCGACAGGACTGAAAGTTCCTGCCTGCGGTACGGGCTGCAAAATCTAGCCCATAGTCTCTTTTTAGTACCTTTGAAAATCCATTTAAACTATTTTGCTGCATATCTTTATCTGTTTTCTTTGTTGACTCTCTAAAAAATATCCTGTAAGGTTAGTCAAGCAGTTCAAGGAGATGGATCACTCCCACCACCCTTTCCAGGCAACAAAATGTCACTTTGGCAATATCACCCACATCCCATGATCAAATTTGAAAAGAAAATCATCTCCTGCCTTTTATCTAGTCGGGCACTCCAGTGTAGTACTGAATAAATGCAGGCGTTATCCCGGGTATCCTAATCAATGTTTAGCCCACAGTCAACATGTCTTAAAAAGAGATTACCTGGTCATCATCACATTCCTGTTAGTGGGAGTTTCCTGTGTGCAAATTGGTTGCCTCAATATTTATATTTACAGCAGTTACTGCACATCGCAAGTTCGTCACTGCTAGAAAGTGCTTTGGGAATTCCAGTGGTACATAAATCGAGTCTTAAAGCAAATTACTGTGGATGCTGGAATCTGAAACGAAAGAGAAAATACTGGAAAATCTCAGCAGGTCTGGCAGCATCTGTCGGGAGAGAAAAGAGCTAACGTTTCGAGTCCGAGGACTCTTTGTCAAAACTAACAGACAGAGAAAGTGGGAAATATTTACACTGTGGAGTGCGAATGAAAGGTGAGTCATAGCCACAGAAACCCAGGGAAACCGGGTGCTAATGGCCACAGAAACCAGAACAAAAGATGTGAAAGGTCAAACAGCAGGGAAACTGACATCAGAGGATGAACTGTTGATGTGGGGGGAGGGGAAGGCGGAAGCAAAGAGGAGAAAGGTGAAGGAAAGCTGGATAAGATTGGGGGGGGGGGGGGGGGAATTAAATATATATTAAGAAATAAATAAATGGTAAAAGACAGTTAAAATGAAACGGAATGAAAAAAAATGGGTCAAGATGGGGTAGAGCTGATCATCTGAAGTTGTTGAATTCGATGTTCAGGCCGGAAGGCTGTAGCGTGCCTAACAGGGAGATGAGATGTTGTTCCTCCAGTTTGCGTTGAGATTCACTGGAACATTGCAGCAGGCCAAGAACAGACATGTGGGATAAATACAAGTCTTTTGTTTTAGCACTCCTTGTTGATTTGCCAGACCTCCACTCCCAAGGTCCTTAATTCCGGGGGAAGGCCCGTTACTGGCCTGTCAACTGCCTGAGTGGAATAAGATGCAACATGTATTCCCGAAAAGAGCCGGGACCCGTATATCTGCCCCCCATCTGAAATCTGTATATACCTCTGGCCATCAAATCGTTCCCACTGAAGGTAATGGGAGCTACAATGATTTTTTTTAAAATTCCAATTAAGGGGAGGCACGGTAGCACAGGGGTTAACACTGTTGCTTCGCAGCGCCAGGGACCTTAGTTCAATTCCTGGCTTGGGTCACTGTCTGTGCAAATTCTGCATGTTGTCCCTGTGTCTGCATGAGTTTCCTCCACCTGCTTGTTAGGTGAATTGGACATTGAATTCTCCCTCAGCGTACCGGAACAGCCGCCGTAGTGTGGCGACTAGGAGATTTTTACAGTAACTTCATTGCGGGGTTAATGTAAGCCTACTTGTGACACTAATAAAGATTATTATTATTGTTTAGCATGGCCTACCCTGATCATCTTTGGGTTGTGGGTGAGACCCACGTAGACACAGGGAGAATGTGCAAACTCCACATGGGCAGTGAACCGAACCCGGGTCCTCGGCGCTGTGAGGCAGCAGTGCTAACCTTTGCGCCACCGTGCTGCCCATGCCACAATGATTTTAAGTATCTGAAATTTAAGTTATGATGAGAAGTTGAGGAATTTGGGTTTGTTTGACTGAGACCAATGAGATTTTACATTAATCTCATTGAAATCTTCACCATGAATGCAAGGATGGACAAATTTAATCCTGGTATGTTGTCCACAATATGGTAAAGTGTTTGCATGCCGTAAAACAAAAATGAAAGTGAGGCGCACAAAGAGGAGTAAACTTCTGATGCACATTCCATGGAAAGGCCGTTGATGTGAATAGAACAAAAGTGTTCAACTGTTCGAATCAACATCATTCTTTCAGGGAAAAAAGGATATTTTAATCACACACTACACAATATTTATTGATTTTGGAGATGAAGATTTTTTCTATTTTTATGTGACATATAAACAAATAGATTGATGACATTTGGACACCTCAGAATTTGTACGTGACGAATACACTTCTCTTATTCCGCAGTTCTTGACCTTTATTCAATCCTCCTTTTGAACTGAAAAGCAGTTCTCATAAGGTAAGCATGTTACAAGGCAAGGCTGATATAAGTCTTAGGATTTGGTGGGGATTTGTTCCTCTGCCTGAAGAGGAGTATGCCTTTCTTGGCAGAAGAAGTGCCATAGGTAGAATCCCAAACCCTTCCTCTTTATTAAGGAAAGACATGGGTGGAATTGAACCCTGGTTCAAATAGGAATCTAGCTGCGAGGTGATTTAAAGTTCTATGATCTTTTCTTCACTGCGTATTGTACCACCAGCAGTGTAAGTGGTGATGTGAATGACATTTTGAGGAAAAATCCTGTGTACAGACTGCTTCGTGTTGCCTGATGAGATTGACCTGCAGAGTTTTCAATTCCCTCAGGCCTTGTGGCTGATGCTAGAGACCAAAGGAAGCCGTACACTGCTGAATCCTCAGCTGCAGTCATACACAACATAGATCTCAAAGAAAGATCAGTGTGTCATGTTCATTTTCCTGCTTGTCACAGTTCTTGGAAACATTTTGGTTCCGTATATGTATTTCTTTTAGTGGCTTTGCCACTACGATAGTGAAGATCCAGTAGTCTGCATTTAAAGAATCCAGTTTATATTTCATAACTACAGCCTTTAGTGAGCAATCCTGAGAGCAGATCAGAAGTATTAATATTTTTAATTTTTTGGATTCAGTCACTTTTTTTATATTTTGCTTGTTGATGAATATGTATGTGCTCTCCCTCATTACTGCCTTAAAACGTCATTGGTGATATTGAGGCTTCGTTAGGAGAAAGAGTATTACCTTTGATACTGCTCATTGTTTGTTTTCTTCAATTTCTATCCTTGCCTCTCAAGGCTAATCTTTCCGTGAGAGTTTTAGTGCAAGTTCAGCCGACAATTATTTTAGAGGGCATTATAAACTGAGCCAATGTGTAGTTCTCATCCAGCATCCACACAGGTACATGTTTGAGCAGGGCTCATTGCATATTCCAGAAGTGCTGAAATAAATTGTAGCATCTGTATTCACTGTGTTGGATAGGAACAGTTAGCGCAACAGGTACAAAATATCATAGCTGAAATCTTCACATGCATACCAATTTCCCATTGCATTCAAATTAATGTCTTCCTTGACTACATAATGTAGAACATAGAACTTGGAACATACAGTGCAGAAGGAGGCCATTCGGCCCATCGAGTCTGCACCGACCCACTTAAACCCTCACTTCCACCCTATCCCCTTTACCCAATAACCCCTCCTAACCGTTTTGGACACTAAGGGCAATTTATCATGGCCAATCCACCTAACCTGCACGTCTTTGGACTGTGGGAGGAAACCGGAGCACCCGGAGGAAACCTACGCAGACACGGGGACAACGTGCAGACTCCTCACAGACATTGATCCAGCGGGGAACAGAACCCGGGACCCTGTCGCGGTGAAGCAACACTACTGTGCTGCCCCGTAGTTCAGTACTGAGGGAGTGCAGCACTATTCCATCAAGGTTCAATCTGTCCTTTCAGCTTGACATAAAAAGTCCCAAAGCACCTTTAAAATCTTCCTAAAATAAATCTTTACAGCCAAGTTTTCAGGGCGCCCTGAGCTGGACTTGACATGACACGGGTTGCACCCACCATTTGGAGAACTGGTGAAAAACCCATATCGCATTGGTGGAGAATGCCGATCAAATTAAGTGTCTGTCAGGCACTTAACTGGTCAGCACGGGCCTTCCCCAAGACTTAGGACCATCAGAGGCTGCCTGCTCTCCATTGCTGACAGCACCACCAGGAGCAGCCATTGCTTCTGCTAATAGAGTGCAGCCTTCAGCAAAAATCGTCATCGGATGCTGGAGAGAGGGGAACGGGCTGATTGATCCCTGGAATGAAGAACTTGTCATATGTGGAACGTTTGAGGACTCTGGGTCTGTACTCGTTGGTATTTAGAAGGATGAGAGGGAATCTTATTGAAACTTACAAGATACTGTGAGGCCTGGATAGAGTGAACGTGGACGCGAGAGGGTGGTAAATCTGTTGAACTCTTTGCCGCAGAAGGCTGTGGAGGCCAAATCAATGAGTATCTTTAAGTCAGAGATAGATAGGCTCTTGATTAATAAGGGGATCAGGGGTTATGGGGAGAAGGCAGGAGAATGGGGATGAGAAAATATCAGCCATGAGTGAATGGCGGAGCAGACTCGATTGGCCGAGTGGCCTAATTCTGCTCCTATGCCTTATGGTTTTATGATTGGATGTCACCAGGGAAGGGTGGTAGAGGGGTTGAATTCAAGGCAAGAGGGTGGCTCTCAGAGGGTGCCGCCATCCCCCATTCCTAATGTTGGATCCCTTGATGGGGCACACAGCACCTTTGAAAGAGGAACACAACGAGGATTGCTGGTGGCTTTCTGGAGGGGTATTCCTGAGCCACCATTACATTCTGGTAGGCTCAGAGACAATGGCCTTTAAGTTGCTCAGTAATGAGCCTAATTAACCAGTGATTGGGTTCCTGCATCAACTCATTCCCACTGTTGACTTAATGGGGGTCAGTTTGTCATTAGCGGGAACGAGGTATACAGCCTCCCACAGTGATTTTGCGAGCCTGCCTGACATCTTGCCCACTCTGGTCAGCTCCATTAAATCCCTGTCCCTAGCTCATTATCTCTGCCTTGACTTTTATTAATCCTTCCTGTGATGTCCCATGTGGTGATATATAGATAGAAGGCATCATTACCAATTGAACCATCAAACCTTTTGCATTTATTTTGAAACACAAATTCCTCCTTGCTGCATTATATCAAATGATGTTCTGCATCTTCTTTCAAAAATTCTAATTTCACCATAGTTTTCATCGCCTTTCTCGTCACTGCAGCTCCCCAGCTCAACCCACTCTTCAAACTTGCCATTTGTCTGATTCCAAACTTTCATGTATCTGCCCAAATGCATCCCATGATCAATGGTCTTTGTTTAGGAATTCCCTGTCTCTCCACCACCATAACCACCTTTCTTCCCAGCTGTTGAGCACCCTAGCTAATTCGTCCTCCTTTAACTCAGCCTCCACTTATAAAAGTTTGCAAATCATGGGCGTCATTCTCCGACCCCCCGCCGGGTTGGAGAATCGCCGGGGGCTGCCGTGAATCCCGCCCCCGCCGGTTGCCGAAGTCTCCGGTACCGGATATTCGGCGGGGGCGGGAATCGGGCCGCGCCGGTTGGCGGGCCCCCCCGCTGGATTCTCCGGCCCGGATGGGCCGAAGTCCCGCCGATAAATTGCCTGTCCCGCCGGCGTGGATTAAACCACCTTTTGAACGGCGGGACTAGGCGGCATGGGCGGGCTCCGGGGTCCTGGGGGGGCGTGGGGCGATCTGACCCTGGGGTTGCCCCCACGGTGGCCTGGCCCGCGATCGGAGCCCACCGATCCGCGGGCGGGCCTGTGCCGTGGGGGCACTCTTTCCCTTCCGCCTCCGCCACGGTCTCCACCATGGCAGAGGCGGAAGAGACTCCCTCCAGTGCGCATGCGTGGGAAACTGTCAGCGGCCGCTGACGCTCCCGCGCATGTGCCGCCCCGAGATGTCATTTCCGCGCCAGCTGGCGGGGCAACAAAGGCCGTTTCCGCCAGCTGGCGGGGCGGAAATTCCTCCGGCGTCGGCCTAGCCCCTCAATGTTGGGGCTCGGCCCCCAAAGATGCGGAGCATTCCGCACCTTTGGGGCGGCGCTATGCCCGTCTGATTGGCGCCATTTTGGGCGCCAGTCGGCGGACATTTCACCGTTTCGGGAGAATTTCGCCCCATGTTACAGTTATATCGAACGTTGGTTAGCCACATTTGAAATACTGTGTCCAATTCTGGTCACCAACTACAGAGAGTACAGAAAAGGTTTACCAGGATGTTTTCTGGTGGAGAGGGTATTAGCTATGAGATTGAATAAACTGGGATTTTTCTTCCTCGAGAGACGAAGGCTGAGGGGCGACTTGGTAGAAGTTTATAAAATTATGAGGGGTATAGATAGGGTGAACAGTTGGAAGCTTTTTCCCAGGGAGGAAATGACAGTTACAAGGGGACACAAGTTCAAGGTGAGGGGGGATAGGTTCAGTGAAGGTGTGCGGCCGAAGTTTTTTTATACAGAGGGTAGTGGTGGCCTGGAATGCACTGCCAGGTCAGGTGGTTGAGGCAGATACGTTAGCGACCTTTAAGATTTATCTGAAAAACACACATGGACAGACGGGGTATAGAAGGTTACAGGCGGTTGGTCTAGATAGGACAAGTGATCGGCGCAGGCTTGGAGGGCCGAAGGGCCTGTTCCTGTGCTGTACTGTTCTTTGTTCTTGTTCCACTTTCAATCTTGCACCTTTGTGAAACCCCTTCGAATGCTTGCTAACAGGTGTTACAGAAACGCAAAACTCCTTAACATTGCCAAAGAAACAGAATTGCCGATAACAATGAATCGTATCAAACTAGGACAAGGAACAGAAAGTTGACAGATGCCAAAGCAGTTGAACACATGAAGAAAATATTCTAATATCCTCCCAAGACCTGCAACAAATGTGATGAGAATCACATCTAAAATCGACAAATTGTTTGTGATACGGTTGCCTTTCCCTCGATAATAGCTCTTGCTCGAGATTTTCCAGTTGAATTACTCAATCCCCTTGATATTCCAGTTCACAATTATCCTTTTCAATTTTTAATACTTTTTGCCTGGCTGAAGACATTGTTTTATGGTGAGTACTCGTGGGGATTTCAGCTACTCTCCGATAGCTCACTGCCTAATGCGTTTGTGTAAAAGAATATCCCAACGCATGATGTTGCAATGCAGCCTTCGTTCCATATAACATCAGGCAGCTAACAGGCACACATCAGAATTTTACACAAAGGAGCAGTGCACCAACAGATCGGATTAACTCCCCGAGTTGACTTCATTATGCTCTTTGACATTGTTCAGGTACAACAAACACTAAAAAGGATGGATTCCTTGTGCTACCTGATCTTGTCTTTCAGAAGCATCTCAGGACCCAGCATGTACAATGCGGGCCATTTTGAGATGCGAGTTTGTTACATCGGCCAACAAAGCTGCAATTTTGCACAGCTCAACACTTAACATTGAGAAAAATGCCAATCTAATCTGTCCTTTCACCTTGGCCAGGATACCAGTGGAAATTCCTGGTCTTCTTGGGATACCACTGTGGAATACTTGACAAGCTAACATTTGCTGGATGAACTGCAACGTCCCATTTTACAATTCAATGAAAATCCCCAATCTCAGTGAGAAGGTTTGTTTTAAGTTCAAACAACTTGTGTAAAATAACTTTTTCAACAGGGCAGAGTTTGCACTATGATGTTCGTAGATATTCAGTACGTCAGGATCCTTTGGGACACTTTTCTTTTGTAGGCTGCATGGGGGGAATCCAGCAGATTTGTCCAGGCGTTGGGATCATTGGATTTTGGGAATAGGATGTCAGGACCAATCAGGGGGTCAAAAGCCCACACATGCCAGAAGAAAGCCTGCAGCAGAATCTAATTGGCCACTTCCACTCTGGCATCCCAAGCAAGGAGGGTGGGTGGACTCCCAATGCAGCCAACCCAAGCATGAAGCAAATAACTCTGGAGCATTAGCAGCCCCATCAGGGGCGGTGGCCACTGCTGATATAGGTTGGGTACCAGTAGGCACCAATATGGAGGCACCCTCAAAGTTGTCAAAACAAATCATGTCAATGATTGGTGGTAAGCTCCTTGGAGTGGAGGGGAAACCCCACTCTCACACACACTAACGTTTAGGTTGCTGTTTTGGTTTTTGCTGCTGGTGGCCTCTTCTTTGGGGTCTGCAGCTTCCAACTTCAATGACTTTCCCAGCTTTCTGAAGGAAGGTCACCTCCTTGTCATTGGAGCAGAGTTGCTCCACCGGCAGTGGCACAAAATCACCCTTCCTTGGGCCTTAAGTATTTAAACTGCCTCCCTGGTTCCATGTAGCAGGTAGGCAACGCTGGATGCCCACAAGTGGGTTGCAAACCTCTGCGAGGCTGGGAAATTCCAACTCATTGTCCCTGGGCTTCAGTAGCCTGTGGGATGAAGATTGTAGCTGTGTTAAATCTGATTGTACCGGAGCTTCAATGTAAACCTATGATCTCAATGGGTTCTTATCAGATTTCATAGGCCAATCACCCAGGGGCAAAAGATTTTGCCCCCACAAAGTCTTCACTTTGTTGTGTTGGATGAACCAGCAAAGAAATCATTGATAATGTAAAAAAGCAGCTTCAAGACATTTGCCAGCAAAGCAGGCAGAGTTATCGATTACTGATTTTTGCAGTCTTCCCAACTCGGCAGGCCTTTAAAAATAGCAGGGCTGGAGTGGGTGGGGCGTGGTGGTGGGGAAGGTGGTGGAAAGAGGAGGAACCCAGATACAGAACTCCTGCCCACATTTCCGACATTCCATTTTTCACAGCAGGCGCGATTCACACACAAGGGGAACTTCGGACTGGGTTCGCCGCTCCCCCCCCAGCCGCGTGTTCCTCGGCGGCATGCCATTCGGTGCCGGCAGGGTTCTCTCCTCCTGCCGCTTGTCAATGGGATTTTCTGCTGATGCCACCCCATGCCGCCGGGAAACACACAGGTGGGGGTGGGGATGCGCTGCCGGCGGGAACAGAGAATCCAAATGGTTGGAGAATTCCAGCCCTAAACTCCACATTTAGGCATTTGCAAGGGCCTCGCCGGCTGTGTGCGAGTCACAAATTGGTGGAGTCAACATAAATGGCTGGTGGTAAGGTCTGTTTAGCTGTCATGATCTGAAGCTTTTTAATCTCCTGCTCATTGAGTATGAAAAAACAGGCTGAAGCTGTCAGGGGGAGTTGAAAAATTAACTCATTGCTTGACTACTTTGATTGAAAGGCAATCCGGTGTAGGTTTGTAAAGACATTATCTTCTGGTTGTGCTGTTTCTGTTTCAAAGGTGTAGGTTAGGAAAGACATTGGGCTGGATTCTTCCACCCCACCCACTGCAGACAATGGAAAAGTCCATGGACCTCAGACGGGATTTTCCGATCGCCAGGCGGACCGGCCGGAGAATCCCGGCATTATCATCTGCTTGTGCCGTTTCAATGGATATCTTTTGTGGACATTTCTCCAGAATTTGGATTATGTTATTCTGAATTCTGGGTTGAGGTTCTGAATTCACAGTTTGATTGCCACTTTAAAGAGGCTATTGAAGGATTAGCAGTTTTTGGTGTGATGTCTGAATAGAAGATTCATTGTTTTTGTAACCAATTAACCCCTAAAGAAGACATCAAACCTTGGAATGGGCTTCATGAAAGGATTTTCTTTTCATTAGCAAGTACGAGTGAGAGCTGTATTAGATTGTTACAAAGGTGTTGTTGATCTCCATAAGACTTGTGAAGCCTGTCCATGGTGAGTACTACGTGAGTGGCTACGGGATGGCATGGGAAGCATATCATAGATTATCATAAAATTTACAGTGCAGAAGGAGGCCACCTGGCCCATCGAGTCTGCACCGGCTCCTGGAAAGAGCACCCTACCCAAGGTCAACACCTCCACCCTATCCCCACAACCCAGCACCCCACCCAACACAAAGGGCAATTTTGGACACTAAGGGCAATTTATCACGGCCAATCCACCTAACCTGCACATCTTTGGACAGTGGGAGGAAACCGGAGCACCCGGAGAAAACCCACGCACACACGGGGAGGATGTGCAGACTCCGCACAGACAGTGATCCAAGCCGGAATCGAACCTGGGACCCTGGAGCTGTGAAGCAATTGTGCTATCCACAATGCTACCGTGCTGCCCAACGGCAGCATATGGGGTGATGAGGGGGCATGAGTTGTCATGAGGGACCATAGAGAGTAGGTGGGAGTATGTGTTGGCATGGAGGCAGCACGGGTTGATGAATGTCACTGTTGGTGTGTTGGGGGTGAGGGAATGTGGGGGTTGAGGCCTATAGGACCTAACAGTGTCTAAAACGTAAAGTGTCACAAGTAAAACTCACAATTTTGTGCTGGAATCCTTTTAATATCAGCGTAACTGCCATAAAAGTGCCACAAAGAACTTTAAGCACAATTTACATTCAATGTAAATGGGTTTCCACAGTCTTTTGTGTATCATTCAAAACAGTTGTGCTGGAAGCTGGCTCCACACCGCTAAACATGCTCCTCGGGTGAATTAATCGCCTCTGTCATTTTCAGCTAATTGCAGTTATCTGCAAGTCTTCAAGAAAACTCCAGAAATTAAGCTGGAACTTTAGGATGCCAGGAGGTGCTGTTAAAATACTGGACCAGGCACCAACATTTGTTCGGATACCGGACAAGACCCCAAAGAATCTTTTAATTTTAATTGGTAAAACTGTGAGGAAAGGATACTTCACCTCAGGAGTGATGACTCTGATCAATAGGTATCTTTTATGTTCAAACAAACTTTAATTTAAACACAGAATTAACCATCAAAGAAAATAGCTTTACAATTATCAGTTAAACAGTTTTTATACATAAACAGAAATTTGGGGAAATTTCTGCGTTGCGCCCAGTGCAGATTTAGGCTTGCCGGGTAAATATCGGAAAGGCCAGAATCGAGATTCGCGCCAGGCGCAAATGTCACAACAGGGAGATGTCAGAAATGTGGGTTCAGAAATGGCGTCCAAAAATGAAGCAGACAATTTAAAGGTTGAAGCAGAATTGAAAACTGCTAGCAGCAGGGGCAAAGGGATACACCCATACCTGGCTGAGTCACAGGCTCCCATTCAAACCTAACCTCGTTAGGGAATGCACAATGTGATTTAGCAAAGACCCATTCTTCTTCAGGACATTCCTGCAGGACCAGGCATCCTCCCATTAATAGAGTCAGAGCACCTAATGGTCTAGAAATGGAAATCTAGTTGCACATGAATGGCTTAGTTTGTGTAGACGCGAATGGGCCATCAGCCAAATAATGAGAATAGATTCAGGTTTGACCACCTCAAGGAAGAAACTTTGTTTTGAAGGGCTGGGCGGTGCTTAGAGAGATCAAGATCTTTTTGGGAACTAAGGCAGGCAGAGAAGCAGGTAAGCAGCCGGTGGAAGAGGTCATGAAAAAGACCAACAGAAGGAAGTCATGAAAAGGCTGTCGTAAAAGAGTTACAGAGAAGCATGTAGAGAGCATCCAGTCTGGTCAGGAAACCTGCAAACCTGAAGATGCAAGCAGCCATGGAACAGGTTATGGGAAAAACCACACAGAGAGAAAGCTTTGACAAAGGATTCTGAAGGATTCAAAGGGAGGCACGGTGGCACAGTGGTTAGCACTGTTGCCTCACAGCACCAGGGTCCCAGATTTGATTCCAGGCTTGGGCCACTGTCTGTGCAGAGTCTCCCCGTGTCTGCGTGGGTTTCCTCCGGGTGCTACGATTTCTCCACAAGTTCCAGAAGACATGCTGTTAGGTAAATTGGACATTCTGAATTCTCCCTCTGTGTACCTGAATGTGGCAATTAGGGTCTTTTCACAGTAACTTCATTGCAGTGCTAATGTAAGCCTACTTGTGACAATAAAGATTATTATTATGAAAAAGATGTCCCGAACAAAAGGAAGATTGCTTCCCAAATCAAAGTGCTGCCTTTGCCTGGATGAGTATGTGGAACGAGAGCTGAGTTTAAGCCAAGTGTTGTTTAATGGGAATTCACATTAAGGCTAAATTATAATCTGTCAGTCTTAGAATGGTGAAACCCGAAAGGTAACTAGTGCTTTCTTTTGTTGCAATAAAGTTAGGTTTTTAAAAATAACAAAGCCCAATTTCTTATATTGTCACTCCCAGAACGAATCTATCTTTTCTGCACACTCTTAAAACTTAAAAACGTTACGCGTCTTATTCAGTATCTTAACCTTTGTTGAAGTCTGACTAGACGCCCGTAAAAGCGACCAGTTTGCGTCCCCAGCAAGACATCATGCGGGCGTTGTTCAGCACTGATTCTTTAAAAAGTAAAACTGGCGCGATGGCTTCTGAGTGGCCATCTCCATTTTCTGGCATACAGCTCCATGGCACTGGAGTTGCTGGCCCAGTGATTGTGCGGGGCGGGGGGAGTTAGTTTGGTTGGGGGCTGAAGTGCTCTAGTTTCGGGGTCGCCCCTGGACCAGGGGGGTCAGAGGCTTTGTGCCTGTGGGGCATTAAAGCCAGCTATAAAAAAAACATTTTTGAAAATATTTTTATTCAAGAAATGTTCCATTTTACAACATACAGAACTGACAATAGACGTTGTGCAATTTTTATAAAAATATCCCAACCAACCACTCCAGCATTTTCGTTTTCATCCCAAAAAACCTCCCACTCCCCTTCCACACCCCTCTCATTTGCTGATGATCGCCAATTCTTAAAGTAGGAAATAAACAGCCTTCGCCTCAAATAGAACCCCTCTCTGACCCTCTAATGGCATACTTGTTTTTTTTTCCAGCTGCAAAAAACTGCGGCAGGTCTCCTAACCATATGGTCGCCTTTGGAGCCTCTGATGCCCGCTACCCAGCCAGAACCCTCCTCCGGGCTATCAGAGAGGCGAAGGCTGAGACACCAGCCTTCTTCCCCTCCTGCAGCCCCAGCTCATCCCAAACCCCAAAGATTGCCACCAATGTCCATGGCACCACCGTCACCCCCAAAATCTCCAACATAATTTTGAAGAAGGAAGCCCAGAACTTCACCATTTTAGGGCAGGATTCTATGACATGTGAGTGGTTCACCGGAATCCTTGAACACCGTTCGTATCTACCAACCTCCCCTGGAAAGAATCCACTCATGCTTTCACTAGCCATGTGCACCCTATGCACCACCTTAAACTAAATCAAACTCAGTCTTGCACATGAGGAAGTCGAATTTACCTTGTGTAAAACCTTGTCCCACATCCCTCCCTACATCCCAACTCTTCTGCCTATTTTCCCTTTACGTCCTCCAGCGAAGCCCTCTCCCTCTCCATCAACTGCCCATAAATATCTGAAATCCTCCCTTCCCTACCTCATCCAAAGACACTACCTTATCCATCAGAGAAGGAGGAAACATGGAAATATAGCTGTAGATAGCTGTAGATATCTAAACCCGTTCCCCCCCCGGAAGCTGGAACCTCTCGATCATTTCTTCCATGAACCTACCCTCCATGAAAAAATCTCTAAACCTTCTGCTCCCAGACCCTGTACGACACGTCCATTTCCACCGGAATGAATCTGCGGTTCCTGCAGATTGGCACCATTAATGGCATAGATTCCAGCTTAAAGTGCTGTCCAGATTGGTTCCATACTCTCAAGAGAAGCTGTAACCGCTGGGCTGGTGGAAATACTTGGCTGGCGAGAAAATAAGAGGAGCCCTCAAATGCGACATGGTACATGAAGCCTCCTCCATCTGTCAAATCGAATCCTCATCTGCAACCCACCCCGGTACTTCCTTAATGTTCGCCAACCAGTAGTCATTCATCAAATTAGGTAAGCTAACTCCCCCTGACTGTCTATTTCTCTTTAGAAACGCCCTCCAAACCCGAGGGGCCTTACCTCGCCAAACAAAGGTCGAGACCAGTATGGTATTATCATAAATGAAGGCGATGCAAGGGTTAATGAGGTGTATACAGACAGCAATAAAAGGAACTAGTCCGATGAGTATATACGGGATGAGGCTGAGCCTTGTGGGTCAGATGGAAGAAGATACAGAAAGACAGATGAAGGTTAGAGAAGATGGTGAGGCATGAGTGAGAGAGCAGTTGTGTACTTGAGAGTTCTGCAGTTAAAGATAGCATAGTTTGATACAATAACCTTCTACTTTAGGTATGTGAATGAATCATAATAAGGAGTGTAAATTAATTTATAGTTTTTGTTGACAAAGCTTCTTGTTCTTTGTTCAATACTATGCATCCAAGCCATCCAGGTAAAGCAAAGCAGAGAACAACACATGCTGCCAGGAGTGGAAATAATAAGGTACCACGTTTACACATGGTACCAGAAATGGTCCTAGAGTAGAGTAGTAAGGTTTAGGGAGAAAGAAAGAATCTCCGTTCGAAGAAAGAAAAATGTGCGAAGGAAAATCTCAACCAGACTTCAGTTCTACAACCAGAAGCATCACAAAAAAGAAATACCCAGCCAAAACCTCATGGAAGATCCGCAGACTCCAAAGTCATTCAAGATGTCGGGTAACATAGATGTGAACTGGAACATTTTCAAAGAAGAGTTTGAACAATACCTCTCAGCCTTAAAACTTGAAGCGGTCAATGAAAAGTGAAAGATTGCGCTAGATTGGGCTGGACCGCTGGCTATAGAATTGTATTACTCTTTCCACTTCTAGAATGAAGTTGAAAAAAATAAGTTTGATGTGGTCATTGAAAAATTTGATAATTATTGTGAGCTTAAAAGAAATGAAAAGCTGAGTAAAGGACCTCCAAAGCAACAAAAAGTAATGCCAGAAAATCCAAGTAATATATCCCGTGCGAGCAACGTAACTAAAAATAGAAGTTCTGAAATGTTGAATCGGCAAAAGTAAAAATCTTTTTGCCTCAGTTGAAGCTGTGGCGCAGCGAGAAATTAAGCGCGCTGGAAGAGAAGACCAGTTTGCGCAAGCGCACCTGAAAAAAACCGCACGCATCAGAAGTTCGACATTTCGGACATGCGCAGTTAAAGAAGAAATGCAATTCGGAGGTTGAACGTTCTGCGTGGGACCAGTTCGCACATGTGCAGATTGAAAAAAGACGTGATTCGGGAGGTGACCATTCTACGCATGTGACTACAGTGGGAATGTGATTGAAACATTAGGGGTATGTAATCCAGAAGCATGGGTGCACAATCAAAGTCACATTGTGCAATTCGCCATTGAGAACACAAAGCAAGAGTCCATATTGGGCGCGAAAGCGTGTGAAGCCCTGAACCTCGTCAAACGGCTGATCATTCCAGACAGCATGAAGACAGAGGATCATGGTAACTGCCTATGAGAAATGATACCGCATTCATCCAATGAGGACAGTAATCTGACAAATGAATAACCAGAAGAAGAAGATTATGAAGGTCTATTTTGTATATTTGATGAACCAGGAAAAGAAGGCTATGAAAGTCTATCCACTATATTTGCCAGGAAGGGCAACAGTGAAGAAATAGATGATGAGCGACAAAAAGAAGACTATGAAAGTCTATCCGCTGTATTTTCCAGTAAGGACAACAGTGAAGAATAGATGTTTAGCAACAAAAAGAAGACTATGACGGTCTATCCACTTTATTTGCAACTAGTGACAAAGTGATCACAAGTAGTATTCAAGTTGTGCAGGACAAAAGCGAGACTGATAGGTCTCAGCTGGACTGTACAAAGGCTGACAATCAGAGTGCAACAGTAAACAGATCACTTGAGAGCACAGCAATGATGAACAGCCAACAAGAGAATGAAGACATCTTGGACAAGTTGACTCCAGTTGAGAAGCACCAAGAGATGACAGATACATCAGATCATCCAACAGGAACTGATATCACAAAGCCTGATGAGACATCAGATAATCCTAAAGACACGGATGGTAAACAAATTACAATTGAATCAACCAAGCAACAAGGAATTGATCCTGTGCGCACCAAGAATAGTTCTGGTACGACAGAATGTACACAAAGGTATGGCTGTGATACCAAAGGCCAGTTCAATAGCACTTGAATGATGACAAAGTATTGAGATTTGCTGTCATGCTTGATAAACCATACCAATTGGGAAGCAATCCAGATGACAACCAGACAAGGGACTGCAGCATAGTGTGTGCAACACAACTACCATTCGAGGTAACACGAACAAATGTGTATGTGGACAATACAAAATTCACACATAATGGCACCAATGTCAGGACGAACAGGACATTGTCTAGACAAAAAAGAAGTCATGCCAACGAATTTAATGAGTTGGTATTTGTTCAAAGACCAGAAACCAAACAGGTTTTGAAGGCAAAGGAAACACAAATGCAACATCATAAGCACAGAAAGAAACCACGTCAGATAATGAACATGGTTCAACCGTTTGGACATTTGATGGATTGGACTGATTACTTGTTGGGACTGTAATGCACTACCACAGTGAAGACTGAGTGCATAATCACATTTGTGGACTGTAAAAAAAAAAGTTTGAACAGTTTAAAAAATCGTTAACTTGTAGTCAATTGCTTGTGATGAACAGACAATGATTTGATATATGTTTATAACAATCTCCAATTCTCTTACAGACAAGGAACAGGAACAAGGGGGATAGTATGACATGTAGAGTCATTAGTAATGGAACAGGATAATACATTCATTAATTAATACTTCATGACACAAAAGTGAAAGAAAAATATCTTAAACAAAGTGTTTCTTTGGAAAGAAAGGGGGATGTGGTCTTATTATACATGAAGGCAATACAAGGGTTAATAAAGTGTATACAGATGGCCACTAAAGGGAGCTAGTCCTATGAGTATATAGGATGCTGAGCCTTGTGGGTCAGAAGGACTAAGATACAGAAGGACAGATGAAGGTTAGAGAAGATAGTGAGCAGAAAGAGCAGTTGTGTACTTGAGAGTTCTGCAGTTAGAGATAACATAGTTTAATACAGTATCCTTTTACTTCAGGAATGCGAACGAATCATAGTAAGTAGTGTAAATACATTTATAGTTTTGTTTGTTAACAAAGCTGGTAGTTCTTTGTTCAACACTACGCATTCAAGCCATCCAGGTAAAGCAAAGCAGAGAACAACACAACCAGCTTATTAATCGTGCCCAAAATGACTTGGGCAGAAAGGTGATTTAGAATCCATTTTTAAATAAAGTGGAGACCAATAACAGGGGCAACCAGAGCCTGTCATTCCTACCAAACACTTCCAGGACGGAACCCTGCTCTTGGTTCAACTGAAAGACAATTTAACTCCCTTTCAGTGTGAGCAGCCTCTAGACTCACAGCTGAAGGCTATTGCAAATGAAGAATTGGCCTTGCTAGTTGTGAGAGCACTTCACAGCTGCAGGTTGTGTTTGCTGCTTGCTCCTGCTGGTGGCTGCAGATGCCCGGAGGCTGCTGTTGCTGTTTCCTTCCTTTTCTGCAGCCAGAAAGAAAGACAATTTTTTCTTAGAGACCTGGGTCCTGGAACACCGTGCTCAGGGGGACATATGAGTCCAGAAGGCAATCCAGTTTGAAGCAAGAAAACGCTGCGGGACCTGGGGCGTGATGCTGTTCCAAATGGCCCTACTACTAACGCCGTTGAAGAAATGCTTTTGCAGATTGCTGATGCTTTTGTTGCTGGTGTGGTGAGTGCTGCATGTAACTGGCATGTCACCACATGTTAAACACGCTGGTAGTTAAAGATGTTCAACTGCACCTTGAGCGCTGGTGGAATATGTGGATGCCAGTGAGATTGGGTTGTGTAGGACAAGGATGTGTCCATCAGCTCACCCCCTCCCCCATCACCCCCAATTCCTTCCCTCCATCCCCCCCCCCCCAATCCCCCTTCTCCAATCTCCCTTGTCCATCTGTATCTGGGTCATATCTGTCAGCGACATGATGCTTAGGCCCTCAGCCATGGTCGGTGCTGATTGAGCCATGCCTTGGGCACGACATCTCCAGGCTTTGCACAGCTGTCTCCACCCTAGCAGTGTTGGCCTTGGTGCCATACATTGTTGATATCATCTCCTGCACCAGTTGCTTTGGGAGTCCTCCAATCATCTCGGCACTCTCTGGAATGTCGCTGACATCTCTTAATTGTCAGTCCTGTGTCCTATCATCTGCAACAGGTCTGGCAGAACCTTGTCCAGAGGCTCGGCATCTGACTTGGACCCAGCCAAGTTCTGCGATTGAGCATACCTCCGACTCCTGTCTCCCATGATGTTTCTGCCTCTACTTGATGTGCACCAGCATCTGGATGGTGCTTAACAGATGGTGCCCCAGAAGCTTGCCCACTAATGTCGCCCACCGAGGTGTGTGTCTCTGTGCTGGTGGACGGTGGGGGTGACAGCTGTGACGCCGCAATGTTGTTCTCAGAGCTCTCCTCTGGGGTGTTCTCTTGGGTGTTTCGGGGGTGGGGAACAACTCCGGATCACCTAGTCTTATCAGATGGAGATCCTGTGTGACAATGGACATGTGGTCAGGGAGAATTCAGTCAGACATGAATTTGAGACAGGTCATCTGGGTGAAGGAGCAGTAGATCCTCACCTCTGTGGTGCAGTCCAACCTCGCTGTTGGTGACTGCTCTCTCCTCAGACAACCCCATGATTTCCAGAGCCTGTTCCTCATGGGGGGGGGGGGGGGGGTGAGGGCCCCAATCTCTGGGACTCTGTCTCTCCTGTCTTGGCCCTTTCCCCCTTACTACAGGCTTTCGTATACTGTGGAGACAAAGAGAGGGCATTGTGAGCCACGCACTTGATGGACAAGGGGGTTCTCTAGCAGGTTGCATGTGTGGCCACTGCACCTGGACATGAAAGGGTTATGTTGGTGGGTGCCAGTGTTTTCTGAACAAGAAAAGTGATGATCAGATGTGGGGAGGGCACAAAGTATCAGCCAGTGATTTGTGGGGAGAGGTGTCTTGGCATTGGAGGAGTTTCTGGAGTAACTGATGCCAGGAGAGAGGTGGTAACTTACCCTTGCAGCTAAATGGAGGTTGTTGGTCATCATAGAATCATAGAAGTTTACAGCATGGAAACAGGCCCTTCGGCCCAACCAGTCCATGCCGCCCAGTTCTTACCATTAAGCTAGTCCCAGTTGCCCGCACTTGGCCCATAACCCTCTATACCCATCTTACCCATGTAACTATCTAAATGTTTTTTAAAAGACACAATTTTACCCGCCTCTACTACTACCTCTGGCAGCCCATTCCAGACACTCACTACCCTCTGAGTGAAGAAATTGCCCCTCTGGGCCCTTCTGAATCTCTCCCCTCTCACCTTAAACCTATGCCCTCTAGTTTTAGACTCCCCTACCTTTGGGAAAAGATGTTGACTATCTACCTTATCTATGCCCCTCATTATTTTATAGACCTCTATAAGATCACCCCTAAGCCTCCTACGCTCCAAGGAAAAAAGTCCCAGTCTATCCAGCCTCTCTTTATAACTCAAACCATCAAGTCCCGGCAACATCCTAGTAAATCTTTTCTGCACTCTTTCCAGTTTAATAATATCCTTTCTATAATAAGGTGACCAGAACTGCACACAGTATTCCAAGTGTGGCCGTACCAATGTCTTGTACAACTTCAACAAGACGTCCCAACTCCTGTATTCAATGTCTTCTTCCGACATTGGACGGCTGTACTCCTCGCCATGCTGCCTGAACTGACTGCCGCTGCCACTGCCACCCATGTGGCATTGCTGTCCCTGCTGCTGGTCCTCAGACCCCTGCAGGGGATCACGATGCCACCTCTCACATCAACGGCATTGATAAGTCTGGTGAAGTCTGCATCCCCAGAGCGAGGAGCAGGTCTGCATGCTGCGATGCTTGTGTGTTGACTGGGAGTGCGTGGCGAGGGAGCGTTTAAAAGCTGCTCCCTCTTGTGAGCAGTGAGGCACTGACGTGTGAGTCCTGCGAGGCAGCCAGTAATGGCGAGAAGTTCGTGAGGAGTCATTTTTGGAACTAAGTGCTTTAAATACACGCTGTGATCTCAACAACGCGGTCGTCGATCAACACCCTGCCAATCACTCCCAAAATGACACTTAGAAATGTTTCTGTTAAATTGCACCCTTGAACTTACCATCTGAACCTGCTATGAGCTCCAAGTAACAACCCAATACAGTCTAAATGTCACTTACACTTAAAGTTACCAAATAGATTACTTGCTTGACTGTGTGGAGACATTTCGAGAGAGAGAGACGCGTTCAAGAGCAGTTTCAAACATTTCTGCTCAACCTAGCAGCATTTGGCAAAACTGTTTTTCAATGTAAAATCCTTCTGGCTTGCTAGACTCAAATCCAATGGCAAATGCAAAACTACAGACATACCTGGCTCCTCCCATTAATTACATCATCAGCATCCCACTAAGATTTCACATGACCCCCTTGGCTAGGTCTAAATACAACCCCTGATAAATTATTTACTCTCTCTGGAATCTCCAGCAATCATAATACTGTTCCATTAGCCCTCTATTTGTAAACAGAGAGATAGTTAGAATCAAGCATGGCCTCGCTTTTATGACTCTTAATTACAGCTTCAGCAGACACACAGTCTGGATACCTTAACCTAAGTTTTTTAATAATATTACTGCAACAAATATATACCTTAACCCATGTTTTTAATAACCTTGCTGCAACAAATATATAACAATTTTTACATTCACCACAGTATGTTTTAAATGTTTTTATTTTAATGGAGAACTGAAGTACTCCAATCTCACTAGAAATTAATTTGTCTATGCTTTTGAAAGCCAGTTGAGGTGATTTAAAATCAGGTCAGGTGGAGGCACATTGTGATTAATGCTTTTTTGGAGTGAGACACCAATTTGCAGCTGCATTGATCAAACTTTACTACCAAATTAACACTTTTAAATATGTCAAGGCATATTTTGTGGTGCAAAACCTATTTTCTTTTTCAAAGATATATTTTAAAATGCTGCCTGAATGCACTGGTTCATGGTAGATTTTGCATTTGATGATATGCAAATGTATTTGAATATGAGCGGAATCTGAACAAACAAGACTCGGAGATGAGAGCATGCCCCACTGAGCCGTGGCTGGTACTGTGTATTTACCAGGGAGTTTGCTTTCGATGCCCAAATTTAATTGAAGATGCTGTGGGTGTTATTCCCAATCTTGATTCAGTTCCTGCAAGGAAGGTTTCTGGGGAAAGAACAATCCTGTCTGAGGCCCCAGGAGGATCTTTCTCATCAACTCGCTTTATTCTCTGAGCCACAGCAATTAAAGTGGGGGAGGGAAGACAGCTCAGCTGAGATTATCAGAAATGTCTTTGCTGGTGACTTTGCACACTCCACGCCTGACAAAATAAGCTATTTAGCTTATGTCCATGGTAAGAATTGCCCTATTGCACTCTCATCAATAATTATACACTATAACACTCATTTCATAGACTAGAATCCCTGCAGTGTGGAAGGAGGCCATTCAGCCCAATGAGTTTCACCAACTCTCCGAAAAACACCCTGGGCCGTCGAGGTTCACTAAGGAGCAATTGTATCACTGTTAGCGTGCAGAAGGTGGCCACAGTATCACCGTGCCACCCTTTGCTGATGAGAGGGCAGCACAGTGGTTAGCACTACTGCCTCACAGCTCCAGAGACCCGGGTTGAATTCTGACCTTTGTTGACTGTGTGGAGTTTGCACATTTTCCCCGTGTCTGCATAAGGTTCCTATCACAGCCGAAAGATGCTCAGGTTAGGTGGATGCAGAGGAAATTGGTGCAATATCCATCACTAGGGAGAAGGTATTGAATAGCCTAATGGGATTAAAGACAGATCATTTTCCAGGACCTGAAGGCCTGCACCCTCGGGTATTTAAAGGAGGTGGCCACAGAGATAGTGAATATGATATTTCAAAATTCCCTGGATTGTGGAAAGGCCCAAGTGGTTTGAAAACATGTTAATGTGACGTCCCTTGAGAGAGGCAAAAAGTAGGAAACTTGAACTCTGAGGTGGGGAAGTTGCTGGAATCAATCATTAAGGAGGAGATGACTGAGCATTTGGAAAGACAAAGCTCAATCCATCATTGTCAGCATAGTTTTATTCATGCTTGCCATAAGACCACAAGACATAGGAGCGGAAGTAAGGCCATTCGGCCCATCGAGTCCACTCCACCATTCAATCATGGCTGATTTCAACTCCATTTACCCGCTCTCTCTCCATAGCCCTTAATTCCTCGAGACATACTTGCCTGAGTTATTTTGAGGATGTAACCAGCAAGGTAGATAATTAGGAATCTGTGGATGTCTCGGTTACCAGAAGACATTTGCTAAGGTGCCGCATAAAAGACTTATCCAGAAGATGAGATCACAGGGGATTAGTGATAGTGTACGAGATTGGATTGAGGATTGGCTGACTGACAGGAAGCAGAGGGTCAGGATAAATGGGTCGTTCTCTGGCTGGCGAACTGTAACTAGTGGGGTGCCGCAGGCGTCAGTTGAGAGACCTCAACTGTTTATAATCTGTGTGAATGATCTGCAAGAAGGAACAAAGTGTAACATAGCAAAATTTGCAGATGGATTGGAGGCACTGGAGGAGATAATGGGCGGGATTCTCCCGCAATTGGCGGGATAGCCCGACGCCAGCGCCAAGAACGGCGCGATCCACTCCGGCGACGGGCCAACCGGAAGTTGCGGAACTGGTGTCGGAGGAGTTGGCGCTGTGCCAACCGGCGCCGAAGGGTTGGCGCACGCGCAGAACTGCTGGCGTGGTTCTGCGCATGCGCATACCGGCCGGCGTCTTCCTGCGCATGCGCAGGAGGGTTCTTCTCCGCGCTGGCCATGGAGGAGCTCTACAGAGGCCGGCGCGGAATGAAGGCGTGCCCCCACGGTACAGGCCTGCCTGCAGATCGGTGAGCCCTGATCGCGGGCCAGGCTACCATGGGGGCTGGATCCTCCCTGGGCCCCCCGAGGACTCCACTAAATGGCCTACTAGCCAGGTCTCGCCGTGTGGGACCATGTCCATTTCACGCCGGCAGGACTGGCCAGGAACTGACGGCCGCTCATCCCCTCAGGACCCGAAGAATTGCCGGGGGGTCCGTTGCCAACGGCCCCAGACCGGCGTGGTGTAAAACCCGCCCCCCCGCCCAAAAACCAGCGCCGGAGAATACGGCTGCCGGTGGGGTGTCGGAGAACCCCGCCCAATGAGTTTACAGGTGGATGGACCACAATTTGGCAAATGGAGTTTAATGTGGTAAGTGTGAGGTTATCCATTTTGGCCAAAAAAATAGAAAGGCAAATTATTATATAAATGGAAAGCAGATTCAAAATGTGTCTGGGCAGAGGGATCTGGGCATCTTTGTTCATGAATCACAGGACGTCCGTCTGCAGATACAGCATGTAATCAAAAAAGCAAGTGGAATATTAACGTTTAACAGGGCAACATGGTAGCGCAAGTGGATAGCACTGTGGCTTCACAGCGCCGGGGTCCCAGGTTCGATTCCCCGCTGGGTCACTGTTGGTGCGGCGTGTGCACGGTCTCCTCGTGTCTGCGTGGGTTTCCTCCAGGTGCTCCGGTTTCCTCCCAGTCCAAAGATGTGCAACTTAGGTGGATTGGCCATGATAAATTGCCCTTAGTGACCAAAACGGTTAGGAAGGGTTATTGGGTTAAGTGAGGGCTTAAGTGGGTTGGTGCAGACTTAATGGGCCGAATGTCCTCCTTTTGCAATGTATGTTCTATGTTCTATGTTTATTGCAAGAGGGCTGGAGTATAAAAGTGGAGAAGTGTTGTTGCAATTGTACAGGGTGTTGGTGAGACCACATCTGGAGTAATGTGACCAGTTTTGGTCACCTTATTTAAGGAAAGATGTGGTGGCATTGGAGGCAGTTCAGAGGAGATTCACCAGATTGATTCCGGGGATGAAAGAGTTGATGTATGAGGAGGGATTGAACAATTTGTGCTTCTACTCGCTGGAGTTTAGATGAATGAGAGGGGAATGATGGAGGTATATAAAATACTAAAGTGATTGATAAAGTAAACGGAGACCAAATGTTCCCCCTTGTGGGGCAATCTAAAATGAGCGGTCATGGATACAGGTTGCGAGGCAGTAAATTTAGAGCTGAGATGAGGAGGAACTACTTCTCGCAGAGAGTAGTGAATTTGTGGAATTCGCTGCCCCATAGTGAGGTGGAATCTGAGTCATTAAATGTTTTCAAGAAGGAGATATATTTTTGATTTAAAAAATGGATCAAAGGGATACGGGGAATAGGTAGGGAAGTGGATTTGAGACCAGGAAGAGATCAGCCATGATCTGATTGAATGGCGGAGCAGGCTCGAAGAGCTGAATTGCCTACTTCATGCACTTAATTCCTGTGTTCCTATGTTCCTATATCGCCCTCTGACCTCTGCAGTGGGAAACACTGCACATTCCCGTCCCCCGCCATGGGACTTAGTCGCAGATGGTAGAATTCCACACAAGGTATCTAATGAGAGGCAAAATACTGCCATGCTTAAAACCTGGGAATGAAAATGGAAAACGGTGGTGATTCTCAATAGGGACATGTTGCCTTTCAAGAAAAATAAGCTTGGTGACATTTCATGCTCTAAACCCTTCCAAAGAGCTTCCGTAATATCTGCTCAAACTGGAACTTGTTCTCTTATCTTTAGCCCTTTCGTCTGTCCGGCGGAAACATGCTTAAAATGGCTGTTTTCCAATTGCCGGATACCATTAACATCCTCTTGCAACTAAATGATGATATCAAGCTACCTGTTCGTATGGGGAGTTCCAAACATACGAAACAGAGATTTCATTAAAAGATTACATTTTAACAAATGATTGAAGAGAAGAAAATTCCATGACGAAATGTCCATCTGGCACTCTGCAAAAAGTTATTTGATTATTGCTGCATGCATCAAAAAATGTGGTGTACAATCTCTCTGATGGCACTGATAGTTACTCTCACCGTTCACTTTAAGATGCATCTTTATTTTCAGCAGGATTTAGAAAAACAAATTAAAGTCATTGACCCAGTTATTGTTACCATAATCACATGGATTAAGGTGCAGTTTGTATAAACCTTCGAGTTTTGTTTTAAATTCTCATATTTACTCTTGAGTGGATTGGCTGGCATAAAATTGGCTTTAAAGCCCCTATTAGAAAGCTACATTCTGAAGACACCAACGTTGAGCTTTTCATTGATCGTGTCGATAATCGGAAAAAGGGGAGCAATCAGGTAAGAAAGAGTCGGACGCTGTGATCGGGGTTATGTAAAGATCTCTGGATGTAGGAGCTTGGACAAGATCCATCTTCTGACCTTCGCCTGAAGAGACGCGGTTGCGACTGATGCATGTTCCCTTTTAATGACAACACGGTAGCACAGTGGGTAGCCCTGTTGCTTCACAGCTCCAGAGTCCCAGGATCGATTCCCAGCTTGGGTCACTGTCTGTGAGGAGTCTGCACGTTCTCCCCGTGCCTGTGTGGGCTTCCTCTGGGTGCTCTGGTTTTCTCGCACTAGTCCCGAAAGACGTGTTGTTAGGTAATTTGGACATTCTGAATTCTCCCTCAGTGTACCCGAACAGGCGCCAGAATGTGGCAACTAGGGGCCAACAGCATGTCTTTCGGGACTATCTATCAAAAACACTGGAAATGCACAAAAGGTCCATCAGTATTTTTAAAGAGTAAAGACAAGAAACGTCAATGCATTTGACTGTCTGTTGGCAAGGTAATCCATTCAACTAATTCAATGTTCGTCTGACTGTCCTCTCATCCTTCACATTCCATGAACGTCTGCTCATTCAAAACTCCGCTGCCTGCATCCTAACTTGGACCAAGTTCCGTTCATCCATTTACACTGTGTTCACTGACCCACATCGTTTCCTGATCAACCAAATGCCTCAGAGTTACAAATCCAATATTTTTATCAATCCCCTTCATAGGCTCTCTCTTGCCTTTCTCTGTATCGATCTCCAACCCTCATCTCTCTAATCCTGGCCCTTTACACACCCCAACATCCATCACCTGATCTTTGTGGACGCACCTTCAACAGCCTAAGGCCGAAGCACTGGAATTTTCATGTTATCCTCCAGAAAGCAAATTGGTGAAGGATATAACTGGAGCCAATCTTTACAAACATTTGTTTTTATTTATGTCCAACACTGGCATCTACACCAGCAATATGGAAAATTGTCCAGGAATGTTCTGTGCACAAGAAACAGGACAAATCCAACCAGGACAATTGTGGCCCCATTAGTCTATTCTCAATCAAAGTGGTAGAAGGGGTCATCAACAGTGCTACCAAGCGGCACTTGCAAGCAAAAACTTGCTCACTGATGCTTCGTTTGGGTTCCGCGAGATGGCTTAGCTCCTGAGTTCATTACAGGCTTGATTCAAACATGGCCAAAGGAGCTGAACTCTAAATATGAGGCGAGTATGACTGCCCTCGACAGCAAGGCAGCAATTGACCAAGTGTGGTATCAAGGAGCCCTGGAAAAAATTGGAATCATGGGGCCAAATCCTTTTCTGTTTGGAGTCATACCTGCTACAAAAGACTTGTGGTGGTTGGAGGTCAATCATCTCAGCTCTGGTCACACTGCAGGAGTTCCTCAGGTTAGTGTCCTTGGCCCAACCATCTTCAGCTATCTGTTTAATGACTTTCCTTCCATCACAAGGTCAGAAGTGGGGATGTTCGCTGATGATTGCACAATGTTCAGCACCATTTGCGACTCCTCAGATCATGAAGGAGTCCGTGTCCAAATGCAGCAAAACCTGGACAATATCCAGGCTTGGGCTGACAAGTGGCAAGTATAATTTGTGCTGTACAAGTGCCAGGCAATGACCATCTCCAACAAGAGAGAATCCAACAGGTGCCCCTTGACATTCAATGGCATTACCATCGCAGAATATCCCCTCCCCCCCCCCCCACGATCAACATCTTGGGGGTCGCCATTGACCAAATACTGAACTGGACCAACCATAAATACTGTAGCTACAAGAACAGCTCAGAGGATAGGAATGCTGCATCGAGTAACTCATCTCCTGACTCATCAAAGTCTGACAACCATCTACAAGGCACAAGTCAGGAGTCTAATGGAATACTTACTCTCCACTTGCCTGGATGAGTGCAACTCCAACAATACTCATAAAACTTGACGCCGTTCAGGACAATATAGCCCGCTAGATTGTTGCCCCTTCCACAAACATTCAAAATCTTCACCACCAACGTAGAGTGTCAGCCGTGTGTACCATCTACAAAATGCACTGCAGGAACTCATCAAAGGTCCTTGGGCAGCACCTTCCAAGCCCACCACAACTGCCATCTAGAAGGACCAGGGCAGCTGATATCTGGGAACCCCACCGTCTGGAGGTTCCACTCCAAGTCACTCACCACCCTGACTTGGACCCAACAGTTTCCGGTCACAAGTTGGTCACAATTGAATAAAATAAAGATTAAAGATGCATAAATGAGAATTAATAAGAGTGCAGCTGGCTGGAGCTTTTTTTTGACATGTGAATTAGCTTAGCATCAAGGTATTTGTTTTTCTTCAGCCTTAGCCCAGATTGGCTGAGTGTATCACCCCTGCTGTAACTCTGGCTGTGGATAGTTTACCAAGCACAGCCTGGGATTAGACTGGCAAACATCTGGGCCTGTACAACTCATTTCCATGCCCATTGATTTGCCAACTGAGGGATGAGCCGAGACCATGGAAATTAGTAATTAAGTTAATACTTTTTAGAAGACCTGATGACCAGAGTTACTCAACATCTGATCCACATTTTCTTTTGCTGCAGGGAGCCTTCAGGTCAGGTACAGACTCAACAAGGATAAAGACCCTGATATCTTTAGCCTCAACAGTGGAAACCTAGCAGATGGACATCTCCACACTGTCAAAATCAACCGAGAAGGACCAAGTGTCCACATTGAGGTAACAAGTTCTATTTTTGCCAAGGGACTTTTCATAATGATTAGAATGGCACGAGGACTTTGGGAATAACAATGCGATCTGCTTAAGAACAGCAGCAGAATTTCAACTGTAGATGGCTTTACAAAGCATCTGATTTTAATAAGTTTGCGGTTTTATTATTCCTAATTTATTTATAGATAATAAACAATGAGTGCTGCATGTTCATTAATTTTGATTATCGAGCAAATATCATCAACTAAAATGTGATTGTTTTCTAATCAAGAAAATTAATGGTGAAGTCCTGTCCAGGGGAGCATGTAGATTATTGTTGTTCTTTCTATAATTATGAAGCTACTTAAATTAATGTACCACAGCTAAACAAGGCAACACTAAGGGGATGTGACACGGTGGGCATTTTTTGAATGTTACAAGCCCACTGCTGGGAAAGGATGGCAAGTTTAATGCGTTTGCTGTTATTAGTGCATAATTAAACCCATCCATTTGTGGTGGTCAATAGATTTGCAACGATTTGTGAATTGCTACAAATTGCTGGGCAATTTGTGCGACTCGGCTGGTAGCCTCCTAGTGCAGGAACAGCCCATCAAAGTGTTAAGAAATTTCTGGATGTGTAGATCCAAATCCATCTCACCACCTGCCCGGACATGTTGATGCAATTTCTGCGTTCAATGCGCTCAAACACTATCAGCGATCATTTAACATCAACTGTTCTAATTTAGCATGAGTTTGATTGCAGATCAGCAGCATTTTGCCTTCTTTGACATAAAATGCAATCAAATGGCAAAAAACTGCTCTGTAAGCTCTGAAGCTACCCAATGCACTCGCAGCTGTCCAGCGACCTGCATTGAAAATTACAAGGTAATTAGTTAAATGTGCCACATAATGCTGTGACCGTGCCACCACCTTCTTGGTTTGTGTCACATCAGCCAGTGACTGCACCATCTCCCTCTGGGACTGGGCTAACTCCCTCTGTGTCTGCGCCACGCCGGCCAGCGCCTGAGAAATGCTGCCAAGGTTCTCAGCCAAGGCCTGCTGTGACGGAGCCACGCCCAGGAGTGCCGCTGCGATTTCCAGGTGACTCTGGCACTTGGCTGCTGTGAGACGGCAACCCTGTCCTGGGCATCGGCCAGTGCCTGCACAGAATGTGCCAGGCCTTGGACATGCCAAAAGCGTCACCCCCAAAGCCTCCACCGCGGATGCCACCCTTGCGGTGTTGGCCTGGGTGGCACGCATGGTCGGCACCATCTCCTGCTTCTGCACGCGGTTGGACTCCTCCAACTATGGCTGCAGATACTGGATGTTCGCTGAAATGTCTCACCCAGTCTCTGGCTCTGCGACTGCATTTCCACTATAGAAGGAACTGTTTGTGCCAGAAGCTCAAGACCCGTCTGGATGGCAACTAGCTCTCACCTTGCCCTCCGATGTCCACCCCCTCGGGGCTTCCTTCCTTTACTTGATGTACCAGACCAGCTGTGTGGTGCACATCAGAATGTGTCCCAGGAGTCACTTCAGTAACATGCCCAACCGAGTGTCTCTGGGATGGTGGAGGGTGTTAGAGACAGCTGTGACGGAAGGTCCCTGTCATCCTCATACTCGAGCCCTATGGTCTCCTTGGGTCTCGGGTGCAGGGCTGGTGTCCGAGCTGCTATCCCCATCACTGTTCGGCTCACAGGGCGGTGGGGCTCTGTTTGTGGCACTGGCAGGGGGCAGGGAGCACCAGATGGACACACCCATCTCCAGCAGGTCCTGCAAGACACAAGACAAGACACACGATTAGACCACGGGGCGGTGTTGTGGGGTGGTTTAGGGTGAGGGTGTGGGTGGGGGTGAGGGTGGTGGGGGAGGTGTTGGGGAAGGGGTTGACACACTTGCCACAGGGAACCGCAACTCAGCAGGGTCTCACTTCCTTGTCGTGGCCAAACTGTACCTCGGCGACCACACTTTCCTCCGGGCCTCCAACCACGTCCAGGGCCCTCTGCTCTGCCAAGGTGAGGGGCCACAGGTCCAGAGTCCTTCTGTCTTTTTCCTCTCCCCGCTGTTGTGCACTGCCTTCTCTTGGTGGAGGAGACCACGTAAAGTGGCAGTGTTAGACAATCCGACGCATGCAGCCCAGGGGGTGGGTAGGTGATGGCTTCAGTGGCCAGATCACCTGGCCATGGCATCTGATATGGGTACCCGTTTGTGGTGCAGTGTGGAAGTTCGGCCGTCCTCATGGAGGTTGGCGGGGCGGGGGGGGGGGGTTTACGATTGTGTGGGACGGGGTTAGTGCCAGGGACACACTGCTGCCAACTCACTCTGGCCGCCCTGAGGAAGTCGTGCAGTTTTTCCGGCACTGCTGGCCGGTCTGGATGGTGTTGCCCACGGCGCTCATGGCCTCTGCAACCTGCACTCAGGCGTGATGAACGGAGGCAGCTGGCAGCCTCCTTCCCGGGCCGGGGTACAGGGTCACCCTCCTCTCCTCCACGGCATCCAAGACAGTCTCCAGCTCGGCATCTGTAAACCCCGGGGGCGTTCTCCGCGCTGCCATCTTGTTGGATGGGATGGTGTGTGGGGGGTGGGTGGGGGGGGTGGGGGGGTGGAATTGTTTATATGTGGCTGCAACTTTTGTGTGTCAATCGCAAAATCAGCAAATACGGCACCATTTCCCATTAGAATGGATTGTGTTCCACGTGGTGCACCTAGCCCATTAACGATAGCAGAATCGGTCCAGATTCGCCGCCAGTTTTTCTGTCGTGATACTCACAAATTCTCCGTTGGCGTCAACACTTAGTCTCAGAAATGGAGGATCCTGTTCCCTGTGTTGCTTTGGGGTTGTTGAAAACCTAATTTCAATGTAGGCATCTAAATACCCACAGTCTTACAGGGTACTGTATAAAATGAAACTAAAGCTGAAGGAATATAAATTATGTTTATATTCCTTCTTATTGCTAACATACATAAATACAAATATAAATTACTTAAAACTGTATCTATTTCCTAACATGAACATCACCCCTTTGTCATGTGCCATTTCCACCAATAAGTGTAGATTATGGCCATGGTAGTGCTTTGTTTTTTTCTACAACAGCAATGTTATTGGTGACAGAGATGCTGACTGCTAACTGCACGTAATGTGGTCTAATAATAATACAATAATAATTAATAATCGCTTATTGTCACAACTAGTCTTCAATGAAGTTATTGTAAAAAGCCCCTAGTCGCCACATTCCACCGCCTGTTCAGGGAGGCCGGTACGGGAATTGAACCCACGCTGCTGGCCTTGTTCTGCATTACAAGCCAGCTGTTTAGCCCACTGTGCTAAACCAGCTCCTATTTTAATGTGAAAGAAATCCTGGCTAACAGCCCGCAAGGAAGCAATTGAAAACATTATCATCTGAATGGGGTACGAATTGTAGTGAGGTCTTGGGACTCCTCCAAGGCGTGCACTGACCAGTAGCCATATTTGGCATCGATCTTTGAGAAGAACTTTGCCCCTGCAAGTCTCGGAATTAACTCTTTCGAATGTGGAAATTTTGTCAGGGCAACATTTCAAAATCTGGACCGACTCCTCGAATAAGCATTCTGTCCATCCACAAGAGTCCAGACCCCTAATCCCATAACTTAGTCTGGACACTAAGGGGCAATTTAGCATAGCCAATCCACCGAACCAGCACATCATTGGACTATGGGAGGAAACCGGAGCACCCAGAGGAAACCCACACAGACATGGGGAGAATGTACAAAATCCACACAGTCATCCGAGTTGGGAATTGAACCCAGGCCCCTGGTGCTGTGAGGTAACAGTGCTAACCACTGTGCCACCCAATAGAATGCACAAGCTGAAGAAAAAGCACCCGCGAAGACATCAATCACCTCGATTGTCGTAGGATGGAGCACACGAAGGCCAAACGTAAACAGCACAGGATCCAGAGCGTCCCACCCACCCACCTCATCAAGCACCACCTGCCAAGCCTGTGGTAGAGACTGCGGATCCAGGATTAGACTTTTCAGCCACCACAGAACCCACCTCCCTGGAGTGGAAGCCTGTCATCTTTGATGCCAAGGGCCCGCCCAAGAACTACAACAGATAATGGGCTGCACGGTGGTACAGTGGTTAGCACTGCAGCCTCACCGAGCCAGGGGCCCGGGTTCAATTTCTGCCTTGGGTGACTGTCCGTGTGTGTGGAGTTTGAACTTTCTCCCCGTGTCTGCGTGGCTTTCTTCTGGATGCTCCGGTTTCCTCTCAAAGGCCATAAATGTGCAAGTTCGGTGGATTGGCCATGCTAAAATTGTCCCTTATTGACCAGAATTTAGTGGGGCGCCCTACTCCAGCAATTTGCAGGCCAGTGTGAACCGGAGCTAAATCTAGGGGTTGTTATTGAGGAATAGAAGGACACAACATGGACCAGAAGTAGGCCATTTGCTGCATTTTTATGGCTTGCATAACTGTTTGCAACACACCTGAATCAACTGTGATTAAATGAGGTTTCATCGCGTTACTTACCCCCCATGCTGCAGTCACAAATTAGCCATCCTCTTGACTCACTGCCTTCCTACACCAAGCGGAAAGCAAAAAGACTCAATTCCCAGTTGGGTCATGCTCAACATTTTTATATCTGGAAAAGAGAAATGTTCAAAGAAAATTAAAGAGCATATTGTCATGATATGCACTCATGCACATAATGATTACAGACAGGCAGTGACAGACACCCAGTACAACAAATCAACACACAGAACAGAACACAACCAATCACCAGGCAGAACACTAGAAGGTGGTCTCCCACTACAAAACACAAAGGCACCAACACTCTGCCTCTTTCCCACTGGTGTCAACTGTAGTGACAGTCAGGGTGTATATATCAGTTAGCACCTTCTACACGTGGCTCAGAGCTAGTCTGGTCTAGTTAGTTATAGTGAGCACGCTTAGATTAGTAGAGTGTCAAACCCACAGCGAACTGTGTGCACGACTTAACAAGTTCAATAAAACGTACTGAACTAACATCACAGTTTGGAGTCTACTTTCAAGTACAACTGCATCCAGTTGCAGTCCATGTTACCCCAGGGTGAATAACACGACATGGTACCAGCAGTCTACTATCTCTAAGTGGTTTACCTCGAGTGATTCCGTGATGACCAGCAAGTGCCTTCCAGCGACATGGAGAAGATCCAGGCCCCTCCACAGCTACGGATCTTCGGCAATCTCGGTGCCAACTGGCGGGTCTTCAAGCAAAGGTTCCTTCTCTACATTGAGGCCTCTGACCTCGAGGATGCGTCCGATGCCAGAAAGATCGCGCTGCTCCTAACAACTGTGGGGGACCAAGCCATCCAGATTTTCAACTCGCTTAATTTTACCGACGGCCAGGACAAGACCAAATTCAAGACCGTTTTGGAGAAGTTCGACAGTCACTGTGAAGTCGAAACAAACGAGACCTTTGAGCGCTATATCTTCCAGCAATGCCTACAGGGTAAGGATGAACCATTCCAATCCTTTCTAACTCATCCCCGTATATTAGCGCAGTCGTGCAATTATGGTGCGACCGCTGATTCCGTGATCGGGGATCAGATCGTGTTTGGGATGCACTCCAATTCCTTGTGGGAGCAACTCCTCAAAATTAAGCACATGACCCTGCCAGTCGCAATCGAGACACGTATAGTGCATGAGCATGCGAGAAATCGGTACTCCCGTTTCAAATCGGCAGAATACGAAAAACCTGCCTCCCCACGAGGTAGAGAGTGTACAGGCCATCGCCCGGATGCAGCCTCAGTATTGATGAAAGCGACCATTTGGCGCATTTTTCCCGGGGCCCCACGCATGCGCAACACGAACGGGAGAACGAAGCGGCTGAAAACCAAACTGCGCAGGTGCGAACATCGGCTGACTGCACTGCACATGCGCGACGACACACGGAGCATAACGACGTCAACATCATGACGTGCCCGAACTGCGGCACCGCCCACTTAAAGTAGCAGGCAGGCGATGTTTAAATTGTGAGAAGCCTGGACATTATGCAACCTTGTGCAGGTCTGCACCACCAGTCAAGGGCCAGTGATCCCAATTCCAATGCAAACGTGTTCGATGTGTGCAGCAAGGCTGGATTCTGATCCTGGTAGCACTACGGATCCAGAGGACGGCTGCCTGGAATCCACCTATCGCGTGGGCATCATCACTACATGTGAGTATGCCTCCTCAAATTCAGCAAGACGCCTATCTATCTTCAATGTGGATTCCACGGACGAATGGCGTGCTGTCATACAAGTAAATCAATGCAACATCCAGTTCAAGCTGGACACTGGTGCTTCTGCCAATCTCATCCTTCACTCAAGCTGATTTTGACCGCATTAAAAAGCAAATTCTTCCGCCAGCCTGCCAGCTCCTCGATTATATGCCATAACTGCACTAGGATCTTGTAATCTATTTGTCTCCAACAAGACTTAGTAATGGAGAGGGATAGGTGCGTGCACCAGGGCAAGGTTTACAATTAGAGGAAGGGTAAATACGATGTTGTCAGACAAGAATTGAAGTGCATAAGTTGGGAACATAGGCTGCCAGGGAAGGACACAAGTGAAATGTGGAACTTGTTCAAGGAACAGGTACTACGTGTCCTTGATATGTCTGTCCCTGTCAGGCAGGGAAGAAATGGTCGAGTGAGGGAACCATGGTTGACATGAGAGGTTGAATGTCTTGTTAAGAGGAAAAAGGAGACTTATGTAAGGCTGAGGAAACAAGGTTCAGACAGGGCGCAGGAGGGATACAAGATAGCCAGGAGGGAACTGAAGAAAGGAATTAGGAGAGCTAAGAGAGGGCATGAACAATCTTTGGCGGGTAGGATCAAGAAAACCCCAAGGCCTTTTACACATATGTGAGAAATATCAGAATGACTAGAGCGAGGGTAGGTCCGATCAAGGACAGTCGCGGTAGATTGTGTATTGAGTCTGAAGAGATAGGAGAGGTCTTGAATGAGTACTTTCCTTCTGTACTTTTCTCATTTACAAATGAGAGGGGCGATATTGTTGAAGAGGACAGTGTGAAACAGACTGGTAACTCGAGGAAATACTTGTTAGGAAGGAAGATGTGTTGGGCATTTTGAAAAACTTGAGGATAGACAAGTCCCTCGGGCCTGACGGGATATATCCAAGGATTCTATGGGAAGCAAGAGATGAAATTGCAGAGCCGTTGGCAATGATCTTTTCATCCTCACTGTCAACAGGGGTGGTACCAGGGGATTGGAGAGTGGCGAATGTCGTGCCCCTGTTCAAAAAAGGGACTAGGGATAACCCTGGGAATTACAGGCGAGTTAGTCTTACTTCAGTGGTAGGCAAAGTCATGGAAAGGGTACTGAAGGATAGGATTTCTGAGCATCTGGAAAGACACTGCTTGATTAGGGATAGTCAGCACGGATTTGTGAGGGGTAGGTCTTGCCTTACAAGTCTTATTGCATTCTTTGAGGAGGTGACCAAGCATGTGGATAAAGGTAAAGCAGTGGATGTAGTGTACATGGATTTTAGTAAGGCATTTGATAAGGTTCCCCATGGTAAGCTTATGCAGAAAGTAAGGAGGCATGGGATATTGGGAAATTTGGCAGGTTGGATAATGAACTGGCTAACCGATAGAAGTCAGAGAGTGGTGGTGGATGGCAAATATTCAGCCTGGATCCCAGTTACCAGTGGCGTACCGCAGGGATCAGTTCTGGGTCCTCTGCTGTTTGTGATTTTCATTAATGACTTGGATGAGGGAGTTGAAGGGTGGGTCAGTAAATTTGCAGACGATACGAAGATTGATGGAGTTGTGGATAGTGAGGAGGGCTGTTGTCGGCTGCAAAGAGACATAGATAGGATGCAGAGCTGGGCTGAGAAGTGGAAGATGGAGTTTAACCCTAAAAAGTGTGAGGTTGTCCATTTTGGAAGGACAAATATGAATGCGGAATACAGGGTTAACGGTAGAGTTCTTGGCAATGTGGAGGAGCAGAGAGATCTTGGGGTCTATGTTCATACATCTTTGAAAGTTGCCACTCAAGTGGATAGAGCTGTGAAGAAGGCCTATGGTGTGCTAGCGTTCATTAACAGAGGGATTGAATTTAAGAGCGGTGAGGTGATGATGCAGCTGTACAAAACTTTGGTAAGGCCACATTTGGAGTACTGTGTACAGTTCTGGTCGCCTCATTTTAGGAAGGATGTGGAAGCTTTGGAAGAGGTGCAAAGGAGATTTGCCAGGATGTTGCCTGGAATGGAGAGTAGGTCTTACGAGGAAAGTTTGAGGGTTCTAGGCCTTTTCTCATTAGAACGGAGAAGGATGAGGGGCGACTTGATAGAGGTTTATAAGATGATCAGGGGAATAGATAGAGTAGACAGTCAGAGACTTTTTCCCGGGTGGAACAAACCATTACAAGGGGACATAAATTTAAGGTGAATGGTGGAAGATATAGGAGGGATGTCAGAGGTAGGTTCTTTACCCAGAGAGTAGTGGGGGCATGGAATGCACTGCCTGTGGAAGTAGTTGAGTCGGAAACATTAGGGACCTTCAAGCAGCTATTGGATAGGTACATGGATTACGGTAGAATGATATAGTGTAGATTACTTTGTTCTTAAGGGCAGCACGGTGGCATTGTGGATAGCACAGTTGCTTTGCGGTTCCGGGATCCCAGGTTCGATTCCGGCTTGGTTCACTGTCTGTGCGGAGTCTGCGCATCCTCCCCGTGTGCGCGTGGGTTTCCTTCGGGTGCTCCGGTTTCCTCCCACAGTCCAAGGATGTGCAGGTTAGTTGGATTGGGCGTGATAAATTGCCCTTGGTGTCCAGAATTGCCCTTAGTGTTGGGTGGAGGTGTTGACCTTGGGTAGGGTGCTCTTTCCAGACTCAATGGGCCGAATGGCCTCCTTCTGCACTGTAAATTCAATGATAATCTATGATTAATCTAGGACAAAGGTTCGGCACAACACCGTGGGCTGAAGGGCCTGTTCTGTGCTGTATTTTTCTATGTTCTATGTTCTAAGACCATCAATGTCACACTGCGCTTCGAAATCGTCAAGCCTGATAAGGCATCCCTGCTTGGTGCCCATGCATGCAAGCTACTAAACCTCGTACAGCGAGTCCATGCCATGTCTTCTTCCAATGTGGATCTTCAGACTGACATTGATGACATCCTTGCTCAATATCCGGATGTGTTTGATGGAATCGGTACTCTGCCACACTGCTACAAGATCCTACTCCGGCCTGATGTCACGCCTGTAATCCATGCACCACGCCGGGTGCCGGCTCCTCTGAAGGAACGTTTAAAGGCACAGCTTCAGGAGCTCCAAGACCAGGACATTATTTCCAAAGTGACGGAACCGACTGACTGGGTCAGCTCGATGGTCTGTGTGAAGAAGCCCTCAGGAGAGTTGCGGATGTGCATAGATCCCAAAGATCTTAACCAGAACATAATGCGGGAACACTACCGGATCCCAAAGCGGGAGGAACTGACCAGTGAGATGGCACACACCAAATTCTTCACGAAGCTAGATGCATCGCGTGGTTTCTGGCAGATACAACTGGACGAGGTCAGCAGGAAGCTCTGCACGTTCAACACACCATTTGGCAGGTACTGTTATAACCGTATACCGTTCGGCATTGTTTCAGCCTCTGAAATCTTGCACAGGATCATGGAGCAGATGATGGAGGGCATTGAGGGTGTGCATGTCTACGTAGATGATGGAATCATATGGTCTACAGCCCCCGAGGAACACATATCTCGTCTCAAACAGGTCTTTCGACGTATCCATGCAAATGGCCTCAAGCTGAACAAGGCCAAGTGCTCCTTTGGCATGTCAAACATCAAGTTCTTGGGCAACCAGATATCCCAGCAGGGTGTGCGACCAGATTCAGACAAGGTCAAGGCCATTAACACCATGAAGACCCCGGAAGGCGGTACTACACTTCCTCGGAATGGTGAATTTCTTGGGAAAATTCATTCCCAACATGGCCTCACACACCACAGTTCTCAGGCATCTGGTGAAGAAGTCCACTGCATTCCAGTGGCTACCCACACATCAAGCAGAGTGGCTCGCGCTCAAAGCAAAGCTCACCACTGCTCCGGTACTAGCGTTTTTTGACCCGGACAGGGAAACAAAAATCTCCACGGACGGCATTGGTGCGGTGCTCCTCCAGAGGGATGATTCCTCGTCCTGGGCTCCAGTTGCTTATGCGTCAAGGGCCTTTTCTCCGACTGAACAGAGGTACGCCCAAATAGAAAAAGAGTGCCTGGGCCTCCTAACCGGCATTGTAAAGTTCCATGACTACGTCTATGGTCTACCTACATTCACAGTGGAGACTGACCACAGACCCTTGGTCCATATCATTCATAAGGACTTGAATGACATGACGCCCAGGTTTCAGCGCATTCTCCTTCGACTCCGAAGGTACGATTTTGAGTTAGTATACACACCTGGCAAGGAGCTGATAATTGTGGATGCCCTGTCACGCTCCATCACCTCGCCCTGTGAACAGGTTGACTTCATCCACTAGATTGAGGCACAGGTGCAGCTGTGTGCCAGCAACCTCACGGCCTCAGATGAAAGAGTGATCAGCATTCGTGAAGTGACTGCCAAAGACCCTCCTCTGCAGCGTGTAATGCACCACCTTGCAAATGGCTGGCAAAAAGGTCAATGCCCTCAGTTCTTGAATGTGAAGGACGACCTGACAGTTGTCGAAGGGATCCTCCTCAAGCTACATCGTATCGTTATTCCTTACAGTCTGCAGAGCTTAGTGCTCAAACAAATCCACAAGGGACACCTAGGTGTCGAAAAGTGTAGGCGCAGGGCCCGGCAGGCTGTCTGTTGGCCTGGAATCAGCCAGGACATATCCAACATGGTCCTCAATTGTGCGACCTGCCAGCGTTTCCAGCCTGCTCAAACAAAAGAAACACTCCAGCAACATGAGATTGTGACCTCTCCGTGGTCCAAGGTGGGAATCAACCTTTTTCATGCCAATGGGCGTGACTATGTGCTCATCATAGATTACTCTCAAATTACACGGAGTGTGAAGCTGTCAGACCTCACATGAAGGACAGTCAACAAGGCCTGCAAGGAGACATTTGCCAGGCATGGTATTTCACTCACTGTCATGAGTGACAATGGTTCCACAGCCAAGAGTGGTCCAATTTCACCAAGTCGTACCAATTCAACCACATCACCTCAAGGCCACACTACCCGCAGTCCAACGGGAAGGTTGAGAAAAGGGTCCATATAGTGAAGCAACTGCTCTGCAAGGCTGCGGACTCGGCCTCTGACTTCAACCTTGCGCTGTTGGCGTACAGGGCAACCCCCCTGTCCACCGGTATGTCTCCGACTCAACTCCTCATGAATAGAGACCTGCGGATGACTGTTCCAGCCAGACACTTATCAGACCTGGATCACCTCCCAGTGCTGCAAAGGGTACAGCAACTCAGGAACCGGCAAAAAGCTGACGTACGATGCTCATGCTACCGATTTGCCTGTGCTATCTCCGGAAAATACTGTTCGGATCAAGCTACCTGATGGAGGCTGGTCAGCTCCAGCTGTTGTTGTTCGACAGGCTGCTCCCAGATCGTTTGTAGTTCGTATGGCTGATGGCTCCATTGTCAGGCACAACAGAAGGGCGCTGCGCAAAGTTGCCTGCCCACCACCAGATCCTGCTTTTCCATATGTTGTCGTGCCTGCTCCGGACACCTCGCACCATGAGGCCACCAGTCTGGCAGCAATCCCGCCTGTCAAGGTGCCGTCGTCCCCACCTCCACATCTCAGGCGTTCGACAAGGATCAGACTCAAGCCCCAAAGATTGGACTTATAGACATTTATCTTGTAAATTTTGTTCTGTATCTGCCCACTAGACACCTCTTATGTATATATTCATCCACTCGCCATTTAATGTTAATAGTTCTATATAGTAAATACAGTCGCATGTGCTCCAAGCAACCAACATTTTTTTTAAAGAAAGGGGAGATGTCATGATATGCACTCATGCACATAATGAGATACAGACAGGCAGTGACAGTCACCCAGTACAGCCAATCAACACAAAGGACAGAACACAACCAATCACCAGGCAGAACACTAGAAGGTGGTCTACCACCAAAACACACAAGGCATCAACACTCTGCCTTTTTCCCACTGGTGACAACTGTAGTGACAGTCAGGGTGTATAAATCAGTTAGCACCTTCTACAGGTGGCTCAGAGCTAGTCTGGTCTAGTTAGTTAGTCAGCATGCTTAGGTTGGTAGAGTGTCAAACCCACAGCGAACTGTGTGCACTGCTTAACAAGTTCAATAAAGCATATTGAACTACATCAAAGTTTGGAGTCTACTTTCAAGTACAACTGCATCCAGTTGCAGTCCGTGTTACCCCAGGGTGAATAAAACAACACATATCTTATTTAATGTCCTGCTTATTTCTCTCCAGGGTTGTGCATGGCAGTGTCCTGGAGATTGATCTTGAATTCTCTGGAGATTCCAGACCAGTGCTGGGGGGTAGACAGCCTTAACTGTGTGCATCTTGGTTCTTTGTCGAGGTGTCCAATTAGTCCCAGACCCCTGCACTTTCCCCATAGGCCTGTACATTTTTTTTCCCTTCCAGCTCCTGTTTGAAAGTAATTATTGAATCTGCTTCCACCAGCCTTTCAGATTCCTCCAGTCTTTTTCTTAACTACTCAATTTAAGTCAGTGCCGTCTTGTCACTGACATTTCTGTTACCGGAAGCAGTGTCTCCTTATTTACTTCATCAAGAACCTTCATGTTTTTGAAAATATCTATCAAATCCCGAAAGTATATTCCCTTACTTTGTTAATGTTCTGGACAATATTCACGTCATGGTATCTTGGATAAGTGGTAGATACCTGTCTTTTGGATCAGATTTTAAACCGAGGCTCTCTCTGCCCTGTGGGGACGATGTAAACATGAATTTGTCCCTTCTCTTTCCATTTGTTCATTGAGGTACTGTTTCATTTGTTTTAGATTTCTAACATATGCAGTTGTTTGTTTTATTTCATTTCCAATATGAGCTGCATGGAGGAACTGAGACGGAACACGATAATAATAATCTCTAATAGTGTTACAAGTAGGCTTTGCATTAACATTGCAATGAAATTACCGTCAAAATCCCCCAGTCGCCACACTCCAGCGCCTGTTCGGGTACACAGAGGGAGAATTCAGAATGTCCAAATGACCTAACAGCACATCTTTTGGGACTTGCGAGAGGAAACTGGAGCACCCGGAGGAAACCCACGCATACACGGGGAGAACGTGCAGACGCCGCACAGACAGTGACCCAAGCCGGGTATCGAGCCCGGATCCCTGGTGCTGTGAAGCAACAGTACTAACCACTGTGCTACTATGCCGTTGATCTCTGTGACATGACTTCAGCTCCAATCTGGTGTTATGGGCCAGGGTTCAGAGAACCCTAAAGTGTATCATGGAGTTCACCTGACCACAACTTTTAATAGATTGTAGTATGGTAAGCACACGGCCCACTCTACAGGTGTGGTACAGCAGAAATGGAGATGTATTTTTAAAAACAAAACAATGTTTATTCTATGAACTCAAGTTAACCTTTTTAAAACATACAGTGAACATCTTAGCAACCATTAATTCAAATACAACCCCCCAAAGGCTACAACACTAAGTAATCCTTTAAGCTTCCCTTTTAACATCCATACAAATTAAAAACAAAACCTTTAGCAGAAGCACATCAGGTTAAAGTCACTACTGAAAACATTTATAATTCTGAATTCACCAAATGATCAAGAGATAGTCTTTTGATGGCAGAGAGAACAGCAGTACACCTGCTTGGTCTGGCTTCAGCTCCAACACTGAAAACTGATAGACAGCCCAGTTCCACCCACTCTCTGACATCGCTGCAGTAACAAACACCCATTTCTTAAAGGTACTCTCACTACAGATATTTATATACACACCCATTTATAAACTCCCATTTCTTAAAGGTACTCTCACATGACACTGGAAAGATTGAATGAACACAATCACGGCTGGTTCTTGGGGTCTTATGTGCAAAATGGTTTTGGCAGCCTTGCTTCCAACTTAAAATTGAACATATGTGGCGGGATTCTGTGAACCTGAGGCTAAGTGTTGACCCTGTCGGAAATGCCTACAGGGGAGCAGTACGGCACTGGAGTGGCCCACGCCACTCCAGCTGCTGATCCCGGCGTGAACTGGGCGCTGCGTGGTCCGCGCATGCGCAGTGGCACCGGCGCCACTCCGCATGTGGTTCCCTTCAATGCGCCGGCCCCGACGCAACATGGCGCAGGACTGCAGGGGCCGGCGCGGAAGAAACGAGGCCCCCAGCCACAGAGGCCGGCCCACCGACCTGTGGGCCCCGATCGCGGGCCAGGCCACATCGGAGGCCCAACCCGGGGTCGGAACCCGACCCCCCCCCCCCGCCAGCAGGCCGCCCCCCGACCCTTCCACACCGAGGTCTCGCCGGCTAAGAGCAGGTGTGGACAGCGCCGCCAGGCCTTGGCGTTTTTATGACGGCCGCTCGGCCCATCCCAGGCCAAGGATCGGCGGCCTGGCTGCATAGAGCGGCCCCCGACTGGCGACGCGCCAACCAGGATGGCGCCAATGGTGCCAATTCAATCACGTGCCCGCATCAGGGTGGCGTGGCGCGATCCGCGCCGTTCGCGGGGATTTTCCAGCCCAGCCCCGGGCTGAGAGAATCCCACCCATGTTGTGTGGGTGCTGGAAAACTGAATTAAAAATAGAAAATGTTGGAAGTGCTCAGCAAATCAGGCACTATGTCTGAAAGGAGCTGTTTTCCAAACTTTTTTTCCCAGGATCCACGCCGGCCGACCTTCGTGACCCACGCCGGCCGACCTTCACAACACACCATTTTCGCTTAGCTTTAATGCGACAGGTGAGCCTGTTTGGTCCTCACGAGCTCACCTGCTTTGTCATTCAATGTTACATTTCTACTAAGGACGAGTTACGTTCTCGCTAAAGAGGTTTGTCCTCGAACTCAACATGCTTCAAATGCCTGCAAAGTTTTGAGGGTTTTAAACTTTAATTTTTCTGAATTTCCCTGCATATAACACACATGAGCTTTGTATCCTGATTTGCGTTGGCACAATTAACAAAGGCATTCTTTAAGAATTTATCTTTATACTGTTTTATTCACAATTTTGGTTTCTTCTTAGTAGGCTGTTCACCAGAGGGTCTGTATACATTTCACACCAGCAGTGTCCTGTTCTGCTGTGGACTCTCCTGAGCATCTCTCTCCAGAAGATTCAGTGGGGAGATACTGGCTTGTTTGTGTCACTAGCCCTCTCTTCCTTATAACAAAATAATCAATATTCAGTTCTTCATAGTCCTGTCGCAGCTAGAAAATGGAAGAATCGCTCCTCGATTATTTTATGCCAAAAGCACGGCCAGACAGGGCGTGTGACATCAGTGTATGTGCCGAGCTCGTGACCGCCTTTCTGCCGCCACATGGTTCGCATTTAAAACCCAGTCACGGGTGGCATTCTCAACTTCAAAGCTGGTCACGGCTGGCATTCTTAAAAGCCGCTCGTGGCCATTGTGCGCTTCTCCCGCGATCGGGAATGCTGCGACGGATCGCTCTGCGACCCTTACAAAACCCATATGCGACCCACCCACGGTGGCAATCCACAGATTGAAAAGCTCTGTTTTAGATGATGACTTTTTTCTGAGAATTGGGAAACATTTAAGGTGTAACAGATTTTAAGTAAGTATAGAGCCTGGGAAAGGGAGCACTATAGTAGTTTGATCTCTCCTCGATTTCCCCCAGTCACAGATCTTCAGTATTGTCATCACACTTTTTCTGACTCTGTACTTGCTTAAAATTCTTACAGTTCTGATGAAAATTCAAAGACTGGGAAGGTTAACTGTGTTCCTCTCTCCACTGATGCTGCCTGACCTGTTGAGAGTCTTACAGCGTTTTTGGCTGTTTGCTATGACTTCAGCCCGTTTGTTCCAGACCAATCTCTTCCTCATGGTGTGGGAAGGGGGGAGGAGGACCACGTTTATCAAACGGGGTTGCTAGCCTTGCCATTGAAATGGCACTAAACACATCGGAAAGTCTTGTCTGTGATGACTTTGTGGGAAAATGACAGATGACACAGATGGTTTGTGGTCATCCCCAATGAAAAAACAAATCAGAAAGCACATTTGGCCTATCATGCTGGTACTATCTCTTTGAAGGAACAGTCCAATTAGTCCCACTCCCTTGACCTTTCTACATAGCAGCCATGTAATTATTTTCTTTTCTTTTGTACAAATAAGAATTCTTCTTTTGCCACAGTTTCTGGGTAGAAATTCAAAAACAACAGTAATTTATAAAGAACCTTTATCATAATCCCAGTAACCCTCTTTCCTGCTTTAAGTTACTCCATAAAGCCTATGTTCTTGACGAAGCTTTTGGTTATCTGCCCAATATTTCCTTCTATTATTGGGTGCCAAATTTCACTTCCTAACAGTCCATTGAAGTGCCTTTGGATGTTAAAGGTGCTATATAAACACACATTGCTGGTGTTGTTATTAAATGTCCTAAAGTTCACACGATTATTATCAGAAGACATTTGACACCTAGATGATGCCCAATCATGTTCATCAGAACGTTTTGCTTTCATTCTTTCTCTCCTAATCTTCTCCCATCTTCTCTCCCTTCATCCTACCTCCCATCTGCCTTGTTTGCAGATGAATTCTATTAGCTACACTGAACCTGTTCCAAGTGATCGCTGGTCGCTTGTGAGCTTTGACAGTGAATGTTGGTAGGTTATTCCAAATGCAATTGCAAACCATTAGTGCTGAGCCAGTTCACGTAACAATAGTCTTTGAAACAACTCAGCTTCAGTTAGGGCTCTCCTTCATCTCCCCTTCCACTGTAAGCAGTAGGAATGAAGTTGGGAATCTTTTGAAATCCTTACCCCAGAATGCCATGGATGCTTTGAGTCAATCAGGCTGGTCAAGTCTGAGATTGATATAATTTTTTTTAACATTAGAGGAACGAAGGGATATGGAATGAGGTGCTTACAGGAATGAAGGGTTATAGGGCTGACCTCCTTACAGGAATAAAGGGATATGGGGATGAGGTGCTTACAGGAATGAAGGGTTATAGGGCTGACCTCCTTACAGGAATAAAGGGATATGGGGATGAGGTGCTTACAGGAATAAAGGGATATGGGGATGAGGTGTTTACAGGAATAAAGGGATATAGGGATGCTTTGTCTGCGCCATCCGTCTCTAGGTGCAGGAATGACTAAGTCTAAGGATGATGGAGATCAGATGGAAGATTAACCATGATCCTGTTGAAGGGCAGTGCAGGGTTATAGAGGCGTTATGACGTATCTCCAGCCCAATCTTTTGCTCCTTTGGAAGATAGGAACATAATATTTGAGTCAGTGAGATCGGGGAGGCAATATAAATCAGTTGGAACAAGTGAACTTTGCCACAGGAGGTGTCACTCTATCCAGGCCTCGCAGCATCCTGTAAGTTTCAACAAGATCCCCCCTCATCCTTCTAAACTCCAACGAGTACAGACCCAGAGTCCTCAACCGCTCCTCATACAACAAGCTCTTCATTCCAGGGATCATTCTTGTGAACCTCCTCTGGACATTTTCCCAGTCCAGCACATCCTTCCTTACATACGTGGCCCAAAACTGCTCACAATATTCCAAATGGGGTCTGACCAGAGCCTTATGAAGCCTCAGAAGTACATCCCTGCTCTTGTATTCTAACCCTCTTGACATGAATGCTAACATTGCATTTGCCTTCTTAAGTGCTGACTGAACCTGCACGTTAACCTTAAGAGAATCTTGAACAAGGACTCCCAAGTTCCTTTGTGCTACTGATTTCCTAAGCATGTCCCCATTTAGAAAATAGTCCATGCCTGCATCCCTCCTTCCAAAGTACATAACCTCACACTTTTCCACATTGTATTCCACCTGCCACTTCTTTGCCCACTCTCCCAGACCCCCACTTCCTCAATACTACCTGTCCCTGTACAGATCTTTGTATCGTCTGCAAACTTAGCAACAGTGCCTTTAGCTCCTTCTTCCAGATCATTAATGTATATTGTGAAAAGTTGTGGTCCCAGCACCGACCCCTGAGGCACACCACTCGTCACCGGCTGCTAGTCCCTCATCCCAGAACCTTCTCTGAACTGCTTCTAATGCAATTCAACCTTTTTTCAAAGGAGATAAAGACTATACACAGTATTCCCGACGTGATCTCGCCAATGCAATAGCCAGTACAGCTGCAGAAAATCTTCTCACTATTCCATTCCCCTTGTAGTAAATGCCAACATGCGATTTGCCTTCCTAATCACTAGCTGTAACCTTTTGTGATTCATGTATTAGAAATGTACCAGTCTCTCTCCATTGTCTCTCTCCATTCTTCTGGCCAGAGTGGACAAGGTCACATTTCCCCATACAGTACATGATTTTCCATTATTTGCCCTGTCACTTAACCTTGCTGTCTATATCCTTTTGCAGACTCTCTTCCAATACTTTATATTACCAAAACTTTACAGTAATCTAGCAGAATACTGGTTTTGTTGTGATACAGTCCATTAAACGCAAGTTCGATAGAATGATTTTGTGTTTGTCAGTCAGATTCTGAATGCATGGGTATCTGCCCCTTCTACCTTTACAAAAGTTCCCATTTAAGATGAGTTGTGACTGTTTCATTATTCCACTTTGTCTCTATATTGCAACGTAAATGTATCATACTCACAGGGGTGTGTATAGAGCGTGTTATAACCTGCCTGCTTACCATTGGCTGGGGACTAATGACAATCCCACAATCCTGTGGGAGTATGAGCTTCCCTAATGAGGGGGGCAGAGAAACCATTAGTAAACTCCAAGTATAAATAAAGCTGGCCAGTTTAGGAACCATCAGGAAGGAGTGTGCAGCAAGGGAAGTTGCTGCTGCTGTTATATATATGTTATTGTAAATAAATGTTATTACTTTGTATCCTTAAAACTCGTGCTGGATTCTTCGTGGCCCTCACAAAACTGGCGATGAGGGTTAAAGTGAATAGCTGTCTACACTGCTGAAGCCACCTCCCTGGATTTTTGTTGGATACAGGTTGGAAGTTGTTTTCTATTATACCATGTCTCTGTGCGGACGTTTGGATGTTTTTGATGCTGCGCTGGAAAGCTGGAACCAGTACGCACAACGGATTCGTTACTATTTCCGGGCAAACAATATCACCGAAAATGAGCGCCAGGTGGTCATATTGCTCACCGCCTGCGGCCCGCATACGTTTGGGGTGATTAGGAGCCTTACGTACCCAGCTGCGCCGGACACCAAAACGTTTGATGAACTTGTGAATTTAGTGGGGCAACATTTTAACCCAACCCCGTCCATGATAGTCCAGTGTTACCAGTTTAATACCGCTGAGAGGACCCCTGGAGAATCCCTTGCCGATTTTCTATCCAGGCTACGCAGGATTGCGGAGTACAGTGACTATGGTGAGACCTTGTCAGAAATGTTACGCGACCGTTTGGTTTGCGGTATTAACAATGCGGCCACCCAAAGAAAGTTGTTAGCTGTGCCAACATTGACTTTTCAACAGGCAATTCAAATAGTATTGTCCCGAGAGAGCGCAGAACGAGGAGTGCAGGAGCAACAGGGAATGGAAGTGCATGCCTTGGGGCGCAACCCCTTCCGTCCGAAAACGTCCCCCCGCACTCCTGCGGTACCTTGGGCGAGGCGACGTCCGGACCGACGACAGTGGCCATCGGACATTCCTCCCCGAAGGGAGCCTTCTCCAGAACCAATGGATGAGGAGCCATGTCCGTGTCAAACTTGTAGGCGCCGACCCCATCGCGGACACCGGTCCTGGGGGTGCCGTTGTTCCGACCGAAACTGGGACCAGCCCAGAGGCCGTAACTGGGACCAGCCCAGGGGTCTTACCTTCCATGTGGATGAACCTGCGGCAACTACTCCTGAGGACGTGGAGACGGAGGACGACTGCCTGCAGCTACATTGTGTGGCAGCTCCCCGTGTGGCCCCCATTAAGGTGACAGTACGGGTCAATGGTCACCCGCTTGAGATGGAGTTGGACACTGGCGCAGCGGTCTCCGTGATCACCCAGAGGACATTCGGCCGCATCAAGCTGGGTACACAGACCCTTACATTAACTCACAGGCCAGGTTGGCCACCTACACGGGGGAACCACTGGACATTGCAGGAACTACAATGACCCCTGTAGTTTATGGATACCAGGAGGGGCGTTTCCCACTTATCATGGTGCCCAGCCTGTTGGGTCGGGACTGGTTGCGCCATTTGCGGTTGCAATGGCAGCACATCCGCCAAACAGTTTCTGAAGGGTTGACTGAGGTGCTAGGACAATACCCAGATGTATTCCAGCTGGTTTGGGGAAAATAAAAGGGGCCGTAGCCCGTATCCAAGTCGAACCACGAGCCACGGCGCGCTATTTTATGAATAGTGAGTAGTGAGGCCGTGGAATGCCCTACCTGCTACAGTAGTGAACTCGCCAACATTGAGGGCATTTAAAAGTTTATTGGATAAACATATGGATGATAATGGCATAGTGTAGGTTAGATGGCTTTTGTTTCGGTGCAACATCGTGGGCCGAAGGGCCTGTACTGCGCTGTATTGTTCTATGTTCTATGTTCTATATTTCCGAGCGCGCCCAGTGCCTTACGCCTTGCTCGAGAAGGTAGACGGGGAGCTCACTCGTTTGGAGAGTTTGGGTATTATCAGGCCCGTCCATTTTGCTGACTGGACAGCACCAATTGTACCTGTAATGAAGCCAGATGCCACAGTTCGCTTGTGTGGCGACTATAAACTTACAGTGAATAGGGCTTCCCGACTCGACCGATATCCAATGCCTCGCATAGAGGATCTCTACGCGAAGCTTGCAAGCGGACTCTCCTTCATAAAATTAGATATGAGTCACGCCTACCTACAGTTTGAACTGGACCTTGCCTCCCGACCATATGTAACGATTAATACACACCAGGGCCTGTATGAATATACATGGTTGTCCTTTGGAGTATCCTCTGCCTGCGCTATTTTTCAACGTGTTATGGGAGGGCATTTTGAGAGGTTTACCACGTGTTGCTGTCGACTTAGATGACATTTTGATTACAGGGACGTCTGAGCAGGAACATTTGGAAAATCTGGAGGCTGTCCTTAGACACTTTTCGGAGGCTGGAGTCCGTTTACGTCGCAAAGGAAGTAGTCTACCGAGATTATCGGGTGCACCGCAAAGGTTCGCACCCCGTCGCAGAGAACGTGCGTGCGATTCAACAGGCCCCCGCCCCGACTGACACTTCGCATCTTCGTTCTTTTCCATGTCTCGTAAACTATTACGGGAAGTTCCTCCCCAATCTGGCAACTACGCTGGCCCCGTTGCACCTTCTGCTAAAGAAAAATCACACCTGGGTTTGGGGTCAGTCGCAAGAAACCACTTTCCGGCGGGTAAAGCAACAATTGTCGTCGTCTGGGTTACTAACCCACTATGATCCTAGAAAGCCTTTGCTCATCACATGTGATGCATCCCCGTATGGTATTGGGGCCGTCCTGTCCCACAAGATGGAGAATGGGGCCGAGCGACCGATAGCTTTCGCCTCCCACACATTGACTGCAGCGGAGAAAAAGTACGCGCAGATCGAGAAGGAGGGCCTGGCAGTGGTATTTGCGGTGAAACGCTTCCACCAGTACGTGTGTGGCTGCCATTTCACTATCGTGACTGATCATAAGCCTCTGCTGGGACTTTTCAGAGAGGATAAGCAAATGCCGACGCACTGAGCCAATTGCCTTTATCGACCGGCCCCATGACGACCCTCACGACCGGTGAGGTGGTTGCAACCCTAGATTTTATGGACACCTTGCCTGTCACGGCATCACAGATCCGTGAGTGGACCCAGACGGAGCCAGTCCTGTCAAAGGTTCGGCACATATTCCTGTATGGTGGGCAGCATAGACAGCTCCCAGGCGAGTTGCGGGCATTTTCCTCCAAGCTGTCAGAATTCAGCGTGGAAGACGGCATCCTCTTGTGGGGGACGCGTGTGATTGTCCCGGAAAAAGGCCAGGAGCTGATACTTAAGAGACTTGCACAATGGGCATCCAGGTGTGACCAAAATGAAAATGTTGGCCCGGAGTTATGTCTGGTGGCCCGGCCTCGACACCGACATTGAGAAGGTGGCCGAAAACTGCTCCATTTGTCAGGAGCATCAGAAGCTTCCGCCGGCAGCTCCCCTACATCACTGGGAATGGCCAGGGCGGCCTTGGGCACGCTTGCATGCAGATTTCGCAGGCCCTTTTCAAGGATCCATGTTCCTTCTATTAATCGACGCCCAGTCTAAATGGCTAGAGGTGCATAAGATGCAGGGGACAACATCCTGCGCAACAATTGAAAAGATGCGTTTGTCCTTTAGCACGCAAGGCCTCCCCGAGGTGCTGATCACGGATAACGGCACTCGATTCACGAGTGAGGAGTTTGCGAGGTTCATGAAGATGAACGGCATACGCCATATCCGCACTGCCCCTTACCACCCAGCTTCAAATGGGTTGGCAGACATTCAAAAGAGGACTAAAGAAGCTGTCTTTCAGATCAATGGACACGAGACTGGCTCGCTTTTTGTTTACATATAGGACCACCCCCCATGCGGTGACTGGGGTAGCTCCCGCAGAACTCCTAATGGGCCGGAGACTTCGCACCCGCCTTAGTATGGTTTTCCCGGACATTGGCGCAAAAGTACGCCGCACACAAGAACGGCAGGGACAGGTATTTTCTTGGCACCGGCCGATTCGGCAGTTTGCGCCCGGTGACCCAGTGTTCGTTCGGAATTTTGCTGGTGGTGCCCAGTGGGTTCCTGGTGTAATCTTTCGCCAAACGGGCCCTTTTTCTTACCAGGTGCCAGCCCAGGGTTGTCTCCAGCGCAAACATGTAGACCACGTTCGGTCCAGAAGACTATGCCCTCCAAAGATTCCCCGCCCCCGGAGCTCATTTCTACAGCCGCAGAGACCAGAGACAAGGGAAGGTAGTCCTCACAATCTTCCACTGGTGCCTCACTCAAAGCCTGCGCAGGTCGTTACAGAACCGAATGTAGATAGAGACGCTGACATGACGGAGGCAGCAGACTCTGACTCTGAGATGGAGACACAGGACGCATCAGAGGGGGAATCCTCGGGTCCACGGGCCGTGGATGTACAACCGTTACGCCGTTCATCACAGAAGCGCCGGTCTCTGTCTCGTTACACGCCACCTGATCCAGCGCCGCGTGCAAATGGTGTCCGGCCCGCGGCAAAACGAGTCCGACGCTCTCCTTCGCCAGGGTCTTCGGTGGATTCCTTGGACTTTGGGGGGGAGGGATGTTATAACCTGCCTGCTTACCATTGGCTGGGGACTAATGACAATCCCACAATCCTGTGGGAGTATGAGCTTCCCCAATGAGGGTGGCGGAGAAACCATTAGTAAACTCCAAGTATAAATAAAGCTGTCCAGTGTGCAGCAAGGGAAGTTGCTGCTGCTATTATATATATATATATATATATATATATATATGTTATTGTAAATAAATGTTATTACTTTGTATCCTTAAAACTCATACTGGATTCTTCTTGGCCCTCACAAAAGAGTGCCATCCATTGTCCGATAATCACATGCAGTGTTGCACCCAGAACCCAATGTGTTCTGTGCCCTTTGGCAACTTCAAGATTAATTGAGCAACGTTTTGCACAATATTACCGAGTGTCACCTGCACCACTCATTATGGATGCACTTTGTTTTCTCCGTGTGCTTGGGGCTGTTTAATTGTTTCTGCCTAATTGTTGCTGCCTTTTCCTGGCAAGAGTGGGTTGCTCTGTCTGAGGCAGAAACAAATCCCAGTATCATTGGGAAGCTATGTCAGCACAGACCAACCCAGAAGCCATTAAATAGGTGCTTATGTCTGTAACCGGAAGACATCACCACAGGTGAGAAAAGTTCGAAAAGCCTATTTGGCTGTCTAATGCACATGAAGAGTAGGTATCAGTGCCTGCCTGGCACCCCAGGAGTGTTGCAATATCCACCCGAGGAATAGTTTGCAGAGCGGGTAAACAGTTTCACTTAATTGCAACAGTGCACGCTTGATTCACTGAAGTGAGTTTGCATCACTTAACTACCCAGTATCTTTCAGTGTGCTGAACAGCTGTAGGTGCTTAACATTAGCACAGCAGAGGAAGGGCTTCAATACTGCAGCCGAATCCTTAAATCCTGAGTGCAAGCACAATGGAGAAAAGACACAGAGATGCTTTTTGAGATGACAGAAGTAAACATAGAAGCAGGAGGAGGCCATTCGGCCCTTCGAGTCTGCTCCGCCATTTATTGGTCAATTGATCATCCAACCCTGCTCCCGCTTTCTCGCCATATCTTTGGATCCCTTTAGCCCCAAGACCTGGAACTAACTCCTCCTTGAAAACATACAATGTTTTGGCTTCAACTAATTTCTGTGGTAGCTCACCACTCTCTGGGTGAAGAAATGTCACTCCTAAACGGTCTATTCTGTAGCTTCAGACTGTGACCCCTAGTTCTGGACTGTCCCACAATTGGAAACATCCTCCATCTATCCGACCTAGTATTGTTAGAATTTTATAGGTTTCTATGAGATCCCCCCTCATTCTTATGAACTCCAGCGAATACAATCCTAACCAATTCAATCTCTCCTCATACGTCAGTCCCGCCATCCCAGGAATCAGTCTGGTAAACCTTCTCTGCACTCCATCTACAGAAAGATCATCCTGCCACAAATAAGGAGACCAAAACTGCACACAATATTCCACGCCTGTTTTTTCCTGTATAATTGCATCAGCACTTTTCTGCTCCTTTACTCGAATCCTCTCAATATGAAGGCCAACATGCCGTTTGCCTTCTTCACCGCCTGTTGCACTTGCGTGCTTACCTTCAGCAGCTGGTGTACAAGGACATCCAGGTCTCATTGCACGCTCCCTTCTCTCAGTCTGTAGCCATTCAGATAATAATCTTCCTTCCTGTTTTTGCTACAGAAGTAGATAACCTCACATTTATCCAGATAATACTGCATCTTCCATGCATTTGCCCACTCACGCAAATTGTCCAAGGCACACTGAAACATAGAACATAGAACAGTACAGCACAGTACAGGCCCACGATGTTGTGCCGACCATTTATCCTAATCTAAGATCAACCTAACCTACACCCCTTCAATTTACTGCTGTCCATATGCCTGTCTAAGAGTCTCTTAAATGTCCCTAATGACCCTGACTCCACCACCTCTGCTGGCAGTGCATTCCACACACCCACCACTCTCTCTGTAAAGAACCTACCTCTGACATCTCCCCCATACCTTCCTCCAATCACCTTAAAATTATGTCCCCTCGTGACAGTCATTTCCACCCTGGGGAAAAGTCTCTGGCTATCCACTCTATCCATGCCTCTCATCACCTTGTACACCTCTATCAAGTCACCTCTCTGCCTTCTCCCCAGTGAGAAAAGCCCTAGCTCACTCAACCTTTCTTCATAAGACATGCCTTCCAGTCCAGGCAGCAATCTGGTAAATCTCCTCTGTACCCATTCCAAAGCATCCACATCCTTCCTATAATGAGGCGACCAGAACTGGACACAATATTCCAAGTGTGGTCGAACCAGGGTTTTATAAAGCTGCAGCAAAACCTCGCAGCTCTTCAACTCAATCCCCCTGTTAATGAAAGCCAACACACCATACGCCTTCTTAACAACCCTATCAACCTGGGTGGCAACTTTGAGGGATCTATGAATGTGGACCCCAAGATCCCTCTGTTCGTCCACACTTCCAAGAATCCTGCCTCTAACCCTGTATTCAGCATTCAAATTCGACATTCCAAAATTAATCACTTCACATTTAGCAAGGTTCTCCATCTGCCACTTCTCAGCCCAGCTCTGCATCCTGTCAATGTCCTGTTGTAACCTGCAACAACACTATCTACAACTCCCCCAACCTTCGTGTCATCGGCAAACTTACTAACCCACCCTTCCACTTCCTCATCCAAGTCATTTATAAAAATCACAAAGAGCAGAGGTCCCAGAACAGATCCTTGCGAGACACCACTGGTCACTGACCTCCAGGCGGAATACTTTCCATCCACTACCACTCACTGTCTTCTTTCGGCCAGCCAATTCTGTTTCCAGACATCCAAATTTCCCTGTATCCCATGACCCCTAACTTTCTGAATGAGCTTACCATGGGAAACCTTATCAAATGCCTTACTGAAATCCAAAGACACCACATCCACTGCCCGATCTTCACAAATGTGTCTCGTCACATCCTCAAAGAATTCAATGAGGCTTGTGAGGCATGACCTGCCCCTCACAAAGCCATGCTGATTATCTTTAATCAAACAATCGGCGGAATTCTCCGACCCCCCCCCGCCGAGTCGCAGAATCTGTGCGGCGCCGCGCGAATCGTGCCACACTGCCCCGACGTAATTCTCCGCTGTGCGGAGAAGCAGCGAGATCGGCGCTGGCGTGGTCAGCGCAGCGCCAGTTGGGGTATGCGCCGACTCTCCAGCCTGGGCCAGCATGGGCCGGCGCTCCGATTCTCCGGCCCAGATGGGCCGAGCGGCCGTCATCAAAACGCCGAGTCCCACCGGCGCCGTTCTAACATCCGCTGAGCCGGCGGGACCTCGACGTTGAAGGGTCCGGGGGTGGCCTGTTGGGGGGGAGGGCGTGTTCGACCCCGGGGGGGGGGGGGGGCTCCATAGTGGCCTGACCCGTGATCAGGGCCCACCGATTGGCGGGCCGGTTTCTCTGCCCCCGGGCCTGCTTTCCTCCGCACCGGCTCCGGTCGCCCTGCGCCATTTGGCGTCGGGGCCGGCACGGGGAAGAAGGCCACTGCGCATGCGCTAGTTGGCGCCCGCCCAACTGCGCATGCGCGGACCCCGCAGTGCCGGGTTCAGGCCGAGATCGGCAGCTGGAGCGGCGTAGGCCACTCCAGCGCCGTCCTAGCCCCTTGTGGGCCACAGAACGGGGTCCCGGAACGGGCGCCGATGCCGGAGTAAGACACTCCCGTTTTTACTCCGGTGTCGGCACTTAGCTGCCCGATGGGAGAAACCCGCCCTATGGGGTGATTCTCTAATATTGGGCCCTCGTGTTCGCGTTTCACAATGGCGCGAACCGGGCCCGGGCACAACGGATTCTGGTCCTCACAGGGCGCTGGAGTGGTTCACGCCACTCCAGCCTCCTTACGTGGCGCCAAATGGGGCCACGCCAACCTGCGCATGCGTAGGGGACTTCTTACAGGCGTCAGCTCCGACCCAACGTGGGGTCGGTGTTCAGGGGCCGGCCGTGCCAGAAAGTAGCCCGGGAGGGGAGAGGCCGGCCCATCGATCGGTGGGCCCCAATCGCGGGCCTGAAACCCATCGGAGGCCCCCCCGGTGTAGGAGCTCCAGTCCCCCCCCCCCCCCACAGGCCGACCCCGACCATTCCCGCAGAGTTCCCGCCGGCAGCGACCAGGGGTGATTGGCGCCGGTGGGACTCTGTCGTATCGGTGCAGCCGCTCGGCCCATTTGGGCCGGAGAATCGGCAACCCCGCGGCCGGCGCCACGCCAATGCGCTGGCAAATGGCGCCATCGTGGCGCGGTTGCGCCGATTCTCCGGCCCGGCACGGGGCTTGGAGAATTGCCCCCTATGTTTTTCTAAATAATCATAAATTCTATCTCTCAGAATTATTTCCAATATTTTGCTCACCACAGACGTAAGACTGATGGGTCTGTAATTCCCAGGGATTTCTCTATTCCCTTTCTTGAACAGGGGAACAACATTCGCCTCACTCCATTCATCCGGTACTACTCCAGTGGAGAGTGAAGATGCAAAGATCATCGCCAACGGCGCAGCAATCTCCTCCCTCGCTTCCCATAGTAACCTTGGGTATATCCCATCAGGCCCAGGGGACTTATCTATCCTGATCATAGAAGTTTACAGCATGGAAACAGGCCCTTCGGCCCAACCAGTCCATGCCGCCCAGTTTTTACCATTAAGCTAGTCCCAGTTGCCCGCACTTGGCCCATAACCCTCTATACCAATCTTACCCATGTAACTATCTAAATGTTTTTTAAAAGACACAATTGTACCCGCCTCTACTACTACCTCTGGCTGCCCATTCCAGACACTCACTACCCTCTGAGTGAAGAAATTGCCCCTCTGGGCCCTTCTGAATCTCTCCCCTCTCACTTTAAACCTATGCCCTCTAGTTTTAGACTCCCCTACCTTTGGAAAAAGATGTTGACTATCTACCTTATCTATGCCCCTCATTATTTTATAGACCTCTATAAGATCACCCCTAAGCCTCCTACGCTCCAGGGAAAAAAGTCCCAGTCTATCCAGCCTCTCCTTATAACTCAAACCATCAAGTCCCGGCAACATCCTAGTAAATCTTTTCTGCACTCTTTCCAGTTTAATAATATCCTTTCTATAATAGGGTGACCAGAACTGCACACAGTATTCCAAGTGTGGCCGTACCAATGTCTTGTACAACTTCAACAAGACGTCCCAACTCCTGTATTCAATGTTCTGACCAATGAAACCAAGCATGCCGAATGCCTTCTTCACCACCCTGTCCACCTGCGACTCCACCTTCAAGGAGCTATGAACCTGTACTCCTAGATCTCTTTGTTCTATAACTCTCCCCAACGCCATACCATTAACTGAGTAGGTCCTGGCCTGATTCGATCTGCCAAAATGCATCACCTCACATTTATCTAAATTAAACTCCATCTGCCATTCGTCGGCCCACTGGCCTAATTGATCAAGATCCCGTTGCAATCCTAGATAACCTGATGCTTTTCAAAATTTCTAGCCCCTCCTCCTTCTTAATATCAACCTATTTTTGTCTATTAACCTGGTTCACACTGTTCTCATGAGCAACAAGGTCCCTCTCTCTAGTGAATACTGAAGCAAAATATTCATTTCGGGCCTCTCCCATCTCTTCAGACTCGAGGCACAAGTTCCCTCCACAATCCCTGATCGGCCCTACTCTCACTCTTATTTCTCACATAAATGTAGTACGCCTTGGGGTTTTCCCTAATCCTTCCGGCCACGGCTTTCTCATGCCCCCTTCTAGCTCTCATCAGTCCATTTTTGAGTTCCTTCCTGTCTACCTTGTAACCCTTTAGAGCCGTGTCAGATCCGTGCTTCGTCAACCTTACGTAAGCTTCCTTCTTCCTCTTGACGAGAAGCTCCACTTCTCTTGCCATCCAAGGCTCCTTCATCTTACCATTCCTTCCTCGTCTCAGTGGGACAAAACTATCCAGCACTCGCAGCAAGTGCTCCTTAAACAACCCCCACATTACTGATGTGCATTTCCCCAGGAACAATTGTTCCCACTTTATGCTCCTCAGCTCCTGTCTAATAGCAGTATAATTTCCCCTCCCCCAATTAAATACCTTCCAATATTGTCTGTTCCTGTCCCTCTCCATGACTCTGGTAAAGGCCGAGGAGTTGTGGTCACTGTCACTGAAATGCTCTCCCACCGGGACATCTGACACCTGGCCTGGTTCGTTGCCGAGCACCAAGTCCAATATAGCCTTCCCCCTAGTCGGCCTATCTACATATTGAGTCAGGAATCCTTCCTGTACACACCTGACAAAATCTGCTCCATCCAAACCATTTGCACTAAGGAGGTTCCAGTCAATATTAGGGAAGTTGAAGTTACCCATGACGACAACTCTGTTACTTCTGCACTTTTCCAAAATCTGCCGCCCAATCTGTTCCTCTATCTATCTGCTGCTTTTGGGGGTTCTATCGAAAACTCCCAAGAAAGTGACTTCCACCCATATTGACTTAGTCGACAAACTCTCCTCAACTACCTCCTTTTCTGCAGCTGTGGTGCACTCCCTAATTAACAGTGCCACTTTTACCTCCCTCCCTATTCTTTTGAAAACATCTAAACCCCGGAACATCTAACAACCATTCCTGACCCTGTGAAATCCATGTCTCCGTAATGGCCACGACATCGTAGTTCCAAGTACTGATCCATACTCGAAGTTCATCTCCCTTATTCCTGATACTCCTTGCATTGAAACAGATATACTTTAACCCATTCCACTGAGTGCAACTTTGCCCGATCAACTGTCTATCCTTCCTCACAGACTTGCTGCATACTATTTCTGCCTGTTAAACAGCTACCCTATCCTCTGAGCCATAGCTCTGGTTCCCATTCCCTGGCCAAACTAGTTTAAACCCTCCCGAAGAGCTCGAGAAAACTTCCCACCCAGGATATTGGTGCCCCTACAGTTTAGGTGCAATCCGTCCTTCATGTACAGGTCCCACCTTCCCCAGAAGATATCCCAATGATCCACATATCTGAAGCCTTCCCTCCTGCACCAGCCCTGTAGCCGCGTGGTCAGCTGCACTCACACTCTGTTCCTTGCCTCACTTGCACGTGGCACCGGTAGCAATCCTGAGATCACTACTCTACTTGTCCTGCTCTTTAGCTTCCAACCTAACTCTCAAAAATCACTTTTTAGATCCTCATCCATTTTCTTAGCTATGTTGTTGGTGCCTATGTGCACCACGACCTCTGGTTGCGTACCTTCCCCCTTAAGAATCCTGTGGACTCGATCCGAGACATCCCTGGCCATGGCAACCAGAAGGCAACATACCTTCGAGGAGTCTTGTTCGCGACCACAGAATCTCCTATCCAGTCCCCTAACCATTGAGTCTCCTATTACGATTGCTTTTCTATTCTCCCCCCCTTCCCTTCTGAGCCACAGAGCCAGGCTCAGTGCCAGAGACCTGGCCGCTAGGGCCTTCCCCCAGTAGGTCATCCCTCCCAACAACATCCAAAACGATATACTTGTTTTGAAGGGGAACGGCCACAAGGGATCCCTGCACTGTCTGCTCGTTTGTTTTCCTTCCCCTGACTGTAACCCAGCTACTCTTGCCCTGTACCTTGGGTGTGGCTACCTCCCTGTAACTCTTCTCTCTGACCCCCTCTGCCTCCCAGATGATCCGAAGTACACCCAGCTCCAGCTTCAGTTCCCTAACGCGGTCTCTGAGGAGCTGGAGTTGGGTGCACTTCCCGCAGGTGTAGTCAGTGGGGACACCCACATCCTACAGGAGGAGCATGCAAATGCCCTAGTCTCCATTCCTTCTGATCTGAATTCACAAAGAAATTTAAAGGGGGGAAAAAAAGAAAAGATTAAACACCCCGTTAGGCCCTATATAAAAAAAAAATATATCTATATAGTTGCTATTCTCCAAGTGAACCCTGTAAAATTGGTGACTCTGCGAAATGATACAATGATAGCTTGCTACCCCCCAAAAACAAAACAAACACAAAAAAAAATTTAAAATTTAAAATTAAAAAACCCCAAAACAAACAACTTTTACCTTACAGAATGTAGCTGCCCTGTGAACCAGCTGGGACTCCGCCCTCCGACTCTGCTCCCAGTCAGCTGCACTCTCTCTAAACTCCCGGCTCCCTTCACTCAATTCAATGGAATTGCGGATAGCGATGAGGACTGTCGGAGGATACAGCAGGATTTAGATTGTCTGGAGACTTGGGCGGAGAGATGGCAGATGGAGTTTAATCCGGACAAATGTGAGGTAATGCATTTTGGAAGGTCTAATGCAGGTAAGGAATATACAGTGAATGGTAGAACCCTCAAGAGTATTGAAAGTCAAAGAGATCTAGGAGTACAGGTCCACAGGTCATTGAAAGGGGCAACACAGGTGGAGAAGGTAGTCAAGAAGGCATACGGCATGCTTGCCTTCATTGGCCGGGGCATTGAGTATAAGAATTGGCAAGTCATGTTGCAGCTGTATAGAACCTTAGTTAGGCCACACTTGGAGTATAGTGTTCAATTCTGGTTGCCACGCTACCAGAAGGATGTGGAGGCTTTAGAGAGGGTGCAGAAGAGATTTACCAGAATGTTGCCTGGTATGGAGGGCATTAGCTATGAGGGGCGGTTGAATAAACTCGGTTTGTTCTCACTGGAACGAAGGAGGTTGAGGGGAGACCTGATAGAGGTATACAAAATTATGAGGGGCATAGACAGAGTGGATAGTCAGAGGCTTTTCCCCAGGGTAGAGGGGTCAATTACTAGGGGGCATAGGTTTAAGGTGAGAGGGGCAAGGTTTAGAGTAGATGTACGAGGCAAGTTTTTTACGCAGAGGGTAGTGGGTGCCTGGAACTCGCTACCGGAGGAGGTAGTGGAAGCAGGGACGATAGGGACATTTAAGGGGCATCTTGACAAATATATGAATAGGATGGAAATAGAAGGATACGGACCCAGGAAGTGTAGAAGATTGTAGTTTAGTCGGGCAGCATGGTCGGCACGGGCTTGGAGGGCCGAAGGGCCTGTTCCTGTGCTGTACATTTCTTTGTTCTTTGTTGTTCACGCTCATTCAGTAAGTGTAGGAAACAAAATGGAAAGAGCGCCTTGCTCCCTCCTCACCTAACTCCCTCAGTCACCAAACTCTCACTATAGCACTCAAATACACCAAACTTCAGCACTCCCTCAGTCACCAAACTCTCACTATAGCCCTCAAATGCACCAAACTTCAGCACTCCCTCAGTCACCAAACTCTCACTATAGCACTCAAAATGCACCCAAATTCAGCACTCCCTCAGTCACCAAACTCTCACCACAGCACTCAAATGCACCCAAGTTCAGCACTCAGTGCAAACAAAGTCAGCACTGTAAGCTGGCTCACCTATATACTGTCTGACTCTGGCCTCTGAAAACTGGTCCAATTCAATTAACTAAATAACAAGCTCCAGCTGCAAGTAGAACCTTTGTTTAAACTTACTTTCTTCTCAACCCAAATAGCAACTTTTCAGTTAATTAACTAAATAAAAGAAAGACTGGACTTTTGGTAAAAAATGAACCCTTAATATCCCTCAGTCACCAAACTCACTGTAGCACTCAAATGCACCCACATTGAGCACTCAACACATCTTTGCGTTCTCCTGACAGCTCACCTTCCCACCCAGCTTTGTGTCATCTGCAAATCTGGAGATATCATATTTTGTTCCCGCATCTAAATTATTAATATACAGTGTGAATTGCTGGGGTCCTAGCACTGATCCATATGGTACCTCGCTCGTCACTGCCTGCCATTTGGAAAAAGTCCCATTTATCCAAACTCTTTGTTCCCTCTCTGCCAACCAGTTTTCTATCCATCTTAATAAACTACCCCCAATCACATGCGCTTTAATTTTATACACTAATCTCTGATGTACAATCTTGTTGAAAGCCTTCTGAAAGTCTAAATAAACCACATTGACTGACTCCCCCTCATCAACTTCAGTAATTATATCTTCAAAAAATTCCAGTAGGTTTGTCAAGCATGATTTCCCTTGCTTAAATACATGCCGACGCTGTCCATTCCTGCCACTGTTTTCCAAGTGCTCTGGTGTTAAGTCTTTTACAATGGCTTCCAGCATTTTCCCCAATACCGATGTTAGACTGACTGGTCTATATATCCCTTTTTCCCTCTACCTCCTTTTTAAACAGAGGGGTTACATTAGCTACCCTCCAATCCGTAGGAGTTGTTTCAGAGTCCAAAGAATCTTGGAAGGTGACCACCAATGCATCCACTATTTCCAAGGCTACTTCCTTTAGTACTCTGGGATGTAAATTAACAGGCCCTTAGGATTTATCGGCCTTCAATCCCATCAATTATCATAAGACCATAAGACATAGGAGCAGAATTAGGCCTCTCAGCCCTTCAAGTCTGCTCCGCCGTTCAATCAGGGCTGATATTTTTCTCATTCCCATTCTCCTGCCTTCTCCCCATAACCCCTGATCCCCTTATTGATCAAAAACCTATCTTTCTCTGTGTGGTAGGCTATATTAGGGGTATCGCTGTACCGAGGTGGGATGTAGCTTATACTGTAGTATGAGTGGTAGAACCGGTGCACACCACCGCAGCCCCCTTCCCAGGAGGATCCGTCCTCCCACTGGCCCCATCCGGATGCGATGAAGCTGAAGACGACAGGCTCCCAGAGCCACCGATGCCCGAGCGGACGCCAGTATCACCGCCTTGACTGCAACGATAGCAGAGGATGACCTGGGCCCCCACCGGCTGATAGTTTCATTGTAAAATGAACTTGTAAATAATTGTCTGTAAATATGTGTATTGCATGTAAAGGCACCGAAGGGTACGGCTAAAACCTCTACCACTGTAAAAGCAAGGCTACCACCCCCACCGGACTCTTTTTTAAACAGGGAGTGAATGTGGTAGACTATATTAGGGGTATCGCGGTACCTAGGTGGGATGTACCTTATACTGTAGTATGAGTGGTAGAACCTGTCTGCTGGTTCCGCCCAGCAGGCGGAGCATAAGAGTCTGTGTTTCACCCACAGCAGTCATTCTGTACCGGAGCTGCTGGGGTAACTACTTGTTCATTAAAGCCTTCAATTGGACTACAATCTCGCTTCCGTACTGATTGATCATGCATCATCCTGTCTTAAAGACACTCAGTGATTTGGCCTCCACAGCCTTCTGCGGCAAAGAGTTCCACAGATTCACCACAATCTGGCTGAAGGAATTCCGCCTCATCTCTGTTTTAAAGGATCGCTCCTTTAGTCTGAGATTGTGCCCTCTGCTTCTAGTTTTTCCTACAAGTGGAAACATCCTCTCCACATCCACTCTATGCAAGTCTCGCAAGGAAAATACCCTGGCCGGGATCTCCGAGCTCACGCCAGGTCGGAGAATCGGCAGTCACGCCGGAAATTCCTGCCACGCCGCTCCGACGCCGGGATGCGATTCTCCGGTGACCGGATAATCGGCGGCAGACGCGCGCGGTCGAGGCGACGCCGGTCGAGTTCCCGCCAAGTTCCGGTGACCGGAGTCATGCACGCACGGTCAAAGCGGCACCGATAGCGGTCGCCCGGCCGAGTTCCCGGCATGGTTCCAACCTGGTACCACCCGGCGGGTGCTCGGACCCGCGGCCGCGGTGGCTGACCTGGTGGGGGGGGGGGGGCGGGGGATCAGACTCCGGGGAGGCCTGCAGGATGACCAGGCCTGCGATTGGGGGCTACCAATTGGCGGGCGCGTGCGATCTGGAGGGAGCCTACCTACTTCCGCGCGGGCCCGCTGTGTGGCTCTGCCATGATGCGCCGTGCCGGCACAGAAACGGCCACCACGCGCATGCTCAGGGCCGCGTATCGGTGCCAGAGCAGTGCGCAGCACTCCAGAACCGTGCTGGCCTCCTGTGGTCCACTGAATCGCTGGCCCAAGAGGCCCATTGCCGCCAGCGTGAAACACTCCGGTGTTTACGCCAGCGTCAACACTTGGCCGGATTGTGGAGAATCCCGGCCCCTGTTATTTCCTTTGTTGCAGCAAAGAGAAATGTTTTGGAGGTGCCCACACTCTGGATACTTGTGAAACACGATGAGAGGTTTATTAAGGTTGTTGCTCATACAATCAAGATGGTGATCTGCCCAAAGCCCACTTTGCTGATGTCACTACACATCACGTGATGTATAACCAGCAAGATTGTATTGCCAGATTCATAACACCTTGGATTGGATTTTGTTTATTGTCACATGTACTGAGGTACAATGAAAAGTATTTTTCTGCGAGCAGCTCAACAGATCATTAAGTACATGAAAAGAAAAGAAAATAACAGAAAATACATAATAGGGCAACACAAGCTACACAATGTAACTAGATAACACTGGCAATGGGTGAAGCATACAGGGTGTAGTGTTAATGAGGTCAGTCCATAAGAGGGTCGTTTAGGAGTCTGGTAACAGCGGGGAAGAAGCTGTTTTTGAACCTGTTTGTGCGTGTTCTCAGACTTTTGTATCTCCTACCCGATGGGAGAAGTTGGAAGAGGGAGTAGGCCGGGTGGCAGGGGTCTTTGATTATGCTCCCTGCTTTCCCCAAGCAGCGGGTGGTGTAGATGGAGTTAATGGATGGGAGACAGGTTTGTGTGATGGACTGGGTGGTGTTCACGACTCTCTGAAGTTTCTTGCGGTCCTGGGCCGAGCAGTTGTCATGCCAGGTTGTGATGCAGCCTGATAGGATGCTTTCTATGGTGCATCTGTAAAAGTTGGTAAGGGTTAATGTGGACATGCCGAATTTCCTTAGTTTCCTGAGGAAGTATAGGCGCTGTTGTGCTTTCTTGGTGGTAGCACCGACGTGGGTGGACCAGGACAGATTTTTGGAGATGTGTACCCCTAGGAATTTGAAATTGCTCACCATCTCCACCTCGGCCCCGTTGATGCTGACAGGGATGTGTACAGTACTTTGCTTTCTGAAGTCAATCACCAGCTCTTTAGTTTTGCTGGCATTGAGGGAGAGATTGTTGTCGCTGCACCACTCCATTAGGTTCTCAATCTCCCTCCTGTATTCTGATTTGTCGTTATTCGAGATCCAGCCCACTATCGTCATATCGTCAGCAAACTTGTAGATGGAGTTGGAACCAAATTTTGCCACACAGTCGTGTGTGTACAGGGAGTACAGTAGGGGGTGAAGTACGCAGCCTTGCGGGGCCACGGTATTGAGGACTATTGTGGGAGGTGTTTTTGCTTATTCTTACTGACTGGTCTGTGGGTCAGAAAGTTGAGGATCCAGTTGCAGAGTGAGGAGCCAAGTCCTAGGTTTTGGAGCTTTGTTATGAGCTTGGCTGGGATTATGGTATTGAAGGCGGCGCTATAGTCAATAAATAGGAGTCTGATGTAGGAGTCCTTGTTGTCGAAATGCTCTCGGGATGAGTGTAGGGCCAGGGAGATCTCATCCTCACCTCACCCTCTTTACTTCATTAGAGCAAAGACAATAATTTAGAGTTATAAAAGAGATCTCCTGAGACGTTATTTCTATATAGTTAAGCGTAATCTTAGCCAACCATGCTCTGCCAAATAAAAGAGGAAAATTTTCATGGACAACGTGAAGAGACAACTTCCCCGTCTGCCCATTAGAACATAGAACAGACAGTGCAGAAGGAGGCCATTCGGCTCATCGAGTCTACACCGACCCACTTCCACCCTATCCCCGTAATCCAATAACCCCTCCTAACCTTTTGGACACTAAGGGCAAATTAGCATGGCCAATCCACTGAACCGCATGCCTTTGGACTTCTACTTTCACCGTAATGCATCCTTTTAATGGTACAACCTCTTCAGTCTACATCCTTTAGATCACATTTGATGGATTTCAACGCAGTTGCTTCAGCTTTTGATGATAAATTGTCACAGGTATTAGCGATACTGCGGAACACGTATCCACTTCCATTTTAACTTCCATGACCTTCAAGATTTGGATATGCCCAGAGACGTTGTTGGTCAGCCTATATTGCCATGGCACCTAGTTTAATCTTTTGCATTAGCTCATTTTCTCTGTCTTTTATATGATCTTGAGCATCATCCACTAATTTGCATATGCAACTAAATTGTTTACTTGTATTGTTCTTATTGAACTTTCTTAGTTTAGGAAATGTTTTCTGAGTTCAACACGCCTTGCAATCTGGCCATTCTTACAACCGATCATGCATGCATTTGATTTACTCCAGCATTTCCCCCCTAAGTGTCCAACCTAAGTACAACGGTGACTTTTGCAGCCTTATTCCGTGAGGTATCCATTTTGTGGATCAGTCCCTATCTGCAAAGCTTCTCTCGTTGCAAACTCCATAGATGTGGCAGCTTCCACAGCAGCTTTAAGTTTAATCACTTATAATAAGCAGTTTCTGCTGAATTCCTTCACTGTGGAACCCACAAACCAGCCTGTCTCGAAAAGTATCATCCAGTGTTGTACCAAATTCATATCTAGCTAATCTTCGTAAAGATGCTATGAACTGCAAGGTGGTTTCACCTTCTTCCTGGCTACGTTGATGGAACCAAAATCTTTCTGCAGTCAATAATGGTTTGGGAGAGACATGACCTTCAAAGATTTTCATTATTTTACTCTTCTGGTTTTGCTGGGTGAACAAGATTCTGTAGGACCATAAATGTTTTACAGCCAACTAAGCTGTGAAATATTGCGACCTTGCCTCTGGTATCTGATTAGTTATTAAAAACAATTGGAATCTTTCTTTATATGAATTCCATGTTTCATAATCCTCATCAAATGTGCCCATGGCTCCTGTTTCTACTGCCACTTATGGATCCTAGCTCCGAGGGTTGACATTTCCTCCCTTCTAACTGTGTTGGTAAATATTGCACAAACTATCTCTTGAACAAGCATTGAAGCAATCGTTAACCTTTGATGTCTGAGTATTTCAACTTTTCTCCAAATACTGGCCCGAGCAGAGTTGACAGACTTTGAAATCCCCGTTACCCACAACCCCTGTAGCTTCGCCACGTGCAAGGTCCCTGCAGCCCAGATCCCACTCAATTCAATGCCAGCATGTCTTTCCTGACTGTCGGTCGTCTTACCCACAGCAGCTATCGAAAACTTTTGTTAAATCTTCACTTCGGTGACAGTGCATCCCCTGATGACTGTGCATGTCCGGTCCCAAAAAATCTTCTGTTGCACCCGATCGCATCCCACAATTAATCGACTAAAGCCTTCTTTCCAGCGATTTTTCTGCCACAATTTTATGTACCTTCATTACTGCAGAGAGAAAACAACCTGGATTCTTGTAGAACATGATGAATGCTTTATTAGGGGTGTTGCTCAATATAGTCAAAGATGGTGATCTGCCCAAAGCCCGCGCAAACTCTCTGAAGACATCACTGCACATCACGTGACCCAGAACCAGCAAGAATGTATTCCCAGATACATAATATTCCCCAATACCATTTCCCGACGAATACTGATTTCCTTCAGCTCCTTCCTGTCATAAAACCCTGTGTTCCTCAACATTTCTGGTATGTTGGGCGGGATTCTCCGAAATGGAGGCAGAGTGTCCGCGCCATCGTGAATGCCATCACGTTTTGCACCGGGCGTGGGCACTACCGATGGGGGCCAGCACAGCACTAGAGCGGTTCACGCCGCTCCAGCCTCCCTTCCCGGTGCCAACTGGGCACCGCGCCAACCCGCACATGCGCAGTGGCGCTGCGCCAACACACAAATGCGCAGGGGACTTCCTCAACACGCCGGCCCCGACGCAACATGGCGTGGGGGTTCAGGGGCCGGCCGCGTAATAAAATAGGGCCGGGGCTGGAGAAGCCGGCCCGCCGATCAGTGGGCCCCGATCGCGGGCCAGACCCCATCGGAGGCCCCCCCGGTGAAGAAGCCCCCATCCCCCCCCCCTCCCCCCATAGGCTGCCCCCCGACCCTCCGCACAGAGTTGCCGCCAGCTGCAAGCAGGTATGAACGGCGTCGGCGGGACTCTGCCAAACGCGCCGGCGCAAATGGCGCCGATTCTCCGCCCCTCGGGGAGGCGTGGCGCGGTTGCGGCGATTCTTCGGCCCGGCGCGGGACTCGGAGAATCCCGACCCCAATTTGTGTCCTCCTTTGTGAAGACAGGACCAAAGGATGTATTCAGTTGGTCAGCCATTTCTTTGTTCCCCATTATAAATTCCCCTATTTCTGACATCTGTCTTCATCATCGTTCAGGGGAGGCAGTGGTGTAGTGGCATTATCGCTGGACTGGTAATCCTGAGACCCAGAGCCATTCTCTGGCGACCCAGGCTTGAATCCCGCCATAGCAGATGGTGAAATTTGAATTCAATTAAAAAAATCTGGAACTTAAATTCAAAGATGACCATGAAACCATTGTCAATTGTCCTAAAACCCCATCTGGTTCACTAATGTCCTTCACGGAAGGAAATCTGTCATCCTTACCTGGTCTGGCCTACATGTGACTCCAGACCCACAGCAATGTAGTTGACTCTTAAATGGATGGGCAGTAAACGCTGACCCAGCCAGCGACACCCACATCCCATGAACGGATAAACAAAATCAATCTTTTTCATTTCACATAACGAGACAAACGTTTACAGTCAGTTTTCATGTTCCCTGCAAGCTTACTCTATTTTCCCTTTCTGAATCAATCCCTTTGTCCCTTTTGCTGAATTCTAAACTGCTCCCAATCCTCAGATCTGCTGTTTATCCTGGCCCATAACTATCCCTCTTTGAAGATTTGCTATTTCCTATCCACCATCATCCTTTAAAGAAACATAATCATAGGCAGTTCACACCTCATACCATTGTAGTTTCCTTTATTTAGATGCAGGACTCTTGGCTCAGAATCAACTACGTCACAAGGGCTGCCTTGGCTTTATTGAATTAAGCCTGGCCCTTGGCCAAATCTGCCCTAATGTCTTGGTCTATCCTGATCGAGTGTCCCTCCCAATTTCAGAACTTTGTCTGTCTGGCCCAGTTTAGCATTCTTTCCCAGTCCTGGTACTGGGGCATCTTCGTGATGAAGGTCCTCTGTTGTTCCCCAGCTTTGGGGTTTGGCTGGAGAGACATGTGGGCTCTATTTACTTCTCGCGACTTGGGGAAGCTGTCTCTTCTCAACAGGTTACCCAGCATTTCGGCCACATATTCCATGGGGTTCCTGTCCTCGGTTCCCTTTGGTAGGTCCACTATTCAGAGGTTCTGGCGCCTCAATTGATTTTCCTAGTCCTCGACCTTTGCCCTCAGCGTCCCTTGCGTCACCACCAATCTTGCCACTTCCGTCTCTAGTGCAGCAAACTGTCACAAGGTTGAGGCCTTCTCTAGCTCCCTTATCATTGTGTTCTGGGTCTACAGCCGCCTTTCTACCTTTTCCAGAGCCACCTGCAGGGTGATCAGCGCCTCTGCCACTACCACCTTGACCATTGCCCTCATTTCCATCTTCATGGCCTCCTTGAGCTCCTGGAGTTCCTGTGTGAGGAACTCTCTCCATTCATTTGTCGGATGTGGGGTGGGGGGAGCTCTGCCTCATTCAGGTGTGGCTGGGGCCTCACCTCATTCCTTCTCTCCAAGCTTTTGCTCCTTTTTCCGTATTTTCTGCCCCTGGAGTTGCTGCTGCTTGGCATGTCTTATCCTGATGGTGTTGAAGTACTTATTGAAGTGTCGTCGATCTTGCAATGTAAGAGGCACTGATGTCACTTTATGCAAGTGCGCTCCAACACACAGCAATGTGACAATGACCGGATCATCTGTTTTTGTGTGGAGGGACAAATGTTGACCTGTTCACCAAATCGAACTGCTCTACCCTCCTTTGAAAATTGTCATGGGATTGTGATGGAGCAGATGGTTTACTTGAAGAGACAACACCAAATTAAAGAAGTGACAATCAGTTTTATAATGGCTCAGAGTTCACTGTTGTCAACGTGCTACAAGGGGCTGCTTTAGCACAGTGGGCTAAACAGCTGGCTTCTAATTCAGAACAAGGAAGCAGCGCGGGTTCAATTCCCCTACCGGCTTCCCCGAACATGTCCAGCTCCCTCTTGAATATATCCAACGAACTGGCCCCAACAGCTTTCTGTGGGAGAGAATTCCACAAGGTCTCAACTCTCTGAGTTAATTAGAGATATTAATTAGAGATAGTATAACAGCTGCAGAAAGGCAGTTCAAGGAGTATCACCCTATTGAGGTAGTATGGGTTGAAGTCAGAAATAGGAAAGGAGCAGTCACCTTGTTAGGAGTTTTCTATAGGCCCCCCAATAGTAGCAGAGATGTGGAGGAACAGATTGGGAAACAGATTTTGGAAAGGTGCAGAAGTCATAGGGTAGTAGTCATGGGCGACTTTAACTTCCCACATATTGAGTGGAAACTCTTTAGATCAAATAGTTTGGATGGGGTGGTGTTTGTGCAGTGTGTCCAGGAAGCTTTTCTAACACAGTATGTAGATTGTCCGACCAGAGGAGGGGCAATATTGGATTTAGTACTGGGTAATGAGCCAGGGCAAGTGATAGATTTTTTAGTGGGGGAGCATTTTGGAGATAGTGACCACAATTCTGTGACTTTCACTTTAGTAATGGAGAGGGATAGGTACGTGCAACAGGGCAAGGTTTACAATTGGGGGAAGGGTAAATATGATGTTGTCAGACAAGAATTGAAGTACATAAGTTGGGAACATAGGCTGGCAGGGAAGGACACAAGTGAAATGTGGAACTTGTTCAAGGAACAGGTGCTACGTGTCCTTGATATGTATGTCCCTGTCAGGCAGGGAAGAGATGGTCGAGTGAGGGAACCATGGTTGACAAGAGAGGTTGAATGTCTTGTTAAGAGGAAAAAGGTGACTTATGTAAGGCTGAGGAAACAAGGTTTAGACAGGGCATTGGAGGGATACAAGATAGCCAGGAGGGAACTGAAGAAAGGGATTAGGAGAGCTAAGAGAGGGCATGAACAATCTTTGGCGGGTAGGATCAAGGAAACCCCCAAGGCCTTTTACACATATGTGAGAAATATGAGAATGACTAGAGCGAGGGTAGGTCCGATCAAGGACAGAAGCGGGAGATTGTGTATTGAGTCTGAAGAGATAGGAGAGGTCTTGAACGAGTACTTTTCTTCTGTATTTACAAATGAGAGGGGCGATATTGTTGGAGAGGACAGTGTGAAACAGATTGGTAAGCTCGAGGAAATACTTGTTAGGAAGGAAGATGTGTTGGGCATTTTGAAAAACTTGAGGATAGACAAGTCCCCCGGGCCTGACGGGATATATCCAAGGATTCTATGGGAAGCAAGAGATGAAATTGCAGAGCCGTTGGCAATGATCTTTTCGTCCTCACTGTCAACAGGGGTGGTACCAGGGGATTGGAGAGTGGCGAATGTCGTGCCCCTGTTCAAAAAAGGGACTAGGGATAACCCTGGGAATTACAGGCCAGTTAGTCTTACTTCGGTGGTAGGCAAAGTAATGGAAAGGGTACTGAAGGATAGGATTTCTGAGCATCTGCAAAGACACTGCTTGATTAGGGATAGTCAGCACGGATTTGTGAGGGGTAGGTCTTGCCTTACAAATCTTATTGAATTCTTTGAGGAGGTGACCAAGCATGTGGATGAAGGTGAAGCAGTGGATGTAGTGTACATGGATTTTAGTAAGGCATTTGATAAAGTTCCCCATGGTAGGCTTATGCAGAAAGTAAGGAGGCATGGGATAGTGGGAAATTTGGCCAGTTGGATAACGAACTGGCTAACCGATAGAAGTCAGAGAGTGGTGGTGGATGGCAAATATTCAGCCTGGATCCCAGTTACCAGTGGCGTAGTGCAGGGATCAGTTCTGAGTCCTCTGCTGTTTGTGATTTTCATTAATGACTTGGATGAGGGAGTTGAAGGGTGGGTCAGTAAATTTGCAGACGATACGAAGATTGGTGGAGTTGTGGATAGTAAGGAGGGCTGTTGTCGGCTGCAAAGAGACATAGATAGGATGCAGAGCTGGGCTGAGAAGTGGCAAATGGAGTTTAACCCTGAAAAGTGTGAGGTTGTCCATTTTGGAAGGACAAATATGAATGCGGAATACAGGGTTAACGGTAGAGTTCTTGGCAATGTGGAGGAGCAGAGAGATCTTGGGGTCTATGTTCATACATCTTTGAAAGTTGCCACTCAAGTGGATAGAGCTGTGAAGAAGGCCTATGGTGTGCTCGCGTTCATTAACAGAGGGATTGAATTTAAGAGCCGTGAGGTGATGATGCAGCTGTACAAAACTTTGGTAAGGCCACATTTGGAGTACTGTGTACAATTCTGGTCGCCTCATTTTAGGAAGGATGTGGAAGCTTTGGAAAAGGTGCAAAGAAGATTTACCAGGATGTTGCCTGGAATGGAGAGTAGGTCTTACGAGGAAAGGTTGCGGGTGCTAGGCCTTTTCTCATTAGAACGGAGAAGGATGAGGGGCGACTTGATAGAGGTTTATAAGATGATCAGGGGAATAGATAGAGTAGACAGTCAGATACTTTTTCCCCGGGTGGAACAAACCATTACAAGGAGACATAAATTTAAAGTGAAAGGTGGAAGATATAGGAGGGATATCAGAGGTAGGTTCTTTACCCAGAGAGTAGTGGGGGCATGGAATGCACTGCCTGTGGAAGTAGTTGAGTCGGAAACATTAGGGACCTTCAAGCAGCTATTGGATAGGTACATGGATTACAGTAAAATGATATAGTGTAGATTTATTTGTTCTCAAGGGCAGCACGGTAGCATTGTGGATAGCACAATTGCTTCACAGCTCCAGGGTCCCAGGTTCGATTCCGGCTTGGGTCACTGTCTGTGCGGAGTCTGCACGTCCTCCCCGTGTCTGCGTGGGTTTCCTCCGGGTGCTCCGGTTTCCTCCCACAGTCCAAAGATGTGCGGGTTAGGTGAATTGGCCAATGATAAATTGCCCTTAATGTCCAAATTGCCCTTGGTGTTGGGTGAAGGTGTTGAGTTTGGGTAGGGTGCTCTTTCCAAGAGCCGGTGCAGACTCAAAGGGCCGAATGGCCTCCTTCTGCACTGTAAATTAAATGATAATCTATGATTAATCTAGGACAAAGGTTCGGCCCAACATCGTGGGCCGAAGGGCCTGTTCTGTGCTGTATTTTCTATGTTCTATGTTCTGAGAGAAGAAGTTCTTCCTCATCTCAGTGCTGAATGGCTTATCCTTTATTCTTTGGCTGTGACCACTAGTTCTGGATGTCCCCAACTTCGGGAACATTCTTCCCGCATCTAGTCTGTCCAGTCCCATCAGTGTTTTGTGTGTTTCGAAGAGATCCCCTCTCATTATTCTAAACTCCAGTGAGTACAAGCCCAGTCGATCCAGTCTTTCTTCATATGTCAGTCGTGCCATCCCGGGAATTAGTCTGGTGAACCTTCGTTGGGCACCTTCAATCGCAAATATGTCCTTCCTCAAACTAGTAGACCAAGGCCTGTATAACTGCAGCAAGACATCCCTACTCCTATTCACAAATCCTCTCACTATGAAGGCCAGCATGCCATTAGCTTTCCTCACTGCCTGCTGTACCTGCATGCCAACCTTCATCGACTGTTCCACCATGGCACCCAGGTCTTGTTGCACTTCCCCTTTTCCTAACTGGTAGCATTCAGATAATAATCTGTCTTCCTGTTTTTGCCACCAAAGTGAATAACCTCACATTTATCCACATTATATTGCATTTGCCAAGTATTTGCCCACTCAGCCAGCCTGTCCATGTCACCCTGCAGCCTCTTTGCATTCTCCTCACAGCACACACTGCCACCCAGCTAAGTGTTGCTTGCAAACTTGGAGACACTGCATGCAATTCCTTCGTCCGAATCATTAATATATATTGTGAACAGCTGGGGTCCCAGCACTGAATCCTGCTGTACACAACTAGTCACTGCCTGCCACTCCCGTACCAGCCTCGCTGAACAGCCGCTGGAATGTGGCAACTGGGGGCTTTTCACAGTAACTTCATTGAAGCCTACTTGTGACAATAAGCGATTATTATCATTACAAAGCTTATTATTCTTTAATTATGTCTTTTTATTACATCGATCTTGCATTCCTAATTTCAATTAGCTTGGTTCAAATAGGTCAGTTTGGGATAAACCTGAACTGGATTGTCAGCGTTGATTGTATCTACAAATCTTTGTAGTGAGATTCAGTGAGATTGCTATCACTGAGCGACGGCTCATGCCAGTGATATCGGACAGATAACAGACATACATGACTATTGCCCAAGAGAATGTACAAATTTAAAAATCCATACAGAACTTAATAAGATATTTAATGAGTTTTTATAAGCAGCAGTGGTAATACACATGGACTCATCAGTATTTGGCTCTGTTTTGCATTTGTTAAATGCATTACATTTCTTCCTGGGCTCTACCGGACCACTAACTGAACATATTTTATTTTTAAATTGAATGCTGTGGCACCTGCCGTTCCCAGTCAACTTATTCTAAATTGATGGATGGCTGGATTCTTTTTGAAAAAGATGTGGGGCTATGTCCCCACGCCAGCGTCGGAAGGGTGGCATTTTATGACAGCAAATGCCACAAACGGCCACCAATCCTCCGTTTGGCCGGGGGCTAGTATCAAGGCAGCACAGAGCACCCGGCTCTAGCTGCCGATGCGGCCCAGAGAATTGCCGGGTCCGTGGCCAGGCATGCCCACGGCAGCGGCCGCGCCGTTCTACATGGCGCCGGCTGCTCGCTGACCCGATCCGCAAAATAGCCCCTCCTTTGGCCGGCTTGCGCGCCCTGGACAACCCCCCAAAGTGCCCCCAGCCCCTGACACAGTCCCCCCTGCCCGCGGATCGGTCCTCCCCCGACTGTGGCGCCGCTGGACTGAGTCCTCAGCCGCCAAACCGAGTTCCTGACGGAGGAGACCACATGCGACCGACGCCGTCGGGAACTCGTCCGGTCGTGGACGGAGCATCGGGGCGGTCCTCAGGCAATGTCCGGAGGGCGTCTATACGTCGCGCGGCACTTTGGAGGGAGCAGAGCATCGCAAAAGTGACACCGCCCCCATTCTGGTCGGGAACTGTAATTTTCCGGCTGATCGCAGAACGCGATTTCGGCGTCAGCGACCGAAGAATTCAGCCCTTGGATATTGGGTCCATGAAACAGGTTGTTGAGGAATAAAACAAAATTTACTAGCAGTGGCTCAGTTCGCAGAACTAGGAGCTCAGAGTAAGAAGCACTCGCACTATATCAGCACAATATACCGTATACTTCACCTGCTGTATATGTTTAAGTATTTTCATTATGTATCATGGTAACACAGTGGTTAGCACTCTTGCTTCAAAGCGCCAGGGTCCCAGCTACGATTCCCAGCTTCGTCACTGTCTGTGCGCAGTCTCCGTGTTCTCCCCGTGTCTGTGTGGGTTACCTCCGGGTGCTCCGGTTTCCTCCAACAAAGTCCAGAAAGACGTGCTTGTTAGGTGAATTGGACATTCTGAATTCTCCCTCTGTGTACCCAAACAGGTGCCAGAATGTGGCAACCAGGGGCTTTCACAGTAACTTCATTGCAATGTTAATGTAAGCCGACTTCTAACATTTATTATTGTTATTATTATCATGTATTTATCTTATGTTCTATGTTTTCATGTCAGGAGCGATCTGCCTGGACTGTACGCAGAACAATACTTTTCACTGTACCTCGAGACACGCATCAATAATCTAAAATCTAAAGAATTTTGTGGGTTCATGGTCCACTTGAGCACAATAATCTAGGCTGACACTCCATTACAGTTGGTGCAAAGGCCCGTAGGATAGTGATGCTGGCGCAGCAAGAAATCCGACAGGCCCCGGATATACCCTTTGGACCTCGACTTTCCTACAAGGGTAAACAATCTCTCAGCAGCTCCCCTGTCAAGCCCACTGAGAGTTCCATATGTCTCAAAAAGGTCACATCACATTCTTCTAAACTCCAGTGATTGCAGGCCCAACCTATTTGACCTCTCCTCATAACATGGGGCTGGTTTAACACAGTGGGCTAAACAGATGGCTTGCAAAACAGAACAAGGCCTGCAGCGCGGGTTCAATTCCCGTAACGGACTCCCCCAACGGGTGCCGGAATGTGGCGACTAGGGGCTTTTCACAGTAACTTTATTTGAAAACCTACTTGTGACAATGAGCGATTTTCAATTTCATTCATTTTCATTTGCTCATAAGAAAGTCCATCCACACCCAGGTTCAACCTAGTGAACCTTCTCTGGATTTCCTCCAATGGCAGTATTTAGACAAGGGGATCAGACCTGTTCACAGTATTCTAGGTGTGGTCCAACTAGTGCCTTGTATAGTTGTAGCAAGACTTTGCTATTTTTATACTCCATTCCCTTTGAAATAAAGGCCAACATTTTATTTGCCTTCCCTGTTACTTGCTGAACTTGCATGCTCGTCTTTTTTGTGTATTATGCACAAGGGCCTCCAAATCCCTCGACACTGCAGTTTTCTGCAGTCTTTCTCCATTTAAATAATACTCAGCTCCTTTATTCTTCCTACCAAAGTGCATAGCTTCACATTTTCCTCATTATGTTCCATCTGCCACATTTCTGCCCATTCGTCTAACCAGTCCACAACCCTCTGTAGACTCTTCATTTCATCCTCAATTTTTGCGTCGGAGGCAGAGAAGGACATGGAAGCAGTGGACTTGGAGCAAGCAGTTAGGAAGGCAAATTATATGTTGGCCTCCATTTCAATGAGACTTGAGTACAAGAGCAAGATGTCTTTCTGCAGCTGCGCAGGGCCTTGGTGAGACTGCACCTGGAGTAGTGTGTACAATTTTGTCTCCTTACGTAAAAAAGGATATGCTTTCAATAAAGGGAGTGTGGCAAAGGTTCACCAGATTGATTCCTGAGATAGCAGGATTGTCATTTGAGGAGAGATTGGGACAACTGAGCCTATATTTGCTGGATGTGGAGATGCCGGCGTTGGACTGGGGTGAGCACAGTACGAAGTCTTACAACACCAGGTTAAAGTCCAACAGGTTTGTTTCGATGTCACTAGCTTTCGGAGTGCTGCTCCTTCCTCAGGTGAATGAAGAGGTCTGTTCCAGAAACACATATATAGACAAATTCAAAGATGCCAAACAATGCTTGGAATGTGACCATTAGCAGGTGATTAAATCTTAACAGATCCAGAGATGGGGTAACCCCAGGTTAAAGAGGTGTGAATTGTACCAAGCCAGGACAGTTGGTAGGATTTCGCAGGCCAGATGGTGGGGGATGAATGTAATGCGACATGAATCCCAGGTCCCGGTTGAGGCCGCACTCATGTGTGCGGAACTTGGCTATAAGTTTCTGCTCGGCGATTCTGCGTTGTCGCGGGTCCTGAAGGCCGCCTTGGAGAACGCTTACCCGGAGATCAGAGGCTGAATGCCCTTGACTGCTGAAGTGTTCCCCGACTGGAAGGGAACATTCCTGCCTGGTGATTGTTGCGCGATGTCCGTTCATTCGATGTCGCAGCGTCTGCATGGTCTCGCCAATGTACCATGCTTCGGGACATCCTTTCCTGCAGCGTATGAGGTAGACAACGTTGGCCGAGTCGCACGAGTATGTACCGCGTACCTGGTGGGTGGTGTTCTCACGTGTAATAGTGGTATCCATGGCGATGATCTGGCACGTCTTGCAGAGATTGCCATGACAGGGTTGTGTGGTGTCGTGGTCACTGTTCTGAAGACTGGGTAGTTTGCTGCAAACAATGGTTTGTTTGAGGTTGCGCGGTTGTTTGAAGGCAAGTAGTGGGGGTGTGGGGATGACCTTGGCAAGATGTTCATCGTCATCAATGACCTGTTGAAGGCTGTGAAGAAGATGACATAGTTTCTCCGCTCCGGGGAAGTACTGGACGACGAAGGGTATTCTGTCGGATGTGTCCCATGTTTGTCTTCTGAGGAGGTCGGTCCGGTTTTTCGCTGTGGCGCGTTGGAACTGTCGATCGATGAGTCGAGTGCCATATCCCGTTCGTACGAGGGCATCTTTCAACGTCTGTAGGTGTCTGTTACGCTCCTCCTCGTCTGAGCAGATCCTGTGTATACGGAGCGCTTGTCCATAGGGGATGGCTTCTTTAATGTGTTTAGGGTGGAAGCTGGAGAAGTGGAGCATCGTGAGGTTATCCGTGGGTTTGCGGTAAAGCAAAGTGCTGAGGTGACCGTCCTTGATGGAGACGAGTGTGTCCAAGAATGCAACTGATTTTGGAGAGTAGTCCATGGTGTGTCTGATGGTTGGATGGAACTTGTTAATGTCATCGTGTAGTCGTTTCTGTGATTCTTCACCGTGGGTCCAAAGGAAAAAAATGTCATCGATGTATCTGGTGTATAACATCGGTTGAAGGTCCTGTGCGGTGAGTAGGTCCTGTTCAAACTTGTGCATGAAGATGTTGGCGTATTGGGGTGCGAATTTGGTCCCCATGGCTGTTCCGTGCGTCTGGATGAAGAACTTGTTGTCGAAGGTGAAGACGTTGTGGTCCAGAATGAAGCGGATGAGTTGCAGAATTGCGTCTGGAGATTGGCAGTTGTCGGTGTTGAGTACTGAGGCTGTTGCAGCAATGCCGTCATCATGGGGGATGCTGGTGTAGAGTGCCGAGACGTCCATTGTGACGAGGAATGTTCCTGGTTCAACTGGTCCATGGGTGCTGAGTTTCTGTAGGAAGTCCGTCGTGTCGCGACAGAAGCTGGGTGTACCTTGTACGATGGGTTTCAAGATGCCCTCGATGTAGCCAGAGAGGTTCTCACACAGGGTCCCATTGCCTGAAACGATAGGGCGGCCTGGTGTGTTGGCCTTATGTATTTTCGGGAGGCAGTAGAGATCTCCAATGCGGGGAGTACGTGGGATGAGAGCACGTAGGGTGCTCTGAAGATCTGGATCCAAGGTCTTGATCAGTCTGTTAAGTTGGCGGATGTGTTCCTTGGTCGGATCTGCGGGTAACTGTCTGTAGTGTTCTTGGTTGTTCAGTTGTCGGTATACTTCTTTGCAGTAGTCCGTTCTGTTCAGTATGACAGTGGCCCCACCTTTGTGCATACTATATGCCCACCTATATGCATACTAAGAACAGCAAGCTTGAGAAACTCGGCATCACCACCGGCAGCAACCAAGCCACACCCGGTGTCACAGTAGAAAACAATACAGGGAAATCTATTGTCAACTTGTCAGACTACACCCTTCAACCAGACGAAATCGAAGTCCTCAGCAGAGGGCTTAATTTCTGCACCACCACCAAAATGGACCCCATCAGTCTCGCGGCAGACACGGAGGAATTCATCACGCGAATGAGGCTCCAGGAATTCTTCCACAGACCTCAAGAGGCCAACAGCGAACCCAAGCAGACTACCAATGAACCGGAACAGCAGACCGAGAGATCTGCGGTGCGGCAACCGAAGAGGAAAGAGTCGAATTGGACCCCTTCGGAAGGCCGCTGCCTTAGACTCGACATGTATGCTCAAGCCGTCAGGAGTCGCGTCAATGCCAGATTCATCAGTCGCATTCACAAGACAGCCCCGAACGTCACCCAAGCACAACGCAATGCCATCCGCGCTCTCAAGACCAACCTCAGCATCGTCATCAAACCAGCAGACAAAGGAGGGGCCACTGTCATACTGAACAGAATGGACTACTGCAAAGAAGTATACCGACAACTGAACAACCAAGAACACTACAGACAGTTACCCGCAGATCCGACCAAGGAACACATCCGCCAACTTAACAGACTGATCAAGACCTTGGATCCAGATCTTCAGAGCACCCTACGTGCTCTCATCCCACGTACTCCTCGCATTGGAGATCTCTACTGCCTCCCGAAAATACATAAGGCCAACACACCAGGCCGCCCTATCGTTTCAGGCAATGGGACCCTGTGTGAGAACCTCTCTGGCTACATCGAGGGCATCTTGAAACCCATCGTACAAGGTACACCCAGCTTCTGTCGCGACACGACGGACTTCCTACAGAAACTCAGCACCCATGGACCAGTTGAACCAGGTACATTCCTCGTCACAATGGACGTCTCGGCACTCTACACCAGCATCCCCCATGACGACGGCATTGCTGCAACAGCCTCAGTACTCAACACCGACAACTGCCAATCTCCAGACGCAATTCTGCAACTCATCCGCTTCATTCTGGACCACAACGCCTTCACCTTCGACAACAAGTTCTTCATCCAGACGCACGGAACAGCCATGGGGACCAAATTCGCACCCCAATACGCCAACATCTTCATGCACAAGTTTGAACAGGACCCACTCACCGCACAGGACCTTCAACCGATGTTATACACCAGATACATCGATGACATTTTTTTCCTTTGGACCCACGGCGAAGAATCACAGAAACGACTACACGATGACATTAATAAGTTCCATCCAACCATCAGACACACTCTCCAAAATCAGTTGCATTCTTGGACACACTCGTCTCCATCAAGGACGGTCACCTCAGCACTTCGCTTTACCGCAAACCCACGGATAACCTCATGATGCTCCACTTCTCCAGCTTCCACCCTAAACACATTAAAGAAGCCATCCCCTATGGACAAGCGCTCCGTATACACAGGATCTGCTCAGACGAGGAGGAGCGTAACAGACATCTACAGACGTTGAAAGATGCCCTCGTACGAACGGGATATGGCACTCGACTCATCGATCGACAGTTCCAACGCGCCACAGCGAAAAACCGGACCGACCTCCTCAGAAGACAAACATGGGACACATCCGACAGAATACCCTTCGTCGTCCAGTACTTCCCCGGAGCGGAGAAACTATGTCATCTTCTTCACAGCCTTCAACACGTCATTGATGACGATGAACATCTTGCCAAGGTCATCCCCACACCCCCACTACTTGCCTTCAAACAACCGCGCAACCTCAAACGAACCATTGTTTGCAGCAAACTACCCAGTCTTCAGAACAGTGACCTCGACACCACACAACCCTGTCATGGCAATCTCTGCAAGACGTGCCAGATCATCGACATGGATACCACTATTACACGTGAGAACACCACCCACCAGGTACGTGGTACATACTCGTGCGACTCGGCCAACGTTGTCTACCTCATACGCTGCAGGAAAGGATGTCCCGAAGCATGGTACATTGGCGAGACCATGCAGACGCTGCGACATCGAATGAACGGACATCGCGCAACAATCACCAGGCAGGAATGTTCCCTCCCAGTCGGGGAACACTTCAGCAGTCAAGGGCATTCAGCCTCTGATCTCCGGGTAAGCGTTCTCCAAGGCGGCCTTCAGGACCCGCGACAACGCAGAATCGCCGAGCAGAAACTTATAGCCAAGTTCCGCACACATGAGTGCGGCCTCAACCGGGACCTGGGATTCATGTCGCAGTACATTCATCCCCCACCATCTGGCCTGCGAAATCCTACCAACTGTCCTGGCTTGGTACAATTCACACCTCTTTAACCTGGGGTTACCCCATCTCTGGATCTGTAAAGATTTAATCACCTGCTAATGGTCGCATTCCTAGCATTGTTTGGCATCTTTGAATTTGTCTATATATGTGTTTCTGGAACAGACCTCTTCATTCACCTGAGGAAGGAGCAGCGCTCCGAAAGCTAGTGACATCGAAACAAACCTGTTGGACTTTAACCTGGTGTTGTAAGACTTCGTACTATATTTGCTGGAGTTTAGAAGAATGAGAGGGGATCACATTGAAATGTATAACATTCTGACAGGGCTGGACAGACTGGATGCAGAGGTGTTGTTTCTGCTGGCGGAGGTCAAGAACAAGAGCTCACAGTCTCAGAGCAGCATGGTAGCATTGTGGATAGCACAATTGCTTCACAGCTCCAGGGTCCAAGGTTCGATTCCGGCTTGGGTCACTGTCTGTGCGGAGTCTGCACATCCTCCCCGTGTGTGCGTGGGTTTCCTCCGGGTGCTCCGGTTTCCTCCCACAGTCCAAAGATGTGCAGGTTAGGTGGATTGGCCATGACAAATTGCCCTTAGTGTCCAAAATTGCCCTTAATGTTGGGTGGGGTTACTGGGTTATGGGGATAGGGTGGAGGTGTTGACCTTGGGTAGGGTGCTCTTTCCAAGAGCCAGTGCAGACTCGATGGGCCGAATGGCCTCCTTCTGCACTGTAAATTCTATGATAATTCTATGATATGCAGTAGGCCATTTAGGACTGAGATGAGGAGAAACTCCTTCACTCAGAGTGCTGAACCAATACAGGAGGCCAAGTCACTGAATATATTTAAGAAGGAAATAGATTTTCAGACTCAAAACGTGTCAAGGGGTTTAGGGAGAGTGTGGGGATGCGACGTTGAGGTAGAGGATCAGCCATGATCATGTTAAATGACAGAGCAGGCCCAATGAACTTCTGGCATCATGAGAAATGTACAGAACTGTAAGGGTTGATGTTATGTCCGAATCAACCATTAGAGGGAGCAAGATGCAGAACTTTCTAAAGCATCGATGCTCAGCCTTCTGGGAGAGTGTTGAGGAGTAGGCTAGGAGAAAGACTGGAGGAAAGCTAGTGTGAGTGAGAGCAGAACATAGTTATTGCATTAGCGTAGAGGTTAGTAGTAGATGGGTGTAGATTGTATATTTATTAGTCAATTGTTTATGATATAGAAGTAAGAGGTCAAATTCAATTAAGTAGTGTAAATAAATCTTTAGTTTTATTTAATACAAAAGCTAGGTGTGGTCTTTGTGACCACTACGCCAACCATCCTCGTTCAGAACCACAAAGAACACCACGGGGCTGAATGATCTACATCTGCTGGTATTTTCTATGTTTCCATAGCAGGTCGAAAATCAGACTTTGGCTTTACTTTTAGTAGATATCCAGACACCTCACTTAAATACAGGGCTCAAATAAGATGGAATCAGAGGCATTCAAAATAAAATAAAATGATGATGGAAGTGAACATCTGGATATTTAAAAACATTCCACACCAAATAATTATGGAACAGCTATGAAGAAATAGCTTCCAGAATCAAGTCCAGGCATCTTAACTGAAAGGGATGATGAATTTGATCAGGTTCTGTACTAATTATGCTGGTTCAATGTGTCCCACTGATGAAAACAATCCTCCGGGACGCGGAATGCAATGTTCTGATTACAAACTGGCCTGGTACCGATGTTGGGCCGGAAGCCTGCCATACACCGGGGATAAAAGCGACTCAATAATTCATCAAACCTTTGGTCCTTACTTGTCTGTCTTGTTTTGCTGAGGAAGGAAAGAATAGTTTAATTGCTGGTACTCTGGAATCACTTTTGCAGTTCAGTCTTTTGAGGCATCTACAAGATCCAAGCTGTCACAACTGAACTGACAACAGGCAAACAGCTAAAAGTCCATTATGAATTATTAATGGTAACTCCCCAACATGTCTCTGATACAAGAAATTCAATTTCTCATGATGATGTATTAGTCTAACCAGTTCTCTAAATGTTCACTTAAATGGGGGAGGTGATAAAAAAGATGATTAATTATCTGCAAGTTAATGTACTAGCTCTGTTCAATTAATCCCTAAAATAACTTTTGCACATTTTTTTTTACTTTGGCCATTTGCCATTGTGAATAATGCAGTGAAGAAAATGAGCATTTATCCTTTCTCTTACAAAAAAACGTCATCAATGTATTAATGAACACTGCTTTTATCAGTGCACCATTAAATGATTGAATGTAATGAGTTCTGGCCATGGTAGAGTGGACATGATTTTCACTGCTCGGCAACATCAAGAGAAATGCCAGGAGCAACATCAAGCACTCGACATTGATCTAACCAAGGCTTTTGACTCAGTCCATCACGAATTGCAGTGGTAGACCCTGTCAAAGGCTGGCTGTCCAGAGAAATTCATCAACATCCTCTGACTCCTTCATGAGACGTCAGCGACAGTCCTCACTGACAGAAATAATGGGCAGCATGGTGGCACAGTGGTTAGCACTGTTTCTTCACAGCGGTAGGAACCTGGGTTCGATTCCCACCTTGGGCTACTGTCTGTGCGGAGTCTGCATGTTCTCCCTGTGTCCGCGTGGGTTTCCTCCGGGTGCTCCGGTTTCCTCCCACAAGTCCTGAAAGACGTGCTTGTTAGGTGAATTGGACATTCTGAATTCTCCCTCTGTGTACCCGAACAGGCGCCGGAATGTGGCGACTAAGGGATTTTCACAGTAACTCCATCGCAGTGTTAATGTAAGCCTACTTGTGTCAATAATAAAGATTGCTAATAAAGATTATTATTAATATTTTACAGATTGACCATTTCCATACCATGAACTACAAACTGTCATCTGTTTCAGACACAGCATTTAATGGCCTCAAGTCTCTTGTCTTGGGCAAGATAGTAGGTAAGCAACATTACATTGGTTTTGACAACATATCCAGCAAAATATATGTGCCAATGTGAGTTTTTAATATTCACATTTAATCGCAATTAAATCGCTTCTAAAATTAAGGATTGCCCAGTTAGAATAGAGGGGAGGCAACATTTTGGGTTTGTGAATCTTTGGAACTCTCTTCCTCAAAAGGTGGTGGAAGCGGAGTCTTTGAACAATTTTAAGGCAGAGACAGATGCGGTCCTGATAAGCAAGGGGGTGGAAGGTTACTGAGGGTAGGCAGGAATATGGGGTTGAGGTTACAATCAGATCAGCCATGATCCTATAAAATGGCAGAGCAGGCTCGAGGGGCCGAGTGGCCTACCCTTGCTCCTAATTCGTACGTTTGTAAGTTCTTGAAATGAGCAGGTGAGGAGGACATGGCTGGGATCACGGATTCAGTAATTGCATTTTGCCTTCAGCCTCACATTTCAAAACTGTCAGGAAAGGGGAAATAGCTGTTTTCTCTAACTGATGGGGTGTTCAAGGGTCAGAATGAAGTAAGTTTTAGCTGGCACCGCGTATTCCCCAGTGAGTCTGCTTTATTATGAGCTCCGAGCGACTTGGTTTTATTGGGTTTATCTCCAGCAATGTGGAAAATGGGATTATGAGTTAGTGCGGGGAGCAGGTGGTCAGCTAAAATTGGGTTGGAATGAGCTTGCCCAGAACGTATATCGAAAATCCAGCACTTCCACCTTAGCTTAGCTAGGAACATTCGGATATGAAAAGTTAAAAGAGTTCCCATTCCCCAACTCAGTTGTACCTTAGTTGGATAACAATCTAAAAATATATTAGCAAACGTTTCAGGTGCATTCTTCATTAGTTAAAACTTTCAGCTTGCGCACTTTTAATTTTTACTTTGTACCATTGGAAATGGTGTGCTTCTGTCGACCATGTCGCATCCCATCACAATTTTAAACACCTCTTGTCAAATCATCCTGTCATAACCCCCACGAGGCCCAGAGGGAAACCATTATCGATCTCCCCGTGGGACTCGTGGAGTACGGGCTTCCCAGGTAGGGGGCAGAGGCCACCCAGCCAGGGCTCGTTAGAACTGAACATAAAGGCCAGCCCAAGCAGGGATCGGCACGCTGGTAGACCCAACGGGGAATGTGGATTTTGTGGGCAGATCATTGTAAAGAGTAGAATAAATCTTTTGCTTTCTGCCGCTGGCATCTTTGGTCATTAAGCGTCCCTCAGTTATCTCTGTCTGAAAAAGAGCCATGATTTGTTGAATCTTAATGGTTTTAATTTGCTTATGGGATTTGGGTGTCGCTGGCAAGTCTCACATTTGTTGCCCATCTACAGTTGCGATGAATAAGTAGTTTGCTAAGGGCAGCATGGTGGCGCAGTGGGTTAGCCCTGCAGCCTCACGGCGCCGAGGTCCCAGGTTCGATTCTGGCTCTGGGTCACTGTCCCTGGAGTTTGCACATTCTCTCCCCATGTTTGCGTGGGTTTTGCCCCCACAACCCAAAGATGTGCAGGGTAGGTGGATTGGCCACACTAAATTGCCCCTTAATTGGAAAAAATGAATTCGGTACTCTAATTTATTTTTTTAAAATAAGTAGTTTGCTAGGCCATTTCAGAGCCAAGATTCAACCACATTGGCGGCACTGTCGCACAGTGGTTAGCACTGTTGCTTCACAGCGCCAGGATCCCAGGTTCGATTCCTGGCTTGGGTCATCGTCTGTGCGGAATTTGCATGTTCCCCCCGTGTCTGCGTGGGTTTCCTCTGGGTGCTCCGGTTTCCTCCCACAAGTCACGAAAGACATGGTTGTTAGGTGAATTGGACATCCTGAATCTCCCACAGTGTACACAAATAGGTGCCGTAGTGTGGCGACTAGGGGATTTTCACAGTAACTTCATTGCAGTGTTAATATAAGTCTACTTGTGACAATAATAAAGATCATTATTATCATCATCACATGTGGGCCGGGCCAGATGAAGACAGCAAATATCCCTCCCTCAATGGGTATAGGCCCAAACTGTTCAACCTTTCTTCATTAGATAAAGCCTTCGTGCCAGAAATCAGTCAAGTGAACCTTAATGTCCAGTGACGTGATCACTGTGTTACCAGCTCCACAAATGTTAAATGAAAACACATTTCTTTTTAAAAAGAAAAACTTGTATTTCTATGCCAACTTATCACTTGTTACCAACTTCTCAAGGCTCTTCACACACAGACAATTGCAGCCCCTGTTCGACAGAGCAAATGACAGCTACTTTTGGTGACCACAGCACCAGAGACCTCCCTGCTTATCCAAATATTGCTGTGGGCCCTTTAACACCCAACGGAATAGGCAGACTGGCCATGATCAAATGGCAGCCTAGTTTGTGTGCTCACAGCTTGGAGATGGGGGCCAATCCCACCAGATCCTGATGAGCGGCAGGTTGGCTCAGAGATTTTCACTCCTGCCTCACAGCACCAGAGACCTGGGCTCAATTCCGGCCATGGGTGACTGTCTTTGTGGAGTTTGCACGCTTTTCCTGTGTCTGCGTGGGTTTCCTCCGGGTGTTCCGATTTCCTCCCACAGTCCAAAGATGTTCAGGTTAGGTGAATTGGCCATGATAAATTGCCCCTTGGTGCCCAAAGATATGCAGGTTAGCTGAGGTTATAGGGTAATGGGGATCGGGCGGGGGAGTGGGCCTAGGTAGGGTGCCCTTTCGGAGAGTAGGTGCTGCCTCAATGGTCCAAATGGTCTCCTTCTGCACTGTATGAATTCTATGATTCTATGATTCTTGTAGCAACAGTGCTACCAATTAAATTTCAATAATAGTCGAGGGATATTACAGCCAAGAAATCATTGTTTGTATTATTAGCTACAAGCTTGTGACACATTTGGATCACATGCCTCTATTTTTTTAAATCTTAAATGATTTAACACCTACATTAAATGAGTGCACTGAAAAATGTGTTAAATGGTCCCACACAAATACTACAAAAATATATTTTTATGCTTAATTGAGGTAACGATGGCAATGTAACTGTCATCGTGTGTTCCAAGAAGAGATGCTTCATTACATTAAGGCACGGGTAATAAATACCGGCTTTACTACTGACATTCATAACCCAAGAATAAATGAATACAGTAAATAAAGCCATTAGCTCTTTTGGCTGGTAGAAGCACAAAGTACCTTGGTTTTGATTTGTTTTTAAGTGTGGCAGTTGAAAATGGACATCTTATAGCCATGTGCCTGGGTCAAAGGGTTAAGGCAATTTTAATTAGAACATAGAACAGTACAGCACAGAACAGGCCCTTCAGCCCTCAATGTTGTGCCGAGCATTGTCCGAAACCAAGATCAAGCTATCCCACTCCCTGTCATTCTGGTGTGCTCCATGTGCCTATCCAACAACTGCTTGAAAGTTCTTAAAGTGTCCGACTCCACTATCACAGCAGGCAGTTCATTCCACACCCTAACCACTCTCTGAGTAAAGACCTACCTCGGACATCCCTCCTATATCTCCCACCCTGAATCTTATAGTTATGCCCCCTTGTAACAGCTACATCCACCCGAGGAAATAGTCTCTGAACGTCCACTCTATCTATCCCCCTCATTATCTTATAAACCTCTATTCAGTCGCCTCTCATCCTCCTCCGCTCCAAAGAGAAAAGCCCTAGCTCCCTCAACCTTTCCTCATAAGACTTATCCTGCAAACCAGGCAGCATCCTGTAAATCTCCTTTGCACCCTTTCCAATGCTTCCACATCCTTCCTATAATGAGGTGACCAGAACTGCACACAATACTCCAAATGTGGTCTCACCAGGGTCAACTATAGTTGCAGCATAACCCCGCGGCTCTTAAACTCAAGCCCCCTGTTAATAAACGCTAACACACTATAAACCTTCTTCATGGCTCTATCTACTTGAGTGGCAACCTTCAGAGACCTGTGGACATGAACCCCACGATCTCTCTGTTCCTCCACACTCCTCACAACCCTGCCGTTGACCCTGTAATCCACATTCAAATTTTGTCTACCAAAATGAATCACCTCGCACTTATCAGGGTTAAACTCCATCTGCCATTTTTCGGCCCAGCTCTGCATCCTATCAATGTCTCTTTGCAGCCTACAATAGCCCTCCACCTCATCCACTACTCCACCAATCTTGGTGTCATCAGCAAATTTACTGACCCACCCTTCAGCCCCCTCCTCCAAGTCATTGATAAAAATCACAAATAGCAGAGGACCCAGCCCTGATCCCTGTGGTACACCGCTGGTAACTGGTCTCCAGTCTGAAAATTTTCCATCCACCACCATCCTCTGTCTTCTATGTGATAGCCAGTTACTTATCCAATTGGCCAAATTTCCCTCTATCCCACACCTCCTTACTTTCTTCATGAGCCGACCATGGGGAACCTTTTCAAATGCCTTACTAAAATCCATGTATATGACATCAACTGCTCTACCTTCATCTACACACATAGTTACCTCCTCAAAGAATTCAATCAAATTTGTGAGGCAAGACCTACCCTTCACGTCTCCATGTTGACTATCCCGAATTAAGCTGCATCTTTCCAAATGGTCATAAATCCTATCCTTCAGGACCTTTTCCATTATCTTCCCGACCACCAAAGTAAGACTAACTGGCCTAGACTTACCAGGGTCATTCCTATTCCCTTTCTTGAACGGAGGAACAACATTTGACACTCTCCAGTCCTCTGGCACTATCCCCGTGGACAGCGAGGACCCAAAGATCAAAGCCAAAGGCTCTGCAATCTCAACCCTTGCCTCCCAAAACAAATCCTTGGGTATATCCCATCAGGCCCAGGGGACTTGTCGACCCTCAGGTTTTTCAAAATTGCTAATACATCCTTCCTCAGAACATCTACTTCCTCCAGCCTACCTGCCTGAATCACACTCTCATCCTCAAAAACATGGCCCCTCTCCTTTGTGAACACTGAAGAAAAGTATTCATTCAATGCCTCTCCTATTTCTTCTGATTCCATTCACAAGTTCCCACTACTGTCCTTGACCAGCCCTACCCTCACCCTGGTCATTCTTTTATTTCTCACATAAGAGTAAAAAGCCTTGGGGTTTTCCTTGGACCGACCCGCCAAGGACTTCTCATACCCCCCCCCCCACCCCACCCCCCACCCACCCCGCCACCCCCCCCCCCTCCCACCCCCACCTGGGACCTGGCGCTGTGAAGTCACAGTGTTAGCCAAGTGTGCTACCGTTCTTCACATGCATTATGGGACTCTTGCACATCAAAATAACTTGTATCTAACATCGCTGAACAGCCAGGTATGTTGCTGAAGCTTTTTGTCTCACATTCATCAGGCCAAATGCAGGAATACCAAATTTCAAACACTCCATCCCAGCTGATTCTAAACCGAGAGGAGGAGAAACTACTTCTCTCAAAGGGTCATGAATCTGTGGCTTCGCCACCCCAGAGTGCAGTGGATGCTGGTACATTGAGTAAATGTAAAGAGGAGATGGACAGATTTTTAAATAGTAATGGGTTGAATGGTTCTGGAGAATGGGCAGGAAAGTGGAGTTGAGGCCAAGTTGAGATCAGCCATGTTCGTATTGAATGGAGGGGCGGGTTTGAGAGGCTGAATGGCCCACAACGGCTCTTAGTTCTTATGTTCTTAAACTGCAGGAGAAAAGGATGCTGATTGATTGACTAGTCGACTCTGATTGGCTGAGGCTTTCTTTATGGAAAAAACAACATTAATAAGACAACATTTACATATTTTTCGTGCCTTTAACTTAATGGAATGTACCAAGGTGTTTCACAAGAGCTTATAAAGGAATATATAACATCCGGCCACATGAGGTGATAGATATTAGGTCAGATAACCAAAAATCTGGTCGAGGAGGAAGCTTTCAAGAAGTGCCTTGAAGGAGGCAAAGGGATTACAGCAGCGGCAAGGTTAAGGCAGTTAATTCCAGGGCTTGAGGCCTAGGCAATTGAAGGCATGGCTACCAATTGTTGATTGGGAAGGCACAAGAGGTCAGAATTAGAGGAGGGCAGAGATCACGGAGAGTTTGGGATTTTGAGAATATTGCTGAGATAGGGAGGGGAAAGGCTCTTGAGGAATTTTAAAACTAGGGTATCAGCTTCGAAATCAAGATTTCGCTGGACCAGGAGGGTACTTCTTTCGCTTCAGAAAAAAAATCCTAATCGCCTCGTAAAAATGTAAATTCTGTGACTGCACTTTCCTTTCTCAAATGAAAAGCTTTGCGCTTAAGCCTAGCTCATTTAATCAAAGAGATTTTGCAGTCGGCATTTAAGTTATGAACAGACCACCATTCTGGCCCGGCCCTTGTCAGGGCATAGTCCCTGGGCTACATTAGCTCAGTGTTGCTTGTGTTTTCATTAAATGCCGCTGATCGTGTTGGTGAACAGGACATAATAATGACTGATCTGAAACATTCAGCAGGCACAGCATGATCGCTCCTCTTATGCTCTCCCATCTATCATTTCAGTAGATATTTTTATCGTTGAAGTTGCAGATTTCCATGTCACTCAGAAGTAGAATAATGGAAACAAAATCATATCGCCTGTCCTGACACATGACAAAAATACCCAAGTATTTGGGCAGCTTAATGTTTCCTCAAAATAACCTTCAAACTCTCAGTTACCACGGTCACAAGTCTACATGTATTTCTACCAGGATTATAAATCACGATTATTTTAAATTTATGTTCGTTAAGCTTTAACAACAATCAAAATGAATAACAGTACGGAAAATAGCTTTCAAGGCCGCAATGATTTCATAAACTTACATTTGGAAGGCGAAGAGAAGGGAAAGAAAAAGAGAAAGAGGAGGAAGAAATAGAAAAAGGAAAGGAAAAAATGATAACAAAGAACTTTCTCCCACCCCTCCCGCAAAACATAATAAGAAAATCAATAACAATCATTGGACAAATATAGTTTCACATGATATCATACATACGTCCTAATTAGCATCAGTTGTATGAAAGTAGAGAGCTGTAGTTCTTCAAAATAAACCAGGAAAGGTTGCCAAGCTATGTAAAATCCACCAGTGAAGCCTCCTGTCGTGTACTTTATTTTCTCACGTTTAAGATTCTGCATAAGATCATGTATCCAATTGGTAAAAGAGGTAATCTTACTTCCTTTACATATAATTACATTTTACGTTGTCCACCTTCACTCGCTTGACTTTATTCCCAGCCAACTAACTGCTGTTGGTCACCGGAGATTCATCTCCCACTGAAACTCTCATCCGTGCTTTTGTCACCTATAGACGTGACTATTTCAACACACTCCCAATCAGCCTCCACATCCTGCACTCCATAAACTTGAGATTGTCCAGAACTCTGCTGCCTGCATCCTAACTTGCACCAAGTCCCAATTGCCCAGCAACTCCTGCATTCATTGACCTTGTTACGGAGCCCGGTCAGCTCTCAACAGAGGTTAAGAGGCTGGACCAGATGCCTAACTTTTTAAAGTTTTAATGCAGTGTGGAAAGATTGATTTGTTCCAGGAATGATAATATAAGACACAGGGCTTAGTTATTTTATGAACAAACTTTATTCAAACAACTGAAAATAAAACAATATTTAAACTTTTACTTCAATGCAGCAAACAGATTACATGCAGTTTCTTAACCTTAACACATTATGTTTCCATTAAACCACACATCCAACAAACATACAGCTCTACTTCCACTTACATAGATGGGCGAAGATGATACTTGTACTTGTGAAGCAATTCTCTGCTGCAAGTCAATTTCCTTTAGACCCCTTTTTTAAAGTTTGTAATCTGGGGCAACTTCCTTCATGGCCTCTCTGGATGACTTCCACAGCCGTTTACTCTAACTGTTCAAAAAATGTTTCTTCCTCTCTCTCTCTTGAAGCTTCACCCACTCCCTCAAACAAAGGTTCTGTCCTGACTGGCCAGACTTTAATCTCTTATCATTATCTTGGCTGATTTCCCACTCCTGTTTATACAAAAGAACAGAGCTATACCATTAATGTGCAACTAACCTTCCATATAGATCATCAGACTATGTTATTGGATGATGGGTGGTCAAACAAGTTTGTCCCGAATGACAATGGATCTTGACTGGATCATCCTGGCTGAATCGGGGTATCCTGTGTATTCCCACTAATGAGGTTAAGTCTGAATGAGACAATTGGGATGACACGTGGTGCAGTGGTTAGTACTGTTGCCTCACAGTGTTGAGGTCCCAGGTTTGATCCCGACCCTGGGTCACTGTCTGCGTGGAGTTTGCACATTCTCCCCATGCCTGCGTGGGTCTCACCCCCACATACCAAAAGATGTGCAGGGTAGGTGGATTGGCCACACTAAATTGCCCCTTCATTGGAAAAAATAATTGGGCATTCTAAAAAATGTTTTAAAATCTGAATTGGACAAAGTAACTCAGGCTGTGGGCATATCCCTCCATCTCTACTGAGAGCAGTGGATGGTGGATCAAGCAGGCTGCTTTTTTCCTGGATGGAGTCCAGTTTCTTGAATGATTCAACAGAATGATACTCCAAGAGTTAAATTACAAAGAGAGATTACACAAATTAGGATTGTATTCCTTGGAATTTAAAATTTGAAGAGGTGTTTTGAATCAAGTTATCAAGATATTAAGGGAAAGAGATAGGGGAGATCGAAATAAATTATTGGCAGCACGGTAGCACAAGTGATTAGCACTGTGGCTTCACAGCACCAGGGTCCCAGGTTCAACTCCCTGCTGGGTCAGTTTCTGTGCGGAGTCTGCACATGCTCCCCGTGTCTGTGTGGGTTTCCTCCGGGTGCTCCGGTTTCCTCCCACAGTCCAATGACATACAGGTTAGGTGGATTGGCCATAATAAATTGCCCTTAGTGACCAAAAAAAAAGGTTAGGAGGGGTTATTGGGTGACGGGGATGGGGCTTGGGTGGATTGGTGCAGACTCGATGGGCCGAATGGCCTCCTTCTGCACTGTATGTTCTATGTAAATTATTTCTGCGCGGCAGGGAGTATAGAACTATTGATGGTCTCAACATAAGGGTTGGTCATTTAAGAGTGAGTTGAGCTTGAGGTCCAGCCACAATCTTAGGCACCATATGACCTCTACCAGTTCCAATTCTTTAAGCTCACCAAGGCTCCTTCAGCAGCCCCTGCCAAACCCAGGACTGCTACCACCTAGAAGGACAAGGGCAGCAGGCACACGGGAACACCATCGCCTGGAGGTTCTCCTCCAAGTCCTCAACAATCTGACTTGGAAACACCTCGCCTTTCCTTCACTGTCGCTGGGTCAAAGTACTGGAATGTCCTTCCTAGCAGCACTGTGGGTGTACCTACACCTCGGGGACAGCAGTGGTTCAAGAAGGCAGCTCACCACCACATTTTCCAGCGCAACTAGGGATGGGCAATAAATGCTAGCCTAGCCAGAGATGCTCACATCCCTTGAATTAATAAAGAAAAAAAGCTCTTGCATAGTGAAATAACTATTGTTGAGTTGGATAATGAACTGCTGAGAAAAGTGATTGAAGATAAAAAAACATACTGACAGCAGCGCTGGATATTTTATTTGGGGATGCTGGGAAAGGAACTTAGTTTTTTTTTAAGTTAGAATCAATAAGTGGTGCAGGAGAGGAATAGCTGGTCAGGGATAGACTGGATTTGATGGCATTTGTGGTTCAAGCCATCGTCTTCTCTGCAGACTTTCCACATCAGGTTTTGTTAAGATTCAACAGCAGTGCTCTGGAGATCTGTGCCCCATTCCGGAATGTCCATGCCCCAGTCCGGAAGGCCCGTTCCCAATTCACGGAAACCGTTGTTTATTCTAGGAGATTCCCGGGCAAACCGGATAGAGGGTTGCAAAGCCTGCCCACACTGTTTCCCAAACACTGTTGCCAAATGGCTGCGGTATCAACCTGCGGTATCTATGCCATGCAGATTGAGCTCCGGGGGAAGCAACGTGGAATTAGAAAGTGCAATACTTGTGTTTTGTCCAATGTGAACTGGACTCCTAACCCCTTCACTGGCATGAACTGACATCTGCATTTGAGCAAATTTGACACCTTTAATATCATTGACCCCTCTATGACATATTGCAATGCACTGCAGATTAAATTCAATGAAGTCACATTTTTCATGGCAACAGTAAGATTAGTTTAGCAGCAAACGTTCCACAGCTATGCTGATTGTCGACACATCCGTTCCTCGACAGAATGGGTTCATAGTCCAAGGCTAAACCAAGGCTAGTTTAGCACAGTGGTCTAAACAGCTGGTTTGTAATGCAGAACAATGCCAGTAGCGTTGGTTCAATTCCCGTACCGGCCTCCCCGAACAGGCGCTGGTACGTGGCGACTAGGGGCTTTTCACAGTCTACTTGTGACAATAATCTATTATTATTAACCCACTTTATAAAAAAATAGACAATCAAGTAATTGAGGTCGGGGTAAGTCATCCGTCTAACTGATCCATTTCATGTCAACAGTATCAGGATAAAACCAAGAGGCAGTTTTCAATGATGGAGTGTGAGAAGGCTATTTGGAATCCAGCTCTTGCTTCAACCTTACAATGGTTATTGTTGTCATGATATCCACATTAACAGATCCTGGTGCAATCACACACACACTGATGGACAGGTAATTGGACCAACCAACAGACACACAACATCGCAGCCAATCACCAGTGAGAGCACACGCACTATAAAACAGGGAACACCACAGTTCCCGCTCATTCTACCAGGACATAGCTCAGAGCACAGAGCTCACAGCGTGCCACTCAGACATAGACCATGTACTGAGTGCCTCACCAAGATAGTGATAGGGCTGGGTCCACAGGTTAGCTGGTGAAGCACGACCCTCAGCCAGCAGTTAGTAGTTGTTATTGTTTAAGACAATTAAACAGAGTTGTACCATCTACAGCCGTGTTGGATCATTTGTGCATCAGAACACTCAACACGACAATTATGTGGATAATACGATCTACTCCTGTGATAACACCAACCTTGTTTAGGGATCATTCTGTTCTTATTGTGGTTTGTTGTCAAAGCGCACAAACGCTGAGTTGTTCTTTGGTCTGGGGTTAAAAAAAAAGTGAACGCCAAGCAATTTTTCATTTCCCCCAGGTTGAACAACCTCTGCTTGGGGTGATATGCCTGTAGATAATATTACATGTACGTAGCAGTGTCACCTCTCACCAGCAGGTGGCGTCAGGCATCAGTCAGGTGACATCTGGCTACCGGCAGAAGGTTGTAAGGCGCACATGAGGACAGTCGTACATAAGGGTTGTTCCAGGAGAGTCTAATGTAACTCTATGATAACTTGGTCTGCATAAGGGGCGTCATTCTCCGACCCCCCGCCGGGTTGGAGAATCGCCAGGGGCTGCCGTGAATCCCGCCCCCGCCGGTTGCCGAAGTCTCCGGTACCGGATATTCGGCAGGGGTGGGAATCGGGCCGCGCCGGTTGGCGGGCCCCCCGCTGGATTCTCCGGCCCGGATGGGCCGAAGTCCCGCCGATAAATTGCCTGTCCCGCCGGCGTGGATTAAACCACCTTTTGAACGGCGGGATAAGGCGGCGTGGGCGGGCTCCGGGGTCCTGGGGGGGCGCGGGGCGATCTGGCCCCGGGGGGTGCCCCCACGGTGGCCTGGTCCGCGATCGGGGCCCACCGATCCGCGGGCGGGCCTGTGCCGTGGGGGCACACTTGGCGTGGCGGAGGCGGAAGAGACTCCCTCCACTGCGCATGCGCGGGAAACTGTCAGCGGCCGCTGACGCTCCCGCGCATGCGCCGCCTCGATATGTCATTTCCGCACCAGCTGGCGGGACAACAAAGGCCGTTTCCGCCAGCTGGTGGGGCGGAAATCCCTCCGGCATCGGCCTAGCCCCTCAATGTTGGGGCTCGGTCCCCAAAGATGCAGAGCATTCCGCACCTTTGGGGCGGCGCGATGCCCGTCTGATTGGCGCCGTTTTGGGCGCCAGTCGGCGGACATCGCGCCGTTTGGGGAGAATTTCGCCCAAGATTCTGATCGTACCTGACCACGTGTACATTAATAAATCATTGTTTTGGCTAAGTCACCAGCAGTTCTGTAGAATCATTGCAAGACAAGATCACGAAACACAACCCTGCTAAGTATATTCCATGACTGCTTCTTGTGTTGTTTCTCCCTTGCAGACACCGGCCACCTCGACCAGGAGATTGCGAATGCTAATGTCCGGGGATTCGTTGGCTGCCTCTCATCAGTGCAGTTTAATTGGATCGCTCCACTAAAGGAGGGGCTCCGTCAATTTAGCTCTGCCCCGGTGACTGTGAAAGGAGACTTGATTGAATCTGACTGCCGTTCTTCAATGATGACTGAACAAGTAGCCATGACCACAACGCTTTCGTTCAAAGGTACTTCAGTTTTAATATATTTGGGGGAAGCACGTGACGGGGCCATGAGTAGACTGCTATACTGAGAGGTGTGATGGATTAGGATGGGAGGAGGCTTATGTGGAGCCAGTATAATCAAATTGGACCAAATGGCCTTTCCCTGTGCTGTATATTTTATGGTACATTCCTTTATATGTTCAAATTGTCAGGTACAACCCTTTGCTCTGCATTATATTTATTATCATGCATTCGTGGCCAAATATAACGGTTGCTTTTAGAAAGATTCATTATTGTGGATCTAGAGTCCTGCCACTGAGGACAGAGAAAGCTAGTTTTGAAAAGGTAAATATGGACATCCATTGCCCTGAAGTCATTCTCCCACATCCTGGGCTAGAACGACATCACGAGACAACGCAGAGGGAATTTCCCAGCGTCAATATCTAACCTTGGGCTGACCAGGAAAGGCAAGAGAATGCAGGGATCAGTGGAAGAAGGATGTTAGAAATATGAAAATAGAAGCAGGAGGAGGCCATTTGGCCCTTTGAGCCTGTTCTGCCATTCATTCTGATCATGGCTGATCATCCACCTCAATAGCCTGTTCCCATCCTCCCCCTCATATCCGTTGATCCCTTAAGCCCCAATAGCCAAATTTAACTCCTCTTTGAAAACATGCAATGTTTAGCCTCAACTACCTTCCGTGCGAGCGAATTCCACAAGCTCATCACTCTCTGGGTGAAGAAATTTCTCCTAATTTCAGTCATAAATAGTTTACCCCGTATTGTTAGAGTGTGATCCCTAGTCCAGGAACCCCCCCCCCCCACCGAACCAGGAACATCCTTCCTGCATCTAGCCTATCTTTTCCTGATCGAATTTATCGGCTTCTGTGAGATCTCTCCTCATCTAAATTCCTGAGATTACAATCCTAACCAACTCAATGTCTCCTCATGTCAGTCCTGCCATCCCAGGAATCAGTCTGTTGAACCTCCGCTACACTCCCACTATAGTAAGAAGATCCTTCCTCAGATCAGGAGACCAAAACTGCACACTGTACTTCAGGTGTGGTCTCATCAAGGCCCCGTGGTCTCATTAAAAAAGGCAGAGCTGCAAACATTTTAATCACTTGATAAGGTTAATAGGGTCCAACAGGAAGGCAACATTGAGAAAAAGCCAAAGATATTTATTGAGAAAAGTGTCTGTGGTATGATGAGGAAAAGGCAAAGGGAAAATCTGGGAATATTTAAGTCACCTTTGTGGATGTGATTGTCCACTGATGAGTTACAGAGACCAAGGAACAAAGAAAAAAGAAAATTACAGCACAGGAACAGGTCCTTCGGCCCTCCCAGCCTGCGCCGTTCCAGATCCTTTATCTAAAACTGTCTTCTATTTTCCAAGGATCCACTGCCCTCTGTTCCCCGCCCGGGTCATATATTTGTCTAGATGCATCTTAAATGATGCTATCGTGCCTGCCTCTACCACCTCCGCTGGCAAAGCGTTCCAGGCACCCACCACCCTCTGCGTAAAAAACTTTCCACGCGCAACTCCCTTAAACTTTCCCCCTCTCACATTGAAATGATCCCTTGTAATTGACACCCCCTCTCTTGTAAAAAGCATGTTGCTATCCACCCTGTCCATAGTGGGCAGCACGGTAGCATTGTGGATAGCACAATTGCTTCACAGCTCCAGGGTCTCAGGTTCGATTCCGGCTTGGATCACTGTCTGTGCGGAGTCTGCACATCCTCCCCGTGTGTGCTCCGGTTTCCTCCGGGTGCTCCGGTTTCCTCCCACAGTCCAAAGATGTGCAGGTTAGGTGGTTTGGCAATGATAAATTGCCCTTAGTGTCCAAAATTGCCCTTAGTGTTGGGTGGTGTTACTGGGTTATGGGGATAGGGTGGAGGTGGTGACCTTGGGTAGGGTGCTCTTTCCAGGAGCTGGTGCAGACTCGATGGGCCGAATGGCCTCCTTTTGCACTGAAAATTCTATGATTTCTCTCGACCTCTCATAATTTTGTAGACCTCAATCAGGTCCCCCCTCAACCTCCGTCTTTCGAAAGAAAATACTCCTAATCTACTCAACCTTTCTTCATAGCTTGCACCCTCCATACCAGGCACCATCCTGGTGAACCTCCTCTGCACCCTCTCTAAAGCATCCACATCATTCTGGTAATGTGGCGACCAGAACTGCACGCAGTATTCCAAATGTGGCCGAACCAAAGTCCTATACAACTGTAACGTGACCTGCCGACTCTTGTACTCAATATCCCGTCCGATGAAGGCAAGCATGCTGTATGCCTTCTTGACCACTCTATCGACCTGCGTTGCCACGTTCAGGGTACTATGGACCTGAACTCCCAGATCTCTCTGTACATCAGTTTTCCCCAGGACTCTTCCATTGACTGTATAGTCCGCTCTTGAATTAGGTCTTCCAAAATGCATCACCTTGCATTTGCCTGGATTGAACTCCATCTGCCATTTCTCTGCCCAACTCTCCAATCTATCTGTATTTTGCTGTATTCTCTGACGGTCCTCCTCGCTATCTGCAACTCCACCAATCTTAGTATGATCTGCAAACTTGCTAATCAGACCACCTGTACCTTCGTCCAGATCATTTACGTATATCACAAACAACAGTGGTCCGAGCACGGATCCCTGTGGAACACTACTAGTCGCTTTTCTCCATTTTGAGACACTCCCTTCCACCACTACGCTCTGTCTCCTGTTGCCCAGCCAGTTCTTTATCCATCTAGCTAGTGCACCCTGAACCCCATACGACTTCACTTTTTCCATCAACCTACCATGGGAAACTTTATCAAACGACTTACTGAACAAAGAACAAAGAACAAAGAAATGTACAGCACAGGAACAGGCCCTTCGGCCCTCCAAGCCCGTGCCGACCATGCTGCCCGACTAAACTACAATCTTCTACATTTCCTGGGTCCGTATCCCTCTATTCCCATCCTATTCATGTATTTGTCAAGATGCCCCTTAAATGTCACTATCGTCCCTGCTTCCACCACCTCCTCCGGTAGCGAGTTCCAGGCACCCTCTGCGTAAAAAACTTGCCTCGTACATCTACTCTAAACCTTGCCCCTCTCACCTTAAACCTATGCCCCCTAGTAATTGACCCCTCTACCCTGGGGAAAAGCCTCTGACTATCCACTCTGTCTATGCCCCACATAATTTTGTATACCTCTATCAGGTCTCCCCTCAACCTCCTTCGTTCCAGTGAGAACAAACCGAGTTTATTCAACCGCTCCTCATAGCTAATGCCCTCCATACCAGGCAACATTCTGGCAAATCTCTTCTGCACCCTCTCTAAAGCCTCCACATCCTTCTGGTAGTGTGGCGTCCATGTATATGACATCTACAGCCCTTCCCTCAACAATTAACTTTGTCACTTCCTCAAAGAATTCTATTAGGTTTGTAAGACATGACCTTCCCTGAACAAAACCATGCTGCCTATCACTGATAAGTCTATTTTCTTCCAAATGTGAATAGATCCTATCCCTCAGTATCTTCTCCAACAGTTTGCCTACCACTGACGTCAAGCTCACAGGTCTATAATTCCCTGGATTACCCCTGCTACCCTTGTTAAACAAAAGGACAACATCAGCAATTCTCCAGTCTTCCGGGACCTCACCCGTGCTCAAGGATGCTGCAAAGATATCTGTTCAGGCCCTAGCTATTTCGTCCCTCGCTTCCCTCAGTAACCTGGGATAGGTCCCATCCGGACCTGGGGGCTTGTCCACCTCAATGCCTTTTAGAATACCCAGAACGTCCCCCTTCCTTATGCCGACTTGACCTAGAGTATTTAAACATCCATCCCTGGCCTCAACATCCGTCATGTCCCTCTCCTTGGTGAATACCGATGCAAAGTACTCATTAAGAATCTCACCCATTTCCTCTGACTCCACGCATAAATTCCCTCTTTTGTCTTTGAGTGGGCCAATCCTTTCTCTAGTTACCCTCAGGGCTGAGTGGACTTTTATGTTGCTCTATAAAGCTATGCAATCTTGGGTTCATCACTAATGGTGATAAGCATATATGAATTGATGGCTAGTTGGCAACACTTTAAGCACTGCCAGAGTGTCAGCTGGACAGTACCCAGGTGCCCACATGGCACCAACAGTGACAGGGTGCCATCCTTCCCAGAGGGCAAGCACCTCAGAGCCTCTGATCCCCTGGGAGACTCCCACAAGTGCCATTCCGTCTTGTCTCCGTTTGTGGAGACGAGCACTGAATGGTGCTCTCCCGAGGTCTCCGAGGCAAAGGGGAATAGATACCAATGCCTTGGTTACCTCAGGGAACTGCATATTAGACTGTGACTGGCTGACTCGCTCTAATATGCAGATTTGCCAAATAGTAACCCCGCCCACAATGGGTGGGCTTCACATCGCACCATCTGAGATCGTGTTAGATGTCGCAAGACGTAACGGGTCGGGTAGATCCTGGAAGCGGGGTCTCCCATCATTTACCGGCCACATCGCACCGCGGCGAGCTGCTGTTCAGGCGCAACGTAGATCGCGCCCATTGAATCAATCAATAATCTCCACCTGTTTATCCGCAACCTTAAGAATTCAACTAACGCAACATAAATATGAAACATTTCTCTGTATTACCCTGCTGGGTTGCTCTGTGATATCACCAATGGTGAACTACTCTTTCTATCCCAGAGCGAACAAAGTAGACCTGTGACTTTGCATCAGTATAAGCACTGCTGCACAGGCATTCAAAACTTTGGAATCACTCCACCAGGGAGACACGTAGCATCTCCAGCATCAGCATGGTTTCCAAGGCTGCATGATTCCAGTGAAAGTCACCAGACTGCCCGAGGCTGGAATGACCTGGACTACCAGAGGTAGCATGGAGAGGCCTAGCAGGAAGCAAATGCTGAACTCTGCCATGCCCAAGAAGTTTTTTAAATTTGGAAAGTCAAACAAAATCTGTTGGTGTTTTCCTTCAATATTTGGAACACGTTGTACAATGGTGACTGTTATGCATTTTTTTTGTTGTTGCAACATTCCCTCACGTCCCTCAATGATCTAGACCAGAAAAGTGAAATAGAAAGCATGAAGAATTCAAGAGATTTCAATTTCAAGGGTACCCAATCATTTTAAAAAGATACTTGTGCCAGGTTAAAGGTGCCATTTCAGGATGGAATATGGTTTAGTAGCACCAGAATCGCACTAATGCAAATAGCATGAAGGTATTAAGATTGAATGGATTATTTAAAACCAGAATTTAAAAGAAAAAGATGGTCCTACGTAAGAAATTCTTTTTTTTTTGATTATCCATCAATAAGAATGTTCTTTATTTTATCATTCATCTATCAATAAAGTATCATGCTCGGTTTGGGCTGGGTATGTACATAGAACATACAGTGCAGAAGGAGGCCATTCGGCCCATCGAGTCTGCACCGACCCACTTACACCCTCACTTCCACCCTATCCCCATAACCCAATAACCCCTCCTAACCTTTTTGGACACGAAAGGCAATTTAGCATGGCCGATCCACCTAACCTGCAAGTCTTTGGACTGTGTGAGGAAACCGGAGCACCCGGAGGAAGGCCACACAGACAAAGGGAGAACGTGCAGACTCCGCACAGACAGGGACCCAGCGGGGAATCAAACCTGGGACCCTGGCGCTGTGAAGCCACAATGCTATCCACTTGTGCTACCGTCCTGCCCTATACCCGCTGTTATTTCTTTCTCCTCAGATATTTGGCCTGAAACCGCATTCAGGAACTCTTGAATTACTGCAACAGTTGCAAGATTGTGCTTTTGAGAAATTACAAGTCTATTGCACCTTCCTTTTGCATTTGTTCACTTCAGTAGTTCCAGATTTTTCAATCAGCTCTCCTTGTCATTCTCGAATATAAGCATCCAATATTCCTGAATCCCTTAAATCCTTGGATCGTTTACTTCAGGAATACAATATTTTAACTTATCAATTTTAATTTTGAATCTCATAATCTTTTCGGCAATCATCTTAAGCTTTCAGCTCATTTTTCCCACAGATTTGCTTTAATTTCCTTTTTTTTTAACTCTTCTGTCATGTCTATCTTCTGACCTCCAGTGGCCTCATTGCTTGAAACCTCGATTTTCCTTATTCTGGTCTGTTTATTTCAGAATAGTCTGACTCAGATTGCACGCTCTGTATGTATTCACTCAATGCGTCAGTGAATTGTTTGCCTAATGCTACATAATAGGCTTAGGTATTTTGGATGGACAATTCACTGTCGTCTGAAAATCCCATTATTCTGCATTCTCAAAAGGTTTCCTTGGGGCCAATTCAAGCTAGGCCCTAGAGGTCAGGACAGAAAAGGGGCAATTGCTCACATGGTTATCGTCCCTGTCGAGGCCGATAATGTTTAAGAAGGAATCCAAACTTCCTGTTAATGGCTAAAAGGATGGCATGAGAAGATTTCAGGTTTTAAGCTTTTTACTGTGACAAATGACTAAAAGCAAACTTGACTAAACATTATTTTTGTAGGCAACTTATACAGAAAGGAACATTCCCCCTTTATACTTACCACACATCATGCTCTCCATGGAATGACAGTCATCTTCAGCATCTAATTTGGTTCATGTTTCCCATTTTGCCAAATGCTAAGTTCGAACGATGATCTCCGGGCACTTCCCTCAGTTTTTGGGTAGTTGCCCAAACCCTCTACCGTCAACCATGCCAGGATAAATCTTCCAGTTTGCTCAGATAGCTGCTGAACATGTCTCTTCGACTGGAGGCTGTCTTCCTCCTGAACATGGCTTTCGTAGCTCGCAAAGTAGGCTGTATTGTCATGGCGCAAACTTCGCAAGTATCGCTGGAGCAGCACTCATCCACAGAAGTGGAGAGTATTTCATCACACTTCTGACTTGTGCCTTGTAGATGAGGAAGCATGAGGTGAGTTACTCACCGCAAAATTTGCAGCCACTTTCCTACTCTTGTAGTCACAGTATTTATGTGGCTTCTCCAGTTAAATTGTCAATGGAAATCTCCTGAATATAGCTGATTCAGTGATAGTAATGCTGTGGAATGTCAAGGGGAGATGGTTGGATTCTCTCTCGGTGATCATTGCCTGGCACCTGTGATGTGAATGTCACATGTCCGTTATTGGCCCAAGCCTGGATGTTGTCCAGGTATTGATGCTTGCAGGCAGGAATTGCTTCAGTATTCGAGGAATCACTAATAGCATTGAACATGTGCAATCATTAGTCTGGCAGTGAACCTGAGACTAAAATGATTCACATCCAACAACCACAATATCTTCCATTGTGCTATAATAATCGTAATAATCTTTTATTGTCAGAAGTAGACTTACATTAACACTGCATTGAATTTACTGTGAAAATCCCTTATTCGCCACATTCTGGCACCTGTTCGGGTACACTGAGGGAGAATTCAGAATGTCCAAATTACCTAACAGCACATCTTTTGGGACTTGTGGGAGGAAACCGGAGCATCCGGAGGAAACCTACACAGACACAGGGCAGGCTCCACACAGACAGTGAGCCAAGCCGGGAATCGAACTTGGGACCCTGGAGCTGTGAAGCAACAGTGCTACCCACTGTGCTACCTAGGTATGACACAAACCAGTAGAGAGTTTTCCCCCTGATTCCCATTGACTTCAGTTTTGCTAAGCTTCCTTGGTGCCACACTTGGTCAAATGACACCTTCATGTCAAGGACAGCCAGACTGGCTTCACCTGACACCATTACTAGAAGTCAAAATGGCACATAATGGGTTGGATGCTCCAAAAATTAGACTATGTCCCAAATGGTGGGGTTTTACTCCCAAGATTCCTTGAAAAAAGTTAGAGGAATTCATAGCCATGCAGGGGGCTAGCAGGCACGCGGAGTGTACCTCACCCCTTTTGCTGCAGATATGGGTCCCTGCACTTCTGGGTCAGAGGCCGCACATGCGTACGGCGGCGACCTCCAGTGCTTCATTGCGGACTCAGACCGCGGAGCCACACCGAGGAAAGAGACCCCCGATCGGCCACGCGCCCGAGCCTCAAACCCCACGCCTTTAATTGCCGGCCGCCTATAAGGCCCCCCTGGTCTCCGATCCGCCTGTCTGAATCCGCAGCCGCCATGCGACCATCCTAACCGGCAATAGGTGGTTAGTTCCACGCCGTCGGGAACTCGGCTGATCGGGAGCGGAGGATCGCTGAGCGGGTCTCTGGAAATGCGTCCCCGGAGGCGCGGCATACTCCACGGTGACGCCGATTTTCGGTGTCCGGAGAGTCGCCGGACCGACGCCAGGCCCGATTACGGCATCAAACTGGATCCTGCGCCCCGGCGCCGGCCACGATTACGGCGTCGGGCTGCGGATGATCCAGTCCAATGTGTTTCCACTTTGCAACCGTGTGACATGATATAAATCACAAAATTTAAGATAGAAATGCAAAGCCCCAGAATTAAGCTTATTTGGTCAGACTAAGTAAGTCAGCTGAAAATTTTACAGAAGCAGCAAACGAGGATGAAAATCAAACTGGGTTTTCAGGTAGAGTTAATTGCATTCAAATGTTTCTTTCATTATTGTTCCCACCCTCTCAGCTCTATTATCTTTATCCATTATTAGATTACTTTTTTTTCAATTTCCTTTTCTAATTAAGTGGCCATAAAAAGATAAGAAAATGTGAAAGTGATTCCAACAATAATGAGGCTTTAAAGATTGATTTAGTGCATTTCGCGTTTTTCCATTTTAAATGTCAAGCTTACATTTATAATAAATGTCACTGAAAATTATGCCTCAGCAATGCACATTAGCTGGTCCGCCTTAGCTTTGTGTGTTATTTGCATAATTATCTCTGTCAGAATGAGTACACCAGTAACCTTTTGCCATTGTGCTACTTAAGCTAAATTCTCAGTCATGCCAGATCTATAGATAACATAGTTGCAGTCTAACCCCCATTTGTTCGGCTACAAAATTAAGAGCTTTAATTTAAACAGTTGCATGAACCTAAATATCACTTGAGGGAGCTTGCTGTACTTGTACTAGTACCTGTTTGCCATCCCTTGTTCACATTATTTAAAACCCATAGTCAGAGATGGGCTGAGTGCGTTGCTTTCCTTTGAGTGTTCCTCCATGTGAGGTATCTAGTTGAGGGCAGCACGGTAGCACAATGGTTAGCACAGTTGCTTCACAGCTCCAGGGTCCCAGGTTCGATTCCCGGCTTGAGTCACTGTCTGTGCGGAGTCTGCACGTTCTCCCCGTGTCTGCGTGGGTTTCCTCCGGGTGCTCCGGTTTTCTCCCACAATCCAATGATGTGCAGGTTAGGTGGATTGGCCTTACTAAATTGCCCTTAGTGTCCAAAAAAGGTTAGGGTTACGGGAATAGGGTGGGAGGCGTCGGCTTAAATGGGGTGCTCTTTCCAAGGGCCGGCGCAGGCACGATGGGCTGAATGGCCTCCTTCTGCACTGTAAATTCTATGATTCTATAAGATCATAAAAGGTATTGCCAATACCTCTCAAAGGGTCATGAATTTGTGGAATTCATTACTCCAAAGTGCACTGGGATCTGGGACATTGAGCAAGTTTAAGCCATATAACCAGATTTTTAATTAGTAATGGGTCAAGGGGTTATGGAGAATGGGCAGGAAAGTGGAGTTGAGGCTGAGAGGAGATCAGCCATCATCGTATTGCCTGGCGATGTGGGCTCGAGGAGTTGAATTGCCTAGTCCTGCTCCTGGTTCTTATGCAGTCACAAGAGTGTAGATTGTAATCAAAACGCCTGCTTGCTTTTTTATTCTCCGGAATAATGAAGGACAATTCTTCTAATTGTATGTAAATTATGATGGTGCAGAATCCCGAATCTGTAATTAAATATTTGCTTGGTAGTAAAGAACTTGAATATCACTGAAAAGGGAGACATAAATCCGCATCTCATTTCTCTTGTGATCGTTTGAAATTTGGCATTCTTGAGTTTATCCATCTGCGTGCAAGACAAAAAGCTTCAACAACATGTCTCCCTTTTCAGCAATATTCAAATTTGCCATTATGTGGGTGACATAACGGATTGGTGCAGCGGTGTGCTCTGTTTTAAATCTCTGAACCCGAAATTTACAACCACAACTTCCATGCCCCTAACCACCACTAAACTGAATCCTTCGATGGGAAACCCCGTTGACAATGGCGGGACCATAAGATCCCATCGATGGCCAATAGTGGAACCCGCAGCGGTGGTCCCGCCCACTATATAAATGCAGTCAAAGCAGAAAATTCTGGAGAGGTTCAGCTGGTCTGTCAGCATCTGTGGAGAGAGAAACAGAGGCTGGGACTTTTGGTCATTCCCGTCCCAAGGGCGCAATTTTATTAATAGGGAATGAAGTCCCATTGCAAGTGCGTTTAACCCCGTGTTGCCTACCATTCGCAGCATTGAGAAATACGAGGCTATAAAATGCAACTCACGTTAGATAAAGGGCCTCAGTGGGGAACGCGCGGTGGAGGCCGCACATCGCCCCAATTTGTGTACTGAGGAGCTTCGCTCCCCAGACTCTTCAGTGTAGCGAGAGACTAGGATGCCAATTTTCAATGGCCCCCGATGAGGCCACCGACTGCTCCCAAACCCCAACACACTATGGGAGAGTCCCCAGGCCCTTCCGCACCCCGCCAACACCTGCACAGGGCATCCCAGGTCCAATCATTAGCTTGCAAAAAATTCTAGCTTGGCACCTTGGCAATGCCAATCTGGCTCCCTGGCCATGCCCCTTCTAGCTGGCAGTGCCACCTGGCCATTTTTACAGTGCCAGGCTGGCACCCAGGTGGCACTGCCAGCCTGGCAGTGCCTGGATGCTCAGGAGGCACCAGCGGTGCTCGGGTACCATCCTGTCTAAAGGGCATGAACCTGGGGGCCTCTGATCCTCTAGGAGACCCCCATGAGTGCCATTCCATCTGGTCCTTGGGTACCTCAGGTACGCCTCGGGTACCTCAGGAATTTTGCCAAAAAGTGATCCCACCCACAATGGGTGGAATTTACATTGCAACATCGTATGAGATTGCGTTAGATCTTGTGAGGCATTGCGAGCCGGGTAGATCCCGGGAATGGGGCCCCCCAGCTTCTATCGGCCACGCCGTGTTGCGGTGACTGCTTTTCGGGCACAGCATGGCCATAAAATCACGTCCAAAGTCAACAAACTTTTTGCTCATCCATCAAATCTTCGACCTGCCTCGCCGATTCCCGCCTTGGGAAGGACCGGAAGATCCTGGCCAAAGTTAATGTTTTGAGTGGTATATGACTTCTTTGAATACGAACTCTGCTTCCCTCTCCACAGATACTGCCAGACTTGTTTTCCAGCATTTTATGTTTTTACTTCAGATTCCCAGCAAGCGCAGTTATTTAATTTTACATGAATGCGTGCTTTCTTTAATTATCCTATTACAGACTCGAAGCAACTAAAGTTAAGGATAAGAAATGATTTAACTAAAAGAAACAAACAAACAAATTCCAAGCACAAGCTGCTCTTGGTATTGAGCAGTTAAAATGAAGTAAATCAAATACAAAACACAGAAACATGAATATATTAAAAATACAGTACTTATATACCATTAAATCCCAATGAGGTTAAAGCCATAATCTCCTGGTCTCCTGAACTTTGATGACCTTTCACAGCAGTGTCAAATGTGCGCATCACGAGTCAGAAAAGAGCCAGTGCGTTTACGTAACCATGATGGTTTAGCTGGTTTAGCACAGGGCTAAATTGCTGGCTTTGAAAGCAGACCAAGGCAGGCCAGCAGCACGGTTCAATTCCCGTACCAGCCTCCCCAAACAGGTGCCGGAATGTGGCGACTAGGGGCTTTTCACAGTAACTTCATTTGAAGCCTACTTGTGACAATAAGCAATTTTCATTTCATTTCATTCATGCAGGCTCCAAAAAGAATATCTCTCAACATTTTTCCCTCATCTCTAAATGTTGTATGATAGCTATTGAATATTACATCAATCCAGCCATAGCAACATCATAATATATTTCCCCTGCTGAGCAAAGCATTTATTCTGATGTTAAGACTGCTGTTAATGAGCTGAACAACCAGTGGAGCAACACAAAATATACTCTCAGCATACAACTCTAAATGGATCTTTAATGGGAAAGCAGATTTTTGAGAAAATATGTTTTTCTCAAAGTACCCCCATCGCTCTATAAAATACAGCAGCAGCTTGCATTTCTCTAGCACCCTTGGGGTACTGCATTCTCACCGGAGTATTATCAGGCAAAATTTAACACTGCATCTCAGGAAGGGATATCAGGACAGGTGACCAGTATATTGGCAAAGAGGGAAGTTTCAAGAATCAGCTTAATGGAGAAGAAAGAGGAAGAGAGACACAGACATTTAGGGAATTCCAAAATTGAGGACTGAGGCAATTGAAGGCACTGCCACCAATGCTGGAACAATGAATCAGAGAAGTACAAAAGGACTTGGGAGTCCTTGTTCAAGATTCTCTTAAGGCTAACGTGTAAGTTCAGTCGGCAGTTAGTTATGTGTTGGGTGTTCTGGATCACATACAGATCACCAACACTTGAAGTAGTGCAACGCTATTTTATTAAAAGGTTAACTATTTTAACATACTTGAACTGTGGGTAAATACGATACTAGCTTTAACTAAAGACTTTTGCCTTGTCCTAACCAGTTGATGCACTCAGCACATGGTGAATGTCTGTGTTGCAGGCTGTGAGCTCTGTGCTCCTAGCTAGCTGCTACTCGAATGAGCGGGAACTCTGATGCCCCCTGTCTTTATAGTGTGTGTGCTCTCACTAGTGATTGGCTGCGGTATTGTGTATGCTGATTGGTCCCACTGTGTGTCCATCAGTGTGTGTCTGCACCATGATATACTGGTGTATATTATGACAGTTAGGAAGGCAAATGCAATGTTAGCATTCATGTCGAGAGGGCTAGAATACAAGACCAGGGATGTACTGCTTTGGTTGTATAAGGCTTTGGTCAGACCCCATTTGGAGTATTGTGAGCAGTTTTGGGCTGCGTATCTAAGGAAGCATGTGCTGGCATTGGAAAGGGTTCATAGGAGGTTCACAACAATGATCGCTGGCTTGTCGTATGAGGAACGGTTGAGGACTCTGTGTCGGCACTCATTGGAGTTTCGAAGGATGAGGTGGGATCTTATTGAAACTTACAGGATACTGCGAGGCCTGGAAAGAATGGATGTGGAGAGGATAGTTCCACTTGTCGGAAAAACTAGAACAAGAAGAAACAATCTCAGACTAAAGGGATGATCCTTCAAAACAGAGAAAAGGAGGAATTTCTTCAGCTTGAAGGTAGTGAATCTGTGGAACTCTTTGCCGCAGAAGGCTGTGGAGGCCAAAGACACTGAGTGTCTTTAAGACAGAGATAGATAGTTTCTTGATTAATAAGGGGATCAGGGGTTATGGGGAGAAGGCAGGAGAATGGGGCTGAGAAAAATATCAGCCATAATTGAATGGCGGAGCAGACTCAATGGGCCGAGTGGCCTAATTCTGCTTCTTTGTCTTACGGTCGTATGGTCTAAATGCGGAACCCCAGAGTTAGAGGGCTGAGATCTCAGTGGGTTTGTAAGTCTGGAGGAAGTTACACTGTTCGATGGGGAAGAAGCCTTGGAGCGATTGAAACACAGGGATTTCAAATTTTAAAATGGGGCCATTGCTAGATGATGAGCCAGTGTAGGTCTGTTTTTTTAAATTCTTTCCCAAGATTTGGCATTGCTGGCCAGCATTTATTTCCCATCCCTTACTGCTCTTGAGAAGGTGTTGGTGAGCCGCCTTCTTGAAGCGCTGCAGTCCACGTGGTGCAGGCACACTCGACAGTTAGTACAATACCAGCAGCGGTTTTGGATAAGCTTAATTTGCAGAGGATATATTCGGAGTTCAGATAGATAGTCGTTCGGCTCCCAGCTTCTGGAGGGAATGGGGGAGGGAAAACATTGGGTAGCTCCACGTTTTTGGGCGATGGTGGCAGCAGACCAGAGATTAAATAGCGACAGGCAGATCACAAGATCAAAGAATGCAGCAAACAGCATCCAGTATCAAAACGGAGGTCACCAGGAGCTGCCAACTGGCCAAGAAAATTAACTACGTCAAGGAGACAAATGGTGTGCTAACTGAATGGGTTAATGCAGTCAGAGCAGGGATGACCAGCAGGCCTCTGTGAATGAGAACTGGAAATTTAGCTGGCAGATTTTGGTTTCAACTGGGAGCCCAGTACGTACAGCTGTATACAAGCTAAAAGTAACTTAAATAGATTTTAAAAACTCTCCCTATTAAATATTGAGTGTTAACCTGTCAGTAGCGCACATAACTTATAACAATGAAATTGGCTGCTTGACTGGTATTTCTATAGATTCTTCCATGTCCTCCCTTTTCCATATGTTTATAATCACCTCCAGACCCACAACCTTCCAAGATAATTTGCGTTTATCGCATTTTGACCTCTCCAGCATCCCCACATTTACTTGATACATTATTGGTGGTGCCTTCAGTTGCACTGGGCCCAAGCTGCAAAATTCCCTCCCTATATAGGGCGGCACAGCGGCACAGTGGTTAGCACTTCTGCCTCACAGTTCCAGAGTCCCTGGTTCAATTCCGGCCTTGGGTGAATGTGGAGTTTGCATTTTCTCCCCGTGTCTGCGTGGGTTTCCACCAGGTGCTCCGGTTTCCTCCTGCTCTCCAGCGATGTGCATGTTAGGTTGATTGGCCACACTAAATTGCCCCTTAGTGTCCAAAAGGTTAGATGATGTTACTGGGGTACGGAGATAGAGTGAAGGCGTGGGCTTAAGTAGGGTACTCTTTTCAAGGGCCTGTGCAGACCCGATGGGCCGAATGGCCTCCTTCTGCACTGTAAATTAAATGACTCTATACCTCTCGGCATTGGAATATAGGATCAGGAGTAGGTCATTCAAAATGTCGAGCCTGCTTCATTGATCGGACACGTCAATGCCTTTTACGCTCACTATCATCACTATCCTCTTTGAAGACCAACCCCTTTGATCGTTTAGATCTGACCTAATATCTCCTTATGTGGCTCGTTATCATATTTTGTTCCAAAAGTGCTCGTGTGAAGTGCCTTGGGACATTTTATCATGCTCAGGACACACCATAAATAAATTCTTGTTATAACAAAACGTACAGATAAATGTATTTTGCCAAAGACGAGGCCTGACACACATTACAGCAATTCATTGGCTGTAAAGTAATTTGGCATGGTGTAAGGTCACGAGAGGCGCCATATAAATGCATGTTCTGTCTGTGTAAGAATCATTAATGCGTGTTCAAATGAAATGTTGCGACCCACTGATTCAATTTTTAAAAATGTATAATAGATAACATTTCCATAACCATTCCTACTACGGCAATATCTAATGCTCTAGGGTGTTTATCCGTTCCATTCATACCAGACATTGGGGAGCCTTCAGTTATGTGAAAGGGGTCAGCTGCCATGCCAAGGGTGACAATTCTGATTGACCGCTTAATTAGCTAAGTCTGCGTTTCGGCAAGCGATTGCACAGAGACGTCTCTCTCTTGCTGTGTCAATCAAGGAGTGATCTGTATTCTCACAGCAGCAGCAAAGGCTGGCTGTGTTGTAAACGTCTGAAGCAGCATGGCTGGCGATGGGGAGAGTTAATCGTGTTGTGCCTTTATTGCTTTCCATAACTGTGGAGGGAAATTGATTGTTTTCAATGAACGATCGCGTTCAGCAATTGTGTGGGCTGCAACTCCGTGAGTAGCCCTCTTGCTTCTGAGCCAGAAGGCTGTCGGTTCAGGCTCCGCTCCACTGACCTGAACACAAAATCTGGGCTGACACACCCAATGCTCACTGAGGGAACGTTGCATTGTCCAAGGTCCTGCCTCTTGGATGGGATGGTGAATCGAGGTCCCAACTACACTCTCAAGCAGGCGCCAAACATCCCAAGGCACCATTTGAAAGAAGGGCAGGACGGGGGGGGGGGGGGGGGGGGTTCTCCTCGGGATCTTAGCTAATATTCATTCCCCATCCAACACCGACAAACAGATCATCTGATCATAACCAGATTGGCATATACGACCCTTGGCTGCGCACGAATGCAAGATTTAAGGTACGGGAGTCACAGACCACACAAAATTAGTGGTTGAGAGCTCATAAGTGATTTTAAGTTAGTTGACTAAGAAGCAACAGTTTAGTTATGATACATCAGCTAAATTGGCAGCAAAGACATGTGACCAGTAACAAGTGAGAATGGTTTACTGTTCCCAAGTCAGACAAACGGATGGAGGAAACAAGGGTATATTAATCTCAATGTTATACAGCGGAAGTCTCCTCCGAACGGTTTCCTGGTCCCAGATCAGATAGTGACATTTAAGGGGCATCTTGACAAATACATGAATAGGATAGGAATAGAGGGATACGGACCCAGGAAGTGTAGAAGATTGTAGTTTAGTCGGGCAGCATGGTTGGCACGGGCTTGGAGGGCCGAAGGGCCTGTTCCTGTGCTGTACATTTCTTTGTTCTTTGTTCAGACAATCGGAAGGATGAAGCTCATCTCCATCCATGGCTGTCCCCATTTTCTTCACTCTCCTTGAGCTAGGCAAAGCATCAGGCTGAAAGTAGCACGGATAGTTTTTAAATGCTGTCCTCTATCCAAAGTCTTTTTGAATGAGTCCACGTGTTAGGCTGAAGCCTGTATTGGTCCACCTTGAGAATCTCTCTTCTGTCCGAACTGATTTTTCCCCCCTCTCTATGGGCTGTTGGAACGTGCCCTGGATTTTCACCAAGTTGGGTTGATTCAGCAGCCCTTTGGAAATAGAGGACGGGTCCCGATTCTAGGATTTTCAACCCCATTGGTACTGTGCAGTAATAGCTTGTAATGACTAGCTTCACCTGTTGTTCACCCATTAATTAGTGCAGGACGAAAAACTTCAATCATATTTTTCTTTTCTTCAGTCATACCCAAGTACTGTCAAACAGATTTTAATATTGAATGCAAAAAAAGGCATAAAAAAAAGTAATTGATTGATTTATTGCCGCATGTACCGAAGTACAGTGAAAAGTATTTTTCTGCGGCCAAGGGAATATACACAGTATGTACATAGTAGACATAAAGAATAATCAACAAGGTACATTGACAAATAAGTAATTGGTTACAGAGCGGAACAAGGGGCCGAACAATGCAAATATGACATGAGCAAGAGCAGCATAGGGCATTGTGAATAGTGTCTTACAGGGAACAGATCAGTCCGAGGGGGAGTCGTTGAGGAATCAAGCAGCTGTGGGGAAGAAGCTGTTCCTATGTCTGGATGTGCGGGTCTCCAGATTTCTGTATCTTCGGGCGGCACGGAAGCACAGTTGCTTCACAGCTCCGGGGTCCCAGGTTTGATTCCGGCTTGGGTTATTGTCTGTGCAGAATCTACACGTTCTCCCTGTGTCCGCGTGGGTTTCCTCTGGGTGCTCCGGTTTCCTCCCCCAAGTCCCGAAAGCTGTGCTGTTAGATAATTTGGACATTCTGAATTCTCTCTCTGTGTTCCCGAACAAGCGCCGGAATTCGGCGACTAGGGGCTTTTCACAGTAACTTAATTGCAGTGTTAATGTAAGCCTACATGTGACAATAAAGATTATTATTATTCTGCCTGATGGAAAGGTCTGGAAGAGGGCAAAGCCTGGGTGTGGGGGGTCTCTGGCAATGCTGTCTGCCTTCCTGAGGCAGCGGGAGGTGTAGACAGGATAAATGGGAGGGTGACAAGCTTGTGTGATGTGTTGGGCTGAGTTCACCACACTCTGCAGTTTTTTGCGATCTTGGGCTCAGCGTTTACCATACCAAGCTGTAATGCAACCGGATAGGATGCTCTCTATGGCACGTCTGTAGATTGTGAGAGTTCATGCATACATGCCGAATTTCTTTAGCTTCCATACGAAGTAGAGACATTGTTGGGCTTTCTTGACTTTTGCATCAACGTGACTGGACCAGGACAGACTGTTGGTGATGGTGACCCCCAGGAACGTAAAGCTATCATTCATAACTTAAAAATATCAATCATCTAGACCCATTAAAAATAAATAACAGAAACTACAAATACTCCTAGCTACTTAATGTTGTGTAAATAAATATTGTGCAATTGACAGCAGAGATCAAAGAGCCAAACAGTAAAACAAGCATCTCTGCGATGCAGCTTTTTCAACAAGCACAATGATTGTCTGAACACTCAGCCAAGCATCATTATTTATGTTTCATTGAGAGCCCAGACAACCATTTGAGTACTGAAACATCTGAGTGGGCAAAGATTTGGCAGATGGAGTATAATGGAGAAAATTGCAGTACAGATGGATCTGGGTGTCCTTTTGCATGAATCACAAAAGGTTAGTGTGCAGGTATAGCAAGTAATTAGGAAGCCAAGTGGAATGTTGACCTTCATTGCAAGGGGGATGGAATATAAAAGTAGGGACATACAGCAATACAGGGCCTGGGCAAGATTGCACCTGGAGTAATGTTTTAGCCTTCTTCCTGAATTCACATCCACAGAGAACAGTCATTGAATGTATTTAAGGATGAGTTAGACTGACTTTTGATTGACAAGGAAGTCCAGGGCTAAGAAGCATAGGTAAGAAAGTGACGTTAAGGCCATAATCAGATTAGCCATGACCTTACTGAATGGCAGAGCAGGCTCAATGGGCACCATGACTTACTCCTGCTCCTCTTTCCTATGACCTGGTGATCATTGTTAGCAGTTTTGATTAATTGAAGGTTTAGCTCATCTACCTATGGAGGACACGTCATCCAACCAATGGTCCCACTGCCCATTCTCTGACCAAGACATTGGCAGTTTCTGGAGGTGATGGAATTACTTAAACACCCCCTTGCACTCAGTGATGTAGGAATGGGATTTGGCTATTCAACCCCTTGAACACATTCCACCACTCAATTAGATCATACCTCATTTTGATTTACCTGTTTTTGCGGCATAGTGGCACAGTGGTTAGCATTGTTGCTTCACAGCTCCAAGGTCTCAGGTTTGATTCCCGGCTTGAGTCACCGTCCGTGCAGAATATGCACGTTCTCCCCGTATGTGCGTGGGTTTCCTCCGGATGCTCCGGTTTCCACCCACAGTCCAAAAATGTGCAGGTTAGGTGGATTGGCCATGCATCTCTTAGGTTGGGTGGGGTTACTGGGTTACGGGGATAGGGTGGAGGTGTAGGCTTAAGTAGGGTGCTCCTTCCAAGAGGTGCAGACTCTATGGGTCGAGTGGTCTCCTTCTGAACTGTAAATTCTATGATTCTATGATCCTGCTTTATACCCCCTCTCACCCCCTGTATACTCAGGTTCTGGGCCAGGTGTTGACCAGCAAGAGTAGCACTTGCATTCTGATGGCAGGTTTGCAAAATCTCATCAATCCTACCAGATAGGTAGTGACGTGGATTCATTGAAGCTTTAGCTGTTAGAAAGGGTGCCTCCTGTCAAAGGTCAGTTTTTGCAGTTTTCGAACTGACATTGAGCAGATAATGGAATTGACAGGGAGAAATAAAAAAAACAAGATTAAATATGTTCAGATGCTGTGGGGATTTTGTTTGCTGTATTTTGTGCCAAGCAGTTTAGGCCATGCATTTCACATTTCCGGAGCTCAGGTTTCCTCTGTGGAATATCCCTTTAAGCACTCTGTGGGCAAGAGGGTTTTTAAAATCGAGAATGAAGTCAATATCCCGGCCATACATATCTCACCTGGATTTACAGTCTTTTCCTGAATTAAATCATATCATAGGCATGACTGGCAGTACGGCCTTCTTCTGCCCTGTAAGATTCTTTCACCGATCAGTTTAAATTTATTGAATGCTGTTTTGAAACAGCTGAAAGTATTTTGCGCAGACTGAGGAGGAGGTGCTGATCTGTGCAGCTCTGATCCGAGATCCTTAATGTCTACTGTATGCCTCACAGGTTTGGCATCCAAAGAGCCCTCACAATGGAGGAGGTAAGGGTGGAGGCATGTCCGAAGTCAAGTAAGATAAACACGCGCCTAGTCAGTCATTGCCAAAAATTTTAACCAATTATCTTGAATTTATAAAAGACCTCTCACACTTTCAGAACATCACAAAGCACTTTACAGCCAATTGCAAACTTATGAAGTGCACTCAATGTAGGAAATATAAGAACATAAGAACTAGACGCAGGAGTAGGCCATCTGGCTCTTCGAGTTTGCTCTGCCATTCAATTAGATCATAGATCTTTTGTGGAGTCAGCTCCAATTTCCTGCCCGAACACCATAACCCTTTATTCCTTTCTTCTTCAAAAAACGATCTATCTTTATCTTGAAAACATTCAATGAAGGAGCCTCAACTGCTTCACTGGGCAGAGAATCCCAGAGATTCACAACACTGTGGGTGAAGATATTCCTCCTGAGCTCAGTCCTAAATCTACTCCCCCTTATTTTGAGGCTATGCCCCCTAGTTCTGCTTTCAGTGGACTCAGCTCCACTTTCCTGCCTGAACGCCGTAACCCTTTAGTCCTTTATTCTTCCAAAAACTATGGAAGACAATTTGTTCACAGCAAACTCCCTTGACTGGTTCAGCAATAAAAACCAGATCATCTGTTCTGGGGCGAAATTCTCCCCCAACGGCGGGATGCCCGCCGACTGGCGCCAAAGCCGGCGCAAATCAGACGGGCATCGCGCCGGCAAAAAGGTGCGGAAGTCTCCGCATCTTTGGCGGCCTAGCCCCAACATTGAGGGGCTAGGCCGACGCCGGAGGGATTTCCGCCCCGCCAGCTGGCGGAAATGGCGTTTGTTGCCCCGCCAGCTGGCGCGGAAATGCGGCGCATGCGCGGGAGCGTCAGCGGCCGCTGTCAGTTTCCCCGCGCATGCGCGGGAGCGTCAGCGGCCGCCGAAAGTTTCCCGCGCATGCGCAGTGGGGAGAGTCTCTTCCGCCTCCGCCATGGTGGAGGCCGTAGCGGAGGCGGAAGGGAAAGAGTGCCCCCACGGCACAGGCCCGCCCGCGGATCGGTGGGCCCCGATCGCGGGCCAGGCCACCGTGGGGGCACCCCCCGGGGTCAGATCGCCCCGCGCCCCCCCCCAGGACCCCGGAGCCCGCCCACGCTGCCTGGTCCCGCCGGTAAATACCAGGTTTGATTTACGTCGGCGGGACAGGCAATTCCTGGGCGGGACTTCGGCCCATCCGGGCCGGAGAATCCAGCGGGGGGTCCCGCCAACCGGCGCGGCTGGATTCCCGCCCCCGCCCAATCTCCGGGAGCGGAGACTTCGGCGGGGGCGGGGGCGGGATTCACGGCGGCCAACGGCCATTCTCCGACCCGGCGGGGGGTCGGAGAATGACGCCCCAGATGTCATTTGCGACAAATATTGTTGAGGAAACTTGGGAACACTCCCCTCCTCTTCTTTGAAATATTGCAGTGGGATTGATTGGGACTCACTCAGTTGAATGTTTCATCCAAAAGAGGAGCAGAATTGTGCTGATATGTTGGCCTAGATTATATGCTGACATCTGCAGATTGGACCTAAACCCACGGTCTTCTGACTTGGGGGCGAGTCTGCTGTGCTTTTCCTGTGCTTGATGTGTTTCATCCTAACGCATCACCTTTGAGACAATGTTAGACATGTGCAAAGATTGGTGGGAAAATAAGTTCAGAGGAGGACTCAAAGGGTCGGAATTTTGTGAAGGAGATGGGAAATTTCTGACTCTTCAAGTCAGTTTCAGTTAAGGAGGCCCCCATTTGCCATATCTTTGTTCCACGGAGGTGGGGGTCAGACTCTGTTATCCCTAAAAGCAGGCCTGGGGGGGGCAATGGACGTGCCTTGACGGCCCACCTCCATTCACGGAGACAGCAGTCTAGTTGTAAATCATCAACCCACACCTTAATCCTGCACTCATCTTACACCCCCCTCCCCCCGCCCTGACCCATACAAGCTCCATATCCCCATGCCCCACTATGCCTCCTCCATGTCCCTTTATGTCCCCTGTGCCACTTTCATGTCCCCATGTATCTTCCATACCTATTCTCACAATATTCACTGTGCACAGAATCAGTGAGCCATTGGCAAGTCTGGCAATTCTTTGAGATGCTTATGATACAGATACGGTAAGCATTTGAAAATCTAGGGTGGTATTCTCCGACCCCCCGCCGGGTCGGAGAATCGGCGGGGGCTGCCGTGAATCCCACCTCCGCCGGTTGCCGATTTCTCTGGCACCGGATATTCTGCGGGGGCGGGAATCGCGCCGCGCCGGTCGGCGGGCCCCCTCCGTCGATTCTCTGGCCTGCGATGGGCCGAAGTCCCGCTGCTGTCATGCCAGTCCCGCCGGCGAGAATCAAACCACCTCTCTTACCGGCGGGACTAGGCGGCGCGGGCGGGCTCCGGGGTCCTGGGGGTCGCGGGGCGATCTGGCCCCGGGGGGGTGCCCCAACGGTGGCCTGGCCCGCGATCGGGGCTCACCGATTCGCGGTCGGGCCTGTGCCATGGGGGCACTCTTTTTCCTCCGCCTCGGCCACAGCCTTCACCATGGCCGACGGGTAAGAGACCCCCCCCCCTGCGGTTGCGCGGGGATGATGTCAGTCGCCGCAAAGTTCTTTCGGCCCAGGCTGGCGTGGCGCCATATGCCTTTCCCGCTGGCTGGCGGCACGTCAACCACTCTGCCGCGGGGTTAGCCCCTCAAGATGGGGGCTTGGCCCCTAAAGGTGCGGAGAAATCCGCACCTTTGGGGCGGACCAACGCCAGAGTGGTTCCCACCACTCTATCCCGTCGGGACACCCCGCCCCGCCGGATAGGGGAGAATTCCAGCCCTAGTGTGTCAAAGCAGTTCAGCTTAAAATTTCAAAAAAGTGTCAGTTCACTGCACATATTGACAGTATGAATGACAAAAGCTTTTTATCCACATTGCATTCTTAATATTCTACAAATAAACACACAAGTATTGAAAGAAACATTGTTCAAAGAAAGATTGGGGGCGCGATTCTCCGAGCCGGAGAATCGCCGCAACCGCGCCCTGACGCGCGATTCTCTGAGGTGCGGGGAATCGACGCTATTTGCGCCGGTGCATTTGGCGCGGCCCCGGCCGTTGGACACGACAGAGTCCCGCCGATGCCGTTCCCCCCTTGTCGCTGCCGGCAGGAACGCTCGGGGTGCGGCCTTTGTGGGGGGAGGGGTCTCCTTCACCAGGGGGGTACCTCCGATAGGGTCTGGCCCACGATCAGGGCACACCGATCGGCGGACCGGCCTCTCCCCCCCCCCCACCGGGCATACTTCCTAACGCGGCTGGCCCCTGAACACCGACCCCATGTTGGGTCGGGACCAGCGCGCGTAAGAGGTTCCCCGTGCAGGCGCAGGATAGCGCGGCCCAACTGCGCATACGCAGGATTGAGCTGCCCCAACTGCGCATGCGCGGGTTGTCACCGCCGCATAAGGAGGCATCTATATCCTCCCTAGCTTCAGGATCCGCTGAGTGAGTTCTCAGCAAGCACGACAATAGTAGATATGGTTGTTCTGAAGTACATTTTAAAAATTCAATTGAATAAAAAAATTGCCTTCTTTCTGCAGTAAATCCTTTTATTCTTGCTCTTACTGGGAAATGATTTCAAAATTTTCCGTTTAATTAAGAATTAGTGTCTTGGAAACAGATACATTTGGGTGTTTTTACATTTGTTTCTCATGCATTGTTTGCATTCGTCCAGCATCCCCATTGTGATTGGCCCACAATCACACACACACACACACACGCAAATGCCTATTATTTAAATTAAAATTCAATGAATATTGAACCTAGGGTTGACCTATAATGAAATCCAGCATAATTAGATATTGCTGAAATTTCACTAATGCTGTTGGGTGCCTTATTGCAACAATTACTTTGTCATTGCTGCCATTTTTTCACCGTTGTAATTAAGAAAAGATGATTTTTCCTCAACAATTGCAAATCAAGACTTTATTGCACCGTGAGCGTTTTTTTACAATGCGGTCTGAGAAAAGTCAGGAGCGAGCAACAAAGTGAATGCTATATTCCTGCTGCTTCTTTCTTCAATGAGATTTTCACCAGTGCCGGGCAGAATGACAGGGGTGAATGTGATTGGAAGCAATGCCAGTGTGGATGTGGTGAAACACAGGTCAGAGCCATGCTGAATATGGGCAACAGTAGGCCAGGTTTGAATATGGAGGGCTGTAGAGTTGGATGGGAAACTGAAGGTTTAGCATGGAGTTGAATGTGAAATTCAGTAGGCCAGGAATGAGCACAGAGGATTGAAATTTAGGATTGAATTGTCGAGTGTACAGGTGGTTGGTTTTTGGAGTTCAATTTGTACACTTTTTAACATTTTCACCTGCATCGTATCACCTAAATTTCACAGACTCACAGAAAAATACAGTGTAGAAGAGGCCCTTCGGCCCATTGAGTCTGCACTACGATGAAAAACTCCTGACCTGTCTACCTAATCCCATTTGTCAGCACTTGGCCCATAGCCTTGAATGTTACGGCAGGCCAAGTGCTCATTGAGGTACTTTTTTAAAGGATGTGTGGCAACTCGCCTCTACCACCCTCCCAGGCAGTGCATTCCAGACCGTCACCACCCTCTGGATAAAATAGTTTTTCCTCAAATCCCCCTTAAACCTCCTGCCCCTCATCTTGATCTTGTATCCCCCTCGGAACTGACCCTTTCCACCCTGTCCATGCCTCTCCAAATTGTCTACACCTCAATCAGGATGCCCCTCAGTCTTCTCTGCTCCAGCGAAAACAACCCAAGCCTAGCCAACCTCTCTTCATACTTTAAATGTTCCATCCCAGATAACATTCTGGTGAATCGCCTCTGCACCCCTTCCAGTACAATTCCATCCTTCCGATAAGAATGAGTGAGACACAGCGAAGAGTGAGTTTGGGAATTTGAAGCTAGGTGGGAATTCGAAGTTGGGTTGGGAGGAGGTGCTTTTTATCCATGGTAGGTGACTGGTAAGTAGTTTTTCTTTTCATTTGTCTATTTATTTATTTATTTCTTCTTTCGTTTTTTGGAATTGTAGTTGTATAAGTTAACCTACGGTTTAAGACATGGCAGGAGATCCCAGACCCGTGCCATGCTCCTCGTGTGTGATGTGGGAGCTCAGGGACACATCCACTGTCCCTGGCTCCTTCACGTCCAAGAAGCGTGTCCAGTTGCAGCTCCTGTTAGACCGCTTAACGGCTCTGGAGCTGCGGATGGTCTCACTTTGGAGCATCTGCGATGCTGAGGACGTCCTGGATAGCACATTTAGCGAGTTGGTCACACCGCAGGTGAAAGTTACTGAGGGAGATAGAAAATGGGTGACCAAAAGACAGAGCAAGAGTAGGAAGGCAGTGCAGGTCATCTCCCTGCAAAACAGATATACCGCTTTGGATACAGTTGAGGGAGGTGGCTCACCAGGGGAAAGCAGCAGCAGCCAGGTTCATGGCACCGTGGCTGGCTCTGCTGCGCAGGAGGGCAGGAAGAAGAATGGCAGGGCAATAGTGATAGGGGACTCAATCGTAAGGGGAATAGACAGGCGGTTCTGCAGATGCAATCGAGACTTCAGGATGGTATGTTGCTTCCCTGGTGCAAGGGTCAAGGATGTCTCGGAGCGGCTGCAGGACATTCTGGGGGAGGGTGAACAGCCAGCTTTCGTGGTGCACATAGGCACCAATGATATAGCTAAAAAACGGGATGAGGACCCACAAGCTGAATTCAGGGAGTTAGGAGTTAAACTAAAAAGTAGGACCTCAAAGGTAGTAATCTAAGGATTGCTACCAGTGCCACGAGCTAGTCAGAGTAGGAATGTCAGGATAGATAGGATGAATGCGTGGCTCCAGAGATAGTGCAAGAGGGAGGGATTCAAATTCCTGGGGCATTGGAACCGGTTTGGGGGCGGTGGGACCAGTACAAACCGGACTGTCTGCACCTGGGTAGGACTGGAACTGATGTCCTAGGGGCGTATTTGCTGGAGCTGTTGGGAAGGGTTTAAACTAATGTGGCAGGCGGATGGGATCCAATGTAGGAAGTCGGAGGGAAATAAAACGGGGCCAGAAACAAAAAGCAGTAAGGGGGAAAGTGTAAGGCAGAGAAGCCACAGTCAAAAATCAAAAAGGGCCACAGTACAGGGTACAGTGACTGAGGAGAGTGTGAAAAGGGAGGTGGCCAATGCAGGATTGAGGGTGTTGTACCTAAATGCCGCAGTATACGGAACAAGGTAAATGAGCTTGTTGCACACATTGAAATTGGCCGGTACGATGTTGTGGGCATCACAGAGATGTGGCTGCAAGGGGATCAGGGCTGGGATCTAAATATCCAAGGATATATGTCCTATCGAAAGGACAGGCAGATGGACAAAGGGGGCGGGGTTGTATTGTTAGTAAGGAATGAAGTTAAATCGATAGCAAGGAGCGATATAGGATCAGAAGGCATAGAATCTCTGTGGGTAGAATTGAGGAATCGCAAAGGTAAAAAGACCCTGATGGGAGTTATGTACAGGCCCCCTAGCAGAAGTCAGGATGTGGGGCAGAACATAAATCAGGAGATAGAAAAGGCATGTAAAAAGTCAATATTACAATAATCATGGGGGACTTCAATATGCAGGTAGACTGGGAAAATCAGGTTGGTAGTGGATCCCAAGAAATTGAATTTGTGGAATGTCTAAGAGATGGTTTTTTGGAGCAGCTTGTGACAGAGCCTACGAGGGAACAGGCATTTCTGGATTTGGTGATGTGTAATGAGGCAGACTTGATTAGGGAACTTAAGGTGAAGGAACCTTAGGGGGCAGTGACCACAATATGATAGAATTTACCATGGAGTTTGAGAGGGAGAAGCTGCAATCAGATGTAACAGTATTATAATTAAATGAGGGTAACTACGAAGACATGAGGGAGGAGCTGGCCAGAGTTAATTGGAGAAGGAGCCTAGCAGAGAAGACAGTGGAACAGCAATGGCAGGAGTTTTGGGGGGTTATTAGGAAGGCACAACAGAAATTCATCCCAAGGAGGAGGAAACATGCTAAGAAAGGACAAGGTATTCATGGCTGACGAGGGATGTCAAGGACAGCATAAAGACTAAAGAAAAAGCATTCAAAGTGGCGAGTATTAGTGGGAAACCAGAGGATTGGGAAGCCTTTAAAAGCAAGCAGAGGACAACTAAAAAAGCAATAAGGGGGGAGAAGATTAAATACGAGTGCAAGCTAGCTAGTAATATAAAGGAAGAGAGGAAGAGATTTTTTCAATATATAAAAGGTAAGAGAGAGGCAAAAATAGACATTGGACCACTAGAAAATGTGGCTGGAGAAGTAATAATAGGAAACAAAGAAATGGCAGATGAACTGAATACTTACTTTGCATCAGTCTTCACGGTGGAAGGCACTAGTGGGATGCCAGAGCTCCAGGAGAACCAGGGGCAGAGGTGAGTGCAGTGACCATTACTAAGGAGAAGGTTCTGGGGAAATTGAAAGGTCTGAAGGTGAATAAATCACCTGGACCGGATGGACTACACCCCAGGGACCTAAAAGAGATAGCTGAGGAGATTATGGAGGCATTAGTGATGACCTTTCAGGAATCACTGGAGGCAGGAAGGGTCCCAGCGGACTGGAAGTTGGCTAATGTAACACCACTGTTTAAGAAGGGAGGGAGGCAGAAGGCGGGAAATTACAGGCCGGTTAGCCTGACTTCGGTCATTGGTAAGATTTTAGAGTCTGTTATTAAAGATGAGATCGCGAAGCACTTGCAAGTGCATGATAAAATAGGACTGAGTCAGCACGAATTTGTCAAAGGGAGGTCGTGTCTGACAAATCTGTTCGAGTTCTTTGAAGAGGTAACAAGGAAGTTAGACAAAGGAGAACCAGTGGACGTGATTTATTTAGATTTCCAGAGGGCCTTTGACAAGGTGCCGCAGAGGAGACTGTTAAATAATTGAAGAGCCCATGGTGTTAAGGGTAAGATCCTGGCATGCCATAGAGGATTGGCTGACTGGCAGAAGGCAAAGAGTGTGGATAAAGGGGTCTTTTTCAGGATGGCAGCCGGTGGCTAGTGGTGTGCCTCAGGGGTGTGTGCTGGGACCACAACTTTTTACAATATACATTAATGATCTGGAAGAAGGTACTGAAGGCACTGTTGCTAAGTTTGCAGATGATACAAAGATCTGTGGAGAGACAGGTAGTATTGAGGAAGCAAGGGGGCTGCAGAAGGATTTGGACAAGCGAGGAGAGTGGGGCAATGAAGTGGCAAATTAAATACAATATGGAAAAGTGTGAGGTTCTGTGGAAGGAGGAATCTAGGCATAGACTATTTTCTAAATGGGAAATGCTTCGGAAAGCAGAACCACAAAGGGACTTGGGAGTCCTTGTGAGGGTTTGTTTAGCACAGGGCTAAATCGCTGGCTTTGAAAGCAGACCAAGGCAGGCCAGCAGCACGGTTCAATTCCCGTAACAGCCTCCCCGAACAGGCACTGGAATGTGGCGACTAGGGGCTTTTCACAGTAACTTCATTTGAAGCCTACTTGTGACAATAAGCGATTTTCATTTTATTTCATTTCATTTCGTGATTCACTTAAGGTTAATGTGCAGGTTCAGTCGGCAGCTAAGAAGTCAAAAGCAATGTTAGCATTCATGTCAAGAGGGCTAGAATACAAGAACAGGGATGTACGTCTGAGGCTGTAAAAGGCTCTGGTCAGACCCCATTTGGAGTATTGTGAATAGTTTTGGGCCCCATATCTAAGGGAGCATGAGCTGGCCTTGGAAAGGGTCCAGAGGAGGTTCACAAGAATGATGCCTGGAATGAAGAACTTGTCGCACGAGGAACGTTTGAAGACTCTGGGTCTGTACTCGTTGGAGTTTAGAAGGATGAGAGGGGATCTTCTTGAAACGTACAAGATACACTCTATCCAGGCCTTGCAGTATGTGGAGAAGATGTTTCCACTTGTAGGAAACACAAGAACCAGAGGACACCATCTCAGACTAAAGGGACGATCCTTTAAAACAGAAATGAGGAGGACTTTTTTCAGCCAGAGGGTGGTGAATCTGCGGAACTCTTTGCCGCAGAAGGCTGTGGAGGCAATTCACTGAATGTCTTTAAGACAGACATACATAGGTTCTTGATTCATAAGGGGATCAAGGGTTATGGGGAGAAGGCAGGACAATGGGGATGAGAAAATATCAGCCATGATTGAATGGCAGAGGAGATTCGATGGGCCAGTTGGCCTAATTCTGCTCCTATGTCTTATGGTCTTATAATGTGGTGATCAGCATTGCACACAGTACTCCAGCTATAGCCTCATCAAAGTTCTATACAACTCCAACATGACCTCCCTGATTTGCAATATATGCCTCGATCGATAAAGAAAAGTGACCCATATGCCTTTTTCGCTCCCTTATAACCTGTCCTCCTGCCATCAGAGATCTATTGGCAAATACACACGGGTTCTTATGTTCCTCAGAACTTCCCAGTATCAGGCCATTCATTGAATACTTCCTTATCAAATTGCTCTTTCCAAAGTGTATCACCTCACACTTTTCAGGTTAAATTCCACCTGCCACTTTTCTGCCCATTTAACCATCCCGTCTGTATCTTCCTGTAACCCAAGGCATTCGACCTCACTGTTAACCACCCGGCCAATCTTTATGTCACCTGCAAAGTAACAGATCCTACCCCCCACATAGTCATCTATGACATACAATCGTGGACCCAGCACAGATCCCTGTTCGACGCCACTGGACACTAGCTTCCAGTCACTAAAGCAGGCATATGTCATCGCCTTTTGTCTCCTACAGCTAAGCCAATTTTGAATCCACCTTATTAAGTTACCCTGTATCCCATGTGCATTTGCCTTCTTTATATGTCGCCTATGTGGGAACTTGTCAAAGGCTTTGCTGAAATCCACAGAAACTACCATCAACTGCACTACCCTCATCGACAAACCTGGTTACATGCTCAAAAAATTCAAGCAAATTTGTTAGGCATGACCTCCCTCTGACAAAGTCATGCTGACTATTCCTGATCAAGATTCTCACCTTCAGAATTTTCTCCAATAGTTTCCCTGTCACTGATATGAGGCTCACTGGTCTGTAGTTCCCTGGCTTGTCTCAACAATCTTTCTTAAATAGTGTGATCACATTTGCTGTTCTCCAGTCCTCGGGCATCTCCCCCGTGGCCAGAGAGGAATATAAAATTTGGGTCAAAACCTTGGGAATCTCCTCCCTCGCCTCCCACAGCATCCTGGGATACAATTCATCCGGACCTGGAGATTTGTCCACTTTTAAGTCTGCCAATACCTCCAATACCTTGTCAGTCCCTATGACAATTTGCTCAAGAACCTCACAGTCTCTCTCCCCAAGTTCCATATCTACCTCCTCATTCCTTTGGGTACTTTGTAATGGAAAGACAGGCTTTCCTGTGTATTAGGCCATCTCTCATTAAGCAACAAGTGATCCTTGCATTGAGTCCACAGCACAGGTGTCCAGCCCAACTGGACCATTTTCCACACAAGCCCCCCCCCCATCCTCTCTTCAACTACCCCCATCAGCATGTCCTCCTATTTCTTTCCTCTCCATATGCTTATCAGCGACCTCTTAAATGCTTGAAAACATACTCAATCTATAATTCTGAATTGGGATTAAAGGAACTTGCACCAATGATGAATTTCTCTTTGATTTGTTCCAACATTGTGATTTTGACTATTCCTTCAACCCCTGCCCATCTGTTGCAACTATGTGATATTTGATTCCATTTTTTAACATCAACCATCCTTTCATATTCAGGTTCCAATCCATTGTCAAGCATGGTAGCACAGTGGTTAGCACTGTTGCTTCACAGCGCCAGGGACCCGGGCTCAATTCTTGTCTTGGGGCACTGTCTGTGCGGAGTCTACACGTTCTCCCCGTGTCTACGTGGGTTTCCTCCGGGTGCTCCAGTTTCCTCCCACAAGTCCTGAAAGACGTGCTTGTTAGGTGAATTGGACATCCTGAATTCTCCCTCAGTGTACCCGAACAGTCGCTGGAATGTGGCGACAAGGGGATTTTCACAGTAACTTCATTGCAGTGTTAATGTAAGCCTACTTGTGACACTAATAAAGATTATTATTTTTGCATTATCAGCCTTGCTTGCTTTAAGAGCTGACAAAGTCTTCTGAACTAATTTCACGTTGGACACTTACAGACAATGCGCTCAGGAAATGCTGGAACATCCAGCAGGTCAGGCAGCGTCTGTGGAGAGAACTGACGAGCTGGCTTTTAGGTTCAAAGAACAAGGAACTAGGAATAATTGGATAGCTGTCTCAGAGAGCAGACAGAGGTGTGATGAGCCGGATGGCCTCGTTCTCTGCTGCATGATTCTATCTTTTAATATGCAGTCAAACTAGATGTGCATTATGTAGTTTAGCTAGGATCAGCCCACTTAAAGTACACTGTGCCAATTTTCCAAATGATATTAATAGATCCAAATTATTCTACCTGCCATCATCGATATAAAATTTCAACAATTGAAGGATCATCTGCTCTCATTTCCAATTTAATCATCTTCCCACCACCCAGCCCTCCCATGAGCATCAGTACATTAATTTTTGATTATAAAATATCATATAATACCATTAAATTCTGATTTGTTTGCACCCTGTGCTGACAGTATTATCTGTGAGCTTGTGTGTGTGTGAATTCTTACAATGACAGCTTTATTCATTCAAGCAGAACCATATCAGCACTATATTATTGTTGGCCTCAGTTTTCTATCAAGTTCAGTGCGCCTGATTATTGAAACAATTCTGTGCAGTTGTAACATACAAGCATTAATTCGACAGTTGCTTGATATGAACGTACAAATTAGGAGCAGCAGTTGGTCCCTGAGCTTGCTCTTCATTCAATAGCTCTTCATGGCTGCTCTGATTGTCACCTCAACCCCCATTTGCGTCTACCCCCGATAACATGGTAGTAGAGTGGTTAGCACTGTTGCTTCACAGCACCAGGGTCCCATGTTCGATTCCCGGCTTGGGTCACTGTCTGTGCGAAGTCTGCAGGTTCTCCCCGTGTCAGCGTGGGTTTCCTCCGGGTGCTCCAGTTTCCTCCCACAAGTCCCGAAAGACGCGCTTGTTAGCTGAATTGGACATTCTGAATTCTCCCTTTGTGTACCCGAACAGGCGCCGGAATGTGGCGACGAGGGGATTTTCACAGTAACTTCATTGCAGTGTTAATGTGCGCCTACGTGTGACAATAAAGATGAAAGATTATTATTATTAACCTTCCACCCCCTTGTTAATCAAAAATCTATCTTGCTCTGTCTGCTTCCACTGCCTTGTGAGAAAGAAACTTCCAGAGACTCATGATCCTCGGAGAGAAAAATAAATTCTCCTCATGTATGTCTTAAATATGCGATCCCTTATTTTTAAACTGTGACCCCTGGGTCTAGATTCCCCTCAGAATCTTTAAGGTTTTGATCAAGTCGCCTCTTACTCTCCTAAACTCTAGTGGATACAAGCCCAACCTCTCCAACCTTTCCTCATAGGATATCCCGCCCCTTCCTGGTATTAGTCTCGTAAACCTCTGAACTGCTTCTAACAAATTTAAATTTTTCCTTTTGTGGTTCATCGCTATGACACCCACATCCCTGTGCACCTCAGAGCTCTGCAATCTCCCACTATTTCAATAATAAGCTTCTTTTTATTCTTTCTGCCAAGATTGACAATATTTTCCCACATTATATTCCATTTTCCAGATTTTTGCTCACTCACTTAACCTATGTCCTATTGTAATCTCCTTATGTCCTCTTCACAATTTACTTTCCGACTTTTTAAAAATTCATTCATGGGACGTGGGTGTCGCAGGCTGTGCCAGCATTTATTGCCCATCCCTAATTGCCCTTGAGGGGGCAGTTAAGAGTCAGCCACATTGCTATGGGTCTGGAGTCACATGTAGGCTAGACCCAGTAAAGATGACATATTTCCTTCCCAGAAAGAAGTCTTACAACACCAGGTACAACCCATGTAAGACTTCTTTCTGTGCTCACCCCAGGCCAACGCCGGCATCTCCACATCAATATTTCCTTCCCTGAAGGGTATTAGTGAACCAGATGGGATTTTACAACAATCAACAATGGTTTCTTGGTCATCAGTAGACTTTTAATTCCAGATTTTATTGAATTCAAATTTCACCACCTGCAGTGGCGGGATTTGAACCTGGGTCCCCAGAGCATTACTCTGGGTCTCTGGTTTACTAGTCCAGTGATGCCACCTCCTCCCTGTGATTATTATTGTATCATCAAATTTAGTGATCATACCTTCAGTCCCTTCATCCATGTCATTTATATAAATTGTAAAACGTTGAGGCACCAGCAGTGATCCCTGTGGTACATGACTTATTCCATCCTTCAAAGAATTCCAATAAATTGATTAAACATGATTTCCCTTTCACAAAACCAGCTTGACTCTGCCTGATTTCCTTGAATTTTCATTGAATAAGACACAGGGCGCGATTCTCCACTCCCACGCCGGTTGGGAGAATCGCCTGGGCCGGCAAAATTTCCGGGGACGCCGGTCCGACGCCCTCCCGCGATTTTCCCAAGCGGCGGGAACGGCCCGGTCGAGTTTCGCGGGCTGCAGGCTGGAGAATCGCCGGAGACACCCAAAATGGCGATTCTCTGGCACCCCCGCTATTCTGAGGCCCGGATGGGCCGAGCGGCCAGGCCAAAACGGCGGGTTCCCCCCCGGCGCCGTCCACACCTGGTCGCTGCAGTCGTGGGCGGTGCGTGAACGCTGGGGGGGCGGCCTGTGGGGGAGCGAGGGGGGATGCTGCACCGGGCTTCACCTGGAATGTGGGGTGGCCCGCGATCGGTGCCCACCGATTGTTGGGCCGTCCTCTCTGAAGGAGGAACTCCTTCCTTCCGCGGCCCCGCAAGATCCGTCCCCCATCTTCTTGCGGGGCGGATTTAGACAGGACGACAACCACGCATGCGCGGGTTGGCGCCGGCCAACCCGCGCATGCGCGGATGATGCCCGTTATGCGGTGCCGGCCGCGTCATCTATGCGGCGGCGCTTTTACGTGGGCGACAAGGCCTGGCGCGTGTAGATGACGCGGCCCCGATCCTGGCCCATTGTCGGGGCCTGAATCGGTCGGGACCGGGGCCGTTCCGCGCCGTCGTGAACCTCAACGGCGTTCACGACGCCGCGGCCACTTCGGCGTGGGAGTGGAGAATCCCGCCCACAATGTGTGGAAACATTCTGTTTTCTATTCACACACAAGGCCTTGTCATTGGCAAACAAAAAGATTATATCCACACACGGTACCTTTATAACAAAACAAAAGCTTGGGAGACAGCCATTCTCTCATTCATTCCCCATGGCAATGCCTTGATCAATGAGAGTTGAGGTGCCTGGTTTGAATTTAAATGAAACCTTGGCAGTTAACTGTTCCCTACTGCATTTTCCATGGCAATACCTCTATCAACCAAAGTTCACTTGCCAACTACTCAACACCCTCTTCTGTTGTAATAAAATTGCTGTTCCATTTGAGATTTATCATTTTTGTGGTTCTATTCTGATGAGTACATGATGCAAAGTTTGATTGCACATTGCTTTTTTTCAGCAATATTGAAGTATTTTTTTAAACCAGCGAGAAGTTTTATGAGATGGTTATCTTAAGTCCCAAGTGATTGTTCCCAATCCTGATTTCTACATTGATAATGGTAGCTTGTTAATATCTTTTAGCCTGGTAAATCAATTCTTCTTCTTTTCTGACTAGGAAGACTATGCATCTACATCATGTAATTAAAAGAGGATATTTACAAATAGAAACTATTTGTATCTTATCCAGAAACTAAACATGCTGCAATGTTGTATAATCATGGAAGCAGTTAATACATTTGTTTTGTGTTCCTTTGCCAGCATTTGAGTAATGTTTGCATTCATTAAAGAATAACTTGCATTTATATCGCGTTTTTCACAATCCCATGATATATCAAAATATTTTACAGCTACTGAAGTACTTCAGTTCGTGCACAGCAAGCTCCTACAAACAGCAATGTGAGAATGAACAGGTGACCGCACGGCAACACAGTGGTTAGCACAGTTGCTTCGCAGCTCCAGGGTCCCAGATTCGATTCCCGGCTTGGGTCACTGTCTGTGTGGAGTTGCACTTTCTCCCCTTGTTTGCGTGGGTTTTCTCCCACAGTCCAAAGATAGGCGGGTTAGGTGAATTAGCCATGATAAACTACCCCTAGTGTCCAAAATGGTTGGGTGGGGTTACTGGGTTCCGGGGATAGGGTGGAGGTGTGGGCTTAAGTGGGGTGCCCTTTCCAAGGGCCGGTGCACACTCGATGGTCCGAATGGCCTCCTTCTGCACTGTATTCTGTGACCTATTTTGATGATGCTGGTTTCGGGCAAATATTGTTCAGGTCAGCAGGGTGAACGATTCATTTTGCAACTGTTGTCTTTTATTTATTTTTTAAAATCATTTTATTGCCATTTTCCACATTTATAAACAGTTATATACATTTTTTTTAACCGCGTTAATTAACTTTATTGTACAGAAAGGTTTATCCTGCCCTTCCTTTAATTAACTTTATATACATTTCGCCGCCGTCTGGCTCGGCCTATGGTCCCTTCCATCCCCACCCACCTGCCCTCCCCTGCCCACCCCCTTCCCCTTCCTTGCAGCCTCCTCCTATCCCTCCCTCCCCTTTTCATACCCCCACTGTCGATTTTGGTGTTTGCTTTGTGATCGGGGAGGGGTGTGGTGGCTACCCCCTCCTCCCACCTCTTCTCCTTTTTTGGGACTTTCCAGCCTGGGGGATGAAGATCGGGAGGGATTGAAACAGGAATAGGAACCTCAGCAGCACGTTCATCTTGATAGGGAGAGTGGGAGTAGGCCCCACCTCTTTCGGTCCCTTTTTACTTCTTCCACCAGGCTGGTCAGGTTCTACTTGTGGATCTGTGCCCAGTCTCTGGCTATCTGGATCCACAGGTAACGGAATCTGTTCTGGGCCATTTTAATCGGGAGCCACATCAGCTCTGCCCCTCTCCCCTTTGGGTTCACTGGAAATGCCTCACTTTTGCCCAGGTTAAGTTTGTAACCCAAGAAGGTTCCAAACTCTTTCAGTATTTGCAGTATTGCCTTCAGTCCCTCCTGTGGCTTTGAGACATAGAGGAGCAGGTCGGGGTTCGAGCACTGGCGTGAACAATAGTGGGGACAGCGGGCAGCCCTGTCTTGTTCCTCTCTGTAGCTGGAGGCATTCAGAGCTGGGGAATCAGTTTGGATGCTCACCTTGGGAGCGTTATATAGGAGCCTCAGCCAGGCGGTGAATCCCACTCCTAGCCCAAACCGTTCCTGTACCGCGATGAGGTGCTTCCATTCGACTCAGTCGAAGGCCTTTTCTGCGACCAGGGAGAAGATCACCTCTGGTACTCTCTCCCAGGGTGGCGGGGGGGGGGGGGTCATTATTACAATCAGCAGCCGCCTAATGTTCGCAGTGAGTTGCCTACCCTTGACAAAGCCCGTTTGGTCCTCTGCACCCACCTCTGATATGCTGCCCTCAAACCTTTGGCCAGGAACTTTGCGAGTATTTTCGCATCAACATTCAGCAGCAAAATGGGTCTATATGATCCACATCCTGTCAGGTCTTTATCCTTTTTGGGTATCAGTGAGATTGTGGCCTGCGCTAGCGAAGGAGGCAAAGTGCCCCTTGCGAGCGAGACCACGAACGTGTCCTTTAGAACAAAGAAGAACAAAGAAAATTACAGCACAGGAACAGGCCCTTCGGCCCTCCTAGCCTTCGCCGATCCAGATCATTTATCGAAACCTGTCGCCTATTTTCCAAGGATCTACTTCCCTCTGTTCCCCGCCCATTCATATATCTTTCTAGATGCATCTTGAATGATGCTATCATGCCCGCCTCTACCACCTCCGCTGGCAAAGCGTTCCAGTCACACACCACCCGCTGCATAAAAAACTTTCCACGCACATCTCCCTTAAACTTTCCCCCTCTCACCTTGAAATCGTGACCCCTTGTAATTGACACCCCCGCACTTGGAGAAAGCTTGTTGCTATCCACCCTGTCCATACCTCTCATAATTTTGTAGACCTTAATCAGCTCCCCCCTCAACCCCCCTTTAACAAAAACAATCCTAATCTACTCAACCTTTCTTCATAGCTAGCACCCTCCATACCAGGCAACATCTTGGTGAACCTCCTTTGCACCCTCTCTAAAGCATCCACATCCTTCTGGTAATGTGGCGACCAGAACTGCACGCAGTATTCCAAATGTGGCCTAACCAAAGTCCTATACAACTGTAACATGACCTGCCGACTCTTGTACTCAATACCCCGTCCGATGAAGGCAAGCATGCTGTATGCCTTCTTGACCACTCTATCGACCTGCGTTGCCACCTTCAGGGTACAATGGACCTGAACTCCCAGACCTCTCTGTACATCAATTTTCCCCAGGACTCTTCCATTGACCGTATAGTTCGCTCTTGAATTAGATCTTCCAAAATGCATCACCTCGCATTTGCCTGGATTGAACTCCATCTGCCATTTCTCTGCCCAACTCTCCAATCTATCTATATTTTGCTGTATTCTCTGACAGTCCTCCTCGCTATCTGCAACTCCACCAATCTTAGTATCATCTGTAAACTTGCTAATCAGACCACCTATACCTTCGTCCAGATCATTTATGTATATCACAAACAACAGTGGTCCGAGCACGGATCCCTGTGGAACACCACTAGTCACCTTTCTCCATTTTGAGACACTCCTTTCCACCACTACTCTCTGTCTCCTGTTGCCCAGCCAGTTCTTTATCCATCTAACTAGTACACCCTGAACCCCATACGACTTCACTTTTTCCATCAACCTGCCATGGGAAACTTTATCAAACGCCTTACTGAAGTCCATGTATATGACATCTACAGCCCTTCCCTCATCAATTAACGTTGTCACTTCCTCAAATAATTCTATTAAGTTTGTAAGACATGACCTTCCCTGCACAAAACCATGCTGCCTATCACTGATAAGTCTATTTTCTTCCAAATGTGAATAGATCCTATCCCTCAGTATCTTCTCCAACAGTTTGCCTACCACTGACATCAAGCTCACAGGTCTATAATTCCCTAGATTATCCCTGCTGCCCTTTAGGTGTGGGGCCAGTGCTGGCGCGAATAACTGTGTCTTTTATGTCCACCTGAGAGGTTTTACATCATCCAAAATGCAGCATCTCCAGCAGTGCAACACTCCATCGGAAGTGAGACTTGAACCCAAACCCTTGTGACTCAGAAGCATGAGTGTAACCACTGAGGCACAGCTGATATGCTTATTGCAATTTCATGTGAGCATTGGCATTTTTGTTCAAAAATATCACACACTGCAACTTCAAGGATCTTGTTCTTTTCTTTTTGGCCGATTTAGGGAGTAGCTATAAATCATAGAATCACTACAATTCAGAAGGTGGCCATTCAGCCCATTGAGTCTGCACTGACCCTCTGAAAGAACATCCCACCTCGGCTCATTCTCCTCACCCTATCCCCGTAACCCCATGAAGAGGCACTTGGAGACTGAGGGGCAATTTAGCACTGTGTTCCAGGGCAGGCTGTTTACACCTCAATCGCTGCTTCATTGACGCAAACAAAAATCCATAGAATCACTACAGTGCTGAAGGAGAATATTTGGGCCATCAAGTCTGCACCGATCCTCCAATAGAGCATCCTACCTCGGCCCCGTCCCCCACCCTATCCCCATAACCCCGGGCATTGGTCATGGCCAATCCACCTAACGTGCATATCCTTGGAATGTGGGAGTAAACCGGAGCACCGGAAACCCACGCAGAAACGGGGAGAAAGTGCAAACTTCACACAGTCACCCGAGGCTGGAATCGAACCTGGGTCCCTGGCGCTGTGAGGTAGCCGTGTTCACCACTGTGCCATCGTGCCACCCTCAAAGCTGACTCTGACTCAAACATCAACAGTTCTCTTCACAGAACACCAGGAAGAACACCCAATTATGCCCATGTTCTCATGATCTCACAAAACCCTGGCAGGCTCTGAATGACCACTTCTTAAGTTCAGTTCCATCAGGTTTTGGAAAGGTAGACAAGATCCCAGTTTTATAATTCATCCAAAAGAACAGTGGCTAAGAAACTGGAATTCATGTGTCCATAAAATGGGTGAAAGGTAAGGCGATTCAGTGGGAAACTAAGTGTGCCCCAGTTATGCAGGCGTTCCCAGTGCCAAATCCTTTGCGCCCACATTTGAGGTGCCCAAGGAGGACACCTAAAACTGATGTTCGGTGCCATGAATATGTAAATTAGGGGCCTGATGCCTGTTGACTAACCCCTTTCATAAATTGGTCAGCTCATCTTCAGATTCTTCGGTAGCAGATCCCACCACCCATCTTTCATCGTGAAGGGAAATCACAGCAAGGAATTCTAAAGAGCAGAGAAGCACCAGGGACTGCAAGGTCTCTACAAAGTGTTCTGTTCCACTTTAAAACATTGAATTACTTTTAAGTGGAGTAGCTGTTTAGCACAGGGTTAAATCACTGGCTTTGAAAGCAGACCAAGGCAGGCCAGCAACACGGTGCAATTCCCGTGCCAGCCACCCCATACAGGCGCCGGAATGTGGCGACTAGGGGCTTTTCACAGTAACTTCATTTGTAGCCTACTTGTGACAATAAGCCATTTTCATTTCATTCATAGAATTTATCATAGAATTTACAGTGCAGAAGGAGGCCATTCGGCCCCTTGAGTCTGCACTGGCTCTTGGAAAGAGCACCCCACCCAAGTCAACACCTCCACCCTATCCCCATAACCCAGTATCCCCACCCAACACTAAGGGCAATTGTGGACACTAGGGCAATTTATCATGGCCAATCCACCTAACCTGCACATCTTTGGACTGTGGGAGGAAACCGGAGCACCCAGAGGAAACCCACGCACACACGGGGAGGGTGTGCAGACTCCACACAGACAGTGACCCAAGCCGGAATCGAACCTGGGACCCTGGAGCTGTGAAGCAATTGTGCTATCCACAATGCTACTGTGCTGCCCTAAGTTCAAGTTGCAATGATGAGAAGGGAGATGGAGCTGAATGCAATGAACCTCAAGGGTGTCTGATTAAAAATTGAAACAGACTTTCTAACCTGGTGCCAATAATTGGCAAAGTAGCTTTTGGAATCTTCTGTGCACTGCGGGCACTGTTCCCTCGGATAGGGTTAAGTGAACAGTGACAAATTTAATTAGAAGCCTCAAACTGTTATCTCTCAGTATGTGATGGACTGTGGTTAAATCCGTGAGCACGATCTTCTTGTAGGGGCTAGCGCTACTGAGACTACAGAGATTTGCCATCAGTTCTCGAGGGTGGGACTTCCTGTCCCTGAGGGGTGCAAATCCCACTCCCGCTTTGTTGAGGCCACCCCCAGCATAGTATCACCACCAGGCAGCCCTTTATAAAGTCGGCGGGCTGACGACTGACTTTTCTACTGAGGCAGACCGCCCCACTTAAAATAATTCCATTGGCTGTCAAGTCCTTTGCGACATGAAATGAAATGAAAATGAAATGAAATGAAATGAAAATCGCTTATTGTCACAAGTAGGCTTCAAATGAAGTTACTGTGAAAAGCCCCTAGTCGCCACATTCCGGCACCTGTTCGGGGAGGCTGATACGGGAACTGAACCGTGCTGCTGGCCTGCCTTGGTCTGCTTTCAAAGCCAGTGATTTAGCCCAGCCCCTTAACCAGACATCAGGTGGCCATGAAAAGCCACCTAAATAAATGCAGGTCTTCCTTTCCATCTATTGTTCATTATATCATGATTCCATTATTTGTTAATGCTGTGAGTTCCCTTTCCACTGTAGATGATTCCAAACCCACCGAGGAGGAGCCATTACAAAATGCAGTCAAAAGTGATTCTGCAGTCATTGGAGGTAGGAATAAAGATGTGCTATCATTAAAGTCTTTAAAATGATAGGGTCGAAGATTTGTTGTGTTTTGAGGAGCTGAATGGCAACTCTTATCACTTCGTGGATGGTGCAAATACAAGCCAAGATCGGCATCCTAGTATTGGGAGATGGAGTAATGATGTAAAAACCCGGATTATTCATCCATAAGGGATATGCAAGGTAATGAGGAAAGAACGAGACAAGGAAATGACTCGAGGATAAAAAAATACAACATATTGGGCCATCAGGGAGTCACGGTGGCACAGTGGTTAGCACTACTGCCTCACAGCTCCAGGGTCCTGCATTCAATTCCAGCCTCGGGTCACTGCCTGTGTGGAGTTTGCATTCTCTCACCGTGTCTGCATGGGTTTCCTCCGGGAGCTCTGGTTTCCTCCCACAGTCCAAAGATGTGCAGGTTAGGTGGATTGGCCATGCAAAATTGCCCCTTAGTGTCCAAAACATTAGTTGAGGTTATTCAGTTACTGGGATAGGGTGAAGGTGTGGGTTTAAGTAGGGTGTTCTTTCCAAGGGCCGGTGCAGACTCGATGGGCCGAATGACTTCCTTCGGCACTGTAAATTCTATGATTCTCCTAAGTTCCTCTGCGCTGAGGTATCTCACCTGCGCTGAGATACTTCAGTGCCTATCTCACCGACCTTGCTGACTCAGTCAGGCCAGCTGAGATTAAGGCATCGCAGCCGGCCCCAGCAGGAGTAAGAGGAGGCAGAGAAGACAAAAAGAAGACAAGCAGCAAGCATAGCTGTATCAAAATAACAATGATTTTGGTTTGCAAAGAAAAGGGAGGGAAAAAACTAAAATGGTATTTCTTTTCTAATGACAGGTGTTATAGCGATTGTGATTTTTGTCATCCTCTGCACCTTTGCCATAACGGGACGCTTGCTATACCGGAACAAAGCCACTTATCAAAATAATGAGCCAAAAAGAACAGACTACGCTGAGAATGCCGATGCTGCACTGAAGAACCACGCCAATTACCAGGATTCTGTAAGCGAAGGCAGGAAGGAGTATTTCATCTGACAGTGATACAGGCTCTCCTCATTACGACAGTTACAACAACAGATTAATAACACTACAACCAGGACTCGCTGTCCCGTGCCATGGGTTAGCTCCAGACTTTGCAGACTAAATGGCCAAAAGTTAGCACAAAATACAATGGCATATGACAAATGACTCGTTTATTGTTTACCTGACACAACAGGGATATAATCTATTATTTCCTGCTAACTAAATGCCAGCTCAGGGGAGTAGATTGAAGAATCCACAAATTTCAGTTACAAAAACAGCAGCTATTAAAAAAAAACAATGTATTGACACTCCTCCTGAGAGTGATGTAAAACATTAATATGAACTTTTAAATGTAACTTTTAAATGGTTTATCTTCACAGGATTTATTTCTGTACCTTTTTTTCTGGAGAGACCAATTTATTTATTCATTAAGCTGATTAAGTGTCAATAGATTAACAAGCTGGTTAGTGTGCTAGTATCTGGTGAGATCTGCATTCTTTCTAAGCAATTGATTTACTATTGCTAATTTGGTGATCTAACAGACTATTAGATGAAGCTAAGCCTCTCCGGTCATAATTGCTTATATTATAGTATTAGCCTAAAGAACTCCCAGCAGGTTCCCTCCGAAACTAGAAACTACTGTTAATTAAACACAATAAATCATAATAAACAATATTGCAATCTATTAAGATCGGAAGCTAAAGTCTAGCAGGTTAACTGAAAAGCTTTAGTCAGTAAGTCCCAGCTGTGCCCCAACACACTCACAACTCTTGTATTTTACCATCATGAGCCTACATCCTCCAGAGTGTCTCGTGGCACCACCATGCCAGCCAATGAGTGGGCGACTGACCACGACATACACGGCAGGACTTACAGCAAGCAGACTTGGATTTACAGCAAACAATACCCAGCAAACAATGCCTGACTAAACAGAGTCCCTATCACACCGCAAACAGAACTCATCGCCAAAACCACTGAAATGTCCCAGATTAAAAACAGGGTTTATTCTCCAGCTGAATGCAAAAATGGAAAAATTGTGTGTGCAAAATAAATCCCAGTCACCTACAGAAGGGATATCTTCTGGTGTGGTTGTTGAGAGAATTAGCTAATTCTCTCCGTTCTGGTTGTGATTAGTGTTGCCTTCTCTGGACTTTGGCTAAGTGGGGTGCGTTTCAACGGGGGGAGAGTGTGCTTCCCCTGGTTAACCAGATAAACTAAATCAATAAACCATGGGATCAATTAAAATGCAGCTCTGCAGATACTGCGTCAAAGTAAGCAGAATCTCAAGGGAAACTTCAAACATCAAAACAAAATGTGATTGAAAGAGAGAGTGTGTGTGTGTGCACTCTCTTATTAAGCAAACAGAAATTCGAGTTATATGGACTTCCTGATAATTTGATTGAGAAGCAGAAATAAAGTGGTGGGTTTCAGATAACTTGTGGACCAGTCAAAGGTTCTTTGAAAAGATTCATTGTCAATTACTCCCCAAAATTTGAACTTGACTTACAAAAGTGAAAATGTAAAGGAAAACTACATTGTTATCTTGCCAAATGGAAATAATGGAATGGTCCTTGCTGACCATGAGGGGTGAAATCACTGGAAAATTCCAAATTTTAAATCTTGCAAGGGACACTTAAAAATGTATCTGTGTGTTTTTCTCATGGCTAAACGATGCCTTTGATGATATAAGGACACCTGACCATGAGCTCCAGGCTGGAGATCCATGATCCATTAACAGTATATATGGTTAATGAGAACGCTCCCATAGGTGGAGACACAGAGCAGGGCTGGAAGAGAAGACAGTGGACTAAATGCGGAGGAAATCAAATGGAGTAAAGACAAGACAGTTTGTAGGAAGCAGGTTCAAGAAACAGTGGATTTTCTAAATTCTTTTAGCTGGGCGACATAAGGGTCGCATGTTATTTTCACAGTCTCTGGGCACAAGCTCAGCATGGAAACATATGACGTGGAGGCCATTCAGCCACTCAAACCTGTCTAACCCTTCACTGCTGTTCTCTTTCTTTACTCCATCTGCATGTCTTGATTCCATAATTGCTAATACCCTTGGCTGACAGAAACTCTTGTTTACAGAGTCCTGATCGATTTACGGCATACCCTCCTGACAGATATAAACCCAGTCAATCACAGTTATCATGGTGCGAAGACAACACCAAGGATTTGCATTTGTATCCTGTCTCTAACCATAGTAAAATTTCCCAAGCGACATTACAAGATATTGGAGCAAAGCAGTAGGATGGACCTAACGGGAGGATATAGAGCAAAGAATTTCATGGATGAAATTACAAGGCTAAGGGTTCTTTGGCAGCTGAAGATAGTAGATGTTTAAAGATTCGTTCACGGGATGTTCTCATCGCTAACAGTATCAATATTTATTGCTCATCCTTAATTCCCCTTGAAAAGGTGGTGGTGAACACCATCTTAAACTGTTCCAGCCTAAAATGCTGACAGGGAGTGACAGAACTTTGAACCAGTGACAGTGAGGGAACAGAGATACAGTTCCAAGTCAGGATGGTGCGTAACCTCCGAAACATGGAGGTGAGGTGGTGGTGTTCCCACGCACGTGCTACCCTTGACCTTCTAGGTGCTGGAGGTTGTGTGTTTGGGACCCGCTATCGAAAAGCCTTTATCGAGTTGTTGCAGCGCATCTGGCAGATGGTGCACACAGCTGCCACAGTGGACGGAGTGAATGTCCAAGAGCAACTGGTGGGGTGCTAACAAATGGATTGCTTATCCTGGCTGGTGTTGAACGTCACGAGCTGCACCCAGCCAGTGCCTTGTAGATGGTGACAATGCTTTGGGGAGCCAGGAGCTGTGCAACACACTGCAGAATGGCCAACCTCCGTGACTGCTCTTGCAGTCGCTATTTTTTGTGGCAGGTCCCATTAAGCTAATGGTGGCCTCCAAGGCGTTGATGGTGGGGAATTCAATGAAAGTCATAGCAATGAATATAGAGGCAAGGTGGTTAGGCTCTTTCTTGTTTGAGATGGTCATTGCCTGGCACTTGCGTGGTTTCAAACGTTAATTGCAGACTGAGATGTTAAAGGGGCCAGAAAGAGGAGCATAGATATCCAGAGGGTTATAGGGACAGAGGAGGTTACAGAGATAGAGGGGGAACAGGGAAATGGAAGGAATTGAAATCAAGGATGACCATTTTAAAATCAAGGCATTGCTTGATCAGGAACCAGTGTCAGTAAGCAAGCTTAGGGGGATGTGTGAATGGGACTTATTGTGAGTTAGGACACAATCACACAGCACAGGGAGAGACCGTTATAACTGTGTTGTCTCTTTGAATGTGCTACCCGCCTGTTCTTTTTCCTGGAATTCTTATATCTTTCAAGTGCATCCAATTCCCTTTTAAACAGGTTGGCTTTTAAATTGTAAGAACTTTAGAAATAATCGAATCAAGGGAAGTAATAGCAACCAACACGGAATTGTTATTCCTCAATCTCAGACTCCTCCAACCTGCAGTTGTTGAGGACCTAACACCGTTGAAAAAAACATGAGGGAATTCCAAAGTCTAAAGGTCTAGTTTTACCCCAGCCCCGGCCTCACACTCTGGCAGAGGGGGAATGGGCCAGACAGTCTGCTGGTCGCTTTGGACTCTAGAAGCAGAGGACACAAGCTCAGATGAAAGGGATGATCCTGTAAAACAGAGATGAGGAGGAATTTCTTCAGCCAGAGGGTGCTGAATCTATGGAACTCTTTGCCGCAGAAGGCTGTGGAGGCCAAATTACTGAGGGTCATTAAGACAGAGATAGATAGGTTTTTGATCTATAAGGGGATCAGGGGTTATGGGGAGAAGGTAGGAGAATGGGGATGAGAAAAATATCAGCCGTGATTGAATGGCGGAGCAGACTCGATGGGCCAAGTAGCCTAATTCTGCTCCTATGTCTTATGGTCTTATGAGTTCAACAGCCCCGATTCCTGCCTCGAGTTAAAATCAGGCCTCGAGTCTCAAAAAAAAGCAAATCAAAGTCAAAAACTGAAACTACAGAATGCCTCCAGAATCAAAGATGAAGACAACACAGAACCAGACACAGCCCTTTCGGATGAACTAAGCCATCTTCTTGGGAATGAATCTGATGTTTTCTATGAGCAAAGCAAATGTTCCCCTTGGCTATTTAGAACTGCAAATGGCCAAACAACAAAATGGGATTTTAAAACAGAACAAACTTCCTGTAGATAATGTGTAATTAAATGTTTTACTATTACATCAATAAATGAGATACTTGATAAATGATCCGCTCTAATACCAGACACAAATATTCAATTCAGAAGTTTGACCAAAATAATTATTGTATTGGTTGAAGCATCTCATTGTAAATTTAGCAGCCGATAACTTTTGTTCATCCCCTGGCAGATTAAAAGAATTCAATTTGTGACAGTATGAATATTTGTATTCTCTAAATGCTTAAACTGCAACTCAGCGTATGGGATAAATGATGTTACAAATCAAGCATTCGTGTATTTAATCCAAACTTATAATACATGTGTTGGAAGACATTATCAAACTGTGAAATAAGCACTTGGTGTTCTTCCTGTAACTTATGTCTTAAAACTCTGATGGTTGCTAAAATGCCACACGGTTATAGACAGACTTACTGCTCCTTTGACCAAATCTTACCCACTACCAAAGCTTCTCAGGCACAAGTTTTCTCCATAACGTTCTTATGGGGACAGAATTGAAGCACACGTTTGTTTGTATGTGGTACATATACGGTAGCACAGTGGTTAGCACTGTTGCTTCTCAGCGCCAAGATCACAGGTTCAATTCCCAACTTGGATCACTGAGCGGGATTCTCTGACCCTCCGCCAGGTCAGAGTACGGGCGGGGGGGGGGCAGCGTGAATCCCCCCCCCCCCCCCCCCCCCCACCGCCGCTCCTATGGCGGCTGCAGAATTCTCTGACGCAGGTTTTCGGGCCGAGGGCAGGGATCACGCCGCACCAGCCGGGGGCCGTTGACAGCGGCCCCCCCGGCATTCTCCGGGCCCCAATGGGCTGAGCGGCTCCCCGTTTTCGGCCAGTCCCGCCGGCGTTAAATAGACATGGTCCATCCCGGCGCGACCTGGCTTGGAGAGCTGCTAGCGGAGTCCTGTGGGGGGGGAGGCCACGGTGGCCTGGCCCATGATCAGGTCCCACCGATCTGCGGGCGGGCCTGTGCCCTGGAGGCACTCTTTCCCTCCGCGCCGACCTCTGTAAAGCTCCCCGATTGCCGGCGCGGAGAAGAAACCCCCTGAGCATGCGCAGGAAACATGCCGGCGGATCTGCGCATGCGGCAGAACACGCCAGCGGTTCTGCACATGCGTCAACTTGCGCCGGCCCATGGTGGCCCTTCGGCGCCGGTTGGCGCGGCGCCAACCCCTCCGGCGCTGGCTTTGCCCCCGGAAATGCGGAAGATTCCGCAACTTCCGGGTGGCCCGATGCCAGAGTGGTTTGCGCCGCTCTTGGAGCCGGCGTCGTGCCACCGCGCCAAGTGCAGGAGAATCCCGCCTACTGTCTGTGCAGAGTCTGCACGCTCGATCGTGTCTGCGTGGGTTTCCTCCGGGTGCTCCGGTTTCCTTCCACAAGTGCCGAAAGATGGCCATCGGTAATTTGGACATGCTGAATTCTTCCTCTGTTCACCCGAACAGGCGCCAGAGTGTGACGACGAGGGGATTTTCCCAATAACTTTATTACAGCATTATTGTGAGCCTACTTGTGACAATAATAAAGATTATTATTATTACATATTAGAAAAACAAGCCTTACATCAAGGGGTTCAATTAAGGAACATTGCCTCGGCTGCACTTCAGTGCGACACTTCAGAGTACGCTGCATTGTGAGATATTAAAGTGAGGTCTGGTCTTCCTGTTCTGATGGGTTAGAAGAATGTTAGTAATCCTTAAGTGTCACTCGAGTTGAGATTTTCCTGTTGCCCGATACATCATTTCATCCTTGAGCAACATCACCAAGGGTTACTCAGCAGTGTCAGCTATGGCTCAGTGGGAAGCATTGTTGCTTCTAAGTCTCAAAAGTCATGGGTTCAACTCCCACTTCAGAGACTTAAGTGTATAATCCAGGCTGGCACACTGGTGCAGTACTGAGAGGCGGCTGCACCGTTGAAGGTGGTATCATTGAGATGAGATGTGAAACTAAAACACCTCAGCATGATGTAAGAGGAAGAGCAGAGTTCTCCCTGGTGTCCGCAGAGTCCAATATTTATCCTTCAACCAACAACAAAACCAATTATCCAGTCATAGGGGCTGGTTTAGCACAGTGGGCTAAACAGCTGGCTTGTAATGCAGAACAAGGCCAGCAGCGCCGGTTCAATTCCCGTCCCAGCCTCCGGACAGGCTGAACAGGCACCGGAATGTGGCGACTATGGGCTATTCGCAGTAACTTCATTGAAGCCTACTTGTGACAATAAGTGATTATTATTATTATCTCATTGCATTTTGTGAGACCTTGCTGTGTGCAACATTGGCTGTAGTGACTACTCTCTAAAGTGCTTTCTTGACAATAAGATGCTTTGGGGGCATCCTGAGTTTATAAAACATGCTGTATCTGTAAATATGTGCATTCTTCTTCCTGCCTGATTAATTATCTCATTGCTGTTGTGGGATTTTGCGAAGTGAAGCATGGCTACTCTGTTTACCCACATAACAATTGTCATTACACATCAAAATAATTTGTTGTGCATCCAGCACTTTGAAATGTTTATGAGAGATGTGAGATCTATGATTATCTTATGATTATGTGATGAACTACTATGTAAATGAGAGTGCTCCATAGCTTTAATCCATTGACCGTATCTGGACCTCTTGATGTGAGAGAGTTCATTATTTACTCCCTGCTATTTATGCGCCTGGATCTTTACTGTGACTTTCAAATGCTTTTTCAGCCAAAAAATATTTATTAGTATTGGCTGTTTTCCTTTGGTTACAAAAGGTTGTTCGTCCAGCGACAGTGGGCACAATTTAACCGCAAAACAAATGTATGATCGGTTTTGAGCGTGTTTGGTTTTTAAAGGCACTTGGCCATTCTTTTGCCCAGGGGAGTATTTCTCCGCCGAGGCCGTACTTCATTTCCCACCGGGAAGCCCAGCAGGAAAGGCTCCTCGCAGATCAGGGCGCCATTTTGTCTGGCTGCCCTGATCTTTCTCTCCCCCCCCCTCATCCCTTTTTAGCCCCTCCCCCCTGATTTTGGCTCCCTTTTAACCTTGGGGAGAACTACAGGAACACCCCTTTATGCCTCACTACACCTGGGAAGGCATCCCTGGGCCTGATCCCTGGCAGTGCCAACCTGGCACCCTGGCAGTGCCCCTGCCAGCTTGTTAGCGTCACCTGGGCACCCTGGAAGTGCCAGGATTTCATTGCCAGGGTGCTTGAGTGGCAGGCTGCTCATGCCAAGGTGCCCGGGTGCCAGAGGGATTGCCAGGGTGCCACCCTGCCCTGCCCCCAACCACCTGAAGGGGTCTTTAAAAGCCTGGTAGACCCCCCCCTCCCCCCGCCCAGGCGCTGTTACAACTGGTTCATGTTTGTGGAAACCAGTACGAAAAGGTGCCCTGGTGAGATCTGCCATGTGCGTTCATTAGGTCACTGACGCTGGGAGAATCACGCCAACACATATTCAAATGAGACTCATGGCTCATTTAAATATGCTGCTTTGGGTTGCACCTAGTGAGGGCGAAATCTAGGTCGCGAAGTGTTGCGAGACTCCATTAAATCTGGCGAGACGTCTCATCCTGACACCAAGTCGGGTGCAACGGGGTTGTTAAATTGCATCCACTATCTCCATTCATGAATCACACGTGAGTTTCTTTTATAACAAGGAGCTTCATGACAGCAGATTGACTAATATCACTATTAGTTTTTGTATTAAATGTTCCACAGTGTTTTTGAAGCTTCCTGCTTGACTGCCGGCTGTTGACTGACTCTGCCAGCGCTCCGAAACCAAGGAGAACAACACAGCCTGGTTTCCTGGTTGTGCAGCACCCAGCTCCAGCCCCTTAGTCAACCTGCACTGCTTTATGGCTCTTGGCCACTCTGAGAACACTTTACTCTTAAGGGAGAGGCACATTTTCTTTTTACCCATAATACGACCTTGGGCTGTGTAGCGTGATATATTATTCCGTATTTTGTTGAGGCCACATTTTTAATGTTCACTCCCCACTTGTAATTTTTTCAGCCTTGGCCTCTGTTCTGCAAACTCAATTTTTAATACAGTAAGTACTTAGGCCAGTCTTTATCTGTTATTGTGGTCTGCGGTGCCTTGGCAACTTGCCTCTTATTGGAGTGGATTTGTTTATTGTCACGTGTACCAAGGTACAGTGACAAGTATTTTTCTGTGAGCAGCTCAACAGATCATTAAATACATGAAAAGAAAATAACAGATAATACATAATAGGGCAACACAACATATACAATGTAACTACATAAGCACTGGCATCGGATGAAGCATACATGGCGTAGTGTTAATGTGGTCAGTCCATAAGAGGGTCATTTAGGAGTCTGGTGTCAGTGGGGAAGAAGCTGTTTTTGAGTCTGTTCGTGCGTGTTCTCAGACTTCTGTATCTCCTGCCCGATGGAAGAAGTTGGAAGAGTGAGTAAGCCGGGTGGGAGGGATCTTTGATTATGCTGCCCGCTTTCCCCAGGCAGCGGGAGGTGTAGATGGAGTCAATGGATGGGAGGCAGGTTTGTGTGGTGGACTGGGCGGTGTTCACGACTCTGAAGTTTCTTGCGTTCCTGGGCCGAGCAATTGCCATACCAGGCTGTGATGCAGCCCGATAGCATGCTTTCTATGGTGCATCTGTAAAAGTTGGTAAGGGTTAATGTGGACATGCCAAATTTCCTTAGTTTCCTGAGGAAGGATAGGTGCTGTTGTGCTTTCTTGGTGGTAGCGTCGACGTGGGTGGACCAGGACAGATTTTTGGAGATGTGCACCCCTAGGAATTTGAAACTGCTAACCATCTCCACCTCGGCCCCGTTGATGCTGACAGGGGTGTGTACAGTACTTTGCATCCTGAAGTCAATCACCAGCTCTTTAGTTTTGCTGGCATTGAGAGAGAGATTGTTGTCGCTACACCACTCCACTAGGTTCTCTATCTCCCGCCTGTATTCTGACTCGTCGTTATTCGAGATCTGGCCCACTATGGTCGTATCGTCAGCAAACTTGTAGATGGAGTTGGAACCAAATTTTGCTACGTAGTCGTGTGTGTACAGGGAGTAGAGTAGGGAGCTACGTACGCAGCCTTGCGGGGCCCCGGTGTTGAGGACTATTGTTGAGGAGGTGTTGTTGTTCATTCTTACTGATTGTGACCTGTTGGTCAGAAAATCGAGGATCTAGTTGCAGAGTGGGGAGCCAAGTCCTAGGTTTTGGAGCTTTGATATGAATTTGGCTGGGATAATGGTGTTGAAGGCAGAGCTGTAGTCAATAAACAGGAGTCTGATGTAGGAGTTCTTGTTTTTGAGATGCTCTAGGGACGAGTGCAGGGCCAGGGAAATGGCGTCTGATGTGGACCGGTTGCAGCGGTATGCGAATTGCAGTGGATCAAGGCATTCTGGGAGTATGGAGGTGATACGCTTCATGATCAACCTCTCGAAGCACTTCATTACGACTGAAGTCAGGGCCATTGGACGGTAGTCATTGAGGCACGTTGCCTGGTTCTTCTTTGGTACCGGTATGATGGTGGTCTTCTTGAAGCAGGTGGGGACCTCGGAGTGGAGTAGGGACAGGTTAAAGATGTCCGCGAATACCTCTGCCAGCTGGTCCCGCAGGCTCTGAGTGCATGACCAGGGATCCCGTCCAGGCGCGTCGCTTTCCGAGGGTTCACTTTCAGGAAGGCCGATCTGACTTCGGAAGCTGTGATGGTGGGTATGGGTGAATTATGGGCTGCTGGGGCACTCGACAGCAGATTGTTGGTTACCTGCTCGAACCGAGCATAGAATGCATTGAGTTAATCGGGGAGGGGTGCGCTGCTGCCAGAGATACTGTTCAACTTCGCTTTGTAGCCCGTTATGTTGTTTAGTCCTTGCCACAACCGCTGAGAGTCTGTGACTCTAGCTTGGTTTGATATTCTCTCTTGGCATCTCAGATGGCTTTCCGGAGGTCGTACCTGGATTTCTTGGATAGGTCAGGATCGTCTGTCTTGAACGCCTCCGATCTGTCCTTCAGTAGGAAGTCAATCTCCCACGATTGAGCCATGGTTTCCGGTTGGGGAACGTACGTACTGCTTTCTTTGGCATGCAGTCGTCCACACATTTGCTGATGAAGTCTGTGATGGTGGTGGCATACTCATTTAAGTTGGTCGCTGAGTTCTTAAATATGGACCAGTCCACTGTCTCTAAGCAGTCACATAAGAGCTCTTCTATCTCCTCGGACCAGCACTGCACAGCCGTCTTAGCTGGATTCCCCCGCTTCAGGATATGAACCTTTTCTAAACTTTGGTGTTTATCATTCCTTTTCCCTTGTTCTTCCAGACTGACTGTTGTTCATATGTAGAGACAAGATTAAGGTTTCTCTTTCTTCCATTAATGCTCTAACAGCATATAGACTAAGGGAATGGATGCTGGGATATATGGACCATTTACATCATCTTCAAAAACTCTTTAGCAATTCGTCAACAGCATCACGTTATCTCAACCAAGACAATATTATTTTTGCTTAAAGTAAATAGTGACATACTCCAAATGAGAGTGTGAGCAATACATGGATGGCCATTGCTTTAATGTAAAAGTGGTCTGCAAATCTTGAATCCCTCAATGAGTCATCCTTAATTTACTCCAGACAAGCGGTACAAGGGTTCTTCTCTTTTTAAGAATTAATTTTTCCCAATTAAGGGGCAATTGTGGGTGGCCAATTCACCTACCCTGCACATCTTTGGGTTGTGGGGGCAAAATCCACACAAACACGGGGAGAACGTGCAAACTCCACACGGACAGTAACCCAGAGCCGGGATCGAACCTGGGACCTCAGCGCCGTGAGACAGCAGGGCTAACCCACTGCGCCACCGTGCTGCCCTCATTCTCTGTCATTCTTAAGGATGGAACTTATTACATGCAATTTTACAGTACAGAAACAAGTTGTTCAGCCCAACTGATGCGTACTGATATTTATACTCCACATTTACTGGACTTTCTCCTATGGGCCCTAGATTTAGACTGTCCTACAAGTGGAAACAATATGGGAAAAATGCCCCAGCCTATTCAACCTTTCCAAATAGTTAAAACCTCTCCGCTCTTACGAGCAGCACAATAAGGAAGACCAGGAATGTTTTTTGGTAACTGAGGCATTCTTTTTAGGTTTTTGGGATTATGAAGCGTACTGTTGAAGTTGATTCACTTGACCACAAATTAAACATGAGGGAACATGAAGGGTACTCGACCATCTCAACTGAAAATTAATGAAGAGTCAGTGAATGAATGACCATGAAAGCTCATTCAGAAAACAATGGGCAGGATTCTCCACAATGGGAAACCCCATTGGTATGGAGGATCCCACTGCCGGCGGGGGTGCGCTGTTCCCACTTCCGGGTCCAGCAGGACGGAGAATCCTGCTTACTATTTTGCTTGTGAAGCGAAAGAGATGAGTGATACGACAGGGAAGAGTGGAGGTGGGTTTGGTCAATCAAACAGGATGGGCTTGTATATCCTAACGATCTATTTCGGTCTCATATATTCCTGCATTTTCATGAGGATTATTCCCATCCTTACACTCCTCAGAACCTTAAAACATCTAAGTCCTACCACCGAGATACCCTTCCAGAAATCTCCTCAGTATGGTTGCCTACTGCAATCAAATGTTTCATTACATGACTTTCCCCCACCGTCCAGCTATTAATTGGCCAACACATCCATTCTTGTGATGCACTGCCTTCCTTCGCCAAATGGAGAGCAAAAAAGACTCAATATCCAATTGGATGATGCTTGTCTGTCAGCCAAATGATCTCTTCTCACCCATTTTCAGCATTTTTGTATCTGGTAAAGAGGAACATTCAAAGAAAATGACAAAAAAACATTTTTTTTTAATGTGCCGGTCATTTTTCTTCAGGGTTGCACATAGCAATGTCCTGGGGATTAGCCTTCAATTCCTGGAGACTGCAGGCGAATCCTGGCGTGTTGGCAACCCTACTTCTCGCCTTAGGGATTCTTCCCTGGCCTTTAAAATAAAAAGTCTGCTTTGCATGGTTGGGACTCATGAGGCAAGTGAGGCATTGCTTCACCAACATTTGCACAGACTAGCAATGGAGATTGTATATGAATCCCTATTGATATAACCAAGGTATGCTTGCTGCAATTGTCCTTTCAATTTACCAGATGGATTCTAACAAGAAGTTGCATCACTAATTCACTGTTGGGAGACATTTTGCATGCACTTATGTAAGCCTCCTCTTTTATTATATGGAAATACCGAGATGGGGAGTCAAGAAAAAGAGCTGTTTTTATCACAGTACTAATTGGCTCAGTCTCCTATGCATTTATTTGTTTCTTTGAGCTCGCATTCTTCTTGTAATCAAAGATCGCATCTGAACGAACTATAAAACCGTGCTCAGACAAAAATCCCACGGCTCTGGTAATAAACTGACATGTACAGCGCATGCTTCACCTAGCCAGAAAAAGACCAGCCCTGCTCCAAACTTCTGTCAGTTCCTCTGATGTCCCCTTTGCAGCTCAGTCCATTCTCTCTAATGTTTCACATCTTACTGATATGCTGCCACATTAGGGCACCGCAAATGAATCAAACGAAAAATACATTTGCCTAACAGTTTTTCACAAACCTGGACGCACTTTTAATGAGTAAAATTAAATCAAACATCTTGGTCTTTGTAAAAATATACATACTTTATAAAGCAAGCTGCAGATTTTTTAGCAGGCGATGGAATGACAAAGGTGATTTTTGTTTTTATTGTATTGAATACTGACTGACGCAGTGTGGAAAAGAATTGGATTTGTTAATTCGTGTTTGTCCTGTTTGAACAATTAATTGTTTTCTATATTTGTGTTTAGAATAAATACGACAAAATCTTTGCTTGCCCTCCTTTCAAACACACATTTAATTTCTGTTGCAGAACAGTGCGAGTTCAATTTAAGGGGGGTAACAAAAATGACAAATTGGTAAAAGAAATTATTTTGAGGGCTTTCACATATTTTGCCTGCCTGGGGAAAATTAATTTTTAATTAAATCCAACACTTGTCGGTTGTGCAAAATGGAAATTGTATCACAAATGTGATTCTTTCCTCCAGGAATAACGTACATGTGAGTTTCAATCACTGGCATCTTTTAATGGAACAATTTCCTCACTAAGATTAGGGAGGGTGGTAAAAGAGGTGGGGGGGTGGCATTATTAATTAGAGATAGTATAACAGCTGCAGAAAGGCAGTTCGAGGAGTATCACCCTATTGAGGTAGTATGGGTTGAAGTCAGAAATAGGAAAGGAGCAGTCACCTTGTTAGGAGTTTTCTATAGGCCCCCCAATAGTAGCAGAGATGTGGAGGAACAGATTGGGAAACAGATTTTGGAAAGGTGCAGAAGTCATAGGGTAGTAGTCATGGGCGACTTTAACTTCCCAAATATTGAGTGGAAACTCTTTAGATCAAATAGTTTGGATGGGGTGGTGTTTGTGCAGTGTGTCCAGGAAGCTTTTCTAACACAGTATGTAGATTGTCCAACCAGAGGAGGGGCAATATTGGATTTAGTACTGGGTAATGAACCAGGGCAAGTAATAGATTTGTTAGTGGGGGAGCATTTTGGAGATAGTGACCACAATTCTGTGACTTTCACTTTAGTAATGGAGAGGGATAGGTACGTGCAACAGGGCAAGGTTTACAATTGGGGGAAGGGTAAATACGATGTTGTCAGACAAGAATTGAAGTGCATAAGTTGGGAACATAGGCTGGCAGGGAAGGACACAAGTGAAATGTGGAACTTGTTCAAGGAACAGGTGCTACGTGTCCTTGATATGTATGTCCCTGTCAGGCAGGGAAGAGATGGTCGAGTGAGGGAACCATGGTTGACAAGAGAGGTTGAATGTCTTGTTAAGAGGAAAAAGGTGACTTATGTAAGGCTGAGGAAACAAGGTTCAGACAGGGCATTGGAGGGATACAAGATAGCCAGGAGGGAACTGAAGAAAGGGATTAGGAGAGCTAAGAGAGGGCATGAACAATCTTTGGCGGGTAGGATCAAGGAAAACCCCAAGGCCTTTTACACATATGTGAGAAATATGAGAATGACTAGAGCGAGGGTAGGTCCGATCAAGGACAGTAGCGGGAGATTGTGTATTGAGTCTGAAGAGATAGGCGAGGTCTTGAATGAGTACTTTTCTTCTGTATTTACAAATGAGAGGGGAAATATTGTTGGAGAGGACAGTGTGAAACAGATTGGTAAGCTCGAGGAAATACTTGTTAGGAAGGAAGATGTGTTGGGCATTTTGAAAAACTTGAGGATAGACAAGTCCCCCGGGCCTGACGGGATATATCCAAGGATTCTATGGGAAGCAAGAGATGAAATTGCAGAGCCGTTGGCTATTATCTTTTCGTCCTCACTGTCAACAGGGGTGGTACCAGGGGATTGGAGAGTGGCGAATGTCGTGCCCCTGTTCAAAAAAGGAACTAGGGATAACCCTGGGAATTACAGGCCAGTTAGTCTTACTTCGGTGGTAGGCAAAGTAATGGAAAGGGTACTGAAGGATAGGATTTCTGAGCATCTGGAAAGACACTGCTTGATTAGGGATAGTCAGCACGGATTTGTGAGGGGTAGGTCTTGCCTTACAAATCTTATTGAATTCTTTGAGGAGGTGACCAAGCATGTGGATGAAGGTAAAGCAGTGGATGTAGTGTACATGGATTTTAGTAAGGCATTTGATAAAGTTCCCCATGGTAGGCTTCTGCACAAAGTAAGGAGGCATGGGATAGTGGGAAATTTGGCCAGTTGGATAACGAACTGGCTAACCGATAGAAGTCAGAGACTGGTGGTGGATGGCAAATATTCAGCCTGGATCCCAGTTACCAGTGGTGTACCGCAGGGATCAGTTCTGGGTCCTCTGCTGTTTGTGATTTTCATTAATGACTTGGATGAGGGAGTTGAAGGGTGGGTCAGTAAATTTGCAGATGATACGAAGATTGGTGGAGTTGTGGATAGTAAGGAGGGCTGTTGTCGGCTGCAAAGAGACATAGATAGGATGCAGAGCTGGGCTGAGAAGTGGCAGATGGAGTTTAACCCTGAAAAGTGTGAGGTTGTCCATTTTGGAAGGACAAATATGAATGCGGAATACAGGGTTAACGGTAGAGTTCTTGGCATTGTGGAGGAGCAGAGAGACCTTGGGGTCTATGTTCATACATCTTTGAAAGTTGCCACTCAAGTGGATAGAGCTGTGAAGAAGGCCTATGGTGTGCTCGCGTTCATTAACAGAGGGATTGAATTTAAGAGCCGTGAGGTGATGATGCAGCTGTACAAAACTTTGGTAAGGCCACATTTGGAGTACTGTGTACAGTTCTGGTCGCCTCATTTTAGGAAGGATGTGGAAGCTCTGGAAAAGGTGCAAAGAAGATTTACCAGGATGTTGCCTGGAATGGAGAGTAGGTCTTACGAGGAAAGGTTGAGGGTGCTAGGCCTTTTCTCATTAGAGCGGAGAAGGATGAGGGGCGACGTGATAGAGGTTTATAAGATGATCAGGGGAATAGATAGAGTAGACAGTCAGAGACTTTTTCCCCAGGTGGAACACACCATTACAAGGGGACATAAATTTAAGGTGAAAGGTGGAAGATATAGGAGGGATATCAGAGGTAGGTTCTTTACCCAGAGAGTAGTGGGGGCATGGAATGCACTGCCTGTGGAAGTAGTTGAGTCGGAAACATTAGTGACCTTCAAGCAGCTGTTGGATAGGTACATGGATTACGGGAAAATGATATAGTGTAGATTTATTTGTTCTTAAGGGCAGCACGGTAGCATTGTGGATAGCACAATTGCTTCACAGATCCATGGTCCCAGGTTCGATTCCGGCTTGGGTCATTGTCTGTGCGGAGTCTGCACGTCCTCCCCGTGTCTGCGTGGGTTTCCTCCGGGTGCTCCGGTTTCCTCCCACAGTCCAAAGATGTGCGGGTTAGGTGAATTGGCCAATGATAAATTGCCCTTAATGTCCAAATTGCCCTTGGTGTTGGGTGGAGGTGTTGAGTTTGGGTAGGGTGCTCTTTCCAAGAGCTGGTGCAGACTCAGGGGGCCGAATGGCCTCCTTCTGCACTGTAGATTCAATGATAATCTATGATTAATCTAGGACAAAGGTTCGGCACAACATCGTGGGCCGAAGGGCCTGTTCTGTGCTGTATTTTCTATGTTCTATGTTCTATGTAAACAATTGTCTTGCAAGCTTTCCAAATTCTCTCCCTTTTCCCCCGTTTTCTCCCAAAGGCTCACATATCCTGATACTGCCCTCGACCAACGTCCAAGGACCAACGTCCTACTAACCTGTCACTGGGAAATGATCAGGACCAAGAAACTCTGCCATTCTTAGATTAAAGGAGTTGAGAGGAAAATTGGATGCAACTCCCATGCTTGAAGGTCCCCAACTTCAAAAATGCTTGCCTGACCATCAATGCCTGAGCATTGTTAGCAGTGATCAAAATCACGAGGAGTCTGGGCAGGGTAGATTGGGAGAAACTGTTCCCCAAGGAAGGATCGAGGACCAGAGGACACTGGTTTAAGGTAATTGACAGAAGGAGTAATGGTGACATGAGCAAACATTTTTTTACCGCAGTGAGTAGTTCGGACTTGGAGTGCACTATCTGAGAGTGTGGTCGAGCCAGATTCAAGCGAGGCATTTGAAAGAGAATTTGATTATTATCGGAAAAGAGAAGCAACATTGCAGGTTTCCTCCAGGTGCTCCTGTTTCCTCCCACAAGCCCCGAAAGACGTGCTTGTTAGGTTTTTTTGGACATTCTGAATTCTCTCTCAGTGTACCCAAACAGGCACCGGGGTCTAGCAACTAAGGGATTTTCACAGTAACTTCATTACAGTGTTAATGTAAGCCTACTTGTGTCACTGATAAAGATTATTATTACATGGAAAATGCGAGGGGGTGACACTCATTGATTGCGCCTTGCAGAGATCTGGCACAGAAATAATAGGGCAGATAGTTTTCTTCTATGCTTGAACCATTCTATGATTTTATGATTCTATGCTTCTATGCTGCTGATGTATCTACAGCTGCTGACAAATAGTAACAGAATAAAAATAGTTGAGAAAGAGCAGGTATTAGATGGAGGAAAAAGCAAAGCAGTCCAGTGTAGAATACATTTGTGCTTTTGTTAATATATATTATCTCACGGGATGGGTGCATTGCTGGCAAGGCCAGAATCTTTTGCTCATCCCGAATTGCCCTTGAGGATGTGGTGGTGAGCCATTTTCTTGAGCCGTTGCAGTCCATATGGTGTGTGTGCAGTAGGGGCTGGTTTAGCACAGTGGGCTAAATAGCTGGCTTGTAAAGCAGACCAAGGCCAGCAGCGCGGGTTCAATTCCCGTACCAGCCTCCCTGAACAGGCGCCGGAATGTGGCAACTCGGGGCTTTTCACAGTAACTTCATTTGAAGCCTACTTGTGACAATAAGCGATTTTCATTCATTTCATTTTCAGTTCTGTTAAGGAGGGAGTTGCCGAATTTTGACCCAGAGACAAGGAAGGAATGCTGACATAATTCCAACTCAGGATGGTGTGTATGTGGTTTGGAAGGTAATATGTAGACGTTGGTGTTCCCATGCATCTGTTGCCCTTGACCTTCTAGATGGCGGACATTGCAGGTCTGGAAGGTGCTGTTGAAGAAGCTTTGGTGTGTTGCTGCCTTGCGTCTTGTGCGTCTAGCACTAAGTGAGTCCCAGTCAATATAGGGGAAGTTAAAATCACCCGCCACAACAATCCTGTTGCTTTTACAGCTTTCCAAAATCTACCTGCATATCTGTTCCTCTATCGCCCGCTGGCTATTGGGAGGCTTATAGTAAATCCTCAACATTGTGACTGCACCCTTCCTATTCCAGAGCTCTACAGGTACTGCCTCACTGCATGAGCCCTCTGAGGTGTCCTTCGAAGTACAACTGTGATATCCTCCTTAACCAGTAGTGCAACTCTCCTACCCCTTTTACATGCCCTTCTATCCCACCTAAAACATCTAAATCCTGGATCGATTAGCTGTCAATCCTGTCCCTCTCTTAACCAAGTCTCCATAATGGCAACAGCCAAGTATTAATCCAAGCTCTAAGTTCATCTGCCTTAATATTTCTCGCATTGAAACAAATGCACTTCAGACCACCAGTCCCGCTGTGTACAGCAACATCTACCAACCTGCTCTTCCTCTGAGTCTTACTGCTCTTATTCTCTAGTTCCCCCTCAAGTTATTTCACCTTCTGACCGATTGCTCCGGTTCCCACTCCCTTGCCAAACTAGTTCAAACCTCCCCGTGTGACACTAGCAAACCCTGCGGCCAGGATATTTATGTCCTTCCAGTTTAGATGTATTACTTAAATACATAACCCCCCTCCCCCTTTACTATTTCAGTACAGTAAGGCGTTTTACAACACCAGATTAAAGTCCAACAGGTTTGTTTCGATGTCACTAGCTTTCGGAGCGCTGCTCCTTCCTCAGGTGAATGAAGAGGTATGTTCCAGAAACACATAGATAGACAAATTCAAAGATGCCAAACAATGCTTGGAATGCGACCATTAGCAGGTGATTAAATCTTTACAGATCCAGAGATGGGGTAACCCCAGGTTAAAGAGGTGTGAATTGTATCAAGCCAGGACAGTTGGTAGCATTTCACAGGCCAGATGGTGGGGGATGAATGTAATGCGACATGAATCCCATCTCCACATCATACTTCAGTACAAACAACAATTTTTCATACTGTTTAAACAACAGACCCAATTATACATTAGGTACATTATTTGTATCATTTTTACATATGTACAACTTAATAATAGTCTCTCAGGGAGATGTCTAATTCTTTTGGGTTGTGCTTGACGTTCTGGAACCTAGCTACTCGAGATCTTTGAAGTGTCTTATTTTTCTTCTGTTGCAATTGTTTCCTGCAAAGTTACTTCAAGCTCTGCCTCCATTGGTGTTGAAGATTCCTCAGAAACAGAATCTGAATTTGTCTCTGTCGGTTTGGCCTCTGTTCAGAAACATAGACGCAGAAAATAGAAGCAGGAGGAGGCCATTCGGCCCTCTGAGCCTGCTCCACCATTCACTGTAATCATGGCTGATCATTAAGTTCAATCCACTGATCCCGCCTTTTCCCCATATCCCTTAATTCCTCTAGCCCGAAGAGCTGTATCTAATTCCTCCTTGAAATTGCACAGGGCTTTGGCCTCAACTACTTTCTGTGGTAGCGAATTTAATAGATTCGCCACACTCTTTGTGAAGAAATTTATCCTCGCCTCAGTCCTAAAAGGTTTACCTCTTTTCCTCAAACTATGACCCCTAGTTCTGGACTCCCCCATCATCGGTAACATTCTTTCTGAATCTACCCTGTCTAATCCTGTTAGAATTTTATAAGTTTTTATGAGATCCTCTCTCACTCTTCTAAACTCCAATGAATATAATCCTCACCGATTTAGTCTCGCCTCATATGACAGTTCTGCCATTCCAGGAATCAGTCTGGCAAACCTTTGCTGCACTCCGTCCATTGCAAGAACATCCTTCCTCAGATAAGGACACCAAATCTGCACACAATACTCAAAGTGTGGCCTCGCCAATGCCCTACACAATTGCAACATCTCTTTCCTGTTCTCAAATCCTCTTGCTACGAAGGCCAACGTACCATTTGCCTTCTTTACTGCCTGCTGTACCTGCGCACTTACTTTCAGTGACTGATGCACGAGGACACCAAGGTTTCGCTGAGTATCCGCCGCACTCAATTTACACCCATTGAAATAATAATCTACCTTCCTATTTTTGACATCGAAGTGGGTAAACTCACATTTATCCATAATACATCTGCCATGCTTAGATTTTCTGATGGAAATACTTCTTGGAAAGTTTCAGCGATTTCACTTCATGAAGCTCATAGTTCCCTCCTAGCAATCTGTGTTTGTTGTCATTTGACAATCTCGGAAGTATCAGGTGGCATCAAAAGGTCAAACTTTGCTCTTGGCTTTCTTTTGAAAAGCAGCATTGCTGGTGAACTCTGAGTCATTGCATGTGCGATGTCTAGAAGTTATTCAATCGACGATGTACCTTGGTTCTTTGATGCCTTGATTGTGTATTTAACTGACTGTACAATCGCTCGGCCAATCCATTTGTTGCAGGATGGTACAGGGCTGACTTTATGTGCTGTAAACCATTTCCTACTAAGTGGTCCTCAAACTCCTTGGAAGTGAACTGAGTTCCATTGTCATTTACGACCTGCTACCAAATCTTGCAAATCTTTGATCTAACTTCTGAATGGTTTGTTCCATCATTTTGGATTTCAGAATCACGATTTCTGGCCATTCAGAATGTGCATCTACAATCATTAGGAGCATGTATCCCTCAACTGGACCGTATATTCTCTGCCATGGCTGCATCGACTGTTCCCACGGATGTAAGGTTTGCAGTGGTGGAGTGTTTCTTAGCTTTGCACATGTCTTACATTGCCCTACTTTCTCTTTGATTTGAGCTTCTAATCCTGGCCACAAAAATTACTGCGTGCCAATTCTTTCACCCTCACTACACCAGGATGTCCCTCATATAGTTGGTCAATGGTTTTATTACCCAAGCACGGAGGAATAATCACTCAGATTCCCTACAATGAAACTCCACTCTGGACTGTCAACTCAAGCCTTCTTTTGACCTGGGGCTTCAGGTCTGGATTTTTTATAATGTACGTCTTTCATCGTTCCTTTTTGAACCAAGGCCACAACCATCCCCATCACTTTAGTTGATACCATGGTCGGCGCAGGCTTGGAGGGTCGAAGGGCCTGTTCCTGTGCTGTATTGTTCTTTGTTCTTTGGATCGGTTCTTGTACATCTTTGCATTTGAGATGAAGTCACAGGTACATTATCCATGTATGAGGATTATAGGATGTTGCTGCTGTTTTCTTCAGGTCTGTCATGAGAGTAAAATGATGTCCATAAAGGTAGTGATGAAACCTTATTACTCCAAAAATTACGCTCAATACTTCTTCTTCAAGTTGAGCATAATTCATTTTTGTGCTCGTAAAAGTTCGTGAAGCGAATGCTATTGGTTATGCCTCTTCTGAAGGCATTATGTACAAAACAACTGTGCCAACCCCATGGGGTGATGCACGGCATGCAAGTTGTAACTTCAGCTTAGGATTGTCGTGGACCAATATCGCAGACATCGTCAAGGCTTCTTTTACCTCTTTATACACACTTTGGCATTCTTCAGTACAGTGCCATACCTGCTTGGCTGGACTTCAGCTCCTGTCATTGAGCCCAGTGAGTCTTCAAACATCTTTTTCTACTTTTCCAGAAGTGGCTGCAGCTCATTCTTTGAATCAACAGATTGATTCACCACTCCCCAGTTGAGGTTAATTTTTCCCAACCATGCTCCCCCAAATAAAGCAGGAAAGTTTCCACAGACAATGTGTCTGTCCATTTAATTTGACTTTTACTGCAATGTATCCTTTTGCTGGTATGACCTCTTCTGTGTAATCCATACGATAATATTTAATTGTTTCAATGGCAGCTGCTTTCACTTCTAATCATAGATAGTCTCCGGTATAAATGATACAGCCGCATGTGTATCCACCTCCATTTTGATTTGGATACCATCAAGTTTTTGGAATACCTAGAATGGTTGTTGATCCCCCAAACTGGCAAGATGCCCAGTTTCAGCTCTTAAAGTTGTTGAGGTACATCGTCTCCTGAGGAATCTTGAACTTTGTCTATTATCTTGTAGACTTGGTTAGTGCACTTTGATGTTTTCTTCCGCTAATACATCTTAGGTGTTCGTGACATTTGGCTTGACCAGCATACTTTGGCAATATGGTCCTTTTTGCCACAGTTCTTGCACTTATTTTCTTTACTCCAGCATTGCCCCTCTGAGTGTCCAACTTGTGCTCCTCGATGATATGGTTGTACTCGAGCAGACCTTTGGCAGTCTCAGCTTGTGGATCTTCGCTCCAGGTCCTATTTGTGAAGCCTCTTTTCTGTCAGCTCCATTGACATGGTAATTTCTACAGCTGATTTAAGAGTTAAGTCACCTGCTCTAAGGAACTTCCTTTGAAAAGCTCTGTTGTGGAGTCCGCATACTAGCCCATCACGAAGGGTGTTGTCTAGTGTTGCACCAAACTCGCAGTATTTAGCTAACCTTCTTAAGTTTGCCATGAATTGTAAGATTATTTCACGTTCTCCCCGACTAAGGTGGTGGAACTGAAACGTTTCTGCAATTTTTAGCGACCTTGGTGAGAAATTACCTTCTAGAATCTTCATCAATTCATTGTAGGTCTTGGCTCCTGGCTTTGTTGGCTGAACTAAATTTTTCAGTTGCACAAAAGTTTTATGCCCTACCGAACTGAGAAATGTTGTAACCTTTAGGTCCTCCAGTGTTTGATTCGCTATGAGATAAAGTTGAATTCTCTCTTCATGTGGATTCCAACTCTCAGTGTCTTCATCAAATGCATGTCTTCACCTTTGCCCGTCATTTCATATACCGGCTTCCAGGGTCTATACTTCTACCAACCTTCCTCCATTCCATTTCTTTTTATGTTTGAAACAAGAGGTCTCCTTACCTACCGTGGGCAGCACGGTAGCATAGTGGTTAGCGCAATTGCTTCACAGCTCCAGGGTCCCAGGTTCCAGGTTCCAGGTTCAATTCCCGGCTGGGTCACTGTCTGTGCGGAGTCTGCACGTTCTCCCCATGTGTGCGTGGGTTTCCTCCGGGTGCTCCGGTTTCCTCCCACAGTCCAAAGATGTGCAGGTTAGGTGGCTTGGCCATGCTAAATTGCCCTTAGTGTCCAAAATTGCCCTTAGTGTTGGTTGAGTGGGGTTACTGGGTTATGGGGATAGGGTGGTGTGAGCTTGGGTAGGGTGCTCTTTCCAAGAGCCGGTGCAGACTCGATGTGCCGAATCGCCTCCTTCTGCACTGTAAATTCTATGAAATCTACAATGCAAAAAACATTTATTTTGCCTGGTCCAATTCGAGTATTAGCTTGCGTAGAATCGTAAGGAATTTTGAATCTCCATTCCAACAGCCCATTTCACTTCACCACGTGTGTGGTCCCTGCAGCCGAGAGTCTGCCCACTTCAAACGACAAGCAAGTTTTTCAAACTCTTGTTCTGCTTACTCACGGTTGCGCTTTTTTGTTCAAACCTTTCCGCATTGGAGGCTGTTCCTTCGATCGACATTTGAGTCCGGACCTGGGAATCTGCTCCACTTTCGTTGCTGCTTTCACTTTCCTCGTCGACAATTTAGAACCTCATCAGTTTTCTCTTGCCTCGATCCTCGTCGCCAGTATACTCTTTTGTCAACGCCGCAAAGAGAAAAGGTACAGAGCTGCCACACACTGGGGTTTCTGCTGAACACGCTGCACGGTTTATTCAGAGGATGTTGCTCATATATTAAGATGGAGAACTAAAGCCCATGCAAACGCCCTGCTGATGTCCCTACAGATCATGTGATCTTCCACCAGCAGGGATGTATTACTGAAATACTTAACACCAACAATGATGAAATCCCAGAGAACAGGCCTTTGCCTTGGAACTTGCCAGCCCCCGTGGTCACCTAGAATCTGGTTCAAGGTTGGCGGGCCCAACACCAACCCACACCCAGCTCCCCAGAATAAAAATCACGCAACTCAGAGCCCTTTAAACTGAAGCAGGTCTAACGAGTCGGGGAATATCCTGTCTCGAGCTACCTGTCTCGGTAGCAAACATCCGGCCCCATTAACCCTGTTTCTCTTTCCATAGATGCTACCTTACCCTGCTGAGTATTTCAACACATTTACTGTTTTCTTCACTTTTTTAATGCCTCATTCAGAGACAGCACATCCAACAGTTTAGGTCTCCCTCAGTACTGTTCCGGAACAACAGCCGAGATCATGTTCAAATCTGGAGCTTGGTTCACACCCCTGACCTTCTTCTAACTCACAGATGGAAGGCACCACCAATAGACAAATTTAAAAGTGCTTTATTTTTTGGCCAAGTGAGAATAATGTAAAATTGCTTCATATGTAAGCTGTTGATAATTTAATTTTTAAAAAGCCCCACTTTAGTCCCGTGAAATAAATTCCCAGAAATAACAGGTGCGACCGACCGGCCATGTCATGCCCCAATGGGAGCGCAGCATGGCCAGGTGATCCTGGGTGAAGCCTCCCGTGGGCTTCCCGACAGCCACGACACCTTGCGGGATCTACCCATGTCGGCGAGTGTTGGGATCAGAAGCCCACGCTCACGTAAGTAGATCTTAAACCTACTTAAGGCCCACTTAGCTGGTATCTACTGACCTCCCGGACTCTATCAACCTCCCCAGGGTATCCCTAGCTGGACACCATTCAATACTGGTCCACACAAACGTGAGGGGTTTCCCAGGCCATCGGAGGCACCTGAGTCACCAGGGATAGTGCTAGGTGGTCCCCAAGCACCCCCCCCCCCCTTGGAACGCAGACACCTTGGCACTGCCAGGATGGCACCTGGGTCAAGGTGCCTGGGTGGCACTAACAAGCCGATAGGAGCATTTACAGGGTGCCAGGGTGACATTTGAAGGGTGCCTGGGTGCCAGGGTGGCACTGCCAAGGGTCAGGGCGTTTGAGGGGCCATGCCCATGAAATAAGGGTGGAGGGGGGATATGAAGGATGGAAGGGTGCAGGCCAGGTAAGAAGGAGCCTCTGGGAGTTTGGGAGGTGACAGGTGGCGGTCCTGGAAGGAGGGGACCCATAAGGGGGTGTGGGGACCTGAAGAGGGGGGGTTTCCAGGCACCCCATTGCGGAGAGTCCTCACTTGGGGTGGGGTGGCGTAGTGCCCACGTGCGTGAGGGGTGGGGATGACATTGTCCATGGTTGGAGGGGTGTGGGGGGACACAAGCTCACTTAGGGATCGGGGCACCATTTCAAAATGGCGGCCTGATCTATGAGTTCAGCCCGCCAGTGATGAAAATAATTCTAAGTGTGGGCTAAGCCGGTGACTAAAAAGTGACTAAGTGTGGTTAGATAGCAGTGGGGAAAAACCCGCCACAAATGACACTTAAAACGTTTTCCATTAAATCACACCCAACATGTCCAGAAATCACCGGCTCAGCTGAGGTGATGCTGGATGTTTCTAAATTTTTATGCAAGCTTCGAGTTTTTATTTCGGGGTAAGAAACATATTTACTATTTACTACCTTTATGGAACATTTAGAAATATAATTCAGTTTTAAACAGGAAATGCTTTTCAATTATTCATGTTCTTGATGCTCACAGCATTGGGAACTGCCAAACATGTCAGTCATCTTCCTCACGGTGATAATTTCATGTCAAAGCTGCTCTAGCTACAATAAAGTGTTTGAATTCAGATTTAAATGAAGTGTCGGTGATTAAATTGGCTTGGCTTTCTTATAAGCCGTCCATGGAAGTCTGCGTCTGAGCACAGTATTTTCCGGCAAAACTAATTACGCACGATATCGAATTCAATGCTATCTCCATCGACCAGACACCATTCAACCATTGCATCCCAAGAATTAAATGAAGCAAGCAGTGGGGTTAATTGGATAGCTCTTTCAAAGGGTCAGCAAAAACATTAAGGAGCGAATACTGTGCTGCCCGATTTTGGGGGTAGAGTTCCCCAAGCCTTGTGGAGGCCGGTTTGGCAGCAGGCAGCTGAAAAAACAAGAGGAAGACATGTCAGAATTGCTCCCCTTGCCTTCCTGCCTCTGGGTGCATTTCCCAGTGATGGACTGGGAACAAAGTCAGCAGCTCAATCCATGCAGGTTGGAAGCCAATTGGGCCACTTAAGGCCCCAAATAAGGGAATACTTTTCTGAAGATAACAGCAGTTTTCAACCATCAGGCCTTCCCTCCCCACCAATCCCCACACCACCGACTGTGGATCTCAGCAGCTCCTTGGGGGGTGACAACTTGCTGGGAGATCAATGAGCCACTGCAGGCTGCATTAATTGGCTTCATCAGGAGGCCGCAAGCCTCACAGGGGTCCAGGAGCGGCAGCAATCAATCTTCCAGAAGTGTTATCGCTCTACCCGGAGGCCTCTCACAGTGACTTGTTTTACTTCAGCAAAGATAGGGGTCTTTGTAAACACTTCCCTTTTGAGGTGACCCCAGGTTGCCCTGTTCTCCAGCAGTGCTCCCCTACCCCACCCCGGTGGGGCTGCTAGCCAGTTATTGCTGCGATAACTCCTGTACTGGGCTTCCCACTGCCTTTCTTCGTTATTGTGCGGGACTCCCGGAGTCAGATTCTATATTTTGGCCACCTTCCGGAATTTCACAACCGATGTTCCGTCATGGAAATGTCCGGATCCTTGACCCAGAATCCAGGCCGAAGTCAGGATTGCAACCCAACCGGCAAAATGCAGCCCTGCGATTCTCTACCCAGAAAAGATGTCTTACTGGCTGGCTGCAAAATCGACAGGAGGCTCAGTCCTGCCATCTTTGTCAACGGCAATCTCTCTTGTCGAAGATGATACACTTTTGCAGCTGGTTGAGTTTTGGTGGAATGTCAGTATTGGCTGTGGGTTTGTGGATGCTTTATGAAGGTTACCTTAGCTTTTCAGGCCCTCCCACACTGAAGTCATTGGTTGGGTGCGAGTGTAGGTGGTGAGAGATTGTTGGCTGGCTGTAGCAACTGCCCTCTTTTTTCAATTCTCTCACTGTTCTCTCTCATTGCTGTTAAGTGATGGGTTAAGAGACATTGCAATTCGTTGTCTCATTTATGTTAAGTATCCATTAATTGACACTGATATGTAAAGGGGCTTCAGGTGGCCTCTGCCGGGTGATGTATAGTGAGAGTTTTGTGCAAAGGCTGTTGGAAGGAAATAAATGTGTGTTTGTGAAAAAGGAACAGAACTTTAGACTCTACATATCGCGGCAACTAAAACGTCTAACAATTGGTAGCAGAGGATGGTTGCTGTGTAAATGTGAAGGGTTGAAAGATACAACTTTCCAGATCAAACCAAGGAGTGAGTGAGAAAAGAAAAAAAAAAGGGATATAAGGCTGAACCGAGGATAAAGATGGCTGGATATGACTATCCTCCTTTATTTTCTGAAAGGGAATCGTACGACCAATGGAGAAGTGCAGTAGTTATGTGGACTAAGGTAATTGCTTTGGGAAAGAGAAAACAAGGTATGGCATTGGCTCTTTCTCTACGTTATGACAGTAAAATCCGAAACAAAGTGCTTTCTGAGCTGGAATTGGAAGAGTTAGACTCAGAAGAAGGTCTGGAGACTTTATTACATTATAGGGATAAGATTTATAAGAAAGATGACTTGTTAAGTGCGTATGAAGCATGGTCGGATTTTGATAAGTTCCGGAAAATGGAGGATATCTCCATGGAAGACTATATAATTTGGCAGACTATATAAAAGGCTGCAGAACCACAATCTGGAATTTCCACAGTCTGTGTTGGTCTTTAAATTACTTGACTGTGCTAGAGTGAGCAATATGGATAGGCTCCTGGTTTTGACAGGAGTTCAGTTTACTGATAAGGATACCTTATTCGAACAGATGACAAAAGCTTTACAAAAGTTTCTGGGGAATCATTCGATTCCGATGGCTTTGATGACCCAAATAGGTCAGCCTGCAATAAGGCAGAATATGGAAGATACACTACTAACAAGATGGTAAAATCGTATGGCTACGAACAGGGCTCAAGACTATAGAAGGAGACCGAGACAAGGAAATTATGAAGACAGAAACCCAGTTAGAACCTACATTAGGAAGATGAACCCCAGAAATACACGAGGCATGATAAATCGATGTTTTCGATGTGACTCTCAATACCATTATGCTTTCCACTGTCCAACTAGTTATGATAGAATTTTTGAAGCGACATATGACACGGAAGAGTCAGAAGAGGAAAAAGATAGTGACCAGAAAGAAGGCGTTGTCCAATTGACAAGCAGTTTTATGCCGGTAATGAGGGTGTTGGTTGCAGAATCCTTCAACTGTGCTGCATTGGACAGTGGCTGCACATCTACTGTGTGTGGAATTGACTGGTTAAAATGTTACCTGGACTCTTTGAATGCTGAAAATCGTAACAAGGTTAAGAAATTTGAAAGTTCCACAAGTTTCAGGTTTGGGGATGATAATACACTGAAGTCGCTGAAAAGAGTGATGATCCCTAGCAATATTGCCGGAGTGAATCATTTCATTAGCACGGATGTTGTATCAAGTGAGATACCTTTGCTTCTGAGCAGACCGTCGATGAAGAAAGCACTCATGAAACTGGATATGGAACAGGATAAGGCAACAGTTTTTGGAAAGACGGTGGATTTACAATTACACAGTCAGGACACTATTGTATTCCATTACTGACAAATAATATTTCACGTAGAGTGGTTAAGGATGTGTTAATGGCAGTTGAAAATGGGACTTTAGCTGATAAAAAGGTTGTGGTATTAAAACTGCATAGGCAATTTGCACATCCGTCTCCTCGGAGGCTGAAAAATTTATTAAAGGATGCAGGGGTAAGGGATGACGACTGTACTAAACTGATAGAACAGGTTAGTGACCGCTGTGAAGTTTGTAGGAAGTACAGAAGGACACCAGCATGACCGATAGTAACCCTACCTTTGGCCAGGGATTTTAACAACATTGTGACTATGGACCTTAAGATCTGGGATAAAGCAAATAATATATTTATTTTGCATTTTGCAGATTTAGCAACCAGATTTAGTCAATCAACGACTGTACGAAGTAAAGAAAAGAGAGTAATTCTGGATCAAATTGTGGAAAAATGGATAGGGACAGGAATGGGTCCACCGGCATAATTCCTTACGGACAATGGGGGTGAATTTGCTAATGATGAGTTTAGGGATATGTGTGAAAACATGAATATTAGAGTTATGAATACGGCTGCAGAAAGCCCATTTAGTAATGGTGTCCGTGAAAGAAATCATGCTGTCATCGATAACATGCTTCGGAAAATTTCGGCAGATCGACCAAATTGCAGGCTAAATTCAGCTTTAGCATGGGCAGTACATGCAACAAATTCATTGCAGATGGTTGGGGGTTATAGTCCTTATCAATTAGTGTTTGGTAGAAATCCTAAAATTCTGTCCATTTTGGATGACCGGCCTCCAGCTTAGGAGGGGACTACAATTAGCTCTGGTTTTGCAGAACATTTAAATGCATTACATCGCAGTAGAAAAGCTTTTTTGGAAGAAGTCTCTGAAAGAATTCGCAGAGCTTTAAGACATAACGTACGGCCATCAGATGCCGTTTTTCAGCAAGGAGGCATGGTATACTATAAGAGAGACAATTCTAATGAATGGAAAGGCCCAGAGTAGATCATAGGTACAGATGGCAAAACAATCATTTTGCAACATGGTAATCAAACTGTTAGGGTACATTCATCAAGGATAATGGGTACAGATTACAAATTTTCAAACTTAGACAGAGCAGACAGACATGACGAGGAACCAGAGTCATCTGGTACGCATGTGATACAGGACTATTAGGACCAATTAGCTGATATAGACAGGGTTTCTGTGGAGGAACACAACACTTCTGATGAATTAGAACAGGCCATTTTTCTGAAAGGGCAACTGCCGAAAGATGGTACAAAAGTGACATACTTGCCTGAAGATCTCATCAATGGAAGGATGCAATTGTTATTAATAGAGCAGGGAAGGCCACTGGAAAGTATAAACATTGGTTGAATGTACAGAATTCAGGGGAAGGAGTCAAGACAATGGATTGGGAAAACAAAGTTCAAAAATGGGGGGCACAGAAACGCAGTGCCAGTGCAGATAGTACATCGGATAGTGAACAGGTGATCAGGAAAAGGTTGAGAACTATTGAAAGGACATTCCACAGCAGAAGGGAAAGATCAAGCAGTAGCAGTACAGAACGAGATACCAGGCGGGAGAGGGGGCGTAGTTTATCAAGATCTCGGAACATGAGTAAGACTACGAATACTAATAGGAGTAGAAGCCCACATGCACGTGAGATTTTGGTGGCTTCAAATAAATTAGATGAAAAGTTATCAAAGAAGCTAAACAGCAAGAATTGCATAGTTGGAGTGAATTTGGGGTAAACACGGAAGTACCGGATAGTGGACAAAGAGCTCTATCCCACAGATGGATTTGCACGGAAAAGGTTCTTCCGGATGGAACTTATAAGGCAAAGGCCAGGCTTGTGGCAAGGGGATTTGAAGAAAACTTAGAAGATCAGGATTTAAGGGTGGTTTCACCTACAGCAGGAAAGGTTATTTTAAAGATCTTCTTGGGTCTATTAGCCACAAAGGCATGGGAATGCAAATCTATAGATATAAAAGCTGACTTTTTGCAGGGGCATCAGCTCCAAAGAGACATTTTTTTCCGTCCTCCTAAAGAAGCAGTTAACACAGAAGGGGTACTCTGGAAGTTGAACAACTGTGTATATGGATTAAATGATGCATCTAGAGTCTGGTATTTTTCGGTAAGGTCAGTTTTGTTAAAGTTAGGCTGTTGCCAGTTGAAAGCAGATCCTGCAATGTTTTACTGGCACTATAAAGGAAATCGTTTTGGCATTTTTATGATGCATGTCGATGATTTTTTGTGGGGTGGGACTAGTGATTTTGAAGATATTGTAATCTCTGGTTTGAGGAAAGAATTCAGGGTTGGAAGTCAGGCTTCCGGTGCATTTAAATATATTGGACTGGAAATTGGACAGACTAAGTTAGGGGCAACTTTATGTCAGCAATCTTATTTGGAAAGCGTCAGCCCAATAGCAATTAGTCGTGGCCTAGTTTCACAAAAAGACACAACTGTGAAGTTTAATTGGGCAACTGAACTGGTTAGGTAGACAGACTAGACCGGACATGAGTTTTGATGTCTTAGAGTTGAATACAAAAATGAATGATCCCAAAGTGGAAGACATAATAAGAGCAAATAAAGTGTGGCCAAACTAAAAATGCAGGAGTGTGTTTTGAAGTTCCCGGTTTTAGGTGACCTTAGGCACTTGAAACTCATAGTTTATAGTGATGCGTCCTACGCAAATTTATGTGATGGGGTTTCAAGCGCAGGAGGTTTTATAATTTTCCTTTTGGGGAACAATGGTAAATGTTGCCTGCTTGTGTGGGAAACAAAGAAAATAAAGAGAGTGGTAAAAAGCACTTTGGCTGCTGAGACGTTAAGCCTTGTAGAGGCGGTGGATATGGCCTTTTATATAAGTATGGTATTAACAGAAATTTTGGGATTAAGGGTTTGGATAATATACCTATTGACTGTCACATTGACAATAAATCCCTGTGGGAAAATGTGCACTCTACAAAAAGTGTCAATGAAAAGAGGTTAGGGATAGACATCGCAAGTTTGAAGCAGATGTTGGACAGAGGGGAAATAACAAAAATTAAATGGGTCGACAGGAGCTATCAACTGTCAGACTGTTTTAGGAAAAGAAGGGCGCGTTCACAGAAACTTTTGAATATTGTTAATGAAGGGCACTTGTTTCTGTGACTGTTTTTTTTTCTTTCTCGTCCAAACAAAAAAAAGGGGGGGAAATCATGTGTGTATTTTTGAGTTTCTTGAAATTTTGTTTTCACCTAATTATTTTTTTTCTCCAAGGAAGGGTAGACTGTTAAGTAATGGGTTAAGAGACATTGCAATTAGTTGTCTCATTTATGTTAAGTATCCATTAATTGACACGGATATGTAAAGGGGTTTCAGGTGGCCTCTGTCAGGTGATGTATAGTGAGAGTTTTGTGCAAAGGCTGTTGGAAGGAAATAAATGTGTGTTTGTGAAAAAGGAACAGAACTTTAGACTCTTCCTATCACAGCAACTAAAACGTCTAACAATTGCTTGCTCTTGTCGATTGGAAGATTTTGACAAAAGGCGCAAATCCCATCCTGGCTGCTAATGCTCGCGAGAGGACCATAACGCCCTTTCTGGGCGTGAGCCTGATTGTGATAAATTATAATACATCCAAATGAAATGAAACAGCTTGACGCTAGATCTTCGGGCAACATCAGATGCTTCCCCAACCCCTCACCACACTGGCGTGAATCGCTACTGGTTTCCAAAAACAGAAACTCGTGATTACCACATCTGGGGTGCAGAGGTGAGTATGGCTCGTGTGTGGTGAGGGACATGGCTGGCACCTTGGCAATGCTAAGGGGCAACTCCAGATTTGCAGTTGCCCAGGGGAAGGGCCAGGGGCGGTACGAGAGGTATGACTGGGTTGGGGCCTCAGGGGGTTCACATTATGTGGTTGGGGGGGGGCGCTGGTGGGGGCTGGTGGCTGGCTGCATGGTGGTGGGGGGGGGTCATACAATGTGCCCCAAAGCCGGTTCAGATGGGTTGGGGATAGTTGGGTCACCCTGATATCTGCATGTTTTGGGGGAACCATTGAGTGGTCTCATATCTCCATTGCATCCTTTGCCAATTACTTTAAGTCGAGGCCCTCGTTTACTCAATCCTTCAGTTTATTCCTATTCACTCTGGCACAACCCCTCATGATTTTGGGTACAATGAATAAAGAACAAAAAAAAATACAGCGCAGGAACAGCCCCCATGGCCCTCCAAGCCTGCGCAAACCTAAAATCTTCTACAGACCCGGGGTCCGTATTTTCAAATCAAATTTCCTCACAACCTTGTCTTTTCTGAGGAAAACAGTCACAGCCTCTCCAATCTATCTATGTAACTGAAGTTCCTCAATGCAGGACTTACCAATCTCTTATCCTCATACACACCTCTTGCAGCTTCCACATAAGACCATAAGAAAGGAGCATCTAGTCATTTCAATGAGATTGTGCTTGATTTGATGTGCTCATCCTTAGCTCCATTTCCCCACCTAATCTCCATAACTCTCGATTCCCTTACTGATTATAATATGCCTATTTGTCTTGAATAGACTTAGTGGCCCAGCCTCGAAAACTCTCAATGATAAAGAATTACATATATTCACTAACCTCTGAGGGAAGAAATTCCTCCTCATTTCAGTCTTAAATGGGCGACCCTTTACTCTGAGAATATGCCCTCTGTTCCTAGACTCTCCCACATGAAGGAGACAACCTCTCAGCATCTAGCCATCAAGGCCTCTGAGAATCCTATATGTCTCAATAAGGTTGAGGGATGATCTAATCGCGAGGTATTTAAAATTATAAAAGAACATAGGACATAGAATTTACAGTGCAGAAGGAGGCCATTCGGCCCATTGAGTCTTCAACGGCCCTTGGAAAGAGCACCCCACTTAAGCCTCACACCTCCACCCTATCCCTGTAACCCAGTCTAACCTTTTTTGGACACTAAGGGCACTAATCCACCTAACCTGCATATCTTTGGACTGTGGGAGGAAACTGGAGCACCCGGAGGAACCCCACGCAGACAGGGGAAGAATGTGCAGACTTTGCACAATGACCCAAGCCGGGAATCGAACTTGGGACCCTGGAGCTGTGAAGCAACTGTGCTAACCATTGTGCTCTTGTGCTGCCAAAAATAAACAACAACACCTCTTCCATCAGAGTCCTCAATACCAAGGCCACGTAAATCTGCGTACTTCGCCCCCTAGTATGCTCCTTATACACACACGACTGTGCGGCCGAATTTAGCTCCAACTCCAACTCCAAGTTTGCTGCTGACACGAGCATAGTGGGTTAGATCTAAAACAATGATGAGTTAGAGTATTGATATAGTGGATATTGTTTCCTCATGTGGGAAAGAACAGAAATATAGACTGTCAATATAGAATGGTCACCAAGAAATCCCAAAAGAAGAAACGTCTTTACTTAATAGATTGACGGTCTATATTTAGACCTTTCTTATGCTCCTTCCTTATGGTCTTATGTGGAAGCTGCAAGAGGTGTGTATGAGGATAAGAGATTGGTAAGTCCTGCATTACAGGCCAGTTAGTCTTACTTCGGTGGTAGGCAAAGTAATGGAAAGGGTACTGAAGGATAGGATTTCTGTGCATCTGGAAAGACACTGCGTGATGAGGGATAGTCAGCACGGATTTGTGAGGGGTAGGTCTTGCCTTACAAGTCTTATTGAATTCTTTGAGGAGGTGACCAAGCATGTGGGTGAAGGTAAAGCAGTGGATGTAGTGTACATGGATTTTAGTAAGGCATTTGATAAGGTTCCCCATGGTAAGCTTATGCAGAAAGTAAGGAGGCATGGGATAGTGGGAAATTTGGCCAGTTGGATAACAAACTGGCTAACCGATAGAAGTTAGAGAGTGGTGGTGGATGGCAAATATTCAAATTGGAGCCCAGTTACCAGTGGCGTACCACAGGGATCAGTTCTGGGTCCTCTTCTGTTTGTGATTTTCATTAATGACTTGGATGAGGGAGTTGAAGGGTTGGTCAGTAAATTTGCAGACGATACGAAGATTGATGTGGAGATGCCGGCGTTGGACTGGGGTGAGCACAGTACGAAGTCTTACAACACCAGGTTAAAGTCCAGCAGGTTTGTTTCGATGGGACACAACCGACAGAATACCCTTCGTCGTCCAGTACTTCCCCGGAGCGGAGAAACTACGTCATCTTCTTCACAGCCTTCAACACGTCATTGATGACGATGAACATCTTGCCAAGGTCGTCCTCACACCCCCACTACTTGCCTTCAAACAACCGCTCAACCTCAAACGAACCATTGTTTGCAGCAAACTACCCAGTCTTCAGAACAGTGACCACGACACCACACAACCCTGTCATGGCAATCTCTGCAAGACGTGCCAGATCATCGACATGGATACCACTATTACACGTGAGAACACCACCCACCAGGTACGCGGTACATACTCGTGCGACTCGGCCAACGTTGTCTACCTCATACGCTGCAGGAAAGGATGTCCCGAAGCGTGGTACATTGGCAAGACCATGCAGACGCTGCGACAATGAATGAACCGACATCACGCAACAATCACCAGGCAGGAATGTTCCCTTCCAGTCGGGGAACACTTCAGCAGTCAAGGGCATTCAGCCTCTGATCTCCGGGTAAGTGTTCTCCAAGGCGGCCTTCAGGACCCGCGACAACGCAGAATCGCCGAGCAGAAACTTATAGCCAAGTTCCGCACACATGAGTGCGGCCTCAACCGGGACCTGGGATTCATGTCGCATTACATTCATCCCCCACCATCTGGCCTGCAAAATCCTACCAACTGTCCTGGCTTGGTACAATTCACACCTCTTTAACCTGGGGTTACCCCATCTCTGGATCTGTAAAGATTTAATCACCTGCTAATGCTCGCATTCCAATCATTGTTTGGCATCTTTGAATTTGTCTATATATGTGTTTCTGGAACAGACCTCTTCATTCACCTGAGGAAGGAGCAGCGCTCCGAAAGCTAGTGACATCGAAACAAACCTGTTGGACTTTAACCTGGTGTTGTAAGACTTTGTACGATACGAAGATTGGTGGAGATGTGGATAGTGAGGAGGGCTGTTGTCGGCTGCAATGAGACATAGATAGGATGCAGAGCTGGGCTGAGAGGTGGCAGATGGAGTTTAACCCTGAAAAGTGTGAGGTTGTCCATTTTGGAAGGACAAATATGAATGCGGAATACAGGGTTAATGGTAGAGTTCTTGGCAATGTGGAGGAGCAGAGAGATCTTGGGGTCTATGTTCATACATCTTTGAAAGTTGCCACTCAAGTGGATAGAGCTGTGAAGAAGTCCTATAGTGTGCTCGCGTTCATTAACAGAGGGATTGAATTTAAGAGCCGTGAGGTGATGATGCAGCTGTACAAAACTTTGGTCAGGCCACATTTGGAGTACTGTATACAGTTCTGGTCACCTCATTTTAGGAAGGATGTGGAAGCTTTGGAAAAGGTGCAAAGGAGATTTACCTGGATGTTGCCTGGAATGGAGAGTAGGTCCTACGAGGAAAGGTTGAGGGTGCTAGGCCTTTTCTCATTAGAACGGAGAAGGATGAGAGGCGACTTGATAGAGGTTTGTAAGATGATCAGGGGAATAGACAGTCAGAGACTTTTTCCCCGGGTGGAACAAACCATTACAAGGGGACATAAATTTAAGGTGAATGGTGGAAGATATAGGGGGGATGACAGAGGTAGGTTCTTTACCCAGAGAGTAGTGGGGGCCTGGAATGCACTGCCTGTGGAAGTAGTTGAGTCGGAAACATTTGGGACCTTCAAGCAGCTATTGGATAGATACATGGATTACAGTAGAATGATATAGTGTAGATTAATTTGTTCTTAAGGGCAGCACGGTAGCATTGTGGATAGCACAATTGCTTCACAGCTCCAGGGTCCCAGGTTCAATTCCGATCACTGTCTGTGCGGTGTCTGCACGTCCTCCTCGTGTGTGCGTGGGTTTCCTCCAGGTGCTCCGGTTTCCTCCCACAGTCCAAAGATGTGCAGGTTCGGTGGATTGGCCGTGATCAATTGCCGTTTGTGTCCAAAATTGCCCTTAGTGTTGGGTGGGGTTGCTGGGTTGTGGGGATAGGGCGGAGGTGTTGACCTTGGGTAGGGTCCTCTTTCCAGGAGCCGGTGCAGACTCGATGGGCCGGGTGGCCTCCTTCTGCACTGTAAATTCTATGATAATCTATGATTAATCTAGGTCAAAGGTTCGGCACAACATCGTGGGCCGAAGGGCCTGTTCTGTGCTGTATTTTTCTATGTTCTATGATGAGAATGTAGAACTCACTGCCACAGCGAGTGATTGGGGCAAATAGTACAGACGCATTTAAAGGGAAGCTAGATAGGTATATAAGGTAGAAAAGAATAAAGGGATTACAATGGTAAATTGAGATGAGAAAAGATTGGAGGAGGCTTGAGTGTAAACATATCCATATTGTGCCTATAATTGTGCCATATACCTTGCGTCATCCTATGTTGCATTCCCTCGCCGCTGCTTGTATTCCATTTCTTAGTCATCCTGCAACCCAAGAGGGACTGCAACTACAGTCTCCATTATCGAAGCATGCTTCCTCCTCACAGGCCATCCAACACCCCCGACCTTCATGCTAGAGTCCAGCACTAATCCTTTCTAAATCCCCAAAGTTCGCAATACTCCTCAAGTAATACTTGACACTGTACTTCCACTAACTCTGCACCAGGAAAAGAAACTCAAAAGCACCTTGGCTGAAAGCTGCATCATTAGTCCATTATCCAGACATGGGCTGACAAGTGGCAAGTGACATTCGCGCCAGGCAATGACCATCTCCTACAAGAGAGGATCTAACCACCGCCCCCTGACATTCTATGGATTACCATCACTCAAACCCCCACAATCAACATCCTGGGGGTTACCATTGATGAAACCTGAACTGGACTAGCCACATAAATACTGTGGCTCCAAGGACAGGACTAAAACTAGGTATCCTACACCGAGTAACCAAACTCCTGACACCCCCCCCCCCACCCGCCCCCCCGCCAAAAAAATCCTGTCCACCATCTATAAGGCACTAGTCAGGAGTGTAATGTATTACTCTCCATTTGCCTGGATGAGTGCAGCTCCAACAACACTCAAGAATCTCGACAGCATCCAGGACAAAGCAGCCCACTTGATTGCACCCCTTTCACAAACATTCAAACCCTCCACCACTGATGAACAGTGACAGTGTGTGTACCATCTACAAGATGCACTGCAGTAACTCACAAAGGTTCCTTTGACAACACCTTCCAAACCCACGACCACTGCCATTTAGAAGGACAAGAGCAGCAGATACCTGGGAACCTCAGCACTTTGAGGTTCCCCATAAGTCACTCACCACCCTGACTTGAAAATATATTGCCATTCCTTCACTGTCACTGGGGCAATATCCTGGAACTCCTTCCCTAACAGCACAGTGCGTGTACCTACACCTCAAGTACTGCAGCGGTTCAGGAAGGCAACTCACCACCACCTTCTGAAGGACAACTAGGTGTAGGCAATAAATGCAGCCTAACCAGCGACGCCCACACCCCGTAAATCTATTAAAATAAACTGATGACGGCCATTTTGCAATCACCAGTTTAAACCAGCTCAGCCTTCCGGATTCTTCTGTTTGAATTAAAGGTATAGGTTCCTTACAGGTTGCTTTCCTTAAACGGAGATGTCCATCAATCACCCATAGATCAAATGTGCAACAGCAAAATAAAAGGGAAAACAAGGGAATAAAGAGGGAATAAACAGGAAGGATCCTTAAATAGCGACACCATCAGTGATGTTCCTGAGCTACATTTCAGTCACTCCCACTTGTTATGGGTCCGGATTGACAGAACCCCAAAGTGTTTCATGGAGTTCAACCGACACACAACTTTTAATAGATTGTGGTGTGGGAAGCACACGGCGTACTCTCCAGGTGTGATACAGCAGAAATGGACAAGTGGTTTTTAAAACAAAACAATGTTTATTCTATGACCTCAAGTTAACCTTTTAAAACAAACATTGAATATCTTAACACCCTTTACTTCAAAGATAACCCCAAAAGAATACAACACTAAATAATCCTTCAACATGTTCCTTTAAACATCCAAAAGACTTCAAACCTTAAAAAATAGGAGCACATTAGGTTACATTCAATATATTTATAGTCTTTGGATTGCAGAAATCAACAGACCAGCTCTGTGTTTCTTCATGCAGCTCACAACAAAACACATAGACACTCTCAGCTACGTTCTCAAACTGAAACTCAAAAAGCAGAAGTGAGCTCAGCTCCCCCCACCCTCTGACATCACTTCAACAATATGATCAGCTCCATTTCTTAAAAGTGCATTGCTTAAACATCCATTTCTTAAAGGTACTCTCACATGACACACTCCTCAGCTGCAGAATTAGCTCCCAACTCCAGATATCCTTCCATCACTGCACCAATATGATTTTGTTTTGCATATTTATAGCTTGTCAGGGTGAAATTGTTAAGTTATTGCCAATTAGTGCCAAATTAGCAAACAGCTTTATGGAGAGCTTGCTTCTAGTATTCTTTCCTAAATCAGTTAGAAAGAAGCATGATTAATTTGAACATCTGGTTCTCCAGTCTGTTTCTGTTGGGTATTTCTTTTTAAGTTGTGTATAAATAACATTAATAAGACACAGATGATATACTGCACTGATAATAACATCAAGGGAGCTAACAAACGTTACAGTTATAGAGTCACAGAAATGATTAATGCAGGATGCGAATTCGCAGCAGCTGGAAGAGGATACTTTTGAGAGCTGACGCTTTCTGTCTGGGCTTATAAAGAGGAGTCTATTGAAGTTTCTGAAGTGACAAAGTAATCAAAAAGGCCGAAGCTATATTTGATGAATCTGGCTTGACCCTGCACTGGAGTTTCCTCTCACTATCCCCATGGGGGCTGGTGGGGTGGGTGGGGAGACCTTCCACAAGGGTGACATGGCACAGCTACTTTCTGGAGTCAGATCGCGAACTGACCACAAAATCACGCTTTCAACCGCACCTTTAGCGCCCAACAATGCTCGGGAATCAAACAGTGGCTCCCAGCTGAAATGATGCAATCGCTACACGTGACATGGGATAATAAATGTACGTGTCGATGAGCTTTATCAATGCCACACTGCCGGGTCTAGGAGTGCCTCAGTCTTACTTCCTTCGATAGTGTCATCAATACTCATTGCATCAAAGAATAGATAATCCGCAACAATAAAACTCAGCAGCAAAGGGGATTAAAAAGGGCAAGTGTTGCCTTTGTGGCTGCTTGGACAAGTCTGAGATCGATGCATAGTTGTTCGACAAGGGTATCAACGGGTTATGGAGGAAATGCTGAATGGATTACTCCTTTTCCTGATGCGTCCAGATTCTTAAACATTCTCAACATTGATTTTTTAAGAAACTTCCAATGACGAGCCCTCTTTGACAGTTGTACCATGTTTCCTTGTCTATAGTGTTGTCAGACACGTCACAAATTCATTCCTTTTAGGTTATGTGGTTGGTGTTCCTAACAATTTCATAATGCGCAATCAGCTCTATTTTTGGTTTGATACAATGCTGCATTCAGGAAGTCAGGTATTACTGCCAGCGACTGACTGACTTGACAATCTGATTGAACTGGTTGTTTTATTGGGACTCATAGATATCTCACTTGGCTATGTTGAAGGATTTTATGTAAATGTCCAAACTCCATCATTAAACACCAATGCAGTGCATAACACTGCGAATGGGATTTTCCAGTCCTTCCTGCTGACAGAATCTTCCAGTCCTGCTGAAGTCCTCCGGTAATTTTTGAAAGCTGGGTTACATCTAAAAAGAGAAAAATGCATTTTCCAAGTGTGCAAAGTAACCTATTTGGGCTATAGTATGGATAAAAAGGGGCCACATCCATTGGAGGACAAAGTGAGGGCCATCAAGGAAGCAGAAATTCCAAGAAACACCATGGAATTGAAATCCTTCTTGGACTAGTCAATTATTCTAGGAAGTGTATCCCAAATTGGCCTCCTTGCTGTCTCCACTGCACATATTACAGCAAAAGTATCAAAAATGGTGGAGGCATTCAAGAATGTAAAATGACAGCTGCTGTCATCTTATTGATAGGCCCATTTTGATTCTGTTGTGAATCTGGAAATACATTCTTTCTGGATATATGTCACGCGATGTGTGGTGAAGTCAGCAGAGTGTTTGCGTGGGCTTTGAGAAGATCACCATATTGATTGTATGAGCAACACCGTTAATACACCTCTCACCGTGTTTTACAAGAATCCAGAATGTTGACACCTCCATGTCTTTTCAGTTCGCGACAACAAAGAAATATAACAGGAGAGAAAACTGGCGATGAGGATTGAGGCAGAAAAATCACTGGAAAGAGGATTTTCACAACTAATTGTGGGATGGTGTTGGGAGCAATGGTATATTCTCTGCACCGTACTCACACACACCACCAACAAACGTCAGGTGAAGCACTGCTGCCGATGTGAAGGTTCAAAAACATTTTCAACTGCAGCCGTGAGTAAGAAGACTGACAGTTGGGGAAGACTTGCTTACATTGAAGTGAGTAGGATCTGGGCTGTAGGAACCACACACATGGCGAAGCTACACAGGCTGTGGGGAATTCAACTCTGTCAACTCTGCATGGGCACGACTTGGGTGAAAAGTCGAAACATACTCAGTCATATAAAAGGAAACGTTTCCTAGTTGCTTGTTCATGGGATTTTTAGTGACATATTTTCCAACACAGTCAGAAGGGGGGAAATGTAGACCCTCGGGGCCGGGATCCAAAAATGGCAGGAAAAATGGGCCTGTTTGATAAGGATTATGAAACATGGAAGTCATATGAAGGAAGATTCCAATTGTTTTCAATCACTAATCTGACACCGGAGGATCTAAAGGTTGCAACATTTCTCAGCTTAGTTGGCTCTAAAACATTTATGCTGCTATCGAATCTTGTTCACCCAGCTAAACCAGAAAATACATCCTCCAGTGAATTCATGAACATTTTAGAGGGTCATTTCTCTCCTGATCTGTTACTGATTGCAGAAAGGCTCTGATTCCACCATCGTAGTCAGGAAGAAGGTGAAACCATTTTACGGTTTGTAGCGTTTTTAAGATTAGCTGGATGTTGTGAATTTTGTACAACACTTGATGATACTCTTTGAGACAGGATGTTTTGAGAGTTATGCAGTGAGGTTATGCAGAAAAAGCAGCTTACTGTAAGGGATTTACCTCTAATAGCTGCTGTGGTAGTTGTCACATCCATGGAGCTTGCAATGAGAGAAGCTTTGCACATAGGGGCTGGACCGAAGATCCACAAAATGGATACCTTAAGGAACAAGGTCGTGAAAGTACAACCATGTCACTGATGGACAAATGTTTCACTCAGTGGTGAATACTGGAGTAAATCAAATACATGCAAGAACTGTGGCAAGAAGGACCACTTTGCCAAACCATGTTGCGCTCAGGAAACTTCTACACCAAGAAGACAACACAAGCAAATGTGTACCGGGCAGCACAGTAGCACAGTAGTTAGCACAGTTGCTTCACAGCTCCAGGGTCCCAGGTTCGATTCCCGGCTTGGGTCACTGTCTGTGCGGAGTCTGCATGTTCGCCCCGTGTGTGCGTGGGTTTCCTCCGGGTGCTCTGGCTTCCTCCCACAGCCCAAAGATGTGCAGGTTAGGCGGATTGGCCATGCTAAATTGCCGATAGTGTTCAAAGAGGTTAGGTGGGGTTCCTGGGTTGTCGGGATACGGTGGCGGTGTGGGCTTAGGTGGGTCGGTCTTTCCGGTGTGGACTCGATGGGCCAAATGGCCTCCTTCCGCACCGTAAATTCCATGTCTATCTCTGAATGATCTAGTCGTGTCTACAAATTAGTGGATGAAGCACATGATCGCTTAAAACACAGCAAAACCGTGGTCATGTCAATGCAGGCCGATCAACAATGTTTTTGATTATATCCACATCTTGAAGAATATGAATTTAAAATGCAAGTGGATATGGGCACAACATTATCGCTAATATCTTCGGCAATTTATCATCGAAAGCTGAAGCATCTGCTTTTAAAACCATCAAATGAGATCTGAAATATATACATCGAGAGGTCGTACCATTAAAAAGATGCATTATGGCAAAAGTATAAGCAAATGTGCAGATGGCAAAGTGCCTCTTCATGTTGTCCGTGGAAACTTTCCTGCTCTATTTGGCAGAGCATAGTTGGCTAAAATTAGACTTAACTGGGTAACAGTCAATAAATTAGTGGATTCAAAGAGCAACTTATAACAGCGTTTGGAGGAAGTCTGAGAAGCTGTTCAAAATTCACTAGGTTCTATAACTGGAGTTGAGCTGCACCTAAAAATCAAGCCAGACAGCACATCCATCTGTTTCAAAGCTAGAACTATACCATACACCAATATGCTTAAATTTGAAGCAGAACTAGACAGGTTAGTGAGGACAGGAGTGGTTGGGCAACATCAATCAATCCTGTATTCAAATGGGATGGCTCTGCGAAAACGGGTGGGGATGTTAAAACTACCCAGTTTTTTGCATAGATCATTATCCACTGTCGCTGATCAAAGTGAGAAAAAAAATTGTCTCCTGCGATGTCACAAGCGGTGATATTTCCAATATTCACTCCTCCGCTTTCTAGATAACATCCGTCCCTCACTCAACATGGCCGGCAACACAAGATGGCCACCAGCAATTCCAGAAGAAACTGGCGACTTTCAACCCGGAAGTGAGTCCAAATCAATCTTAGAGATGAGGTCCAGCTGCAAGCCCTTAGATAGACTTTATAAGTAGATCATCGAACATTAGCAAAGGAGGATGTTGGATTCCTGTGTGAATTACTTTCTGTGTGCTTTGTGGATTATGACACCCAGCAGACAACGCCCCTGTTTTGGAACCTGACTTCGGACTGTATGAGAACCTGCCTTGGTCATTTGAGCCCTCTTTCCACTTTTGCTACCATGACCTTGGCTACCTACCTTCACGTGTGTTATCAATACATTTTTTATTGATTACATTTGGTCTTCTGCTGGCTTACATTGTGACTTTAAACCCCATTTATATTGTCACCTGATCCCTTGCCACCTCACACCCTCTTAGCTTATTCGGCCAGATTACTTGAAAAAACTTTACATCATAGAATCACAGATCACAGAATCATAGAATGGCTACGGTGCAGAAGGAGGCCACTAGATTCATCGTATTTCCACTGGCTCTCCAAATAAGCATCATGACTTCCCCGTACATCTGCACATCGTTTCTATTCAAATAATCATCAAATCCTCACTTGAATGCTTCGATTGAGCACTTCCAGGCAGTGCATTCCAGACCTGAACCATTCACCGTGTGAAAATGTTTCCTTTCACATCACATTTGCTTATTTTGCAAATCGCAGAATAGAATAGAATCATCAAATCGGTACAGTGTAGAAGGAGGCCATTCGGCCTATCGAATCTGCGCCGGCCCTTCGAAAGAGCACCCTATTAAGGCCCAATTCCCACTCTAGCCATGCATCCCCACCCAACCTTTGGACACGAAGGGTTAATTTAGCATGGCCAATCAACCTGACCTGCACATCTTTGGACTGTTTGACGAAACCGGTGCACCCGGCGGAAACCCACGCAGACACGGGGAGAAAGTGCAAACTCCACACAGAGAGTTACCCGAGGGCGGAATTGAACCCGGGTCCCTGGCACTGTGAAGCAGCAGTGCTAATTACTGTGCCACCGTGCCACCTCTTGTCCCCTCAATTTGAATCTATGCCCTCCGTGTTCGCTCTTTTTGAGAGTGGGAACAGTTGCTCTCAATTTCCTCTGTCCTGCCCTCTCAGAATTTTAAACACCTCTATCAAAGCTCCACTTGGTTGTCTTCTCTCCAAGATGAACCTTCCCAATCCCGCAAACCTATCTTCAGAACTGAAGTTCCTCATGCCTGGAACCATTGTTGTAAACCTCTTCTGCACTCTTACCTATGCGTTCACATCCTTCCTATAGTGTGGCATCCAGAACTGTGCACAGCATTCCAGCTGAGGTCTAACTAATGTCTTGTATATGTGTCCTCTTTGCTCTTGTACTCCATGCCATATTAATAAAGCCCAGGATACTGTATGCTCTCCAGCTTCCTGTTAGCTTCACTGATCTATGCATGTGTAGACATTTTTCTCCTGCACTCTCTTAAGAACTTTATCTCTTACTTTATATTGTCTCTCCATGTTCTTCCTACTAAAATGCATCACCGCGCATTTCTCCTCATTTAACTTCATCTGCCATCTATCTCAACACTCCACCAACTTCACCATGTCCTTTTGAAGGTCTACACTGCCCTCCTCACAGTTTGCAATGGTTTCCAGTTTTGTGTCATTCACAACTTTGAAATTGTCCCCTGCACATCAAGATCTAGATCATTAATATATATCAGAAAAAGCAAGTGCCCCAATGTCGACCCCTGAGGAACTTCAGTAAAAACATACCGCTAGCCTTAAAAATATCCATTGACCATTACTCTCTGCTTCCTGTCATTCAGCATTCTATAACCACATTGCTACTGGCCCTTTTATTCCATGAGCTATAACGTTTCTTATAAGTCTGTTGTGTGGCACTATATCACATGCCCAGAGAGTAGTGGGGGCATGGAATGCACTGCCTGTGGAAGTAGTTGAGTCGGAAACATTAGGGACCTTCAAGCGGCTATTGGATAGGTACATGGATTACGGTAGAATGATGGGGTGTAGATTAATTTGTTCTTAATCTAGGACAAATGTTCGGCACAACATTGTGGGCCGAAGGGCCTGTTCTGTGCTGTATTTTTCGATGTTCTATGTCTTCTTAAAGTTCATGTACACCACATTGTAAGAATCCTTTCAGATTCTTTCCTTTGTTCCCACATCTTTTATTTTATTTCGTATTATTTTGATCCATGGACCCATAATCGGGATGTGCCTTGAAGCAGGAGGCTCAAAGTTGAAACAGCCTGCTTATCACAACATTGCCACAACAGGTTTTCTTTTTTGGGAGAGGAGAAGCCAGAGCTTGGCACCGGGTGAATCTTAGGAACCAGATTTGGAGGGAGTCAGTTCGATTAGTTAACTGGCAAATGGTGGGTTGGACAGGGACAATGTTCTGCCTGACAACGGTCAGTGATTGGTTCCTGTGGGATGCTTTCAGAGAGAACCGGGCAGAAGATTTTAGACTTTGGGGAGTGAAAGGAATGCTCGCGCTGTCTCGCTCTCTCTCTCGCTGAAGTGAAAGAACTGCTCTAATGTTCAGAAAGCAGTGAGTGCCTGGCACATCCTTTGCTGTGAACTCTGCATGAAGGTAGACAACCTTGCCAGAGAAAACCTAGGAGGAAGAAGTACTAAAATGAAAACCTGAACTTCAGAAATACATCGACTGGAAGTCATTCCAGTGCATCAAAAATCTTTATCCTTTTATTTATACTCAACCAATGGCATTAGGTATTTTAATTAAAATCTAATTTCATCTATGTTGCGACTCCGTGCCAAGTGGGGCTGGAACTGACTGCATACTAGCCAAGGGCGTTGTGACAACTTTATCCTCATCGATCCTGTCTGTTATCTCCTCAAAACCTCCAGCAAGTTAGTTAAACATGATTTCCCCTTTAGAAATTCATGTTGGCTCTTCCGAATCAACCTACATCTTTCCATGTGATTAACATAACATTAGCACATTGCCACTGAACGCGCCAAGGTTTTCATTTCCAGTGATTTATCATAGAATCTCAGCACGGTACAGCACAAAAGGAGAACTCTCTACCCATCGTATCCTTACGGCTCAGTGCAAGAGCGCCTCACCAAGTCCAGCACCCCCCACCAGTTCCCGGTAGCCTTGCAATCTTTTCTCTTCAGATAATTGTCTCGTTCTGTTTTCAAGACTATAGGCCAGATTCTCTGATTCTATGAAGGCTAAGTGCGGAGGATCTGTGGCGTTTTACGTGGAAACAATCGGCGCTGACCCGTCACCGATGCTGCGACTGGCGAGGGGCTAGCAGCCGCGCCACGTAAAACTCCCGGCTTCCACAAAATAAATGGCCGGAGAATGGCCGGGTCCGTGGCCGCGCATGCGCACGGCGACGATCTGCAGTGGTCGCGCCATAAAACATGGCGCCGGCCGTGCGCAGACTTGACGTGCCAGATATTGCCCCCCTCGCCACCCTCTGGCCAGCCCCTACCGGTCCCCACAGCCCTCGGGGAAGCCCCGAGGCTTCCGCCCGGCTGTGGCAGCGCTGGACACAGTCCGCAGCGGTCACGCCGGGTTCGGGCACGGCTGAGACCAGAAGTGAACCACGCCATCGTAAACTCGGCCCATTGGGGGCGGAGCATCGGGGGAGGGCCTGCAGGTGATGCGCTGACGCCGTCCCAACGGCGTGCAGCACGCGCCGCATTGACACCGTTTCGGAGGAGGCGGAGCATATGAAACTTGACCCGATTTCAGTGTCAAAAGGAATTGTCTGCCCGGGGCGACTCTGCCTCCAGCACCTCAGGCGGTGCATTCCAGCTCCTCGCCACATGCAGCGTAAAAAATGTCTTACCTCATGTCACCTTCTTTCGCCAATCACCAGTGTCCCCCTGTTCTCGGTCCTTCCGCCAATGGGAACAGTGTCTCGCTATCTTTTCTGCACAGACCCACTCATGATTTTGAAACATGGACAATCATTCCACGTGTTTCTCTCTTTTGGTGAAACAAATGCTTTTCAACAAATCTTGTAAATGTTCCTTACAACAAATAACAGCTTGCATTTATATAGTGCCTATGCCATAGTACAAGGTCTCAAGGCACTTCACAGAAGCACAAAGAGAATTTGCAGCTGAGCCTTGTAGGTTAGCCAGACATGTGACCAGGAGCAAGGCCAAAGAGTTAGGGGGCGGAATTCTCCCCCCCCCCACGCCGGGTGGGAGAATCGCCCGGGCGCTACGTGAGTCCCGTCACGCCGCCCCGACGCCTGCACGTGATTCTCCCACCCCCCCCCCCCAAACCGGCGCGGCGAGAATCACGGCTGGCCGCTCGGAGAATCGCCGCTTGCCGTTGGTAACGGGCGAGCGGCGATTCTCCGGCCCGGATGGGCCGAGCGGCCTGCCCAACACGGCAGGTTCCTGCCGGCACCATCCACACATGGTCGCTGCCGGCGGGAACAGCGCAGGAATGCCGGGGGGGCGGCCTGTGGGGGGGGGGCGAGAAAGGTTCCTGCACTGGGGGAGGCCTTAAAAGGGGTCTGGCCCTCGATCGGTGCCCACAGATCGGCGGGCCGGCCTCTCTGAAGGAGGACCTCCTTTCCTCCACCGCCCCACAAGATCCATCCGACATCTTCTTGCGGGGCGGCCGCGGGGAGGACGGCAACCGCGCACGTGCGTGTTGGCCAGCGCCAACCCGTGCACGCGCGGGTGACGTCATTTACGCAGCGCCGGTCGCGTCATTTACACGGCGCCGCTTTTATGCGGCGCCAAGGCCCGGCGCGCTTAAATGACGCGGCGCCGCTCCTAGCCCCCCGGGGGCGGGAGAATAGCGGGCTGGGAGCGGCCTCCGACGCCGGAGTGAAACACTCCAGTTTTCACTCCGCCGTCAGGAATTTGTCTCCCGTTGGGAGAATTGCGCCCAGGCTTTAATGAGTGTCTTAAAGGAAGGTAGAGAGATGGAGATCAGTCACATTCAACAACTTAGGTTTTGCGCACAATCTCTCACCATCAGACAATTGAATTCACCACCTTTAGCCCACAGGTTACCTCAGCATCGTTCGGTAATTTACTGGCATAAAGTCCTTTCCTTGAAGCCACCTTATTCCAAAGAAAACGGTCCCAGACCTCGAAATTCGACAGGGTCTGATTGGTAGCAGTTACCTCATTACGATTAAACTGGCCTGCGGTCACGGCTACTGATGGGCTGGGTGTCTTTCTGGAGGGAGGTGTGGGGGCGGCAGGAACTTGGCCATTGCTGATTCACTTTCAGGGCAGCTGAACACTCATAACTGATTCGATCGGGAACTGATTTGGGACCACGTGTTTATTTTTTGCTGGCCCTCAACATCTTCTCCCAATGTGTGGAACATTCAATAGTGGAGGAAATGGCAACTTATACAGCCATGATCAAAAACAACACCATTTCCCCATGTAACTTGGCTTACCTCTACCCTGTCCGCTGTGCTTAAGGGACACGCCAAGAAAAATGTAATTAATTTCTTTTGGGTGATAATGTCATGGCATTTACTTCGGTTGACAACGCATCACATTCCTGAAATCAGCCAGAAAGCTCCAAGCCAACTTGCACCATCTGTTGGAGTGAATAATGCTTGCTGCAGTGCAGTGGTCTCTTTGCTATTTTGTAAGTTGATGAGCAGGCCACAAGCTGCTCTACATGAAGAACAGATTTCTTTCCCTTCTTATTACCGCACTGCTGTCAGGAATGTCTGAATGGGGAGCTGATTTGAAAGCAGTTGTGTCGAGTTACGCAAGGCTGGATCTTGACAGGGATGCGGGCTGCAAAGGTGGGGACGGCGGGGTGAAGGTTCAGCTGTGAAACTGGAAGATTGACGTCGCACCACACGTTCAGGGGTTTTGACTCCAAAGTGTGCGCAGTTTTGCTTTGTAGGTTCCCTGCCTGTGAGCCTGATTGAAGGGCTTGACATTCGGTTGGGTAAGCAGCCCTGAGGATGGGGCCACAGCTGCAGCTCAGCATTGCGGGGGGCGGGGGGGGGTCTGATCTGGGTGGCAGTTGGATGAGTCGGTGGAGGGGGTGGGGTGTTGACTGGAGGGGAGGCGCGGAACTTTATATAAAGGGTATCTTGAGGGGCCGGAGGAAAGTCTTCTCCCCAAAGCTGCCCACGCCGCCCATTCACGGCTGGGTTCCCAAGGCCTGGGAAACTCAGTTGGCCACAAATAAACACACAAATCAGCTTCAATGAGTGACTGCCAACGTCGCCAAAATACTTAACCTGCGAGCACAAGTCCTAGGAGTTGGTAGCTCTTTGTCGCACTGGCCCATTTCCATTAAGCCGGTGTTAAGCAGATTTGAGACATTTAAAGTTGAAATTTCAACCCCCAATCCAACTATTTTGTGGGAGCTAAGATCCAACTCAATTTGAGTCTGCTGCTCAGAAACAGGTGATTCAATCCAAGTGACCTCTGCTGACCTTTACGCTTGTGGTAGTAGAGGTATTACGGTACCTGATAGGCTGGAGCACCATTGGTGGAAACTGTATGCTTTCTATTGGTTAAGATGTATGGTAGCTCCGCCCTGCTAGGCAGGGTATAAGAGCCTGTGCCGCCCCAGCAGCCTTCATTCTGTACCTGAGCTGCTGGGGGAAACATCTAGCTTATTAAAGCCTTCAGTTGGACGACAACCTCGCTTTAGTGGTCATTGATCGTGCATCAATTTAATAAATTAGTTTTTTTTTTTAAAAAGGATGGAGCTCCGAATCAAGCCAGAGTGTCTGCAACTCAGCCCCCATGCGGCGAAAACAGCAGCAATCTTCAAGCACTGGCTGGCGTGCTTTAAAGGGTATCTCGGGATGGCCGAAAACACACCCACGGGAGAGCAGAAAATGCAAGTCCTGCACTCAAGGGTGAGCCCGGAGATTTACACCATCATCGAGGAAGCGGAAGACTTCGATGCAGCAATCGAGCTGCTAAAAGGACATTATTTTTGCCCGGTAAACCAGGTCTATGCCTGGCACCTGCTAGCAATGAGGCGACAAACCCCTGGGGAATCACTGGAAGAATTCTACCGTGCACTCCTGGTGTTGGGGAGAACCTGCAGCTGCCCGCAAGTTTCGGCGAGCGAACACACTGATCTCTTAGTCCGGGATGCTTTCGTGGCAGGTGTGCTATCCTCACAAATCCGCCAGCGACTGCTTGAAAAAGATACTCTAGGTCTCAAGGAGGCACGGGCCCTTGCAGGCTCCCTGGACGTGGCCTCCAGAAACGTCCGTGCTTACGTTCCCAACCGCGCGGCGGCCCCCTGGGCAGCGTGCAACCTCTCCGCAGCCGAGCCCGAGACATCCCCCATCCCCCCACAAGCCTGTGCTGCAAGGCGGCCTAGCAACCCCGGGGGGCCGCGCTGCTACTTTTGCCGGCTGGCCAAGCACCCCTGCCAGCGCTGCCCGGCCCGCGTATCCACCTGCAAGGGATGCGGCAAAACGGGCCATTTTGTGGGGTATGTCAGGCCCGTGCGGCTGCCGCGGTCTCCGGCCGTGAGTGCGGACTGCCACCACAAACCTCTAAACGGTCCCCGTGCGGCCAGTGGTCGCCGCCATCTTTCTACTCCAGGGCCACGTGCGGACCCTAAGCGCCGCCATCTTGTCCCGCGGACGCCACGTTAGAGGGATGGGCGCCCCCATTTTGTGCACCCCCAGCCATGTGCGACCAATGGGAGCCGCCACCTTGGATGAACCCCCAGGACCCCAGCTCGGCTGACCACACACTGCCCGAAGAGAACACTCGACGCTGCGATTAGCCTCAGTGTGTCTGGATCAGTCCCGGCCTCGAACACTCTCAACTGCTACAGCGACTGTATTCATCAACGGGCACAAGACATCCTGCCTAATCAACTCTGGGAGCACGGAGAGCTTCATACACCCTGACACGGTATGGCGCTGTTCTCTCCTCATCCACTCGGTTAATCAAAAAATCTCCCTGGCCTCCGGTTCACACTCAGTGGAGATAAAGGGGTTTTGTGTCGCAAACCTCACAGTCCAGGGAAGGGAGTTCAAAAATTTCCGTCTCTACATCCTTCCCCACCTCTGCGCGGCCACACTCCTAGGTTTAGACTTCCAGTGTAACCTCCAAAGTCTAACCTTCAAATTCTGCGGCCCTATTACCCCCCCTCACTGTCTGCGTCCTCGGGTCTTAAGGTCGACCCGCCTTCCCTGTTTGCGAACCTCACCCCGGATTGCAAACCCGTCGCCACCAGGAGCAGACGGCACAGTGCCCAGGACCGGATTTTTATTAGGTCAGAGGTCCAAAGGCTACTGAGGGAAGGAGTCATTGAAGCCAGTAACAGCCCCTGGAGAGTTCAAGTAGTGGTGGTAAAGACCGGGGAGAAGCATAGGATGGTCATCGACTACAGTCAGACCATCAATAGGTTTATGCAGGTGGACGGGTACCCTCTCCCCTGCATATCCGACCTGGTAAACAGAATCGCGCATTACAAGGTCTTCTCCACGGTGGATCTTAAGTCCGCCTACCACCAGCTCCCCATCCGCATGAGTGACCGCAAAGACACTGCCTTCGAGGCAGATGGGCGGCTCTACCACTTCTTAAGGGTTCCCTTCGGTGTCACCAATGGGGGTCTCGGTCTTCCAGCGCGAGATGGACCGAATGGTTGACCGGTACGGTTTACGGGCAACATTCCCGTATCTCGATAATGTAACCATCTGCGGTAACGACCAGCAGGACCCCGACACCAACCTCCGAAAATTCCTCCAGACCGCAAATATCCTTAACCTTAAACACAACAAGGATAAATGCGTGTTTCGCACCGACCGTCTAGCCATCCTCGGCTACATAGTGCGAAATGGAGTTATAGGCCCCGACCCTGAACGCATGCGCCCCCTCATGGAGTTCCCCCTCCCTCACTGCTCCAAGGCCCTGAAGCGCTGCCTAGGGTTTTTCAGTCACTACGCCCAGTGGGTCCTCAACTATACGGACAAGGCACATCCCCTGATCCAATCCACAGCTTTTGCCCTGTCGATAGAGGCCCGCCAGGCCTTCAGTCGCATCAAAGCAGACATTGCAAAGGCCACGATGCACGCCATTGACGAGTCCCTCCCCTTCCAGGTTGAGAGCGACGCGTCTGACGTAGCTCTGGCGGCCACCCTCAACCAAGCGGGCAGACCCGTGGCCTTCTTCTCACGTACCCTCCATGCTTCCAAAATCCGCCACTCCTCAGTCGAAAAGGAGGCCCAGGCCATAGTAGAAGCTGTGCGACATTGGAGGCATTACCTGGCCAGCAGGAGATTCACTCTCCGCATGGACCAACGGTCGGTTGCCTTCATGTTCGATAATGCACAGCGGGGCAAGACAAAAAACGACAAGATCTTGCGGTGGAGGATCAAACTCTCCACCTACAACTACGAGATCTTGTATCATCCCAGGAAGCTAAATGAGCCTCCTGACGCCCTGTCCCATGGCACATGTGCCACCGCACAAGTGGACTGCCTCCAAGCCCTCCACGAGGACCTCTGCCACCCGGGGGTCACTCGCTTTTTCCATTTTGTCAAGACCTGCAACCTGCCCTACTCCATCGAGGAGGTCAGGACAGCCACCAGGGACTGCCAAATCTGCGCGAAGTGCAAATCACACTTCTAACGGCCAGAGAAAGCGCACCTGATAAAGGCTTCCCGTCCCTTTGAACGCCTCAGCATGGACTTCAAAGGCCCCCTCCCCTCCACCGACCGCAACACGTACTTCCTGAACGTGATTGACGAGTACTCCTGGTTCCCATTCGCCATCCCCTGCCCCGACATGACCGCAACCACCGTCATCAAGCATCTTGGCACTGTTCGGATTCCCCGCTTACATACATAGTGATAGGGGGTCGGTCCTCTTTATGAGCGATGAATGTCCCTCCTTTTTAACAGGGGGTGAATGTAGTAGTAGAGGTATTACGGTACCTGATAGGCTGGAGCACCATTGGTGGAAACTGTATGCTTTCTATTGGTTATGATGTATGGTAGCTCCACCCTGCTAGGCGGGGTATAAGAGCCCATGCTGCCCCAGCAGCCTCATTCTGTACCTGAGCTGCTGGGGGAAACATCTAGCTTATTAAAGCCTTCAGTTGGACTACAACCTCGCTTTAGTGGTCATTGATCGTGCATCAACGCTCTTATCCCACCCTTCTGCATCCAGTTCGATCAATATTCCATTCATTCGTCCTCCATGGGTTGATGAACTTCCTCCTTAAATGCTTGTTTTGCTCATCTCAACAACCTGCTGTGGTTGTGAGTTCCACATTCTAAGCAGCCCCTAGGCAAAGAAGCCTTTCCTACATTCCTCTTTTGATGGGTTTCTCGTGACTATTTTACATTTACCCCCTTTACTCTGCCACAGGTGGCTCCTCACTCTTGGCTGGTCTGTCACATACAACCCTCCATAAACCTGAGGTCATCCAAGAGTCAGCAGCCCATTTCCTAACTCGCATCAAGTCCCGTCTCTTTATCAAACCCTGTGTCCGCTGACTCAGTAGCCCCCCAGTCAATTTCTTGACTTTAAAATGTTGGTCCTTGTTCTAAAATCCCCCCCACCCCCGACCTCTTCCCTCCTTCTCTCAGTGATCTGCTCCAGACTCACAACCCTTTGAGATATCTGCATTGTTCTAATTCTGACCTCCTGTTCATTCCCAATTATTAATGTTCCACCATTAGCGGCCACGTCTTCAGTTGCCAAAGCTGCCAGAATTCTTCCCACCTGTTTCTTATTTATTAAAATCTTCATCTTTTATATTGCTGCTCTGAAGCACCTTGGGATGTTTCATTCCATTAAAAGCAATATATAAACATAGGTTATTGTCCATGTATTTATATGTACAATCTAAGGAGAGTAAAGGGTTAACAAGATGACGTTGATGCATATCAACACTAGATGGCATCACCAAGTAGCCTTATAAAAGGTTGCGCCTCTAAGCATTCTGCGAGAAGCTGGTGGAGAAGCGAAGGAAGAAGGATAGTGTGAGGCTGAGTTAGAGTATAGGTTGTATTAGAGAAAGATAATTAATTACTGTAACGTAGATTCAATACTATAATTTTGTTAGCTGTTACTCAGTAGAGTGTGCGAACCATTTCAAGTAGTGTAAAATAAACTAGCTTTGGTTTGAGCATAAAGCTCAATGTTCTTTGTAAACACTATGTCTTTGGCTATCTTAGAGAATAATACAAAGAACATAACAGTCAAACCCTATCAAATAATTTCATTACCTTAAATACTGGCATTGAATCGTCTCTCAACTTCTCTTTTCCAGAGAAAATATTTCTAATCTGTTCAGCCTTTCCTGGGACCTTTATCCTCTCATACCTGGCATCATCCCTGCAAGTTATTTTTGCAATGCCTCCTTAGCCTTTTCCAAAATGGAGACGGTAACAGTATGCAAAATTCCTTGTGCCGTTTCGTCCAAGCTTAGCATAATTTCTCTGCTTCTCCGTTTTGAATTCCAACGCTTGCCTAACATGTTTTAAGGACTCAGCAATCTGCATTTTAAGTGATCATTTTACCTGTACTCCTAATGCTGCTCTACCCTATTCAGCCACTGGTTGTCTGAGCTGTATGTGGCTTCCATGTTCCTCCTTTCAAAATGCACCACCTCACACGTGTTGATATCAAAATTAATTTGCCAATTATATTTCCATTCTAAAGAACAAAGAGAACAATGATCAGTGCAGCACAGGAACAGGGGTGGCACAGTAGCACAGTGGTTAGCACTGTTGCTTCACGGCTCCAGAGTCCCAGGTTCGATTTCCGGCTTGGGTCACTGTCTGTGCGGAGTCTGCATGTTCTCCCCGTGTCTGCGTGGGTTTCCTCCGGGTGCTCCGGTTTCCTCCCACAGCCCAAAGATGTGCAGGTTAGGTGGATTGGCCATGCAAAATTGCCCTTGGTGTCCAAAAAGGGCAGGGGGGGGGGGGGTTACTGGGTTACGGGGATAGGGTGGAGGTGTGGGTTTGAGTAGGGTGCGCTTTCCAAAGGCTGGTGCAGACTCAATAGGCCAAATAACCTCCTTCTGCATTGTAAATTCTATGATTCTACAAACAGGCCCTTTGGCCCTCCAAGCCTGTGCTGATCATGATGCTTGTCTAAACTATAACCTTCTGTATCGTGTTGGGTGTTCTGATGCACAAATGATCCAACACGGGTGTAGATGGTACAACTCTGTTTTATTGTCTAATCAACGGTAACAACTAACTACTGCCTTGGGTATGTGCTTCACCAGCTAACCTGTGGACCCAGCCCTATCACTATCTTAGTGAGGCACTCAGCACATGGTCTATGACTGAGTGGCATGCTGTGAGCTCTGTGCTCTGAGCTATCTCCTGGTAGAATGAACGGGAACTGTGGTGTTCCCTGTTTTATAGTGCGTGTGCTCTCACTGGTGATTGGCTGTGATGTTATGTGTGTGCTGGTTAGTCCAACTGCCTGTCCATCAGTATGTGTGTGATTGCACCATGATATGCTGCTGTGGATATCATGACATTCTGCACTTCCGGGAACCTTATCCCTCTATTCCCATCCTTTTCATGTATTTGTCAAAGTGCCTCTTAAACATCGCTATCATTCCTGCTCCCACCACCTCCCCCGGAAGCGAGTTCCAGGCATTCACCACCCTCTGCGTAAAAAATTTGCTTTGCACATCCACCCCTAAACTTTGCCACCTCGCATCTTAAACCTATGTCCCCAAGTAATTGAATTTACCACCTTGGGAAAAAGATTCTGACTATCCACTCTGTCCACGTCACTCATAATTTTGTAAACCTCTGTCAGGTCGCCTCTCATCCTCCGTCGTTCCAGTGAGAACAATCCACGTTTACCCAAACTGTACTCATAGCTAATACCCTCCAGACCAGGCAAAATCCTGGTAAAACTCTTCTGTACCCTCTCCAAAGCATCCACATCCTTCTGGTAGTGTGGAGACCAGAATTGTACGTAATACAACCAGAATTGTACGCAAAGTTTATTCATGTCTTCCTGTTCAGCAGATACGTAAATTACAGAGACCATATAAGAGTGCATGTATTGGTATTTTGATTGGGATAATTGCAGTCACCTTTGACAGTGATCTATTTAGTCCATGTTGTCAGCTTACTTTGCAACTGTATGTATCTTTCCATTCCTACCCGGATCAAACAATGTCTTGATTTTTAAAATTCTCATCCTTGTTTTCAAACCCCTTCCAAGGCCTCGTCCCTCCCTATCTCTGTAATCTTCCCAAACCGTCCATGATAGCAACACTCACCTAATTCTGCCCTCGAGTACCCCAAGGTTTTGAACTCCCCACCTGACGGTTGTTGTCTTCAGCTGCCGAGGTTCTAAACCCCTCCCTACACATCTATACCTCTCTACCTCACTTTCCTCCTTGAAGACCCTCCTCAGAACCTCCCTCTTTGGCCAACTAAACCTTTGCTCAGCTGAGCTAACATCTCCTTATGCGACTCGGTGTCATATTTCATTTTGTGAGGCTTGCTGTGCGAAGTCCTTTTATGGTAAAGGTGTATAAATGTAACAAAAACAGAAAATACTGAACAATGTCAGCAGGTCTGACAGCATCTGTGGAGAGAAAAGGGAGCTAACGTTTTGAGTCTGGATGACTTTATCAAAGCTCATTTATTTTTGTTTAATTGTAAGCTGGCGCTGTTATTAAAATTACTTTTTGGAGTCCATGCTTCAAAGGTCAGAACTGCAAAAGGTCATTCCAATCTTCAAACCTCTTCCTTCATTCAGGTCCCAACTTTTCCAATTTTTATTTAGTAGTGATCTGTACATTTGTATTGCCATGATGACAACAATTTGGAGGGGACAGAGCATGGTGGACCAGCGTCAAACCGGCGCCGGATCTGGTTTCGGCACGAAAATCCATTCTCTGCCCGCTCGCCGAACTTGATTTCAGGCTACGGAGAATCCCGCCCCCTTCTCACCTGATTACTCGGGGGAGAGGTGGAGCGAGGCCTAAAGCACACCAGTAAAGCCGAGATTCTGAGAAGGGTGCCCCTATCCCAAAAAACATAGAAGCCCCCCTTCCCCTGCCAGACAGAGATCAGACCTCCCCAGAATCAGCCCCCCCTCCTCCTCGCTAAAGCATCAGGGGTTACCCCGTACCACCAAAACGGCGACATCGGGGCATCCTCCCCACGTGCTGTCATGAGGGGCTCTCCCCTTTCTGCCCACAAATAAGAGGAACCCCTCACTGGAGAAGGTTACCCCCCTCCCTCACCTTCACTTTGCACTGCCCCCTCCATGTGCTCACTTGGCATTGCCCATATCGCATTGTCCCCTTTGTACTGCCGGGGTGCCCAGCCCAGCCTTGACCTTAACCTCCGGGCCTCCAGGCACATCTGCACCCCTGGCATGGTCATCACAATTGTTTTTTGCTGTTGAAAACCTGTAATGATTCACGCCAGCGTGATGTCATGCCGCCAGGCCAGGAGCATAGGTCCTGGGTGGATGTAACGGCATAAAGCCATTTAGTTACATTCAAATATAGTCAAATTCATGGAAATCTGGTCCTTGCCCTCGCTGGCCGTGAACTTAATCGCCCCACCAGCGGGGTGGGGGCAGGGAAGGTCTCAAACTGAGATCTTGCCTGCGGAAATCCCATTTTGGCCCTACTTTGAGATTTAGCAACATGACAGGATTTCTGCCCATGATGAGCTCGATCTCGTCCCCAGACTCTCCCGCTCAGCTGAGACCAGGAGAGCCCACCCTGCACTCTAACAACTAGCGATGAGCAGTAAAAAAGCGGCCTTGTTGGCGCGACCTGCATCCCTACTCCTCCTCTCAGCTCAATATATTTTCATTGTGAAGAGTCATTGAAGGCAGGGGCTACCAAATCAAACTCCTTGACCAAGGAAAGGTGTATGGCTTGGAGGAATTATAATGGAGGTGGAAAAGCCAAGATTGTTATTGTTCTGAACGGTATTGTTCCAAAAGAATGTTCAGAGACTATTTCCTCGGGTGGATGTAGCTGTTACAAGGGGGCATAATTATACGGTTCAGGGTGGGAGATATAGGAGGGACGTCCGAGGTAGGTTCTTTACTCAGAGAGTGGTTAGAGTGTGGAATGGACTGCCTGCTGTGGAGTCGGACACTTTAGGAACTTTCAAGCGGTTATTGGATAAGCACATGGAGCACACCAGAATGACAGGGAGTGGGATAGCTTGATCTTGGTTTCGGACAAGGCTCGGCACAACATCGAGGGCCGAAGGGCCTGTTCTGTGCTGTACTGTTCTATGTTCTATGTTCTATGTATATACATCTGCACATACACCAGGGACTGCAGACAGATGTAACAACCACATCATCACTAGATGGCATCAGAAACGGGTATAAAGAGTCCAGCCCAAGTAGGATCCGCCTCTTTCAGAAGCACAGGGCTAGTGAGCAGCAGCAGACAGAGACAGCTCAGCATAGGCAGTTTACCTTAGCTTCACTGGTCATACCTCTTGACTGTATTAGATCTAGTTAAGCTCTGGAAACAGAACAAACCTACTGAATAAAGTATTTGTGTTAACTGGAAGTCTACAATCTTTATTCAGACTTAGAATAACATATATTTGTTAGAAATGATCCAGGCTCACATAGCCATGTAATACGGGCCAATCCAGTACTCTTGAAATATTAGAAACTGTGTCACAAGTTGTCATTGTCTCCCCTTGAACTGATGTCTGAGAACTTATTTCTTAATTTATAAAGTGCCAACACTCTGGGGGATTGTATTCTCTGCTTAAGCCTTGTGGCACTGTATGTCGGGAATAGGCGGGGAGGTGGTTTTGAGACCAGGAAGATCAGCCAAGATATGATTGAATGGCGGAGCAGGGTCGAAGGGCTGACTTGCCTACTTCTGCTCCTAATTCCTATGTTCCTATGAAACTAGCCCTGACATTAGAATCACAGTAGGCCAGAATGCCACTCTGTCCATTGTCTCTTCAACAGAGCTAACCAATTAATCCCACTCCACCTTTACCCATGATATTGTTACTTCGGAGGATAATCTTATTGGTTGCAAAATTCCTTGCTCCCACTGGTCTGGTCTTAATGAGGTTTCTGCCACCATTAACCAGTACATTAGCCTCAACCAAACTGGAGCAGCTAGCGAAATGTTTCCAAACCCTTAGTAGAATATTGGAATGCAATACACTTAAAATCAGAAAGACGAGTTCTTTACCTCTTTTGTCCTATCCATGACCGTTTCCCTCAATTCTCTTTATGCCATCTCTCCTAATATATATTTTCCTGAAACATTATCTTAGGAACATTGGAACAGTAGGAGGTCAGTTAGTCCCCCACAGCTGTCCCACCTTTCAATAGGATCATGGTGGATCTGTGACCTGTCTCCATGGACGGAATTCTCCGGCCGGTCGCAGGCGGCGGTACTTTCCGCGGATTTCCTGACCGTATGGGGTGGTTTCAATGGCTAATCCCATTGACAGCGGTGAGAGAAAATAATCCCACTGCCAGTGAACTGCATGCCTCCTCCTGCCACTGAGAAACATGTGGCTGGGAGACCGGAGAACCTTTGCCCCACATCCCCTAATATTGGAGAACAAAAATCTAACAATCTCAGATTTAAAATTAACATTAATCTAGCATCAATTTCCATTTGCAAGAGAGAGTTCCAATCTTTTACAGCCTTCAATAGGAAGTCTTATGATATATTGATAGCATTCTTATCTCTGGGCATAAAGCTCCAGGTTTATGTCCCATATCGGGACTTAATAATAATAATCACTTATTGTCACAAGTAGGCTTCAATGAAGTTACTGTGAAAAGCCCCTAGTCACCACATTCCGGCGCCTGTTTGGGGACACCGGTACGGGAATTGAACCCGTGCTGCTGGCATTGTTCTGCATTACAAGTCAGCTGTTTAGCCCACTGTGCTAAACCACCCCAAATAATAATCGCTTATTGTCACAAGTAGGCTTCAATGAAGTTACTGTGAAAAGCCCCTCGTCGCCACATTCCGGCGCCTGCTCGGAGAGGCCGGTACAGGAATTATACCCACACTGCTGGTCTTGTTCTGCATTACAGGCCAGCTGTTTAGCCCACTGTGCTAAACCAGACTTGTAGGCCAAAGAAGGAGTATTCATGATCCAGAATTCCTTCTGTCACCTTGCTATTACTTCCCAAAGGGAAAGAAGTGTGTGTGTAAAGATACATAAAAAAACATCCTTTAAGCATGGAAGCATTTTCAAATATTGCCCCTGAAACATCAACCTTTAATTTTCAGACCGTGTCTCTTAATTGTAGACGCCCAATCAGCAGAAATACTTTTTCCTATTTGGGATATCTGTCCCTTTAAGACTTTGCAAATGTTACTCAAATCGTCCCTCCTAGAATTCAAGGAACACAACCTTAGCTTGTGTCACCATTCTTTGTGGTCCCCCAGGCATCATTCTGGTGAATTTATTGGCCGGAATTCTCCGGCAGTTGGGATTCTGCTTTCCCGCTGGCAGTGCACCCCTGCTCTCGGGTTTCCTGGTGACATGCGTCGGCTTTAATGTGAAATCCCATTGCCCAGCGGCGGAAGAGAGAATCCCTCTGCTAGCGAATGGCGTGCCGCTGAGAAAAACGCGGCTGGGGGACAGGAGAATCCTGCCCATCTCTTATTTCTTTCAGTTCGTGTACACAGTGGGCTAAACAGATGGCCTGTAATGCAGAACAAGACCAGCAGTGTGGGTTCAATTCGCGGACCGGCCTCCCGAACGGGCACCGGAATGTGGCGACTAGGGGCTTTTCACAGTAACTTCATTGAAGCCTACTTGTGACAATAATTGATTATTATTATTATTTGACCCTTATTTCACAGGAGAGTATAGACCCTCAGTCTGTTTCATCCCATCCTTTGTAAATATTAACACTATTATCTTCCCATTACAGTACCTAGAATCATGAAAATAACAGTGCTACGTCCTTAAGTGTAATTCTTTACTCAAACTCTATATCCCATTTCTATTTTTATATTCTTTTAATTCCCTCTTTTTCAATATCCTCACCAATTCCATTTTCAATGGCAATATTGTTTCTGCAATTGGAATGGGAAAGAAAAGGGACATTTTGCTGGGGCTGTACAGGGCCCTGGCCAGACGATGGCTGGAATTTTCCATTTGGAGGACTGTGTTATGATATTGACCACACAAAGACAGTTAAGTGCTTTCTGTAGAGGAAAAGGAAAAGTGAGAGTACTTAGCTGCCTTTGATGTGGTCCTAAATCTGTCAATCATAGCTAGATGTTTATAAACATTGCAGTTATTTTCACAGCTAGCTACTTGAAATCCACTCAAGCATGAGGGAAATTAGATTAAGCAATCCAGACAGCTGTCTGTGCGCGGAAGCTGTCAATCACAACTAGTAAAATTAACTTCACATGACATAAATGACATTGTCGATCAAAGATCTTAGAGGGTTTAAACCCAGCTGAGGTGATTTTCTCTTTCTGGGAATTTACAGGTGCTGCTTCTTCTGCCCGAGCCAGCAAGTGTCTTGTGCAGGTGAGTTTTAAAGCAATTATTATTTTCACTGTCTCTGTCTGATCTGCTCTCATGCTTCCAGGCAGGTGTCTCTGGAATGGGGGACTTCCAGATAGGGGGCTCTCTTATGGGAAGGATAGGTTCTGGCAGGGGTCTCTGCAATGGGAGGTTTCTGATGGGGGTCTCTGCAATGGGAGTACTTCTGATGACAAAAACCCCCTCTCAGTGTCAGGATATGGATGCTTGTCCAGCGTAGAACAGAGCCTTGAACAGATCAATTAAAACAATTAAAGTGATGTCTTTATTTCTCAATTAACACTGATCTTTAATTTTTAAATCTAAAGTGTAAAAAGCAAACGTCCTCATTAAATTCCTTTCGCCCTGTGGGAAATAATTATCGCTCCTTGAAGGTTGAATCAGGATTGCATTATAAAGACCTAATTCATGGCTCAGAGTAATATTTTAGAGGTAATATTTTGTTCTGGGAAGGTTAAGTATTAACTGTATAATAAATGGAATAAATGCAGCTAAACCTTCTTGGAGACAATTACACTTAAAATTTGGGGTCAAGTTGGCTTTACAGGTTAACAGCTAGAACAGTAAGATCATAAAAGGACAAGTGGGCTTACTTTGCTGGGGAACTGGAGATGAAGCGTCTACACTGCTTGCAAACAAACGCAGCCCAGAGAATATTTTTGTTTTGGGAGTTAAAGCTACAATTACTCTAAAAGCATTTAGTGAGCTCTGGAAGGCTACATCGTCACGGAGATAGGAGGAGCTTAAGAAAGTTGCAGTGTTTTGATTGATTTGTGTGTTTAAAAACATAGAACATAGAAAAATACAGCACAGAACAGGCCCTTCGGCCCACGATGTTGTGCCGAACCTTTGTCCTAGATTAATCATAGATTATCATTGAATTTACAGTGCAGGAGGAGACCATTCGGCCCATTGAGTCTGCACCGGCTCTTGGAAAGAGCACCCTACCCAAAGTCAACACGTCCACTCAACACTAAGGGCAATTTTGGACACTAAGGGCAATTTATCATGGCCAATCCACCTAACCTGCACATCTTTGGACTGTGGGAGGAAACCGGAGCACCCGGAGGAAACCCACGCACACATGGGGAGGATGTGCAGACTCCGCACAGACAGTGACCCAAGCCGGAATCGAACCTGGGACCCTGGAGCTGTGAAGCAATTGTGCTATTCACAATGCGACCGTGCTGCCCTTAAGAACAAATAAATCTACACTATATGATTTTACCGTAATCCATGTACCTATGCAATAGCTGCTTGAAGGTCCCTAATGTTTCCGACTCAACTACTTCCACAGGCAGTGCATTCCATGCCCCCACTACTCTCTGGGTAAAGAACCTACCTCTGACATCCCCCCTATATCTTCCACCATTCACCTTAAATTTATGTCCCCTTGTAATGGTTTGTTCCACCCGGGGAAAAAGTCTCTGACTGTCTACTCTATCTATTCCCCTGATCATCTTATAAACCTCTATCAAGTCGCCCCTCATCCTTCTCCGTTCTAATTAGAAAAGGCCAAGCACCCTCAACCTTTCTTCGTAAGACCAACTCTCCATTCCAGGCAACATCCTGGTAAATCTCCTTTGCACCTTTTCCAAAGCTTCCACATCCTTCCTAAAATGAGGCGACCAGAACTGTACACAGTACTCCAAATGTGGCCTTACCAAAGTTTTGTACAGCTGCATCATCACCTCACGGCTCTTAAATTCAATCACTCTGTCAATGAACACGAGCACACCATAGGACTTCTTCACAGCTCTATCCACTTGAGTGGCAACTTTCAAAGATGTATGAACATAGACTCCAAGATCTTTCTGCTCCTCCACATTGCCACGAACTCTACCGTTAACCCTGTATTCCGCATTCATATTTGTCCTTCCAAAATGGACAACCTCACACTTTTCAGGGTTAAACTCCATCTGCCACTTCTCAGCCCAGCTCTGCATCCTATCTATGTCTCTTTGCAGCCGACAACAGCCCTCCTCACTATGCACAACTCCACCAATCTTCGTATCGTCTGCAAATTTACTGACCCACCCTTCAACTCCCTCATCCAAGTCATTAATGTAAATCACAAACAGCAGAGGACCCAGAACTGATCCCTGCGGTTCGCCACTGGTAACTGGGATCCAGGCTGAATATTTGCCATCCACCACCACTCTCTGACTTCTATCGGTTAGCTAGTTCGTTATCCAACTGGCCAAATTTCCCACTATCCCATGCCTCCTTACTTTCTGCAGAAGCCTACCATGGGGAACCTTATCAAATGCCTTACTAAAATCCATGTACACTACATCCACTGCTTTACCTTCATCCACATGCTTGGTCACCTCCTCAAAGAATGCAATAAGACTTGTAAGGCAAGACCTACCCTCACAAATCCTTGCTGACTATCCCTAATCAAGCAGTGTCTTTCCAGATGCTCAGAAATCCTATTCTTCAGTACCCTTTCCATGACTTTGCCTACCACCGAAGTAGGCCTAACTGGCCTGTAATTCCCAGGGTTATCCCTAGTCCCTTTTTTGAACAGGGGCATGACATTCGCCACTCTCCAATCCCCTGGTACCACCCCTGTTGACAGGGAGGACGAAAAGATCATTGCCAACGGCTCTGCAATTTCATCTCTTGCTTCCCATAGAATCCTTGGATATATCCCGTCAGGCCCGGGGGACTTGTCTATCCTCAAGTTTTTCAAAATGCCCAACACATCTTCCTTCCTAACAAGTATTTCCTCGAGCTTACCAATCTGTTTCACACTGTCCTCTCCAACAATATGGCCCCTCTCATTTGTAAATACAGAAGAAAAGTACTCGGTAAAGACCTCTCCTATCTCTTCAGGCTCAATACACAATCTCCCACTACTGTCCTTGATCGGACCTACCCTCGCTCTAGTCATTCTGATATTTCTCATATGTGTAAAAGGCCTTGGGGTTTTCCTTGATCCTACCCGCCAAAGATTGTTCATGCCCTTTCTTAGCTCTCCTAATCCCTTTCTTCAGTTCCCTCCTGGCTATCTTGTATCCCTCCAACGCCCTGGCTGCATCTTGTTTCCTCAGCGTTACATAAGTCTCCTTTTTCCTCTTAACAAGATATTCAACCTCTCTTGTCAACTATGGTTCCCTCACTCGACCATCTCTTCCCTGCCTGACAGGGACATACATATCAAGGACACGTAGTACCTGTTCCTTGAACAAGTTCCACATTTCACTTGTGTCCTTCCCTGACAGCCCATGTTCCCAACTTATGCACTTCAATTCTTGTCTGACAACATCGTATTTACCCTTCCCCCAATTGTAAACCTTGCCCTGTTGCATGCACCTATCCCTCTCTATTACTAAAGTGAAAGTCACAGAATTGTGGTCACTATCTCCAAAATGCTCCCCCACTAACAAATCTATCACTTGCCCTGGTTCATTACCAAGTACTAAATCCAATATTGCCCCTCCTCTGGTCGGACAATCTACATACTGTGTTAGAAAAGCTTCCTGGACACACTGCACAAACACCACCCCATCCAAACTATTTGATCTAAAGAGCTTCCACTCAATGTTTGGGCAGTTAAAGTCACCCATGACTACTGCCCTGTGACTTCTGCACCTTTCCAAAATCTGTTTCCCAATCTGTTCCTCCACATCTCTGCTACTATTGGGGGGCCTATAGAAAACTCCTACCAAGGTGACTGCTCCTTTCCTATTTCTGACTTCAACCCATACGACCTCAGTAGGCTGATACTCCTCAAACTGCCTTTCTGCAGCTGTTATACTATCTCTAATTAACAATGCCACCCCCCCCCTCCACCTCTTTTACCACCCTCCCTAATCTTATTGAAACATCTATAACCAGGGACCTCCAACAACCATTCCTGCCCCTCTTCTATCCAAGTTTCCGTGATGGCCACCACATCGTAGTCCCAAGTACCGATCCATGCCTTAAGTTCACCCACCTTATTCCTGATGCTTCTTGCGTTGAAGTATACACACTTCAACCCATCTCCGTGCCTGCAAGTACTCTCCTTTGTCAGTGTTCCTTTCCCCACTGCCTCATTACACGCTTTGGCGTCCTGAATATCGGCTACCTTAGTTGCTGGACTACAAATCCGGTTCTCATTCCCCTGCCAAATTAGTTTAAACCCTCCCGAAGAGTACTAGAAAATCTCCCTCCCTGGATATTGGTGCCCCTCTGGTTCAGATGCAACCCGTCCTGCTTGTACAGGTCCCACCTTCCCCAGAATGCGCTCCAATTATCCAAATACCTGAAGCCCTCCCTCCTACATCATTCCTGCAGCCACGTGTTCAGCTGCACTCTCTCCCTATTCCTAGCCTCGCTATCACGTGGACCGGAAACAAACCAGAGATGACAACTCTGTCTGTCCTGGCTTTTAACTTCCAGCCTAACTCCCTGAACTCATTTATTACCTCCACACCCCTTTTCCTACCTACGTCGTTGGTACCAATGTGCACTACAACTTCTGGCTGCTCCCCCTCCCCCTTAAGGATCCTGAAGACACGATCCGAGACATCCCTGGCCCTGGCACCCGGGAGACAACATACCTTCCGGGAGTCTCACTCGCGACCACAGAATCTCCTATCTATTCCCCTAAACATTGAATCGCCTACAACTATTGCTTTTCTATTCTCCCACCTTCCCTTCTGAGCCCCAGAGCCAGACTCAGTGCCAGAGGCCTGGCCGCTAGGGCCTTCCCCCGGTAGGTCATCCCCCCCCAACAGCATCCAAAACAATATACTTGTTTTGAAGGGGAACGGCCACGAGGGATCCCTGCGCTGTCTGCCTGTTTGGGTTTTTTTCCCCTGACTGTAACCCAGCTATTCCTGTCCTGTACCTTGGGTGTGGTTACCTCCCTGTATGGGTATGCATGGGGGTATGGGTATATTGTCATGTGGAAAGGCAATACAAAAAAAGGCTGCTGTTAGCAGGCCATAGGCAGCAAATGTCTTGCCGTCAGTTGGCTTTATGTAGTTGGGGGTCAGGAGAAGTCAAAGGAGCCTTTCGATAGCTCTGTGCAGTTTAGGCTCAATAGAAATTCCGGCGAGCTGAGAAGATGACAGAAGGTCACCGGCTCTGTGCGGAAAGGGCTAGGGCTCATAAGAAACCCTGGGAGCCATTTATAGCTGGTGTAGCTGGGAGATTGAAGCTCAATTAAATCCAAGGGCCTTGTGAGTTTAGTCAAACGAGTCAGCTATAAAGACCTCGAATTGTGCCAGGAAATGGAGGCTAGAGTGCGTTCTGAGAAGTCATGCAAACAAGATTTTGGTAGATGAGATTGAAAGTTGGGAGATGTGCCATCTGTGAGGCAATGCAAATTGAATGGCTTTGAGGGAATTCAGAAGCTTGAAATCCAAAAATGAAAAGTTTGGAGCCCCTCGTGAGGAGAAATGTTCAATGATTTGGATCTCGATTCATTGTAATGTGTACCAAGGTACAACGGAAAATATTGTTCTGCGTAAATCCAGACAGATCGGTCCATTCATGAAAAACATAGGGCATATGATAAGTACACAAAGTAAATACATAGACAGAGACATTAGGTGAAGCATACACTACTCAGTAGAGAGGATGCGTGAGAGATCAGTTCAGTCCATATGACGGTCATTCAGGAGTCTGGCAACAGTGGGAAATAAGCTGTTTTTGAATTTGTTACTGCGTGTTCTCAGACTTTTGTATCTCTGCCCGATGGAAGAAGTTGGAAGAGAGTAATTTGGGTGAGAGGGGTCTTTATGCTGCCCGCTTTCCCAAGGCGGCAGGAGGTGTAGACAGAGTCAATGAATGGGAGACAGGTTCACGTGATGGACTGGGTTACGTTCACGATTCTCTGTAGTTTCTGATGGTGTTGGGCCGAGCATTGCCATACCAGGCTGCGATGCAGCCAGGTAGGATGCGTTCTATAGAGCATCTGTAAAAATTGGTAAGAGTCAATATGGACATGCTGAATTTCCTTAGCTTCCTGAGGAAGTATAAGCGCTGTTGTGCTTTCTTGTTCGTAGCATCGACGTGGGTGGACCAGGACAGATTGTTGGTGATGTGCACAACTGGGAATTTGAAGCTGTCAACCATCTCCACCTCGGCACCATTGATGCAGACAGGGGGTGGGTGCAGTACTCTGCTTCCTGAAGTCAATGATCAGCTCCTTTGTTTTGCTGATGTTGAGGGGCAGATTGTTGTTGTTACACCAGGCCACTAGGTTCTCTCCTGTACTCTGCGGAATCTGCACATCCATCACGTGTGTGCGTCCCACAGTCCAAAGATGTGCAGGTTAGGTGGATTGGCCATGATAAATTGCCCTTAGTGTCCAAAATTGCCGTTAGTGTTGGGTGGGGTTGCTGGGTTATGGGGATAGGGTGGAGGTGTTGACCTTGGGTGGGGTGCTCTTTCCAAGAGCTGGTGCAGATTCGATGGGCCGAATGGCCTCCTTCTGCACTGTAAATTCTATGATAATCAATCAATAAACCCTCACAGACACAGACACACACACACCTACTCCTGCTCACACACACACACCCACTCTCGCTCACCACACACCTACTCTTAAATGGTGGTACGGTTGCCCAGTGGCTACCACTGCGTCCTAATAGCAGTGGGGACCCGCGTTTGAGTCCAGCTTGTCTGTGTGGAGTTTGTACATTCTCCCCGTGTCTGCGTGTGTTTTCTCTAGTTACTCAGTTTCCACCCACAATACAAAGATGTGCAGGATGGGAGGGGTTGCGGGGGAGTGGGCCAAGGTAGGGTGCTCTTTCAGAGGGTGGGTGCAGACTCGATGGGCCGCATGGCCTCTTTCTGCATTGAGGGGATTCTATAGATACTCTCTTATGCGCGCACACGCTAAACAGGTTTGCCGTCAGTTGAATTTGCCCATTGTCAACAACGAGCTTCAGAACCAGTAGCAACATGAAGAATGGGTATAATTAGGAGCCATTCTATTCAGTCACAGTCACAGTTTTAAGTTCCCTGCTGTGTGTGGCAATGCTATCAGCACGAAGGAGGATTCTGTAATAGACACAAGCAAACCATTGTACAATGGGTAAAAAAAATGCCCCACGGGACCAGTAACAGCAGAGGCAATGGACTGAAAATAAAAGATTCGATGGATGAGCTTTAAAATAATTCCCCAACTCCTGGTAAGTGAGTGGAAGTGGTAGACAGCACTGAAAGCAGATAAGCCAAGTACACAACAGCTACCAAGACATTTCAGGGCATCTGCAAAATGAACCATATAATTGGAGTTGAATTTCCACATGGACTAATACTGAGTTGGGCCAATCAACACATGTGGCCTCCTCTGAGGCATCAATTTCACGATTTCTGCATGAAGTGAAAATTCTGGAAATTAGCATAGATTTGCATTGCTTCTCGTGATGATTTGCCATCACCCAACAGATTGTTCCCTTCACTCCCCTCCCCTGTGTTCATTCTGAAGAGACTATTCCATCCACAATACCCTGGACCACACCTCAGTCTGCCACCCCCCATTCCCCCATAATAGCCACGGTATCTTCCCATGCAAACACACATGATGTAGCTCCAACTCTTTCACCTCCTTTCTCCTCACTGTCCAAGGCATCAAACACTTCTTCAAAGGTGAACCAGCGATGTATTTCTTTCCAATTAGTCCACTGTGTTCTCTGCTGACCATGTGGCCTCCTCTAAACTGGGGATACCGAATTAAGACTGAGTGACACCTCTGCTCAATCCACACATTTGGCGGCACAGTGGCACAGTGGTCAGCACTGCTGCCTCACAACGCCAGGGAACTGGGTTCAAATCCAGCCTTGGGTCACTGTCTGTGTGGAGTTTGCGCGTTCTCCCCGTGTCCGTGTGGGTTTCCTCTGGGTGCTGCCGTTTACTCCCACAGTCCAAAGATGTGCAGGTTAGGTGGATTGGACATGATAAATTGTCCCTTAGTGTCTAAAGATTAGGTGGGGTTACTGGGATAGCGTGGAGGAGCTGGCCTAGGTAGGGTGCTCTTTCAGAGGGTTGGTGCAGACTCGATGGGCCAAATGGCCTCCTTCTGCACTGTAGAGATTCTATGGCCCTGAGCTCCCAGTGGGCTGCCAGTTTTTAAAAATAAATTTAGAGTACCCAATTATTTTTTTCCCCAATTAAGGGGCAATTTTGCATGGCCAATCCACCCAACCTGCACATCTTTGGGTTGTGGGGGTGAAACCCACGCAGACATGGGGAGAATGTGCAAACTCCACACGGACAGTGACTCAGGGCCAGGATTCAAACCCGGGTCCTCAGCGCCGCAGTCCCAGTGCTATCCACTGCGACACATGCCGTCCAGGGCTGCCAGTTTAATTCTTCACCTTGCTGCCATTTCTGAAATCTTTCCACAGCTGCTGGCTGGAGCTCAGCCTAACTGTTTTTATTTTTCATGACTCTCAATTGTGGGCAGCATTATAGCACAGTGGTTAGCACTGTTGCTTCACAGTGCCAGGTTCCCAGGTTCGATTCACGGCTTGGATCACTGTCTGTGCGGTGTCTGCACGTTCTCCCCGTGTCTGCGTGGGTTTCCTCCGGGTGCTCCGGTTTCCCCCCACAGTCCAAAGATGTGCAGGTTAGGTTGATTGGCCATGATAAACTGACCTTAGTGTCCACAAAAGATTAGGTGGGGTTACGGGAAAAGGGGAAGCCTTGGGCTTGGGTAGGGTGCTCTTTCCAAGGACTCGGTGGGCTGAATGGCCTCCTTCTGCACTGTAAATTCTATGATTCAATCATTAGCGATGCGATGGAAAGTGTCACCGACAGTGCTAACAAGCAACATTTACTCAGCAATATCCTGCTCTCTGACTCTCAGCTTGGCTAATGCCGGGGCCACACAACTCCCCGTTCTCCCCGTCTGCGTGGGTTTCCTCTGGGTGCTCCAGTTTCCTCCCACAAGTCCTGAAAGATGGGTTGTTCGGTGAATTGGACATCCTGAATTCTCCCTCAGTGTATCCGAACTGGCGCAAGAGTGTGGCAACTAGGGGATTTTCAGAGGAACTTCATTGCAGTGTTAATGTAAGCCTACTTGTGACAATAATAAAGATTATTATGACCTTCATAGAAGTTTACAGCATGATCCAAAAGAGTTGAGCTCTGCAGGAAACTAAGGAAAATCAGTATGTCCACACTGACTCTTACCAACTTTTACAGATGCACCATAGAAAGCATCCTATCGGGCTGCATCACAGCCTGGTATGGCCCAAGACCGCAACAAACTTCGAAGAGTCATGGACACCGCCCAGTCCATCACACAAACCTGCCTCCCATCCATTGACTCCATCTAACCTCCCACTGCCTGGGGAAAGTGGGCAGCATAATCAAAGACCTCTCCCACCCGGCTTACTCACTCTTCCAACTTCTTCCATCGGGCAGGAGATACAAAAGCCTGAGAACACGCACGAACAGATTCAAAAACAGCTTCATCCCCACTGACACCAGACTCCTAAATGACCCTCTTATGGACTGACATGATTGATACTAGACTCCTGTATGCTTCACACAATGCCGGGGTCTATGTATTTACATTGTGTACCTTGTGTTGCCCTATTATGTAGATTCTTTTTATTTTATTTTATTTTTGTGCACTAAATGATGTGTTTGAGATGCTCGCTGAAAAATACTTTTCACTGTACCTCGGTACACGTGACAATAAACAAAATCCAACCCAATGCAATCTAAAGAGGTGAGATGAGAGTGGCCGCCCATAACATCAAGGCAGAATTTGACCATGTGTGGTATCAAGGAGCCCGAGCAAAACTGGAGGCAATGGTAATCCTGGGGGGCGGGGGGGGGCACTTCCAGTTGGAGTCATGCCCTGCACAAAGGAAGATGACTATGGCTTTTTGTGGTCAATCATCTCAGTCCCAGGACATCACTGCAGGAGTTCCTCATAGTCGTGACCTAGGTCCAACCATCTTCAGCTGTTTCATTGACCTTCCGGGTCCGGGAGGCTTCCTAGCATCCCGGATGGCTTCATCTGCAGAAAGTGCACCCAACTGGAGCTCCTCACAGACCGCATGATTCGGTTGGAGCATCAATTGGATGCACTTAGGAGCATGCAGGTGGCGGAAAGCCTCATAGATAGCAGTTATATAAATGTGGCCACACCCAAGGTGCAGGCAGAGAAATGGGTGACCACCAGAAAGGGCAGGCAGTCAGTGCAGGAATCCCCTGTGGTTGTCCCCCTCTCGAATAGGTATACCCCTTTGGACACTGTCAGGGGGGATAGCCTATCAGGGGAAAACAGCAGCAGCCAGAGCAGTGGCACCACGGCTGGCTCTGATGGTCAGAAGGGAGGGTCAAAGCCCAGAAGATCAATAGTCATTGGGTACTCTATAGTCAGGGGCACAGATAGGTGCTTCTGTGGATGTGAAAGAGACTCCAGGATGGTATGTTGCCTCCCTGGTGCCAGGGTCCAGGATGTCTCCGAACGGGAAGAGGGCATCCTGAAGGGGAGGGCAAACAGGCAGAGGTCATTGTACATATTGGTACTAACGACATAGGCAGGAAGGGGCATGAAGTCCTGCAGCAGGAGTTCAGGGAGCTAGGCAGAAAGTTACAACACAGGACCTCTCGGGTTGTAATCCAGGATTACTCCCTGTGCCAGGTGCCAGTGAGGCTAGAATTAGGAAGATAGAGCAGCTAAACATGTGGCTAAACAGCTGGTGTAGGAGGGAGGGTTTCCGTTATCTGGATCACTGGGAGCTCTTCCGGGGCAAGTGTGACCTATATAAGAAGGACGGGTTGCATCTAAACTGGAGAGGCATAAATATCCTGGCCGTGTGGTTTGCTAGTGTCACACGGGAGGGTTTAAACTAGTATGGCAGCGGGGTGGGCACGGGCGCAATAGGTCAGAAGGTGCGAGCATTGAGGTAGAACGAGAGAATAGGGCCAGTATGGCTCTGAGGCAGAGCAGACAGGGAGAAGTTGCTGAACACAGCAGGTCTGGTGGCCTGAAGTGCATATGTTTTAATGCAAGACGTATTACGGGTAAGGCAGATGAACTTAGAGCTTGGATTAGTACTTGGAATTATGATGTAATTGCCATTACAGAGACCTGGGTGAGGGAAGGGCAGGATTGGCAGCTAAACGTTCCCAGGATTTAGATGTTTCAGGCGGGATAGAGGGGGATGTAAAAGGGGTGGCGGAGTTGCGCTACTGGTTAGGGAGAATATCACAGCTGTAATATGGGAGGACACCTCAGAGGGCGGTGAGGCTATATGGGTAGAGATCAGGAATAAGAAGGGTGCAGTCATAATGTTGGGGGTTTACTACAGGCCTCCCAACAGCTAGTGGGAGATAGAGGAGCAGATAGGTGGGCAGATTTTGGAAAAGAGTAAAAACAACAGTGTTGTTGTGATTGGAGACTTCAACTTTTCCAATATTGACTGGGACTCACTTAGTGCCAGGGGCTTAGACGGGGCAGAGTTTGTAAGGAGCATCCAGGAGGGCTTCTTAAAACAATATGTAGACAGTCCACTAGGGAAGGGGCTGTACTGGACCTGGTATTGGGGAATGAGCCCGGCTAGTTGGTTGAAGTTTCAGTAGGGGAGCATTTTGGGAACAGTGACCACAATTCAGTAAGTTTTAAAGTGCTGGTGGACAAGGATAAGAGTGGTCCTAGGGTGAATATGCTAAATTGGGGGAAGGCTAATTATAACAATATTAGGTGGGAACTGAAGAACCTAGATTGGGGGCGGATGTTTGAGGGTAAATCAACATCTGACATGTGGGAGGCTTTCAAGTGGCAGTTGAAAGGAATTTAGGCATGTTCCTGTGAGGAAGAAGGATAAATACGACAATTTTCAGGAACCTTGGATAACAAGAGATATTGTAGGCCTCGTCAAAAAGAAAAAGGAGGCATTTGTCAGGGCTAAAAAGCTGGGAACAGACGAAGCCTGTGTGGAATATAAGGAAAGTAGGAAGGAACTTAAGCAAGGAGTCAGGAGGGCTAGAAGGGGTCACGAAAAGTCATTGGCAAATAGGGTTAAGGAATATCCCAAGGCATTTTACACGTACATAAAAAGCAAGAGGGTAGCCAGGGAAAGGGTTGGCCCACTGAAGGATAGGCAAGGGAATCTATGTGTGGAGCCAGAGGAAATGGGCGAGGTACGAAATGAATACTTTGCATCAGTATTCACCAAAGAGAAGGAATTGGTGGATGTTGTGTCTGGAGAAGGGTGTGTAGATAGCCTGGGTCACATTGTGATCCAAAAAGATGAGGTGTTGAGCGTCTTGAAAAATATTAAGGTAGATAAGTCCCCAGGGCCTGATGGGATCTACGTCAGAATACTAAAGGAGGCTAGAGAGGAAATTGCTGAGGCCTTGACAGAAATCTTTGGATCCTCACTGTCCTCAGGTGATGTCCCGAAGAACTGGAGAAAAGCCAATGTTGTTCCTCTGTTTAAGAAGGGTAGCAAGGATAATCCAGGAAACTACAGGCCGGAGAGCCTTACGTCAGTGGTAGGGAAATTACTGGAGAGAATTCTTCAAGACAGGATCTACTCCCATTTGGAAGCAAATGGACGTATTAGTGAGAGGCATCATGGTTTTGTGAAGGGGGGCTCATGTCTCACTAACATGATAGAGTTTTTCGAAGAGGTCACAAATGTGATTGATGCAGGTAGGGCAGTGGATGTTGTCTATCTGGACTTCAGTAAGGCCTTTGACAAGGTCCCTCATGGGCAGCACGGTAGCATTGTGGATAGCACAATTGCTTCACAGCTCCAGGGTCCCAGGTTCGATTCCCGGCTTGGGTCACTGTCTGTGCGGAATCTGCACGTTCTCCCCGTGTGTGCGTGGGTTTCCTCCGGGTGCTCCGGTTTCCTCCCACAGTCCAAAGATGTGCAGGTTAGGTGGATTGGCCATGCTAAATTGCCCATAGTGTACAAAATTGCCCTTAGTGTTGGGTGGGGTTACTGGGTTATGGGGATAGGGTGGAGTGTGGACCTTGGGTGGGGTGCTCTTTCTAAGAGCCGGTGCAGACTCGATGGGCCGAATGGCCTCCTTCTGCACTGTCAATTCTATGATTCTATGGTAGACTAGTACAAAAGGTGAAGTCACATGGGATCAGGGGTGAGCTGGCAAGGTGGATACAGAACTGGCTAGGTCATAGAAGGCAGAGAGTAGCAATGGAAGGATGCTTTTCTAATTGGAAGGCTGTGACTAGTGGTGTTCCGCAGGGATCAGTGCTGAGACCTTTGCTGTTTGTAGTATATATGAATGACTTGGAGGAAAATGTAACTGGCCTGATTAGCACGTTTGCAGATGGCACAAAGGTTGGCGGAATTGCGGATAGCGATGAGGACTGTCAGAGGATACAGCAGGAATTAGATTGTTTGGAGGCTTGGGCGGAGAGATGACAGATGGAGTTTAATCCGGACAAATGTGAGGTAATGCATTTTGGAAGGTCGAAAACAGGTAGGGTATATACAGTGAATGGTAGAACCCTCAAGAGTTTTGAAAGTCAGAGAGATCTTGGTGTATCGGTCCACAGGTCACTGAAAGGGGCAACACAGGTGGAGAAGGTAATCAAGAAGGCATTCAGCATGCTTGCCTTCATTGGCCGGGGCATTGAGTACAAGAATTGGCAAATCGTGTTGCAGCTGTATAGAACCTTCGTTCGGCCACACTTGGAGTATAGTGTTCAATTCTGGTCCCCACACTACCAGAAGGATGTGGAGGCTTTAGAGAGGGTGCAGAAGAGATTTACCAGGGTGTTTCCTGGTATGGAGGGCATTAGCTATGAGGTGCGGTTGAATAAACTCGGTTTGTTCTCACTGGAATGACGGAGGTTGAGGGGCGACCTGAGAGAGGTCTATAAAATTATGAGGGGTATAGACGGTGTGGATATTCAGAGGTTTTTCCCCAGGGCAGAGGGGTCAATTACTAGGGGGCATAGGTTTAAGGTGCGAGGGGCAAGGTTTAGAGTAGATGTACGAGGCAAGTTTTTTACACAGAGAGTAGTGGGTGCCTGGAACTCGCTACCGGAGGAGGTGGTGGAAGCAGGGACGATAGTGACATTTAAGGGCCATCTTGACAAATACATGAATAGGATGGGAATAGAGGGATACGGACCCAGGAAGTGTAGAAGATAGTAGTTTAGTCGGGCAGCATGGTCGGCACGGGCTTGGAGGTCTGAAGGGCCTGTTCCTGTGCTGTACTTTTCTTTGTTCTTTGTTCTTTGTTCCTTCCATCATGAGGTTAGAGTTGATTGCACAATGTTCACCATCATTCACAACTCCTCAGATACTGGAACAACTTGTGTCCATTTTCTGCAACACCTGGACATTATGACAACATTCAGGCTTGGACTGTTAAGTGGCAAGTTAGATTTTCACCACGCAAGTGACCATCACAAGATAGAATCCAACCATCTCTTTTTGACATTTTGTTCTTTGTCTGTTTTGTTTTATTGTCACGTTTACTGAGGTACGGTGAAAAGTATTTTTCTGCGTACAGTCGAGACAGATCATTCCATCCATGAAAAAAAACATCGGGCACACATAAATGCACAATGTAAATACATAGACACATGCATCGGGTGAAGCATGCAGGAGTGCAGTAGTACTCCATAAGAGGGTTATTCAGGAGCCTGGTAACAGCGGGGAAGTAGCTGTTTCTGAATCTGTTAGTGCGTTCCAATTTAAAAACTTAAACGTGCCTTTTCTTCTCAAAATAGGTTCACCGAGACATACCATAGGTCACCTTGAAAAGGTTTCATTTTGGAGTGAACTTTGCTGAAATGTAGAGCAATAGCATTTGAAACCCTTGGGAAATTTGCTTAAAAACAGTGTGCTTTAAATGTTTTGCCGCACCTGAACTGTACGATAATCTGTGTGTGGTTATTATTGAATAAGACCTTCAAATATAAATATAATCCTTATTTTCATTATCAGGAGCTGAAGCAACTGTTTCAAATGGCTGTATTTCATCCCTGATACATTGTTTTCTAACATTTTGATTCACATATGTCAGCCAAGAATGGAACACATTATATCAGTGAAGAGATTATACTCTCATGGGTCTATATTTCATGATGCATTACTATTCCTTGCACGACTTCCTCTTAAATGAAAGGAAGATTTAAATTGCAATTTCTTTCACTCAATGAAAGCTCTCATCAGCATCGAACCAAGTGCCTCTTGCTTTCTCATTTGAACAGAGAACTGCACGGGATGCATCAGGTTCCACAAATGAATTCCCAACTTGCGTTTCTGTCACAGGAAGCTCTGAGATAGGATTTCTAATTCGTGAAATCTGCCTCACAATCACATTCTGAGCATTAGGTTCCCCACCCAAAAGCTGTGGAATTCCTCGTCATTGAGCATTGTTATGGGCCAGGGTTTAGAGAACCCCAAAGTGTATCCTGGAGTTCACCTGACCCACAACTTTTAATAGATTATGGTTATGGGGAACACACTGGCCAACTTTACAGGTGTAGTGCAACAGAGCATGAAAGTACTTTTCAATTAAAACAATGTTTATTTATGAAACCAGTGAACACTTTATAAACCCACAGTAAAGATCTTAGCAACCACCAACTAAAATACTCGCTCCAAAGAATTACCGCACTCTATAATTAACCCTTAATCTTTCCTTACAACATCCATAAGACAAAATACCCTTTTTAACACAGAGATCAGGTTTAAATTCTCTACTGAGAGTAATTATCACTTTTAAATCACCCAAATTATCTAGAAACATGGAACATAGAACATACAGTGCAGAAGGAGGCCATTTGGCTCATCAAGTCTGCACCAACCCACTTGAGCCCTCACTTCCACCCTATCCCCGTAACCCAATCACCCCTCCCAACCTTTTTTTTGGTCACTAAGGGCAATTTATCCTGGCCAATCCACCAAACCTGCACTTCTTTGGACTGTGGCAGGAAACCGGGGCACCCAGAGGAAACCCATGCAGACACGGGGAATCGAAGCTGGGACCCTGGCTCTGTGAAGTCACATTGCTATCCACTTGTGCTACCGTGCTGCCCAATCAGTCTTTAGATTGCAGAGGGATCCTTATACAGCTGCTTGCTTTTCCTGCAGCTATCCAGCTCTCAAAACGAAACTAAAACACATCCTGTAGCAGACAGCCCAAACAAAAGTAAAAGCAGACAGACAGCCCAGCTCCACCCACTCTCTGACATCACTGCAGCCATTTGGCAAACACCTATTTCTTAAAGGGACACCCACTACAGCTATTTTATAAACACCCATTTCTTAAAGGTACTCTCACATGACAAGTGTACTCAATCAAGAAGGCGATTGATGGGTTGGCTGATACTAAGATCTTTCGGCTGTTGATGCCAGCGGGATCTTTCAGTCCTGATCACGGTGCACATCTCCCGTCGGTTTCCTGGTGACATGTGGTGGATTCAATGGCAAAATGCACATCAGCAACCGGGGGTGTGGGGGGAGATCTCACCGCTAGTCACCTCCCGACGACGAGACACATGCCATGGGGAGGCCGGGGAATGATGTCCCCTAGGGGTTTGTTTTTACACTCTTTCATGGGATGTGAGCATCACTGGTAAAGCCAACATTGATTTTGATTGAATGTTTATTGTCACATGTGCCGATGTACAGTGAAAAGTGTTTTTCTGCGGCCAAGGGAATGTACATAGCAGACAAAAAGAATAAACAACAAAGTGCATAGACAAGAAAATTGGTTACAGTGCAGAACAAGGGCCAAACAAAGCAAATATGACATGAGCACTATCAAATTGGTTCCAAAGAAGAACAGGCAACGTGCCTCAATCACAATCGACCGGTGGCCCTGACATCTATTATCACGAAGTGCTTTGCGAGGCTAGTCGTGAGACACATCAACTCCAACCTTCCAGATTGCCTCGATCCACTGAAATTGGCATACAACCACAACCGGTACACAGCAGATATCATCTCCCTGGCCCTACACTCATACCTGGAGCATCTTGACAACAAGGACACTTATGTCAGACTTTTGTTCATTTTAGTACAGCTCCGCCCAGAACACCATAATCACAGCCAAGTTCATATCTAAACTCCAAAACCTCTGCAACTGGATCCTTGACTTCCTGACCACAATCGATAAGAATCATGGAACATAGATTATTGAATTTACAGTGCAGCAGGAGACCATTTAAACTATCGAGTCTCCATCGGCCCTTGGAAACAGCACCCAACCCAAGCCCACACCTCCACCCTTTCCCCACACCATCCCCATAACCCCAACTAACATTATTTAGACACGAAGGGCAATTTAGCATAGCCAATCCCCCGAACCTGCACATCTTTGGACAGTGGGAGGAAACCAGAGAACCCGGAGGAAACACACGGAGACACGGGGAGAACATGCAGACTGCGCACAGACAGAGACTCAAGCCGGGATTCGAACTTGGGACCCTGGAGATGTGAAGCAACTGTGCTAACCACTGTGCTACCGTGCTGCTCCAATAAACAACAACACCTCCTCCATCATAGTCCTCAATACCGAGGCCCCGCAAATCTGTGTACATTGTCCCCTCCTCAGCTCCTGAGACAAACAGGACAGTGTGGCGAAATTTAGCTCCAACTCCATCTACAAGTTTGCTGATGACATGAAAATAGTGGGCCAGATCTCAAAAAATGATGAAGGAGAGAGAGAACTTAGTGGCATAGTTTAACAACAACAACCTCTTACTCAACGTCAGCAAAACTAAAGAGCTGGTCACTGTCTTCAAGAAGCGAAATGTCATCCACCCCCCTGTCTGGTGCCGAGGTAGAACAACAAAGAACAAAGAAAAGTACAGCACAGGAACAGGCCCTTCGGGCCTCCAAACCTGTGCCGACCATTCTGCCCATCTAAACTAAAATCTTCAACACTTGCGGGGTCCTTATCCCTCTATTCCCATCCTATTCATGTATTTACCAAGATGCCTCTTAAACGTCACTATCGTCCCTGCTTCCACCACCTCCTCCGGCAGCAGGTTCCAGGCACCCACTCCCCTCTGTATAAAAAACTTGACTCGTACATCTCCTCTAAACCTTGCCCCTCGCATCTTAAACCTATGCCCCCTAGTAATTGACCCCTCTACCCTGGGAAAAAGTCTCTGACCATGAACCCTGTCTATGCCCCTCATAATTTTGTAGACCTCTACCAGGTCGCCCTTCAACCCCCGTCGTTCCAGTGAGAACAAATCGAGTTTATTCAACGGCTCCTCACAGCTAATGACCTCCATACCAGGCAACATCCTGGTAAATCTCTTCTGCACCCTCTCTAAAGCCTCCACATCCTTCTGGTAGTGTGGCGACCAGAATTGAACACTATACTCCAAATGTGGCCTAACTAAGGTTCTATACAGATGCAACATGACTTGCCAATTGTTATACTCATTGCCCCAGCCAATGAAGGCAAGCATGCCGTAGGCCTTCTTGACTACCATCTCCACCTGTGTTTTCATAGAAATAGAATTTACAGTGCAGAAGGAGGCCATTTGGCCCATCGAGTCTGCACCGGCTCTTGGAAAGAGCACCCTACCCAAGGTCAACACCTCCACCCTATCCTCATAACCCAGTAACCCCACCCAACACTAAGGGCAATTTTGGACACTAAGGGCAATTTATCATGGCCAATCCACCTAACCTGCACATCTTTGGACTGTGGGAGGAAACCGGAGCACCCGGAGGAAACCCACGCACACACGGGGAGGATGTGCAGACTCCGCACAGACAGTGACCCAAACCGGAATCGAACCTGGGATCCTGGAGCTGTGAAGCAATTGTGCTATCCACAATGCTACCGTGTTGCCCCTTTCAGTGACCTGGGGACCTGTACACCTAGATTTCTCTGACTGTCAATACTCTTGAGGGTTCTACCATTCACTGTACTTTCCCTACCTGCATTAGATCTTCCAAAATTCATTACCTCACATTTGTCCAGATTAAACTCCATCTGCCACCTCTCCACCCAAGTCTCCAAAATATCTAAATCCTGCTGTATCCTCTGACAGTCCTCATCGCTATCCGCAATTCCACTAACCTTTGTCCGCAAGCTTACTAATCAGGCGAGTTACATTTTCCTCCAAATCATTTGTATATACTACGAACAGCAATGGTCCCAGCACTGATCCCTGTGGAACACCACTAGTCACAGCTCTCCAATTAGAAAAGCAGCCTTCCATTGCTACTCTCTGCCTTCTATGACCTAGCCAGTTCTGTATCCATCTTGGCAACTCACCTCTGATCCCTTGTGACTTCATCTTTTATACCAGCCTGCCATGAGGGACCTTGTCAAAGGCCTTACTGACGTCTATATAAACAACATCCACTGCCCTACCTGCATCAATCACCTTTGGAACCTCCTCGAAAAACTCTATCAAGTTAGTGAGACACGACTTTCCCTTCACAAAACCGTGCTGCCTTTTGCTAATACGTCCATTTGCTTCCAAATGGTAGGAGATCCTGTCTCGAAGAATTCTCTGTAGTAATTTAACTACCACTGACGTATGGCTCACCGGCCTGTAGTTCCCTGGATTATCCTTGCTACCCTTATTAAACAAAGGAACAACATTGGCTATTCTCCAGTCCTCCAGGACATCACCTGAAGACAGTGAGGATCCAAAGATTTCTGTCAAGGCCTCAGCAATTTCCTCTCTAGACTCCTTCAGTATTCTGGGGTAGATCCCATCAGGCCCTGGGGACTGATCTACCTTAATATTTTTCAAGGCACCCAACAGCTCGTCTTTTTGGATCTCAATGTGACCCAGGCTATCTACACACCCTTCTCCAGACTCAACATCCATAATTCCTTCTCTTTGGTGAATACTGATGCAAAGTATTCATTTAGTACCTCGCCCATTTCCTCTGGCTCCACAAATAGATTCCCTCCCCTGTCCTTCAGTGGGCCAACCCTTTCCCTGGCTACCCTCTTGCTTTTTATGTACGTGTACGATGTACGATGTACGATGCACTTAGGAGCATGCAGGTGGCGGAAAGCGTCATAGATCGCAGTTATGTAAGTGTGGTCACACCCAAGGTGCAGGCAGAGAAATGGGTGACCACCAGAAAGGGCAGGCAGTCAGTGCAGGAATCCCCTGTGGTTGTCCCCCTCTCGAACAGGTATACCCCTTTGGATACTGTCGGGGGGGATAGCCTATCAGGGGAAAACAGCAGCAGCCAGAGCAGTGGCACCACGGCTGGCTCTGATGTTCAGAAGGGAGGGTCAAAGCGCAGAAGAGTAATAGTTATAGGGGACTCTATAGTCAGGGGAACAGATAGGCGCTTCTGTGGACGTGAAAGAGACTCCAGGATGGTATGTTGCCTCCCTGGTGCCAGGGTCCAGGATGTCTCCGAACGGGTAGAGGGAATCCTGAAGGGGGAGGGCAAACAGGTAGAGGTCGTTGTACATATTGGTACTAACGACATAGGCAGGAAGAGGCATGAGGTCCTGCAGCAGGAGTTCAGGGAGCTAGGCAGAAAGTTAAAAGACAGGACCTCGGGGGTTGTAATCTCGGGATTACTCCCTGTGCCACGTGCCAGTGAGGCTAGAAATAGGAAGATAGAGCAGACAAACACGTGGCTAAACAGCTGGTGTAGGAGGGAGGGTTTCGGTTATCTGGACCACTGGGAGCTCTTCCGGGGCAGGTGTGACCTGTATAAGATGGACGGGTTGCATCCAAACCGGAGAGGCATAAATATCCTGGCCGCGAGATTTGCTAGTGTCACACGGGAGGGTTTAAACTAGTATGGCAGGGGGGTGGGCACGGGAGCAATAGGTCAGAAGGTGAGAGCGTTGAGGGAGAACTAGGGAATATGGACAGTGTGGCTCTGAGGCAGAGCAGACGGGGAGAAGTTGCTGAACACAGCGGGTCTGGTGGCCTGAAGTGCATATGTTTTAATGCAAGGAGCATTACGGGTAAGGCAGATGAACTTAGAGCTTGGATTAGTACTTGGAACTATGATGTTGTTGCCATTACAGAGACCTGGTTGAGGGAAGGGCAGGATTGGCAGCTAAACGTTCCAGGATTTAGATGTTTCAGGCGGGATAGAGGGGGATGTAAAAGGGGAGGCGGAGTTGCGCTACTTGTTCAGGAGAGTATCACAGCTATACAGCGAGAGGACACCTCAGAGGGCAGTGAGGCTATATGGGTAGAGATCAGGAATAAGAAGGGTGCAGTCACAATGTTGGGGGTATACTACAGGCCTCCCAACAGCCAGCGGGAGATAGAGGAGCAGATAGGTAGACAGATTTTGGAAAAGAGTAAAAACAACAGGGTTGTGGTGATGGGAGACTTCAACTTCCCCAATATTGACTGGGACTCACTTAGTGCCAGGGGCTTAGACGGGGCAGAGTTTGTAAGGAGCATCCAGGAGGGCTTCTTAAAACAATATGTAAACAGTCCAACTAGGGAAGGGGCGGTACTGGACCTGGTATTGGGGAATGAGCCCGGCCAGGTGGTAGATGTTTCAGTAGGGGAGCATTTCGGTAACAGTGACCACAATTCAGTAAGTTTTAAAGTACTGGTGGACAAGGATAAGAGTGGTCCGAGGATGAATGTGCTAAATTGGGGGAAGGCTAATTATAACAACATTAGGCGGGACCTGAAGAACATAGATTGGGGCCGGATGTTTGAGGGCAAATCAACATCTGACATGTGGGAGGCTTTCAAGTGTCAGTTGAAAGGAATACAGGACAGGCATGTTCCTGTGAGGAAGAAAGATAAATACGGCAATTTTCGGGAACCTTGGATGACGAATGATATTGTAGGCCTCGTCAAAAAGAAAAAGGAGGCATTTGTCAGGGCTAAAAGGCTGGGAACAGACGAAGCCTGTGTGGCATATAAGGAAAGTAGGAAGGAACTTAAGCAAGGAGTCAGGAGGGCTAGAAGGGGTCATGAAAAGTCATTGGCAAATAGGGTTAAGGAAAATCCCAAGGCTTTTTACACTTACATAAAAAGCAAGAGGGTAGCCAGGGAAAGGGTTGGCCCACTGAAGGATAGGCAAGGGAATCTATGTGTGGAGCCAGAGGAAATGGGCGAGGTACTAAATGAATACTTTGCATCAGTATTCACCAAAGAGAAGGAATTGGTAGATGTTGAGTCTGGAGAAGGGGGTGTAGATAGCCTGGGTCACATTGTGATCCAAAAAGACGAGGTGTTGGGTGTCTTAAAAAATATTAAGGTAGATAAGTCCCCAGGGCCGGATGGGATCTACCCCAGAATACTGAAGGAGGCTGGAGAGGAAATTGCTGAGGCCTTGACAGAAATCTTTGGATCCTCGCTGTCTTCAGGGGATGTCCCGGAGGACTGGAGAATAGCCAATGTTGTTCCTCTGTTTAAGAAGGGTGGCAGGGATAATCCCGGGAACTACAGGCCGGTGAGCCTTACTTCAGTGGTAGGGAAATTACTGGAGAGAATTCTTCGAGACAGGATCTACTCCCATTTGGAAGCAAATGGACGTATTAGTGAGAGGCAGCACGGTTTTGTGAAGGGGAGGTCGTGTCTCACTAACTTGATCGAGTTTTTCGAGGAGGTCACTAAGATGATTGATGCAGGTAGGGCAGTAGATGTTGTCTATATGGACTTCAGTAAGGCCTTTGACAAGGTCCCTCATGGTAGACTAGTACAAAAGGTGAAGTCACACGGGATCAGGGGTGAACTGGCAAGGTGGATACAGAACTGGCTAGGCCATAGAAGGCAGAGGGTAGCAATGGAGGGATGCTTTTCTAATTGGAGGGCTGTGACCAGTGGTGTTCCACAGGGATCAGTGCTGGGACCTTTGCTCTTTGTAGTATATATAAATGATTTGGAGGAAAATGTAACTGGTCTGATTAGTAAGTTTGCAGACGACACAAAGGTTGGTGGAATTGCGGATAGCGATGAGGACTGTCTGAGGATACAGCAGGATTTAGATTGTCTGGAGACTTGGGCGGAGAGATGGCAGATGGAGTTTAACCTGGACAAATGTGAGGTAATGCATTTTGGAAGGGCTAATGCAGGTAGGGAATATACAGTGAATGGTAGAACCCTCAAGAGTATTGAAAGTCAAAGAGATCTAGGAGTACAGGTCCACAGATCACTGAAAGGGGCTACACAGGTGGAGAAGGTAGTCAAGAAGGCATACGGCATGCTTGCCTTCATTGGCCGGGGCATTGAGTATAAGAATTGGCAAGTCATGTTGCAGCTGTATAGAACCTTAGTTAGGCCACACTTGGAGTATAGTGTTCAATTCTGGTCGCCACACTACCAGAAGGATGTGGAGGCTTTAGAGAGGGTGCAGAAGAGATTTACCAGAATGTTGCCTGGTATGGAGGGCATAAGCTATGAGGAGCGATTGAATAAACTCGGTTTGTTCTCACTGGAACGAAGGAGGTTGAGGGGCGACCTGATAGAGGTATACAAAATTATGAGGGGCATAGACAGAGTGGATAGTCAGAGGCTTTTCCCCAGGGTAGAGGGGTCAATTACTAGGGGGCATAGGTTTAAGGTGAGAGGGGCAAAGTTTAGAGTAGATGTACGAGGCAAGTTTTTTACGCAGAGGGTAGTGGGTGCCTGGAACTCACTACCGGAGGAGGTAGTGGAGGCAGGGACGATAGGGACATTTAAGGGGCATCTTGACAAATATATGAATAGGATGGGAATAGAAGGATACGGACCCAGGAAGTGTAGAAGATTGTAGTTTAGTCGGGCAGTATGGTCGGCACGGGCTTGGAGGGCCGAAGGGCCTGTTCCTGTGCTGTACATTTCTTTGTTCTTTGTTCTTTGTTCTTTGTGTAAAAAGCCTTGGGATTTTCCTTAACCTTATTTGCCAATGACTTTTCGTGACCTCTTTTAGCCCTCCTGATTCCTTGCTTAAGTTCCTTCCTACTTTCCTTATATTCCACACAGGCTTTGTCTGTTCCCAGCCTTCTAGTCCTGACAAATGCCTCCCTTTTCTTTTTGACGAGGCCTACAATATCTCTCGTTATCCAAGGTTCCTGAAATTTCCCTATTAATCCTTCTTCCTCACAGGAACCTGCTGGTCCTGAATTCCTTTCAACTGACATTTGAAAGCCTCCCACATGTCAGATGTTGATTTACCCTCAAACATCCGCCCCCAATCTTGGTTCTTCAGCTCCCGCCTAATATTGCTATAATTAGCCTTCCCCCAATTTAGCACATTTACCCTAGGACCACTCTCATCCTTGTCCACCAGCACTTTAAAACTTACTGAATTGTGGTCACTGTTCCCGAAATGCTCCCCTACTAAAACTTCTACCACCTGGCCGGGCTCATTTGCCAATACCAGTTCCAGTACAGCCCCTTTCCTCGTTGGACTATCTACATATTGTTTTAAGAAGCCCTCCTGGATGCTCTTTACAAACTCTGCCCCGTCCAAGCACCTAGCACCAAGTGAATCTCAGTCAATATTGGGGAACTTAAAGTCTCCCATCACAACAACCCTGTTGCTTTTACTCCTTTCCAAAATCTGTCTATCTATCTACTCCTCTATCTCCCACTGGCTGTTGGGAGGCCTGTAGCAAACCCCCAACATTATGACTGCACCCTTCTTATTCCTGATCTCTACTCAGATAGCTTCGCTGCCCTCTGAGGTGTCGTCCCGATCAGTAGCATAACTCATCCTCCCCTTTTACATCCCTCTCTATCCCGCCTGAAACATCTAAATCCTGGAATGTTTAGCTACCAATCCTGTCCTTCCCTCAACCAGGTCTCTGTAATGGCAACATCATAATTCCAAGTACTTATCCAAGCTCTCAGTTCATCTGCCTTACCTGTTATACTTCTTGCATTAAAACATATGCACTGGTTGATAGCCTCAAATTCCTCGGTGTAAACATCAACAAGAAACTGCCCTGGTCCACCCACGTCGACACTGCGACCATGAAAAAACAACAGTACCTATACTCCCTCAGGAAACTAAAGAAATTCGGCATTTCCACATTGACTCTTACTAATTTTTACAGATGCACCATAGAAAGCATCCTATCTGGCTGCACCACAGCCTGGTGTGGCAACTGCTCGGCCCAAGACCGCAAGAAACTTCAGAGAGTTGTGAACACCGCCCAGTCCATCACACAAACTCGCCTCCTGCCCATTGACTCCATCTACACCTCCCGCTGCCTGGGGAAAGTGGGCAGCATAATCAAAGACCCCCTCCCACCCGGCTTACTCACTCTTCCAACCTGTTCCATCGGGCATAAGATACAAAAGTCTGAGAACACGCACCAACAGATTCAAAAACAACTTCTTCTCCGCTGTTACCAGGCTCATGAATGACTGTCTTATGGACTGAACTGATTTCCCCATGCATTTTCACTGCAGTTGTAACACAATATTTCATATGTATCACCCGATGTCTACGTTTATGTATTTATACTGTGTATTTATCGTATTTCTTAATTTTTATATGTATGGAACGATCTGCCTGGACTGCACGCAGAACAATACTTTTCACTGTACCTCAGTACACATGACAATGAATCTAAATCTAAAGCTAAATTTAAGCCCAGTCAGGACAATACATCAAATTCACTGTGGACTGAGCCCAGCAGGGTGCCCAGGCAGCTGGGTTCGCTGTCATCCCAGAGATGTACCAAAGTCCAGTGGGTGCGCAATGGGACGCATGTCCCGCTATGAGCACCGGCCTATGACAGGCTGACCTTCACAAGCTGAAAGTGGCTCCATGCGTTGAACATGCAGCTGGTGTGTGATAAACTGCGTATCATGCATGTCCATGTCCATTAAGTATCCATGGATCCAAAATGATAATGGCAACAATAAAGAAAAGTGAAATAAGGGATCAACAGGAAAGACCGATAAAAGGGGAGGGTGGGAGTTCCAGGGTTCACTGGAAGGTTTGGGGGGAATGAGGGTGAGGGGATCCAGAGAGCAGGGGGTTGGGGGGCCTGAAGGAGGGTGCATAGGAGGGTGCCGATCAAAATGGCACCCTACTTCTCGAGGAGCCGTTCCTGCAGGAAATCGACTAAAGTGTTGCCTCGGCAGGGAGGATCTCGCCAAGGCCCAGGTAACCGGCAAAGTGCCGATGAAGAGCGAGGTGAATGTTGAGCCTCCAGCCACTGAGAAACACCCCGCCAAAGGTGCCCGAAACCGGACTTAGTCTCAAGTCCACTGAATTGCGACCCATGTTTCTATGTTAATCACCTTGCTGTTCCTGGAAGTTTCTCCATGCACAAGCTGTCAGCCTCTTTCCGACATTATACCAGTAACTTCATTTAAAAAAAACTTAATTGGCTGTGAAGTACTCTGAGACTTCTTTTTGTCTTCATTTCTGTGAGTGCTATTTTTGCGCCTTTCTCTCTTGCGCACTGTGACCATCTTTCATGAAGCAGCAACCTGCATTGTGGATAAACCCGATGGCAATTATTCTCTACTAAACCTCAACAGTGGTAAGTCTCAAAAGTCAGCTTGGTGGGGGTGGGGGGGGCGGAGACAGACTGAATGCTCAGTGACATTCAGTCATTCAAACCCTGTCAATCAATCTGCATTAGAATGTGCCAGCAGCCAGTCAATCTGTCTTAAATCTCAGCGGTTGTCAATCAGTGTCGAAATCCACCAGATATAAGTCAATGCCCATTAAAACTCAGTTCGAATCAGTCAGTCAATCTACGTCAGCAGTGTGTCGCAGTCACTCAGCGCACATTGAAATTCAGCAGCAAGGCTGGTTAGCCAATCTCCATTTTAGGTCAGGTAAACTCAATCTTTATCCAAACTGAGCGGGAGTAATTTCATCTTCTGCGGTAGCAGAATTCAATTGAAGTGAGAATTGCGAGGGATGCGAAACGGTCTCCTGCTTCACTATTGCACACTGTTGTTGCACAAAGTCAGGGCTCATCCAGATGGTGTTGAGTTACACCAAGATGGTCAGACTTCCTCATTGATACAGAGGGTGCAGTTTTCCCCGAATCTGGCCAAGTGCCAGGCTCAGACTGAAAACCGGCATGTATCTCTCGATGCAGCACTGAGTTTACACTCCAGATTTTAGATGTAGAATTTACGGTGCGGAAGGAGGCCATTTGGCCCGTCGAGTCCGCACCAGAAAGACCAACCCATCTAAGCCCACACCTCCGCCCCGTCCCCAATACCCAGTAACATCACCCAACCTTTTTGAACACTATGGGCCATTTAGTAAGGCCAATCTACCTAACCAGCACATCTTTGGACTTGTGGGAGGAAACCGAAGCACCCGGAGGAAACCCACGCAGACAGGGGGAGAACGTACAGACTCCGCACTGACAGTGACTGAGTCGGGAATCGAACCTGGGATCCAGGAGCTGTGAAGCAACGGTGCTCACCAATTTTCCGGCACTCAGTTATCACGGCTGGTTATCATTTTTGAAAGCGAAGAGCGATTCACGCCGGCAGGATAGGGCAATGAGGTGAGGGCAGAAGTAGCGGTGTTAAGCCCTATAATCACATGCAAATGTATTATAATCTATGCTAATCAGGCGCGTGCCTTTCCTGGGCAAGAACCTGATCACGTCCTCGGAGGGGGAGAGGGGAGGAGGAGGGGGCGATTACAAACCAAAATCTCACCGGTGAAAATCCTGCATTGACGCTCTCGCGATATTTAGCCTGTATTATGGGATTTGTGCCGGTGGCTAGGTCATGTCCAGAGAACTTGTGTGGTAGGTGTCACACTTGGGTACAAGGCCTGATTCATATTTCTGCTGCATGAGATGATTTTAGCTCTGTTGGCAATCGATGAACTGCAAGTGCCTTCAAGAGACGCTGAGCAAAATTCTAATCACGGATTGTGCTTCTGAGCGTTATCTCACTCTCCGCTTAGCACTGCTGCCTCCCGGCACCGCAGATTTGTGTGCAATCCCTTCCCCGGGTCATTGTCCATGTGGAGTTTGCGCATTCTCCCCGTGCCTGCGTGGGTTTCACTCCCACAACCCAAAAAGATGTACAGGGTAGGTGGATTGGCCAAATTGCTCTTAATAGGAAAAAAAGGAATTGGGTACCGTAATTTTTTTTTTTTAAAGTCTCGTCCACCATCGACCTGCATTATACCTCAAGCACCGTCATCCGCATTCGACAAAAATAAGCACTACCAACTTGTGTTAAAATTCACCTGCTATGAAACTTAAAACTCAAGGGCAGTGAAATTGGGCTTTGTAATGCCACTGGGAGTGATTATACTGAAGTCCCAAAGGCCGAACAGGGAGATGGCCACACTTATGACCACCTCCAAAGTGGGCCCTGTGACACTCTTGCTGTAAAGGGCTCTAGCACGGGTGTGCCATGTGTGGGCTGGAAGTGTCGGAGCAGGTTCCATTCTGCGGTCGGGTCAAACAGCCATTGCATTTGAGTTGACATTCAGTTTCCGTGACTTGGTCTGCAGGTGTGCTCTGAACACCAGTGCACACTAAATCAGTCACAAGCGTTCAACAGCACAAGGGGCCCCCGCTACCCGTGATATTTAAAGGGGCATCCAATAACTTGCAAGTGAGGCGCTTTTGACTTATTTCTACTTTGGTAAAGTTGGTACGCCATTGGAGGTGTTTTAGTGAGCTGCTGCATATTTAGGGAGGCAACAGGATTTGATAACGCTGTTGGCTCAAGACATACACTGGAGACTTCCAGTCGTTGTCTAGGGGGTTTATTGATGAAAGGCAAAGGCAGTTCAGTAACAGGCACAGAACACTTTACAAGTCTGAACACTTCAGTTCCCTGGCCCATACTGCCCAGGGTCCTGCTCCCAGGTCCCTGCGCAAATTCCCCATTAGCCGGCCCTCTCCTGTGCAATTCGCCCTGAGCTGGTCACGTGATCTATGGAGCCCACCCCTTAAAGGGGCCATCCTAACACATACCTCCCCCCTTATGTCCCTTAACATGCTAGAATTTACAGTGCAGTAGGAGGCCATTCGGCCCATTGAGTCTGCACCGGCCCTTGGAAAGAGCACCCCACTCAAGCACACACCTCCTCTACCCCATCCCCTTAACCCAGTAACCCCAATTAAACTTTTTGGACACCAAGGGCAATTTAGCATAGCCAATCCACCTAACCCGCACAGCTTTGGACGGTGGGAGGAAACCGGAGCACCCGGAGCAAACCCACGCACACACGGGGAGAACTACTCCAAAACTACCCCGAAACTATGTACAAAAGTTACAATGGTTAACTGGGACAACCAACGAGAGTGAGTCCATCAAAAGGTTATCAGTGCCGAGACATACATGTCCTCTTGGACCTCTGTAGCCCAGCAACAGGCTCGGCACTTTTTTGGGCCATTGCTTGGTCAACAGTTGGTACCACCTCAGGAGGGCCCACTTCAATGACAGATGTACTGGCCTCAAAGATGCAGCAGGTTGAACAGAAGCGGGAGTCCTTGGCTCCCCTTGGCTGGGCCGAGTTACAGGAGTATTCATGATGCTCGCTAGACTTGTCGATTCCACGTCAGGGGTCGCCCCCTTGACTCCTCAGGCTTTTATCGGAGTATGGCCACATTCCAGCTCTAAGGGGGTTTCCGTGGAGATGGGTTGGAGCTGGTATGCCAATAAATGGTGTGAACTTATGCACCTACCCACCACTTTATCAGCTGCAAAAATGCAGCCCAGTCTCAGTTCCGAATCTTTGAAATTCTCTATCTGCAAATGCTCAGTCATTGAATATATTGGCAACTGAGATTGATAGTTACTTGGCCATTAAGGGATTTATGGAATTATGAGGATTAGGAGGGAAAGAGGAGTAGTTTTATAAAATAATTCATGGGACGTGGGCTTCGTTGGCTGGGCCAACAAAACATCCCCCTCCCTAATTGTCATTGAACTGAGTGACTAGGCCGTTACAAAGAGCATTTGAGAGCCATTCACATTATTATGGATCTGTGAGTCATATATGGGCGAGACTGGGTTAGGACAGACTGAGTGAGATCTTGAACAAGGATGAGTCGGAGTACAGGAGGGAGATAGAGAACCTAGTGAAGCGGTGTATTGACAACAATTTCTCCTTCAATGCCAGCAAAACTAAAGAGCTGGTCATTGACTTCGGGAAGAAAAGTGTCGTACACACCCCTGTCTGAATCATACCGAGGTGGAGATGATTAACAGCTTCAAATTCCTAGGTGTGCACATCACCAACAATCTGTCCTGGTCCACCCATGTCAATGCAATGACCAAGAAAGTGCAACAGCGCGTATACTTCCTCAGGAAACTAAGAAACTTCAGCATGTCCACACTGACTCTTACCAATCTTTACAGATGCAGAACAGAAAGCATCCTATCTGGCTGAATCATAGCTTGGCATGGCAACTGCTTGGCCCAAGACCATAAGAAACTGCAGAGAATCATGAACACAGCCCAGTCCATCACGCGAACCCGCCTCCCATCCATTGACTGTGTCTAGACCTCCCACTGCCTGGGGAAAGCGGGCAGAATAATCAAAGACTCCTCCCACCCGGCTTACTCATTCTTCCAACTTCTTCCATCGGGCAGCAGATACAAAATTCTGAGAACACGCACTAATAGATACAAAAACAGCTTCTTGCCCGCTGTTACGAGACTCCTGAATGAGCCTCTTATGGACTGATCTGATACCTTCACACATCTTCTCTACTGAGTGGTACTGCATTCCTGTATGCTTCACCCAATGCCTGTGTCTATGTATTTATATTGTGTGTTTATGTTTGCCCTATGTTTTTTTTTCAAGCATGGAACAATCTGTCTGGACTGTACGCAGAACAATATTTTTCATTATACCTTGGTACACGTGACAATAAACAAATCCAAATCCATCCAAGTGGGTTTTACGACAATGGTTCCATGATCATCATTAGACTTTTAATTCCAAACTTTTTATTGCATTCAAATTTCACCATCTTCCATGGTGGGATTTGAACTTTGGCCCCAGGGAATTATCCTGGGTCTCTGGATTACTCGTCCTACCCCTACGACACCGCCTCCACCTGGGGGAGTTGAGGAATCTGGGGCGGGATTCTCCGCAATCGGCGCGATGTCCGCCGACCGGCGCCAAAAACGGCGCGAATCAGTCCCGCATCCCGCCGCCCCAAAGGTGCGGAATTCTCCCCATCTTGGGGGGCCGAGCCCTCACCTTGAGGGGCTAGGCCCGCGCCGGACTGATTTCCGCCCCGCCGGCTGGCGGGAAAGGCCTTTGGTGCCCCGCCAGCTGGCGCGGAAATGACTTTGCCGTGCGGCGCATGCGCGGGAGCGTCAGCGGCCGCTCACGGCATCCCCGCGCATGCGCAGTGGAGGGGGTCTCTTCCACCTCCGCCACAGTGGAGACCATGGGGAAGACGGAAGGAAAAGAGTGCCCCCACGGCACAGGCCCGCCCGCCGATCGGTGGGCCCTGATCACGGGCCAGGCCACCGTGGGGGCACCCTCCGGGGCCAGATCGCCCCGCGCCAGGACCCCGGAGCCCGCCCGCGCCACCTTGTCCCGCCGGTAAGAGAGGTGGTTTGACTCTCGCTGGCGGGACAAGCATTCCAGCAGTGGGACTTCGGCCCATCGCGGGCCGGAGAATCGCCGGGGGGGGGCCCGCCAACCGGCGCGGCGCGATTCCCACCCCCGCCGAATATCCGGTGCCGGAGAATTCGGCAACCGGCGGGGCGGGATTCACGCCAGCCCCCGGCGATTCTCCGACCCGGCGGGGGGTCGGAGAATCCTGCCCAAGGTCACGCATAGAATAATAGAATTTACAGTGCAGAAGGAGGCTATTTGGTCTATCAAATCTGCACCAGTCCTTGGCAAGAGCACCCTTCTCAAGTTGACGCCACCATCCTATCCCCATAACCCAGTAATCCTATCACACCTTTTGGGCACTAAAGGGCAATTTAGCATGGCCAATCCACCTAACCTGCACATCTTTGGTCTGTGAGAGGAAACCGGAGCACCCGGACGAAACCCACGCAGGCACGGGGAGAATGTGCAAACTCTGCACAGTCACCCGAGGCCGGAGTTGAACCTGGACCCTGAAGCTGTGAAGCAGCAGTGCTAACCACTGTGCCACCGTGCCACCCCATGCTCTTACTGAATAGCTGAAAAAGCTCAGGGGTTGAATGGGCTTCTCACACTCCTATTTCTTATCATCTTAAGTTGCTATGTTGACAAGAAGGACCAGACAACGGACTGGGCATTGCTGTCATGCCAACTCTGAGGGCCATGTCTGTAGGACGAAAGGTAGCTTTGAACAAGCTGAAGGCGGTCCTTCAAAGGTCGACCTCAAAATGACTGGTGTGGAGATGGGGCATTCACGACACATCAATGACATTCTTCAAAACCTGCCTAGTTTTCCGTGAAAATCCTTTCCATTTTAGTTTAGATTTTTGCTAAATTCTGGGTGGGGATATTTTTAAAATATTTTCCGAAAAGGCAAAATTCTGTGAAACCTAATGGGCCAGGTGACAGAAAGCAATGTCATAAGCAGGATTCCTCCACGGATATACTTTACAATGAGTGGTCTCTGTATAGCTGAGGCACAGGAGATGAGTTTTGACATGGACTGACATTGGGTGAGTTTTATCATCGACCAGAGATGAAAGGATCTGACAGTAGGTGAGTATTAACAGACGTTGGCAGTCAGCTTGTTCCAACTCAGACTGAGAGCAGATAGTGTGGGATGATAGTGCTTGTGTCTTAATACAGGTTGACAGTAATTGAGTTTAACACAGGTTCGATAGTGGATGTGTTTTAAAGCAGGTGGACGCTGCATCAGCTAGAAATTCATTAAGGCTAGTTTCAGAGCTTGTGGGAGGGGGGGGGGGGGGTAGTCACGGTTTCCTGTTGAGGGGGGCAGAAGCAAACTTTCATTGCTTCCTCATTTCCATGATTTATCCATGCATCCCAATGCAAGCCACACCGCCAGCTGGCTGCACTAACAGCAGGGAGCTTAAAAGAATATTTCAGCCAGCTTCCAGTTCTTAAAGGTCGTCTGTCCCTCTTAAAGGAAAGCTCAGTTGAATCCACGAAGGTTGCTGGCTGCCACTGCTACAAATGGGGAGAAGGAAAATTGGGCAGGAGCAGGGAATCCTGAATGACACAACATTTTGATGTCTTGGCCAGGAAAAAGGAGGAGGCATGGCTCAGGTACAAGCAGCTGGAATCAAGGGATTCCTTGAAGATGTACAGGGGATACAGGAGTATATTCAAGAAGAAAATTAGGAGAGCCAAAAGGGGCATGAGGCAGCTTTGGCTGAGAGGATTAAGATGAACCTAAAGAGATACTTTTAGTATATCAAAGGAAAAAGAATGACGAGAGAGAGAATATGGCCCCTCAAGGACCAAAGTGGACACATATATGTGGAACCGCAGGAGATGGGCGAGGTTCTCAATGAATATTTCTCCTCTGTGTTTACAGTGGAGAAAGACATGAAGACTTGGGAACCTGGGAAGGTTAGTGGTGTTATATTGGGGACAGTTTGCATTACAGTAGAGGAGGTGATGGACGTATTAAAATGTATGAAAGTGGATAAATCTCCTGGCCCTGACCAGGTATATCCAAGAACACTGCGTGAGGCTAGAGAAGACATTGGGGGAGCCCTGGCAGAGATATTTGCATCATCATTAGCCATGGGAGAGTTGCCAGAAGACTGGAGGGTAGCAAATATTCTGCCCTTATTTAAAAAGGGCTGCAAAGAAAAACCTGGGAATTATAGACCGGTAAACCTGTCATCTGTCGTGGTTAAGTTACTGGAGAGGATTCTGAGGGATAAGATATACAGGCATTTGGAAAGACAGGATTTGATTAGGAGTAGTCAACATGGCTTTGTGCATGAGAGATCATGCCTTCCAAATTTGTTAGAGTTCTTTGATGAAGTGAACAGGAAGTTTGATGAGGGCAGGGCAGTAGGTGTAGTCTATATGGACTTCAGTAAGGCCTTTGATAAAGTTCCACTTGGTAGGCTGCTCTGGAAGGTTAGATCACATGGAATCCAGGGAGAGCTGGCAAATTGGATATGCAATTGGCTTGATGGTCGGAAGCAGAGGGTAATGGTGGAAGGATGCTTGTCGGATTGAAGGCCTGTGACTAGTTGTGTGCCTCAGGGTTTATTGCTGGGCTGATTGCTGATTGTTATCGAGATCAATGATTTGGGTGAGAATGTACAAGGCATAGAGAGAGTGCAGAAGAGATTTACAAGCACGTTGCCAGGGTTCAAGGGACCGAGTTATAGGGAGGGATTGAACTGGCTAGGACTTTTTTCTTTGGAGCGTAGGAAACTGAGGAATGATCTTATAGCGGTGTATAAGATCATGAGAAAATGAATAGGGTGAGTGCGCTCAGTCTTTTTCCCAGGGTTCAGGAATCAAGAACTAGAGGGCAAAGGTTTAAATTAAGAGAGGAAAGAATTAATGGGAACCTGAGGAGCAACTTTTTTACACAGAGGGTGGTACGTATGTGGAACGAGCTGCCAGAGGAAGTGGTTGAGGCAGGGACATTGACAACATTTAAAAGGCATTTGAACAGATACATGGATAGGAAAGGTTTAGAGGGATATGGGCGAAATGCAAGGCAAATGGGGCTAGCTTCGATGGGCTTTTTGGTTGGCATGGATCAGTTTGGGCCGAAGGGTCTGTCTCCATGCCGTAGGTTCTATGATTCCATGTGCAGAAGGACAGGGAAAGAGCTCCACAGTTCACAGATGTGGTGCTGGAGACTTCCATTATGGTGGTTGCCAGGAGGAGACAGCTCATCTGCAGTGAGTAACTCATCTCCTGGGCCGAACTGTGTTAGCACAGCCGGGAAAAGTGAAGTGTAGCAACTTTGGCTTTCAAATGATCGGGGCGCCACAGAAGTAAAAATAGAAAAACAAGAACCCCTCCCTACTCCCCTGGAAAGGGAACCCCCTCCCATTCCCAATGAACTCCCGGCACTTCCCCTACAGAAGCCCCACCACTGCCACGGTAGTGTAAGGGTACTGCCTGGGCATGACCCTCTCTCCCGGGGTCTGTACTCACTTGTGCACCTCCAGTGGGTTCTGTTTACCAGGTGCACTTTGGGATAAATCTGTCATGATTCACGTTAGTGTGCCCACAAACCAACATGAATGAACAGTCCAATGTGGGGGGACAATCAGGTGGAAACATCTGATATGCAATATACAAGTGGACTTTAAAAGTGGGGATTCCCGTTTCTTCATTGGCCGGAGGTGGGGACAATAAGGAGGGGAAACCCTCCGGCGTAAAAGCCATTTTGGGTCTCCCACTCAATTTTCTTCACCCTCCGCCGTTCCCGCTGGCTCAATACGGGGGGATAAAATCCACCCCCTCCCGCAACTTCCCAGAACATTCTCACCATTTACAAGGCACAAGTCAGGGGTGAGATGGCATTTGCCTTGATGATTACAGCTCCAACAACACTCAAGAATCTCACCATCATCCAGGACAAAGCAACCCGCTTGAATGGCACCCCATCCACCGCTTCTTATATTCATCCCTTCCACCAATAATGCACAGTGACATCTACAAGATGCATTACGCCAACTCACCAAGGCTTCTTCGACAGCACCTTCCAAACCCACGACCACTACCATCTGGAAGGACAAGGGCAGCAGATGTCTGGGAACCCCGCCATCTGCAAGTTCTCCTCCAAGCCACACACCATCTTGACTTGGAACTCTATCTCCATTCCTTCACTGCCATTGGGTAAAAATCCTGGAATTCCTTCCTCAACGGTGCGGTAGGTGTACCTACACCATGTGCACTGCTGCAGTTCAAGAAGACAGATCATTTACATCTTTTCAAGGGCAATTAAGGATGCGGAACAAAAACTGATCTTGCCGGCAAGATTACATCCCAAGAGAGAATAAAGAAAAAAATGGAATCATTCACCCAAAAGCATGCACTGTTATTCAAGACTCACATTCAACATTCAGATACTCCAGCTCCTAGTCACACAAATGGTGCAATGATGCCACTCAGACTCATTTCTCACTGCCTCCACATATCTCCAGAAATAGATTCAGTGCAATACAATGACAAACTAGGCAATTTACAGCCTTCAGGACTTAACATTGAGCTCCACAACTTCAGACCTGAGACCCTAAGATGTAAGAGCAAAAGTAGGCCATTCAGCCCATCAAGTCTGAAATTATGACTGATCTGATATAACCCTCAACTCCACTTTCCTGCCTTATCCCCATCACCCTTAATTTTCTCAACGATTAAACATTTGTCTACCTTAGCGGTCCATTCTCTACAGCTGGAAAAATCTGGGATTAAAAGACTATTGATGACCATGAAACCATTGTTGGTTGTTGTAAAAACCCATCTGCTTCATTAATGTCCATTATGGAAGGAAATCTGTCGTCCTTACCTGGTCTGACCTTCATGTGACTACAGATCCACAGCAATGTGGTTGTCTCTTAAATGCCCTCAGGGATGGACAATAAATGTTGGCCCAGCCAGCATCACCCACATCCCATGAACAAATAAAAAATAAGCACTCTGTGGTAAAGAATTCCACAGATTCACTACCCTCTGAGAGAAGATACTCTGACTCCTCTATGTCTTAAATGGGTGACCCCTTACTCTGAGATGATGCCCTCTGGTCCTAGACTCTCCCACAAGAGGAAAAACCCTCTCAGCAATGACCCAGTCAAGCCCTCTGAGAATCCTATCTGTCTCAATAAGGTCACCTCTCTTTCCTCTAAACTCCAATGAGTACAGAACTCCCTCCCCCTCGTCTTGACCCCCCCTTTTTCAATCCAAGTTTTTTGTCCCTATGCACCCCCACCTCCCCCACAGGGCCAACTGGCATAAATTCTTAAGTTAAGCTTTCACAAAACGCTGCCCTTTGTTCTGCCACTAACACATTCTGCACTCTTACTCGATCGGCACCTTTTTTAGTTTTTAACACCACCATTAACATTCCTATTGTCTTGAGTACTGTGACATCTTTGTCAAATCTCTTCTGAGACCTCACCTATCTCTGACTTTCTGTTTTTCTCCACTGGCTCCACTGGCTTTTAATCAGCATAAAATCCATCGTGTTTCTTCCTCTCCTCAGCTCTGAAGACGAGTCATGCAAACTCGAAATGTTATCTCCGTTTCTCTCTCCACAGATGCTGCCAGACCTGGGTGAGTTTTTCCAGCATTTTCCCGTTTTTATTATTTCTATTGAAAAAATTCCTGTGGAGCCAGGAAAAATAGAAGTGCCCCTCTGACTCCGTGGGAGTCACGGTTTCGCCGCTTCTGCCTCTCCTCTGCTTCAATGCCCCTCCGCCTCCAGCATTGCGCACGGCAAGGCCCGATATTGACCCCTGTTATGGGTCCGGGTTTACAGAACCCCAAAAGACTACAACACTAAATAATCCTTCAAACTGTTCCTTTAAACATCCAAAAGTCTTCAAACCTTAAAAAATAGGAGCACATTAGGTTACATTCAATATATTTATAGTCTTTGGATTACAGAAATCAAAAGACCAGCTCTGTGTTTCTTCATGCAGCTCACAGCAAAACACACAGACAATCCCAGCTGCGTTCTCAAACTGAAACTCAAAAAGCAGAAGTGAGCTCAGCTCCCCCATCCTCTGACATCACTTCAGTAATATGATCAGCTCCATTTCTTAAAGGTGCATTGCTTAAACATCCATTTCTTAAAGGTACATCTTAAAGGTACTCACACATGACACCTCCCCCAAGAAAAAAAACCCCATCAACTTCAAGATGGTTTCATTTTTCACCTTTGCACCATCAATTAAGAAATGCACACAGTAAAAACACTTTACCGGTTCAAAAAAAACAACACACAGAAACATAATATAGTCCATTTTTTTTTGTCTTCTTCCTCCAACCGAAATCCTTCACGATTGACAGTCTTTTTGAACAAGAAAGTCTCTGCACGATCTATCCATTCCTCTACGCCTCGGCATTTCTCTTTAAAGTTAGATATTTCAGTTCAATCTCATCACAGAGACCTTTGCAATTCTCCAATACAGGAGCATCGATTACCACAGCTTTCAGGCAGTCTAATGCCTGTTGAAACTCCGCTGTCCATTGAAATTTTTTTACGTTTCTTCAGCAAGTCCATCAGTGAAGCAATCACGCTACAATACACATGCATAAATGTTCGATCAAATCCACTCATGCCAAGAAATCAAATTATTTCCCGTCGTGTCGAAGGTATCAGAAACTCCCCAATAACTTTCATTTGCATATCCCATGGGACCAATTGACCCTGTCCGATTGTATGGCCAAGGAAAGTGACTTGGGCTTTTCCAAATTCACTTTTGGCTAGGTTTATCACCAAACCCGCCTCCTGAAGTCGATCGAATAACTCCATAAGATGTTTTCAATGTTCTTTCCATGTCTGGCTGCAAACTACCAGATCGTCGATATATACCGCACAATTGTGTAATCCTGAAACGACTGTATTAGTTAACCGTTGAAATGCGGCTGGGGCGTTTTTCATGCCAAATGGCATAACTTTGAATTGGTATATGCCATCTGGAGTCACAAAAGCTGAAATCTCCTTCGCCCTTTCAGATAAAGCTACCTGCCAGTAACCTTTAAGTAAATCCAATTTGGAAATAAAAGCGGATTGTCCCACTTTCTCAATGCGATCCTCCAAACGTGGGATAGGATAAGAGTCCGTTCTTGTAACTGCATTCACCTTTCTATAGTCCACACACAACCATTGGATACCATCTGGTTTAGGTACCATTACTACGGGTGAGCTCCATTGGCCGCAGCCCACTTCAATTATGCCATTTTTAAGCATACTCTCAATCTCTTTGTTAACCTGTGCCAATTTTAAAGGATTAAGTCTATATGGATGTTGTTTGATAGGAACAGCATCTCCCACATCTACATCATGGATAGCCATTTTAGTACTTCCCAATTTATCTCTACAAACTTGTTCATGTGATATCAATAACTCTTTCAGGTCAGTTTGTTTTTCCTTTGGAAGGTAACTTAACAATTCATCCCAATTTTTAAGAACATCCTCATTTTCCAATTTAATTGAGGTATGTCAAATTCACAGTCATCTGGATTTGGTTCGTCACTTTGAGATAGAATCATTAAAACCTCCTTTTTTTCTCCTTCCCTTTCAAAGTACCTTTTAAGCATATTCATATGACACACTCGGTGGGTATTCCTTCTCATTTAATTTCCTTTCAATCTGATATGGTCCACAAAACCTAGCTTTTAAAGGTTCACCTACCACTAAAACTTTATCTCCACTGGTAAAACTACGAACGTTGGATTTCTTGTCCGCTACCCGTTTCATCACATTTTGTGCAACTTTCAAATGTTGTCTAGCCAATTCACCTGCTCTATTTAATCATTCCCTAAAATTTGACATGAAATCCAATCGTGTAATTTCTGATTTCTCACCCACCAATTTTTCTTTAATCAATTTAAGTGGTCCTCTTACCTCATGACCAAAAATTCGTTCAAAAGGACTAAATTTGGTTGACTCATTAGGTACATCCCTAATTGCAAACAGTACGAATGGAATTCCTTTATCCCAATCCTCTGGATAATCATGACAATAAGCCCTCAACATTGTCTTTAAAGTCTGATGCCACCTTTCTAACTCTCCCTGCGATTCTGGATGGTATGCAGTTGATTTAAATAGTTTTATTCCTAAACTATCCATAATGTCTTTGAATAACTTTGAGGTAAAATTTGATCCTTGATCCGATTGAATTTCTGTTGGTAGTCCATATCTAGTAAAGAATTTAAGTAACTCCTCCACAATCTTTCTAGCTGTAATATTCCACACTGGAATGGCCTCCGGATACCTAGTAGTCACATCCATTATAGTCAAAAGATATTGATTCCCACTTTTCGTTTTAGGAAGAGGTCCTACGCTATCAATTAGGACCCTTGTAAAAGGCTCCTCAAATGCTGGAATGGGTATTAAGGGCACTGGTTTTATCACTGCTTGAGGTTTACCTATCACTTGACATGTGTGACATGATTGACAAAATTTAATTACATCTTTATGTAGTCCAGGACAATAAAAATGTTTCTGGATTTTAGCTTGAGTTTTCCTTATTCCCAAATGACCTCCCACTGGTACCTCATGTTCCACTCGCAACACCTCCTTTCTGTACCCTACAGGCAATACTATTTGATGAACTTCTGCCCACTTTTCATCCGCCTGCATATGTACAGGTCTCCATTTCCTCATCAAGACATCACTTTTACGGTAATAATACTCTGGTATACTCTCAGATTCCTCTTCCGTATATGCTTTCTGATATATCCGTTTTATTTCTACATCTTTCTGCTGTAACTCCGCCAATTTTCCTGAACTAAAAATATCCGCCACATCCTCCACCTGTTCTTGTTCTTTTTCAACCATCTGATCAAAAATCGTTTCTGAAATTGCACTTCAACTTCATCTTCACTTTTTGATTTCTCCTCTTGTCTTAATCTGTGACTTTGTGACTGTGGTAGTATGCATTGGGGGTCATGTGGGACTGGAAGCCCTAATGTCATTGGCTGACAGATCCCGGGTCCTGGTTGGCCGTTGACCTCAAGCTCCGCCCTGAAGGCGAAGTATAAGAAGCCGGTGTCTTCCCCAGCAGGCCAGTTTACTATCGGGCTGCTGGGGAACAGACACGCTTAATAAAGCCTCATCGACTTCACTCTATTCGTCTCACGGAGTCTTTGTGCGCTACAGTGACCTTGTTACTACACAATCCGGAAAAATCCTAGGATATTTGTCTTTCAACACTTCAGTTGTCTGATTTTCCACTGGCTTATCAACCACAGTAGGCATCACACCCACCTGCGATCCAGCTATATCATTACCCAAGATAAACTGTATTCCTGGACAAGGTATTTTCTCTAATACCCCTACTACCACTTCACCACTCTTCACTGGACTTTCCAACCTTACCCTATATAATGGAACGCTACTCCTCTCACCCTGAATTCCACATATTACCACCTTTTCTGGCAACATTCTTCCCAAACTACATAATTCCTCATCTCTTCCCATTAAAGATTGACTAGCTCCTGTATCTCTTAAAATTGTGACTTCTTTACCTGCTCCTCTCGATACACATGAGTAAACTTTACCCACACAAGTAAATTCTTCAAGACATCTGGCACCTTCTTATCAATTACTTCTTGAACAGGCTGTACAATCGTTTGCACTTCCTTCGCTTCCCTTGGGCGTTCCTTTACCATTCTAACAAACCCCACTGTCTTATCCTGTTTTACCACATCAGCCTTCCCAGTGCTTTTCTTCAACCACCAACACTGTGACTTTACATGGCCTAGTATATTACAGTGAAAACATTTGAAACATTTAATTTCTCTTCCACCCTCCTGGATTTCTTTTTTAATCTGAGGTACACTCTCTTTATTATCTCCCATCAGATCACCTTTACCTTTACCACTTGAGTATTTCTCATGTCCCCAGTTTCTATCCCTCACTGTCTGAAACTGATGTCGGAAACCAAGCCTTGATTTATGAACTAATTCATAATCATCTGCCATTTCTGCTGCTAGTTTTAACGCTCTGCTCTTCCACATGAGTTCTCACTACATCAGGAATTGAATTTTTAAACTCCTCGAAAGTATAATTTCTCTGAGAGCTTCATACGTTTGGTCTATTTTCAAAGCCCTTATCCACCTATCAAAATTACTCTGCTTGAGCCTTTCAAACTCCATGTATGTTTAACCAAATTCTTTCCTTAAATTTCTAAATCTTTGTCTGTAAACTTCAGGCACTAGCTCATATGCACCTAAGATGGATTTTTTTCACCTCCTCATATGTTCCAGATACCTCCTCCGGTAGTGATGCAAAAACTTCACCAGCTCTACCTACCAACTTTGTTTGAATCAGTAATACCCACATGTCCTCTGGCCATTTCATTTGTTTAGCTACCTTCTCAAATGAAATGAAAAAGGCTTCTACCTCCTTCTCATCAAACCTTGGCAATGCTTGGGCATATTTAAATAGATCCCCACCACGTTTTCGACTATGATGCTCTGTCTCACTATCCTCATCAATCTCATCCAACTGTATGTTTCCCTTTGCGTATGCCAATTCTAACTGATTTTCATAGCCATTTTATGAAGTTCAAACTCTCTCTCTTTTTCCCTTCCCTCTCTATCTTTGTTTCTTTCTTCTCTCTCCTTTTCTTTTTCCTCTCTATCTCTATCTCTTTCTTTGTTCCTTTCTGCTCTCTCCTTTTCTTTTTCTCTCATTGCATATTCAAGCTGCTTTAATTCGTTTTCATGTTCAATTTGCTTAATCTGCAACTGGAGCTTTGCCATTTCTAATGAGTCAGAATGTATCTCAGGCAAATTTAAATGCTCAGCTACCGCGGTAAGTTCCTCACCTTTTCGCTTTTTGCCAGGCAATGTTAACTGCAATGCTTTTGCCAAAACTAACAGTCTGCTTTTAGTCTCTGTCCGTAACGTATTGCGTGTTACCGTGTCCACCCCCAAAAGGTTCTGAGCCTCTGAAAGAGCCATTGTCCCCACTTAAACTAAAATACCACACCTGAGAAGCAACCACAAGATGCTCACCCCTCACTGTCTTTAATTTTGTTAAGCCAATCCAATCGATAGACATTTATCCCCCTCGAGCCCCCAGTTGTTATGGGTCCGGGTTTACAGAACCCCAAAAGACGACAACACTAAATAATCCTTCAAACTGTTCCTTTAAACATCCAAAACATCCTAAAAAATAGGAGCACATTAGGTTACATTCAATATATTTATAGTTTTTGGATTGCAGAAATCAGCAGATCAGCTCTGTGTTTCTTCATGCAGCTCACAGCAAAACACACAGACTACTCCCAGCTGCGTTCTCAAACTGAAACTCAAAAAGCAGAAGTGAGCTCAGCTTCCCCCACCCTCTGACATCACTTCAGTAATATGATCAACTCCATTTCTTAAAGGTGCATTGCTTAAACATCCATTTCTTAAAGGTACCCTCACATGACACCCCTTCAACTGGTCGAGCTGTGGAGTTGCACCCGATACCGGGCAGCTGATTTCCACTGTTCTCTTGCCATTTGGGTAGAAGAAACAAATCCATCCTAATCATAGGGCAGCACGGTAGCACAAGTGATTAGCACTGTGGCTTCACAGCTCCAGGGTCCCAGGTTCGATTCCCGGCTGGGTCACTGTCTGTGTGGAGTCTGCACGTTCTCCCCGTGTCTGTGTGGGTTTCCTCCGGGTGCTCCGGTTTCCTCCCACAGTCCAAAGATGTGCAGGTTAGGTGGATTGACCATGATAAATTGCCCTTAGTGACCAAAAAAGGTTAGGAGAGGTTATTGGGTTACGGGGATAGGGTGGAAGTGAGGCCTTAAGTGGGTCGGTGCAGACTCGATGGGCCGAATGGCCTCCTTCTGCACTGTATGTTCTATGTTCTATGTTCTATGTTCTATGATCTCGTCAAAAAACGTGAAACGATAATTGTGAATTCAATGCGCTGTTTTCTCACTAAGGTAGGGCAGAAAGGACACAAATACGAGGGACAATATAGTTCATAATTGTAACACGAGAGAATGGTTAGATTGTGCAACACGCGACCACACAGAGTAGAAGAGGGCCTGGATAAGCGGGACGAGGTCCATGTGGACTGACTTGTTTCCGCCCAGTAAATATTATGATAGACTCATAGAATTTACGGTGCAGAAGGAGGTCATACGGCCCATCGAGCCTGCACCGGCCCTTGGAAAGAGCACACTACTTTAAGCCCCAAAACTCCACTCTATCCTCGTAACCCAGTAACCCCACCTCACCTTTTTTACAGTAAAGGGTTAGCATTGCCAATCCACCTAACCTGCACATCTTTGGACTGCGGGAGGAAACCGGAGCACCCGGAGGAAACCCACGCAGACACGGGGAGAACATGCAGACGCCGCACAGACAGTGACCCAAGCCGGGAATCGAACCTGGGACCATGAAGCCATGAAGCAACAGCGCTAACCACTGTGCTACCATGCCGCCCTGTCTGAAAATTTGTCATTGTCTGCCAAGGACATAGCTATTTGTTCCAGCTGATGGTTCGAGGTGCAGATAACCGGTGCTATTATTATTTTTTTTTTTCATTTTTGACCTTGAAGCAGTTTGAATTCATTCACTCCTCAGCTTTTTTTTTAATCAGTTTCTAGATAATTTGTATGTGAAGCCTTTGTGTATGCTAATTTGTGTTATTGCGGTACAGAATGATACGAGATGTCAAGTGGAACTCATTGGATCCTCAAAAAGACATATAATTTCACAGCTAGGAATAAGAAAGCTTTGGATATTAATTGAATGCGTTTGAGCCCCGAAACCTGACAATTTTTCATTCCTATCTAATGCCGTAACTCCAAATGAATAGCGTGGAATCATTTAAAAAAAAGCTGTATGATTTGTGTATGGTTAGTAGCATATCATTGACAGTGCAGTCCAAACATATTGCTTATACCAAGAATCACAACTTTGCTGCATGTTCAATGCCATGTTACTCAAGAACAGACAAATCAATTAACAGTAGGTGAGCTGCTGCAATGTGAGTCAGGGAGTTCATACAATTTTTGCCAGCATCTATTACCTTGTATCCATTGAAATTCCAGTCAGCACTCATAAATGTTGTAACAATCTAACAGGTAATTAACCATCTGAATCAATAGCTACCTGCACTCCGCTCCTGTCACTGATCCCTTTTTAAGTGCAGAGGAATCAAATACAGGGACCGATAAGTGAAAAGAGATCAGGGTTCAGTCAGTTGGCCTCCTGCCACCTGAGCAGTTTCACAATATAATGATAGTGGAGTTGCTGACGACCAGTGATCATAGCAATCAATCTCCATCAATTAGTCAACAAGAAAAACAGCACAAGGAAAATACCGATGATTGAGTAAAGCAAAAATAATTGTTCATCCATGATGTTTTGACGAGTTAGCATTACTGTTAAATTTAGGACGGAAGTGAAGCAATCACTAGGTTCAAGAGGACCTTCAGTTCAAGGAAAAATATACCTTAATTTACTCGCAAGATTACGAGTAATAATCCAATCAAACATTATGTATGTTTAATCTTTAATAAGTATGCAGAATGTACTGTAAACGGATTTGAGTCTGGAGGTGGAATTTCCTGTGAGTTTGTGGCCAGAGGCATGTGGCATCCGAGCTTAAAGCAAAGATCGTAGACCAAGAGTGAAAATGTGGGTCAAAATCCAGGAACACCCTCCCTGACAGCACTGTGGGTGGACCTACATCATGTCAACTTCAGCAGTTTAAGAAGGCAGCTCACCATCACCAAGGGCAAATAGAAATGGACAATAAATGTTGGTCTAGCCAGTGAAGCCCACATAACAATCTATCTCTTTATTAGTGTCACAAGTAGGTTTACATTAACACTGCAATGGAGTTACTGTGACAATCCCCTAATGGCCACACTCAGGCGCCTGTCTGGGTACACTGAGGAAGAATTCAAAATGCCCAGTTCACCTAACAAGCACGTCTTTTGGGACTTGTGGGAGGAAACCGGAGCAGCCGGAGGAAACCCACGCAGACACGGGAAGAACGTGCAGACTCCGCGCAGACAGCGACCCAAGCTGGGAATCGAACCCGGGTCCCTGGTGCTGTGAAGCAACAGTGCTATCCACTGTGCTACCATGCCGCCCTGTGCCTTGAATGAATAAAAGAAAAATCTTATGCACCAGATTTAGCTACACACAGATTGCCATAATCTGATGCCAGTTGATCAGTCCCTGCACCAAAGTACTTCTCATTGTAATGGTTCCACACCCAGGCTAAAGAGCTGTGTACCTGTATTTGATATCAATAATAGCAATGGACAATGTTTCTTGAGCCACATGGGTAGTGGCCTGCAGCGCTGCCTGTCCTGGTGAATTGCTGTAAATGCGTACAGCGACACTGAAAGAAATGTTGCACTGATCAATTTCTCCCCTATAGACATTTTCCTCGTGGTATAGTGCAATATGTTGAAAGCAAATAAAATATATTTTAAAAGTGCTGGCTAAACTCAGCAGGTCTGTCAACTTCTGTGGAGAGAGCAATACAGTTAATATTTCAAGTCTCAATGCTCTGAAAAAGAGTAAAATGGACAGAAAATGTTAACTGTTTTGACTCTCCACAGATGCTGCCAGACCTGCTGAGTTTATCTTGCATTTTCTGCTTTTATTTCAGAATTTCAGCATCCACAGTATTCTGCATTTATTTTTTTTAAATACCATATCGAAAGAATCTACATATATACATCACCACTGAGACCTGCTCTGTGTTTTCTGTTTATTTGAATGCATTTTGATGGCTCCTCTAAGACTCCCGTTAAACCTGAAAAGGAACTGCATCATGCCTCTAACTGCACTCGACCTCAATTTCCTTGGTAATTTATGGTTGACTAACTAAGGAATGTTTGGTGTGAGTTTGGCACTTTCCACAGGCCATGATTGATCACGTTGGTTTTCACTTGTATTCGCCAGCTTTACGGGTGACCCATTATCTCAGTTGGCGAGATAGCTCGCGAGCGATCCAGAAAAACAACACAGCCTCAATTCCTGTTACCACCGAGATAGACTTGAGGCCTGCCTCCTCACCCTGCCCCATGCTTGAAACGGAGTGGTGTATGTCATGATATACATCAGCATATCATGGTGCAATCACACACACACTGACACACTGATGGACATACAGTAGGACCAACCAGCATACCCAATATTGCAGCCAATCACCAGTGAGAGCACACGCACTATAAAGACAGGGGACACCAGAGTTCCCGCTCATTCCCGCAGCAGCCAGCTCAGAGCACAGAGCTCACAGCCTGCCTCTCAGACATTCACCATGTGCTGAGTGCCTCACCTAGATAGTGATAGGACAGGGTCCACAGATAAGCTGGTAATGCACGTGCCCAAGCTTACAGTATCTTATTACAGTTGAGTTGTTAATAAAATAGAGTTACACCATCTCCAGCCGTGTTGACCTGTTTGTAGACCAGAACGCCCAACACGACAGTGTACATCTAATAATAATAATCTTTATTATTGTCACTGCAATTAAGTTTACTGTGAAAATCCCCCAGTCGCCACACTCCGGCGCCTGTTCGGGTACACTGAGGGAGAATTCAGAATGTCCAATTCACCTAACAAGCACGTCTTTCGGGACTTGTGGGAGGAAACCGGAGCCCCTGGAGGAAACCCCGCATACAATAGGCAGAACGTGCAGGCTCCACACAGGCAGTGACCCAAGCAGGAATGTTTCTGCTGCAATATTGGCATGCTGCTGGTAAAACTGATTCGCACCCAGCCTGGTCCAAGAAAAATGAGTTAAATGACTGGATAATCAGTTTCAGTGATTTAAGTCCAGGACACTATGAGAACTCCCTGTGCCTCTTTGAATGTTGCCTGGAATCTTGTATTGATGCTCGAGTGGGCGGCCAAGTCCCCTCTTTATTAGCTCTACTGTGGATATCGCATTCCCTCAGTTATACACTGAGGTGTCAGCATGCACATTGCGGTGGGGCATGGATGTATGGCCAGCTGATACTGGAGAGGATGCTACTATTGAGCTAAGATGGATACATGAAGGGGAGGAATAAACAGTTGCCAAATTGGTCTGGCAATACCAGAAATGTGTGTACCTTCCCACTGGTTTCCTCATACCAGAAAAACACATATTTGTTCCAGTATCTTGCGTTAATGAACAAACAGTTTGTTCAAGAAAATACGTATTTACAGAGAGTGAGATAAAGGCTACGATACTCCACGGGCAGGATTCTCTGTTTGGGAGACTATATTCTCCCACTGGAGTAGAATCACTACTGGTCTGCGCCAGTGCTAGGAGCAATGCCCAGGAGCGACCCTTTCCGATGCCATGCAAAATTATGCATGTCGGGGAACTCATGGGTTTCTGTCAGAATCCCGGTATCAGGTCGCCCTTTCGAGCGGGCAGCCTGTTACTGATGCCCCTCGCTGAGAAGTAGTGACATCCACCTTCCCCCCCCCCGCTGCCATCATGGGAATTATGGGACACCCCTCTCCCCGCCCCAAAAATACCACAAGGGTGACCTAGCCCCCAGTGACCGTCCACCAGACTCTAACACAGATGCCCCCAAGGGAGAGCCCCCAATCAGAGACCCCCATTTCAGAGACCCTCCCCCATCAATCACCCCTTGCCTGGAAGATAAAGAGCAATCCAGGCATCCAGGCAGAAACAATAAAAATCACGACTTTTCAGTGAGCAGCCCTTTACTTCTGCTGCCTCAGACTGAAGTGTCGAAAGCAGCAGCAGTTACTTCATAAAAAGCCAAAACACATCATAAGGCTTTAAACGCCCGCAGATCATTTACTCTGCAAGGCTTCTATTCACTTTCAAAGAGAAATAACTTTTAATAAGCTTTAACTGACAGGGTAATAGCTTCCAAACCGCCAGATGTCTAGATTGTTTGTTTTGATTTCCCTTCAGTCTTGAATGTATCTCAAATACCCTGCTTTGAAGCTAACTGTAATAACCATGGAGAGGATAAGTGCTTTCACATCCTCTTTTTCACAGCAAAAAGCACTTAACATCTTTTGATGTGGTGAGACCTATCAGTTGTAGCTAGATGCTTATAAACATTGTGGTTGGCTTCAAGGATGAAGGGAAATGAAAATAAACAATCCACAATGTCCACTGTCCCAATTCTTGTAGTAGTAGGAAGGTACTCAGATTGATCCTCGTCGCCAAATGTAATATCTTGAAAGGCTGGCGACCACCAAGTAGGTTAACAAATAAACATTTATGATGGCAAATAACTATGTATAGAGAGTGAGATAAAGGCGGCCGTACCCCATGACTCCAAACTCCTAACTAACAGTAAAACCTGCAATCAGCCGCAGGGTTCACGGACTCTGACCCGATTGGCCCTATGGGTCACATGCCCCTCCTCTGAGAACTCGCCCCCTTAAAGGGGCATGCTACCTCATCTGTATTAGTCAAAGGTGCATTGGTTAAAAAGTTATACTTCACCCAGGGGCACCATCATTGTGCGAGGCCAAATGCTGTAGAGGTACAGATGTTTGGATTTTTTGGGCGGGCATTGGGAATCCTAAACGTGCCCATATCATCAGCCTGTTCACCGACGCAACCTTCTGAAGTGTGAAGATGTAGCAATAACAGCGACTTACCCAAACAAAAAATAAACACTGCAGGAGATGTCAGGTAGATGAAAAGAGAAAATGAACTTGTATTTATATTACATTCCATCAGGTTAGTCTTGTTATCCAAATGGCTTTATAACAAATGAATTAGTAGCAAAGGTCTGAAGCTGAGAACATTATTAAAGCCATTTTGCCTCCTTGCCATGAAAAATAAATCTAATAATGCCTTGTGGTTTTGCTGATGAATCAGATACATTGACAACTTTTGTTGGGAGTTATTGGTGCAGAGGTCATTTGAGACAGACGCGCACTAAATTTTATGAACCATGCCAAGTAATGAGTCAAATAATCTCAGGGTCTTGATGTGAACTATTTTCGACCGTACACAATCCCATCAGCTGTGAAAAAAGATTTTTAGGACCAGGTAGGCCTACAAATTCATTGTTTCTTTCCTGCGTATAAGTGGGTGTCCATTACACTCTTTCGCTGGAGTCAAGGTTATTTGAATGTAAAATTTGAAAAGAAAATTGGATTTAAATTGAAGTATGTTGTTGAGATAAACAGGAACTAAAATCACAAGGCGTTTTTCTAATTTGCTTTTGTCATGGAAGGAAAGGCGGAAGGAACTAGAAATTGTTTCTGCAGAGGGTGGGATCGGCATCAGCTACAGCCTACCTGAACAGGCGCCATAGTGTGGCGAAAAGGGGCTTTTCACAGTAACTTCATTGCAGTGTTAATGTAAGCCTACTTGTGACAATAATAAAGATCATTATTATTATTTAGCTGACAGCAGACACAATCAAGTTGATTTTGAGGGCGAGTTGGGGCAAACCCCCCCTTCCCCCATGTAGACCACTCTCTAAATGGAGACCTCCCTCCATCTGATAATGTTGGGGGCCATCAAAGCCTCAGGCTCCATCCCTAGGAAACAAAGCCATGGACAGGGCAGGTCACCCTCATGGCACAAATGATAAACCGGGAGAGGTCCCCCACTCCCCTAACCCCCACCTTCCTCTAAGAAGGGCCTAACATCTTCCCACCCAGTAATGCTTGTTTTAAATTCACACCTCCGAGCCTGGCAGTAACTGACCTACCTCAGCAGCACACACCTCACCCTGTCAGGGTTGCTGAGGCTCCAGGCCTGCCGGCCTTCTGATTGGACCTGCAATATCAAGAGCCCGCTTCCATCCTCAATAATAATAATAATCGTTATTGGTGTGACAAGTAGGGTTATATTGACAGTGCAATGGACTTACTGTGAAAATCCCTTTGTCGCCACACTCCGGCACCTGTTAGCACAGTGGGCTAAATAGCTGGCTTGCAATGCCAGCAGCATGGGTTCAATTCCCACACCGGCCTCCCCGAACAGGTGCCGGAATGTGGCCACTAGGGGCTTTTCACAGTAACTTCATTGAAGCCTACTTGTGACAATAAGTGATTATTATTATTATTATTACTGAGGGAGAATTCAGAATGTCCAATTCACCTAACAGGAATTCCTACGGACTCCAGTGGTGGGTTGAAGTGAATTTTTCAACAATCAAAGTCAATTTAAACTGAGTCTCTATGAGCTGCAACATACAGGACTTAAAATCAGAGAAATCTCTCTTGGTGAAAGCAGGATTACATCTCTAGCAAAATGTAAATAGGTGGAGGATAGTTATATAAATTATGTGCATAAAAACAATCCCAATCACTTTCACCAGTGTCGTCTCCAGCAATTATTGTGGTGTGATGTACATATATCATTAAAGAGACACTTCTTAGACAGCTGTTCATTCCAATCCACCATGTGACAGGATGTGATTTACAATCCCATGACCACAAGCAAAATACAGCAGAAATTCTAAGGTCAGACATGGTGATGCAACTTGCAATTAACATTGCCTGTATCTAATCTTATCTTTAAATAAACATCCCACGCTTCTTGTTTTACCAATCCTTTTTGTATGATTTTTATGTTTGTGACAAATAGAAGAATGCAAACGATGTGATTGATGGGGGACTTAACCAATCACCTCCATACTGAGATATGTGGCATAACTGTACAGAAGGTGATCACGTGAAAACGTGATGATGCAGCTGTAATGATATGTATATAGTCAGGTTAGTGAAGGGTTAATAATTACATATCTGTATAAATCAAACACTAGAGGGCATTACTATTTCTCTGTATTTAAGACAGACTCACAGAGAATTCTGGAAATTGCATGAGGAGAAGCATGGTGAAAGCACAAGATGAAGCTTAGAGTAGATAGAGATAGCACAAGGTTAGATTGTAGTGTAGTTAGTGACTAGTTACAATATTGAGTACTGTAAGACAGATTCGATATCATTTAATTATTATCTGTAGCTCAGTAGAGTGTCCGACCTTCATTTAATTAGTATTACAACAATACATTAGTTTTGTTTCAATATTTTGATTGGTATATTCTTTGTCAATACTACATTGGGTCATTCCGCAAGAAAGGACAAAGAATACAACATATTACCAATCATGGTAATATAACAGCAGCTATAAAAGAGGTTACGTGGTGGGAGTGCGGGAGTTATCCCTGGGAGCGCAGGAAGAGCACAAGTGTAATGAATGAACTACCTTGTTGAAAATTCTTTTGTCGGTGATTCAGGAAACCCACAACATGTGCATGGTGTCAGAAGCTGGCAGTATGGCACAACCACTTTTGATGAAAATATTATGGATAGTTGGGAAAGGTTTCAGAAGGAGTGGCGTATTTACTGTGATGCTGCACTCTCTGACAAGTCAAAAAAGGTTCAGGCTGATACCTTACTAAACCTCGCAGTCCTGGAGGCCATCAAAACAATTTGAGTCATTTGTTTTCCAGACAGAGGGGGAAATAGAAGATCCTGAGATAATCCTGAAACATTTCATGAACATTTGCCGCCCAGAAAATAGTGTAATCCTTGATAGACACACGTTCAATTCAATGAACCAAAGAGCAGATGAGTGAATACAATGTTACAGAGCCACCCTATAAATATTGATGAAGAAATGTGCGTTTGGAACTCTCACTGATGGCTTAATCAGGGATCGAGTAGTTTGTGGAATATATTGCGATTTAGTCCGCAAGAAGCTGCGGTGAGAAAAATATTTAATGTTACAAGCAGCCATCAATATCAGTAGGTTAATCAAACAATCATAGAAAAGAAGCAGAGATTTCAGGCAGAAATCAAAGCATTTGCAGAACAGGGGGCGCCCTGCTCAATGGTAGGAGCCATTACCCATCGAGCAGGGCAGCTTGTTTGTATATGGCAAAAGGTGCAGCAAATGTGGGAAATGGAATCACTTTGCTAAATTCTGCAGATCCGAACTACAGCAGCCCTCCTCTGTCATCACCAACATGGCAGCTGTCCAATTCTCTAGAGATAGGAGCATTAGTAAGGGGAATACATTGGAGGTCAACCAAAGCAGTAAAGCTACAGAGCCTCCAACAACATTCTATCACGAGGGTGGCGACACTGTCACAGAAAAGGATGAGATCTTCACTACCCTGATCATCAGCAGCAGTAACACCAGACTAAAAGTCAAGATTGACACTGGAGTGAAGGATGATCTACTATCTACCAAAGGTTTTGAGAAGTCGTCCCGTATGGAGCACCAGACCCAGCACCTAGATGCACCTTGTGGCTTACGCCGGACAGATAAACTGCAGCGAAGGTGTAGCAACCCTTCACTGCACACAGGGAAATTACAAGTTCCATATAGTTAACGAGAATGTAAAGTCTTTACTAGGGCTTCATGACAGCATTGCAAAGGAGCTCATTCAACTTGGTCTGGAAGAGCATGCTCTACAACTCCAGACACCAGGATGTGACATTATTGGTAAGCTGCCAGTGGGATACCACGTGACGCGAGATGACTCAGTACCACCAAAAGCTGCATCGGATGATGGCAATAGGTGTCATAACCCCGATAGATGAAGTGACAGGATGGATTTCAGCAATGGTAGCACAGTTAAAAAGAATGTTATGGACAGGGTATATATCCAGCCAGTGCACTTGAACAAACCTCTGCTCAGACCACATTACCCTAAGAAGACAGTGGAATATGCCAAGGCGCCACATTCTCAATGCAAAATGTGGATTCTAGCTGATCCTGTTAGATGAGGAATCCTCAAAACTTAAAAAAAAAAATTTAGAGTACCCAATTCATTTTTTTCCAATTAAGGGGCAATTTAGCGTGGCCAATCCACCTAGCTTGCACATCTTTTGGGTTGTGGGGGCGAAACCCATGCAAACACGGGGAGAATGTGCAAACTCCACACGGACTGTGACCCAGGGCCGGGATCAAACCTGGGATCTCGGCACCGTGAGGCCGCAGTGTTAATCCACTGCGCCACCGTGCTGCCGACGATTCCTCAAAACTAACCACATTCATGTCTCCAGTGGGCAGCTACTCTTTTCTTTTTCTCAAGGGTGGCATGGTAGCACAGTGATTAGCACTGTTGTTTCACAGCGGCAGGATCCCAGATTCGATTCCCGCTTAGGTCGCTGTCTGTGCAGAGTCTGCACGTTCTCCCCGTGTCTGCGTGAGTTTTCTCCGGGTGCTCCAGTTTCCTACCACAAGTCCCGAAAGATGTGCTGTTAGATGAATTGAACATTCTGAATTCTCCCTCGGTGTACCTGAACAGGCGCCGGAATGTGGCGACTAGGGGCTTTTCACAGTAACGTCCGGTAATCGAACCTGGGACCCTGGTGTTGTGAAGTCATAGTGCTAACCACTATGCTACCGTGCTGCAATATAACCTCCTAGCTGCAGAGCTAGGAGGTTATATTGGACAATATATAAGATGCAAATTCAGCCTCAGTTGACGTCTCACGTCCAGTTCTGGGTGCTGCACTTCAGAGAAGATGTGAAGGCATTGGAGAGAGTGCAAAAAAGATTCACGAGAATGGTTCAACTGATGAGGAACTTCGGCTATGAAGATAGATTGGAGAAGTTAGGATTGTTTCCCTTGGAGGAAAGGAAACTGAGAGGAGGCTTGATCGGGGTATTCAAAATCATGACGGTTTGGGCACATGAGGAGAAATTGTTCCTATTCATGGAAGAATTGAGAACGAGAAAGCGCAGATCTAAAACAATTTTCAAAAGAAGCACAATTGTGGAATTCATAAGGGAACTAGAGTATTATTTGGAAAGGAAGAATGTGCAGGATGATGGGGAGAAGGCGGAAGAATGGCGCGGCGCAAATTGCCCAATCAGAGAGCTGGGGCATACATGGTGGGACCAAAAGACCTCCTTCTGCGCTATATAATTTGGTGATTGCGTGATATATCACCTTTAACCTAACCTAATTCTCAATGAAATTACAGATTCAATTTTCACACTGCATTCCACCCAGCGAGAATCAGAGGGTCTGATTATTATGGAATATTCATTACTTTCTTCTTAACCACACAGGACCTTTTGTCTAAACTCTGGAGAATCATTGGCTTCTAATGATGCCTTTTGTTCTTTCTCTTTAATGAAAGAAGTTATTAATACAGCGTAAAGTAGGAATATCACATTAAACCCCAGTGTTCTTCAGCAAGGGCGGACATATGAGTAAATCAATATTCCTTATGGTGATAGGAAAGAACAGGTCTGTATTCTCAAATCATTTTTGTTTCTATCTCATAATTTTTTCTGTCTGAATAATTAAAAAGAATATTAGCTTCTTTCTCCTCTGTCACTTCTGTGAGCTGTCCAATTGTCAAATTAAAGTCATTTGTACAGCTGTCTACTCCTATGATAAGTCTGCATGAATATTCACATCTTATTCCAGAGAAACTGATGAAATTCAATAAATTCAGAATTGCGTCACTGTTCATGAGGTAGATCTTAGTTGCTCCATTAAGGAAAACAAACTAACATTCCCTCATCACAGTGATCAACTGTTTCCTGAAATTGTTGTGATGGGGGTTTGTTTCACCACCTCCCTGTATTTTAAATCACAATTGGCGCACTAATGTCATTTTGCGGAAGTTATTGTAGTGTATTGAAAATTGCATTGTGCATTTTGTCCACTTGAAGCGACCGTACACCCTTTAACAGCAGAAGGAGTCTGCTCAGAAGAGAATAATCGATAATAAGGGATCCATGTTCAACAGTACTACTTTTAAGTGTGTCTGGTTGAATATGCAACTGTTTCTGTCCCGTGAACTTCACAGTAACCTGTGACATGTGACCTACACGTTACTACAGCTCAACTCTATGGGCTGAGCTTTGCCAGGTATGGCGTGCTGGACTTTGAGACCAATGGGCCAGGAGAATAGGGTGGAGCCACTGCCTGGGAGTTTCCCCAGCAGTGGGTAAGGGAGATAGAACTGCCTGCTGAACAGAGGCAGGCAACAATATATTTTTAATTAATTTACGGGATGCTGGTTAGGCCAGCTTTTATTGCCAATCACTAGTTTCCCTTCAGAAGGTGGTGGTGAGCTGCCTTCTTGAACTGCTGCAGTCTTTGAGGTGCAGGCACACCCACTGTGCTGTTAGGGAGGGTGTTTCAGGATTTTGCCCAGAGACAGTGAAGGAACGGCGATATATTTCCAAGTCAGGGTAGTGAGTGGTAGGTGGTGGGTGGTAGGTGGAAGTACATTTAAGGCTACAATTAGGGATGATTTTGCTGCCTGAGCAGCATTTTTCTTTGGTGGCGCTGCCTTCTGCCACCTTCGGGGGTTGCCAATTCCATGGATACAACCACCATTCAGCAGCGTTGGAGGCTCTGTCCCCTGAAGAGGGGGCCGCAGGCAAGGAAGGCTGTCAATGCAGCCTCAATCAAACATACTGAGTTGTTATCCTTCCAATCCAAGAGCCTGCCTGCTTGGCGGCTCTAAATTTTAATTTTAAACTTACCCCCCTGAAGGCACTTCCATGTTATCCTCTCCTATTTTCCTCAATGGTGTCTACCTCTCCCAGTGAGACAGCTGAGGCTTTAGAACTGCCTGCCCAGTTGGGCAGCATTGGAAGCGCACCTGCCCACGAAGCTTAATTGAACACACGATTGTTGGTGACTAATTAAAGGGATGTCTTCAGGAATATCCTTGCACCAGTTTCCCTGGTGTTCCCTCTAGGGGGGGGCCTGATTCCAGAAATGTTGGGGTACCAGAAATGTTGGGAAACACGCAAACACGGGGAGAACGTGCAGACTCCGCACAGACAGTGACCCAAGCCGGGAGTCGAACCTGGGGCCCTGGCGCTGTGAAGCTACATTGTGCTACAGTACCGCCCTTGCCAGGTGAATTGGACATTCTGAATTTTCCCTCTGTGTGCCCGAACAGGTGCCGGAGTGTGGCGACCAGGGGCTTTTCACAGTAACTTCATTGCAGTGTTAATGTAAGCCTACTTGTGACCCCAATGAAGATTCTTATTTATTATTATTATAAATGCTCTCGCTATGGAATTTAGTTGAATCGTGGCCCTTATGCTTTCAACCTTCCCGTGGGTCAATGCTGTCCATCATTTTGGTGTCCATTGAGGCTCAGTGAGAGCGTTCTCACTCTGAGACAGAAGGTACAAGGTGGGTTCCCAGTTCCACTCTATTGGCCTGTGCACAAGACCTAGACTGATGCTCCAGAGCACTATTAAGGAGCGCTGCACTGTTGGATGTGCCTTTTGAATGAGACAATAAACCAATGGCCGTTTATGCTTCTGCAGGTGGGTGTAAGAGATCCCTTGGCACGAATTTAAAACAGAGCAGGAGAGTTATTTCTGGTGTCCAGATCCAGATTTATCCCTCAACCAACATCCTTAGAAGAGATTAACCCAGTCTTTCTGCAGTGCTGTTTGTGGGAACTTGCTGAAATGAAATGAAAATCGTTTATTGTCACAAGTAGGCTTCAAATGAAGTTACTGTGAAAAGCTCCTAGTCGCCACATTCCGGCGCCTGTTCGGGGAGGCTGGTACGGCAATTGAACCGTGCTGCTGGCCTGCCTTGGTCTGCTTTCAAAGCCAGCGATTTAGCCCTGTGCTAAATGAGCTAAATGAGCAAGTTTTCTGTGTTGCCTATATTGCATTGAGTGCTTTCAGAAGTGTTTCTTTGACAGTACAGCCCTTTGGGATGTCCTAAAGCCCTGGATATTGCGATATGAAAGTCCCTTCTTTCTTAATGGCTTTGCTTACCACAGTTAACCTCAAATGTTACAAGAGGGATAGCGGGAGGTTGAAGAACACTATCCAGCAACAGCAGCAGCATGTTCTGCAGTCATTCGAGCACAATGGAGATTAAATCCCACTGACTCAATTTTGCACAGCTTTATTGCAGAGGGTTGACTCCATCTTATTCAGTGCCTGCTGGGAAAAAAAATCCTCTCTTCTTACAAACATAATGAAGCTTAAAACAAAATAATTGGATGCCATGCTAAACTGCGTTATAAATATGTATCCAGAGGATTGCTGTGTAACGAAGGCGCATGTGGAGTATTCGGCAGGAAAAATGAATTGCCATCTTGCCACCTGCTTGCCTCAATAAAATACTGTTATTTTCCACACACTCCCATAAACCTGACAAACTGGGAGAGATTACAGTGAACAGCGGAGTTATCTGAGTAGGTGTTTTTTACTTAACTATAATGAATATGTAACAGTAAACGTGATTAGTGACAGGAAGATGTCATCGAGTGTCCAATCCCATTATTTTCCATCTACTCTTTGTTTAATGCCCCCAAGAGCTTTTAAGTTGTCACCGCAGAAATAATTTTACACAGATTTAAGATAATTGGCAGAACAGCCAGACGGAGGTGAAGCGAAAAAATGTTCACAGAGCAAGTGAATGTGCTCCCTGAAAAGGTGGTAGATTGAATAGCAACTTACAACAAGAAATTGTCTCTTGATTCCCAAGAGGGGGAAAGAGCTGCTGGGGCAGTGGGTGAATGGATAGACCTTTCAGTGAACCAGACAGGCAACATGGGCTGAATGATTTGGATCTGTGACGTAAGAATCAGTGATTCAATGATAGCCTTGATTTTAAACAACCTCCCTGATAGGGTGCTCTTTCAAAAAGAGCCGGTGCAGACTCGATGGGCTGAATGGCCTCCTTCTGCACTGTAAATTCTATGATTCTATGATAGGAGTGGGGAGAAGGTAATAATGATAATCTTTATTAGTGTCACAAGTCGGCTGACATTGGCACTGCAATGAAGTTACTGTGAAAATCCCCTAAGTCGCCACACTCCGGCGCCTGTTTGGGTACACGGAGGGAGAATTAAGAATGTCCAATTCAACTAACAAGCACGTCTTTCGGGACCTGTGAGAGGAAACCAGAGCACCCGGAGGAAACCCACGCAGACACCGGGAGAACGTACAGACAGTGACGTAAGCTGCGAATCGAACCATAACCACTGTGCTATTGTGCCGCCCGATTCACCAGGAGACGGTCAATAGGAAGATGGGAGGTAAAGAATGATATAAGGGGAAAGCCCCCCAACACACCTTGCACGGGCCTGCTCCTTTTTCAAGTGCAGCCATCATGAGGGTGTCCAGGGGAAACACTTTTACATCAGGCCCCCAAACTTTACTGAGGGATTTAAAATTGACTGCTGATGCATGGCTTTTCCAGAGGTCAGGAAATCCAGAAATGAAGGGAAAGGTGGAACAGTTAGCTGCTTAAGGTAAGTCACATTTCCAGCACTCCCTGCGGAAGGACCCGGAGGATCAGGAATGCTCCTCCAAGGCCGCTCAAGCAAGCCCTCGGACAGCCTCAATTACAGACCTGCGCAAGGATCCACGACTGTGACCTCCTGCCATTGGTTTACCCTTCAGCCTGAATTTCCAGTTAACTGGGCTATTGGATGGGAAATTGAACAAAAAATGTGTTCCTGCCATTACATTTTGCAGGACCGCTACGTCTGTAGATGTCGTGTACATGGACGTCAGTAAGGCGTTTGATAAAGTTTCCCATGGCAGGTTGATGGAAAAAGTGAAGTCGTATGGGGTTCAGGGTGTACTAGCTAGATGGATAAAGAACTGGCTGGGCAACAGGAGACAGAGAGTAGTGGTGGAAGGGAGTGTCTCAAAATGGAGAAAGGTGACTAGTGGTGTTCCACAGGGATCCGTGCTGGGACCACTGTTGTTTGTGATATACATAAATGATCTGGACGAAGGTATAGGTGGTCTGATTAGCAAGTTTGCAGATGATACCAAGATTGGTGGAGTTGCAGATAGTGAGGAGGACTGTCAGAGAATACAGCAAAATATAACTAGATTGGTGAGTTGGGCAGAGAAATGGCAGATGGAGTTAAATCCAGGCAAATGCGAGGTGATGCATTTTGGAAAATCTAATTCAAGAGCGGACTATACGGTCAATGGAAGAGTCCTGGGGAAAATTGATGTCCAGAGAGATCTGGGAGTTCAGGTCCATTGTACCCTGAACGTGGCAACGCAGGTCGTTAGAGTGGTCAAGAAGGCATACAACATGCTTGCCTTCATCAGACGGGGTATTGAGTACAAGAGTCGGCAGATCATGTTACAGTTGTATAGGACTTTGGTTAGGCCACATTTGGAATACTGCGTGCAGTTCTGGTCGCCACATTACCAGAAGGATGTGGATGCTTTAGAGAGGGTGCAGAGGAGGTTCACCAGGATGTTGCCTGGTATGGAGGGTGCTAGCTACGAAGAAAGGTTGAGTAGATTAGGATTGTTTTCGTTGGAAAGACGGAGGTTGAGGGGGGACCTGATTGAGGTCTACAAAATTATGAGAGGTATGGACAGGGTGGATAGCAACAAGCTTTTTCCAAGAGTTGGGGTGTCAATTACAAGGGGTCACGATTTCAAGGTGAGAGGGGGAAAGTTTAAGGGAGATGTGCGTGGAACGTTTTTTACGCAGAGGGTGGTGGGTGCCTGGAACGCTTTGCCGGCAGAGGTGGTAGAGGCGGGCACAATAGCATCATTTAAGATGCATCTAGACAGATATATGAACGGGCAAGGAACAGAGGGAAGTAGATCCTTGAAAAATAGGTGACAGGTTTAGGATCTGGATCGGCGCAGGCTGGGAGGGCTGAAGGGCCTGTTCCTGTGCTGTAATTTTCTTTGTTCTTTGTTCTTGTAGATGTGTTGAATTATTTAGCTGTTTCCAGCCTTCTCCACGCCTTTCCAGCTACCCCATAAATATTTGGGTCTGAAATAATTCCAATATTGGACGTTACCATGCCCCATTACATGAGGATGAATTTCAATACTTATCCTGATTGCAAGAGAGAAATCTATTCTATTTGTTTCAATGCTTTCCAGGTGTGAAACACGACCACAGTAATGTCAGTTGTCCATACTTAAAGATAGTGACCAATTCACCCGCCGTTCTTTGCTCCCCAGACCCCTCCACTTCCAGGAGCCATGCCCTTATTGATAACCATGGACGTCCTTTGGATTGGTCCATGATGATGCTTGGCAAAGTAACGCAGTTGTTTGCTGTTCTCTTCTGCATTATACTTGACCAGGAAACTCTCCCACTCTTGCTGTCTGTCAGGCGTATTGGAAGGATGTACAGACAGATATAAACCTGTTTGGCCATGTTATGAACGTAACTTCAGTGGCCATCAATAACTGAAGTGGGACTCGAACCCGAAGCTTCTGCCCCAGAGGTATTGGTAAGCTGCCCCACGTCCAACAGATCAGATCAAACCTTTGTATTCCAGATGCATCCAGCATTGAATGGTGTTGGACACTGAAACAATGAACTGGAGGAGAAGGCTACACAAATATCCCCATCCTTAATGACAGCAGAGCCCCGCAGATCAGTGCGAAAGACAAGGTTGAGGTGTTTGCAACAATCTTCAGCCAGAGATGCCAAGTTGATGATCCACTTTGACTTTCGACTGAGATACCCAATATCACAGATGCCAGTCTTCAGCCAATTTGATTCACCCAATGTATTCTCAAGAAACAGCTGAAGGAGCTGGATACAGAAAAGGCTGTGCCCTGCCAACTTATCAACAGTATGCATCTCCAGAACTGGCCATTCTCTCAGCCAAGTTTTTCCAGCTCCTGAACCACAGGCATCTGGCCAACAATGTGGAAAGCTCCTCAGGCATGTCCTGTCCATAAAAAGCAGAGCCAATACAATCTGGCCTAATACTATCAGTCTTCATAATCATCAAAGCGATAGAAGGTGTATTTGAAAATGCTATCAAGTAGCAATTAGTCCTCACTGATGTTCAGTTTGGGTTCCAGCAGGACCACACAGCTCCAGAACTCAGGACCGTCTTAGTCCAAACATGGAAAAAATAGCTGAGTTCAAGGGGTGAAGTTTGAGAGATTACAGGTGGGCCAAACAGCTGGCTTGTAATGCAGAACAAGGCCAGCAACGCGGGTTCAATTCCCATACCGGCCTCCCCGAACAGGCACCGTAATGTGGCGACTAGGGGCTTTTCACAGTAACTTCATTGAAGCCTACTTGCGACAAGAAGCGATTATTATTATATTATTATATCAGGGCAGCATTTGATCAAGTATGGCATCAAAGAATTTCCGTAGAATTGAAGCCAATGGGAATCAGTTGAAAAACTGGTTGGAGTCATACCTAGCATAAAGGAAAATGGGTGTGACTGTTGGAAGCCAACCATCTCATGCCCAGGACATCACTGAAGAAGTTGCTCAGGGTAGTATCTTAGACCTAACCATCTTCAGCTGCTTCATCAATGACCATTCCCCAATCATAAGGTTAGCTTGTCCAGTGTCCAGTGCCTTTTGCAACCTCTTTGAAGCATGCAGCAAATCCCGACAATATTCCGAACGGACTAATAACATTTCCACCTCAAAAGTGCCAGGCAATTACCATTTATGGCAAAAGAGCATCTAACATTCTCCTCTTGACATTCAGAGGTTGGCATAGTGGTATTGTCACAGGACAAGTGATCCAGACACCCAGGGTAATGCTCTGGGGTCCCAGGTTCGAATCTGACGATGGCAGATGGTAAATTCGAATTCAATAAAAATCTGGAATTAAAAGTCTAATCATGACCATGAAACCATACCTATACAAAGCCATCCGAGATGCCAAGAGAGAATATCAAACCAAGCTAGAGTCACAGACAGACTCGTGGCGATTGTGGCAAGGACTAAACAACATAACGGGCTACAAAGCGAAGCCGAGCAGCATCTCTGGCAGCAGCGCACCCCTCCCCGATGAACTCAATGCATTCTATGCTCGGTTCAAGCAGATAAACAACAATCCGCTGTTGAGTGCCCCAGCAGTCCATAACTCACCTATACCCACCATCACAGCTTCCGAAGTCAGGTCGGCCTTCCTGAAAGTGAACCCTCGGAAGGCGACAGGCCCAGATGGGATCCCTGGTCGTACACTCAGAGCCTGCATGGAACAGCTGACAGAGGTATTCACGGACATCTTTAGCCTGTCCCTACTCCACTCTGAGGTCCCCACCTGCTTCAAGAAGACCACCATTATACCGGTGCCAAAGAAGAACCAGGCCACGTGCCTCAATGACTACCGTCCGGTGGCCCTGACTTCAGTCGTAATGAAGTGCACCTCCATACTCCCAGAACACCTTGATCCACTACAATTCGCATACCACCGCAACCAGTCCACAGCAGACGCCATTTGCCTGGCCCTACACTCATCCCTAGAGCACCTCGACAACATGGACTCCTACATCAGACTCCTATTTATTGACTACAGCTCCACCTTCAACACCATAATCCCAGCTAAGCTCATATCAAAGCTCCAAAACCTAGGACTAAGAGCTGGTAATTGACTTCAGGAAGCAAAGTACTGTACACACCCCTTTCAGCATCAACGGGGCCGAGATGGAGATGGTTAGCAGTTTCAAATTCCTAGGGTTGCACATCTCCAAAAATCTGTCCTGGTCCACCCACGTCGACGCTACCACCAAGAAAGCACAATAGCGCCTATACGTCCTCAGGAAACTAAGGAAATTTGGCAGGTCCACATTAACCCTTACCAACTTTTACAGATACACCATAGAAAGCATCCTATCTGGCTGCATCACAGCTTGGCATGGCAACTGCTCGGCCCAGGACCACAAGGAACTTCAGAGAGTCGTGAACACCGCCCAGTCCATCACACAAACCTGCTTCCCATCCATTGATTCCATTTACACCTTCAGCTGCCTGGGGAAAGCGGGCAGTATAATCAAAGACCCCTCCCACCCGGCTTACTCACTCTTCAAACTTCTTCCATCGGGCAGAAGATACAGAAGTCAGAGAACACGCACGAACAGACTCAAAAACAGCTTCTTCCCCGCTGTTACCGACTCGTACATGACCCTCTTATGGATTGACCTCATTAACACTACACCATGTATGCTTCATCCGATGCCAGTGCTTATGTAGTGACATTGTATACCTTGTGTTGCCCTGTGAAGTATTTTCTTTTATTCCCTTTTCTTCCCATTTTCACCATTCAAATTTCATCGCTAACCTGTATCTGGTCATGAAACATTGTCATTCTCCTACTGTTCAGGAAAGGAAATGGCTGTGGTAACTTGCTTGTATTTTAAAATGTATTATCACCATTGAGTTCTGTTCTTATCTTCCTGTTGACTCTTTTGGCTCATGTCTTAAACTTCGACTCTGGTCAAATTCAAAAATTATCCCGGACAAGCCCTCAATTTCGGTTATGGACAGGAGGGAGGGTTAATATAAACAGGATTAATTTGTCCTTGCATCACCTGGACATGAACAGAAATGTGTTTTGATTTGTCTCTCTCTTCATAAGCAGTAAAGTATTTCCCAACTGCCTGATTTTGGTGTGATACCATCTTCCATTAACTCAAAGGGTAAGTTTATTTGCAAACACTCAAAATGTGGGGAGTCATAACATTGTCTTTTTGCAATCATTGAACATAGAACATAGAACATACAGTGCAGAAAGAGGCCATTCAGCCCATTGAGTCTGCACTGACCCACTTAAGCCCTCACTTCCACCCTATCCCCGTAATCCAATAACCCCTCCTAACCTTTTTGGCCACTAAGGTCAATTTATCATGGCCAGTCCACTTAATCCGCACATCTTTGGACTGTGGGAGGAAACCGGAGCTCCCGGAGGTAACCCACGCAGACACGGGGAGAACGTGCAGATTCCACACAGACAGTGACCCAGTGGGAAATCGAACCTGGGACCCTAGCTCCTTGAAGGTGGAGTCGCAGGTGGACAGGGTGGTGAAGAAGGCATTCGGCATGCTTGGTTTCATTGGTCAGAACATTGAATACAGGAGTTGGGACGTCTTGTTGAAGTTGTACAAGACATTGGTGCGGCCACACTTGGAATACTGTGTGCAGTTCTGGTCACCCTATTATAGAAAGGATATTATTAAACTAGAAAGAGTGCAGAAAAGATTTACTAGGATGTTACCGGGACTTGATGGTTCGAGTTATAAGGAGAGGCTGGATAGACTGGGACTTTTTTCCCTGGAGCGTAGGGGGCTTAGGGGTGAACTTATAGCGGTCTATAAAATAATGAGGGGCATAGATAAGGTAGATAGTCAACATCTTTTCCCAAAGGTAGGGGAGTCTAAAACTAGAGGGCATAGGTTTAAGGTGAGAGGGGAGAGATTCAGAAGGGCCCAGAGGGGCAATTTCTTCACTCAGAGGGTAGTGAGTGTCTGGAATGTGCTGCCAGAGGTAGTAGTAGAGGCGGGTACAATTGTGTCTTTTAAAAAGCATTTAGATAGTTACATGGGTAAGATGGGTATAGAGGGTTATGGGCCAAGTGCGGGCAACTGGGACTAGCTTAATGGTAAAAACTGGGCGGCATGGACTGGTTGGGCCGAAGGGCCTGTTTCCATACTATGAACTTCTATGATTCTATGGTGCTGTGAAGCCACAGTGCTATCCACTTGTGCTACCATGCTGCCCAATCATACAGTAAAGTGCGGGATAGAGAAAATAAAGATATACAATGCAGGGACCATGTGGGTCCCAGAGTCTAGAATAAATGAAGTCCAGTGAGGTATTCCTTCACAGAGGTTTGTGAACTGAAAACTGATACCGGATAATTTGATTTGCTAGTGGTGTTGAATTCACACAATGAGTCAGGAATGCAGAGATGAATCAGTCTTATAGGCAATGGCACAGAAGTAGTGTAGATGGGACAAAGCATCCAACGTAGGTCGGAGCTCCTTGTCTGTGAGGGTGCTAGTCAAATGAAAGGAAAGCAGACTGAGACTTTGAAGTCCGGCAAGGCAATATTACTGGTTCCACAAGCCAGAGGCCCACGCCACATGTGTCCCACCTCGCCACACTGTCTTTGCAACAGGATGTGGATCTCCCAAATTGTTAAATGTCTCAACTATTATGAATTGAAAGGATGGTCACGGGGCCCTTCATCTGAGCAGATGAGCAGTCTCCTGTTGGTCAGCTTGGGTAATGAAATGCAGATGATCTTTGTATAGTTGTCTTTGAATAGGCATCTCTGCGGCCCACAGGGGGTTGCTTGTGGCTCTTCAGGCATAACGACGTCCCACTTTCCCTAATACGACCAGGTGACCTATTTTGTTCGGGGTCTCAGACAGACATAGATACAGCCACTTTAGGTCATTCTCCAGTTTGAATTTTTTAGAGATAACAACTACGAGGAGGGATTTTGTGATGTCAAAATGGAAAATTGTAAACTCCAGGAAAACAACAGGGAGATCTTCTTAAGGAGCCGGCTCTCAAACAGGAAAAACAAGTAGGTGGGAATAATGTCTGGAGGCAAGGAAAAAAACAATGAAGAGGGTTTGTAGCTAAAGAAATCTGCCGTGTCTATTTTAACATGTCAAAGAAGAATAGTTTAACAGAAATATTGACATGGAGCTCAGGAGAAACTAAGGATAAAGGAGATAGAACTTGAAATGCAAAAAGGGCCCAGGCAAGTCTTGCAAAAGTCAATGAAATTGGTGACAAATGGAGGGAGTTTAGAAGTTTGAGAGGAAAATCAATGTGGCAGAGATGTTCTAGTTGCTCCTGCAGTGGTAAGCTCTTTCCAAACTTTCTGGAGAATCTTCAGGAAGTTTTATTCACAATTCAAATATTTCCAATGTAGCTGTTTGAGTATTAATGTCAGTCTTATTGACTGGAAGGACCAACCTATAAATGTGGGGAAAATGAAGCAATTTCAACTATGCTGCCATCCTTTTCATAATTCCTTGAGTTACTGTCTGGGTTATCAGATTGATAAAAAAATATTGTAACTTCCGGACTCCAGCGCAGTGTAATTGTGGTGTGCACCAAGGATGCGGTGGAGAACATCAATCCATCATGGTAACTTCAGATGGTTCCAACTGTCCTCCAGTAATAGATACCCATAAAAATTTTGGGGAATTAAAACCACTTCTAAGTTCTGGATAACTATAGTACTGACAACCATCCCCTACCTGCTGACCCCACACGGAACTGCTCCAAACCGCCCACCCCCGAATCCCCATGAGAACCCCCTCTGCCCCCCCGCAGGACCACCACCTACCCCCTGAAGCCCATTGGACTCCCACCAACACCCTTACGACCACCCACGGGAATACCCTCCCCCACCCCCTCACCCCCCCCCCCCCCCCAACCCTCCCCAGCAACCTCCTGGCTCCCACAGGCTATGGAACATCTCCCAACCACCCAACTACTGTCGCAGACAACCCATGGGACTGCGTCCCCACCCTGAAGCCCCATGGGACTCCGTTCACTCCATCAACCACATTCGGGACGACCCGACAACCCCCCCCCCCCCAAAACTGGAAAAGGTCCCCCCCTAATCTCCTGCTCCTCCCATGGGATTCCCTAACTGCCTTCCCCGACGACCGTCCCCACACCTCCACTGACCTTCTGAACCTCCACTGACCACCCACTACTGGCCATCCCCCTGACTTGCTCCATTGATCACCTGACCGACTGACCATCTGACTTACCCCATTGACCACAACCCATCCCTCACTCCTCACCCCTCCCCTACACTGACCAACCGAACAGGCTCCACCCCCCAATGCTGGTCACTTATCTTACACATTTATCTTTCTAATTTCACAAAATGGCTGATCTTTTAAACCTACCTGCTTTATGGCAATTAGCGTTGTAAAAAAGGGTGTGCGGCTTCATTGTCTCCAACTCAGCTGCCCTCGGCACAAGGTCTCGGGACCCGCTGCACTGCAATGTTCTCACCCGGCCTGAGTCGGAAGGTCGGGCGAGAAAGGAGCAGATTCATTCCTCGGTAAGTAAGAATGGTTCACAGGGAGAGAGTGGAGCGGGCTGAGAGGCACAGTTTGGTGGAGGACATTCTGAGGGTGGACGAGAGATATTTGGTGGCGTCTGAGGAGGCGCTATTAAAGGAGAGGCAGAGGCTCCAGATGGAGTTTGGACTGGTGTCCACTTGAAAGGTGGTGGGATAACTGTGTAGAGCCAGAGAAGTGGTTTATGAGTATGGGGAGAAAGAGAGTAGGATGCTTGCACACCAGTAAAGGAAGCAGGTGGTGGGTGATGAGGGAGATTTGAAGGGTGAGGGACAAGAGGGGCACAGTGGTATTGGAACCAGAAGGATTGAATGTGTTTTTTGAGGCCTTCTGTCGGAGGTTGTATATTTCGGAGCCTTCGGTGGGGGATGAAGAGATGAGGTGGATTTTGGATGGGTTGGAGTTCCCGAGGGATTAGGAGGCGAAGGTACAGGGATTGGCGACCCCAATTGAGCTGAGGGAGGGTGATGGATTGCGTGGGGGCAATGCAGGCAGGGAAGGCCCCGGGGCCAAATGCGTTTCCGACCAAGTTTTATAAGAAGTTTGGGTTGGAGCTGGGGCCCCTGCTAGTTGGGATGTATAATGAGTCGATGTTGAGGGCAGGAGCTCCGCCCCGCTCTCCCAGGTCTCTATATCGCACATTTTAAAGGAGGACAAGGACCTGGAGCAGTGTGGATTGCACTGCCCGATCTCGCTGTTTGAATGTGGATGCGAAGTTGTTGGCGAAGGTGCTGCCATCACGGATAGAGGATTGCATGCCAGGGGTGATAGGAGAGAACCAGACGGGGTTCATGAATGGCCGGCAGCTGTCGGCAAATGTACGGAGGCTGCTTAATGTTATGATGCCGTCGGGGCCGAGAAGTGGGGAGTGCTGGTGGTGGTGGTTGAGCACTGAGTTTCTTTGTACGCAGATAACTTCCTGTTGCATACTCCAGGCCCAATTAGGAGCTTCAATAGGATCATAGAGATTCTGGATGAGTTTGGTCTTTTTTCGGGGTACAAGCTGAATATGGGGAAAAGCGAGGTGTTCCCAAATCATGCACAGGGACAGGAGAGGAGGCTGGCATTTCGGGTAGCGGGGGCAAGCAGGTGGCACGGAGTCGGCCCAGCTGCACAAGCTGAACTTAGCGCTGATGGTGGAGGAAATGGAGGTGGATTTCAAGAGGTGGGATGTGCTGGCATTGTCTTTGATGGGGCAGGTGCAGACGGTGAAGATGGCGGGGCTGCCGAAGGTTTTGTTTATATTTTGAAATCTCTCGATTTCTGTTCTCATTTTTGGGCGGGGAGACTTCGTGGGTGCGAAGGGTGTTCTTGGAGAGGGATCAACTTGGGGGGGGGGGGGAGGTTAGCATTGTCAAGCTTTTTGAATGACCACTGGGCAGCAAGCATCACAATGGCTAGGAAATGGGCAGTGGAGGAGCAGTCAGTTTGGGGTGACTGGAGGAAGCCTCGTGTAAGGGGACCAGCTTGAGGGCGCTGTTTTTGGTGCCCTCAAACTCGGCAGTTCAGTACTCTACGGGTACGGTGGTGGCATCAGCACTGATGGTTTGGAACCGGTGTAGACAGCACTTTGGATTGGAAGACATGTCGCTATGGGTGCCGATTTGCGACATAGTTTTGCGCCGGCGGGGTTGAGTGTGAGGTGCCGGGGGTGGCAGCAGGTGGGGATAGAATGCTTTAGGGATTTGCAAGCTTGGGAGAACTTGAGGAGATGTACCAGTTACCAAGCGGGAATAGGTTCAGGTATCTACAGCTGATTCTCAACTTCTTTAAGGAGGTTTGATTTATCAGAGGTGGGGCGGGGGGGGGGGGGGGTGGGGGGGGTCATGTGAGAGTACCTTTCAGAAATGGGTGTTTATCAGTGATGTCAGAGTGTGGGTGGAGCTGGGCTGTCTGTCAGCGTTTTACTTTCGTTTTAGGTTGTTTGTTGCAGGGTGTGTTTTAGTTTTGTTTTCAGTGTTGGAGCTGAAGCCAGACAAAGCAGGTGTACTGCTGTTCTCTCTGCCATGAAACGACTATCTCTTGATCATTTGGGGAATTCAGAAAGTGACTTTAACCTGATGTGCTTCTGTTAAAGGTTATGTTTTTTGTAAGTCTTCTGGATGTTAAAAGGACAGTGTAAGCATTAATTAGTGTTGTATTCTTTGGGGGCTGTATTTAAATTTATGGTTGCTGACTTTCGGTTGCGGCGATGCACTGCTAAGCCGCACGTTTCGGCAGCTCCTGTTCGAACGGACTTTTGGGCTCTTTTCGGGAGCCCCAACAGAAATTTTTCCAGACCAAACCCAGTGTGGGGTGACGAAGGAAGGTGCCCCCCTGGGTGTGTATGGAAAAGACCAGTGGCAGTGGCCAGATTGCGAAGTATCCTTTGGAGCAGCGGCAGGGAATAGAAGGAAGAAGCAAGATGGCGGCGGATGGAGCCCAGACGACATGGGGCCCGGACCAGCAGGAATTCCTCCGACGGTGTGTGGAGGAACTAAAGAAGGAGGTGCTGGCGCCGATGTTATTGGCAATCGATGGGCTGAAGGAAACACAAAAGGCCCAGGGGATAGAGCTCCGTGGAGTGAAGGCAAAGGCAGCTGAAAACGAGGATGAAATACAGGGCCTTGTGGTAAAAACGGAGACACATGAGGTGCTACATAAGAGGTGTATCGAAAGGCTGGAAGCCCTGGAGAACAGCTCGAGGAGGAAGAACCTCCGGATTCTAGGTCTCGCCGAATGCTCCATACGCTAATGGGAGCTGAGGCCCCCTCGGGCCCCCTGGAGGTGGAAGGGGCTCACCGGGTCCTTGTGAGAAGACCAAAGGCGGGAGAAATACCAAGGGCGATGGTGGTAAGGCCTTTGACAAGGTCCCTCATGGTAGACTAGTACAAAAGGTGAAGTCACACGGGATCAGGGGTGAACTGGCAAGGTGGATACAGAACTGGCTAGGCCATAGAAGGCAGAGGGTAGCAATGGAGGGATGCTTTTCTAATTGGAGGGCTGTGACCAGTGGTGTTCCACAGGGATCAGTGCTGGGACCTTTGCTCTTTGTAGTATATATAAATGATTTGGAGGAAAATGTAACTGGTCTGATTAGTAAGTTTGCAGACGACACAAAGGTTGGTGGAATTGCGGATAGCGATGAGGACTGTCTGAGGATACAGCAGGATTTAGATTGTCTGGAGACTTGGGCGGAGAGATGGCAGATGGAGTTTAACCTGGACAAATGTGAGGTAATGCATTTTGGAAGGGCTAATGCAGGTAGGGAATATACGGTGAATGGTAGAACCCTCAAGAGTATTGAAAGTCAAAGAGATCTAGGAGTACAGGTCCACAGATCACTGAAAGGGGCTACACAGGTGGAGAAGGTAGTCAAGAAGGCATACGGCATGCTTGCCTTCATTGGCCGGGGCATTGAGTATAAGAATTGGCAAGTCATGTTGCAGCTGTATAGAACCTTAGTTAGGCCACACTTGGAGTATAGTGTTCAATTCTGGTCTCCACACTACCAGAAGGATGTGGAGGCTTTAGAGAGGGTGCAGAAGAGATTTACCAGAATGTTGCCTGGTATGGAGGGCATAAGCTATGAGGAGCGATTGAATAAACTCGGTTTGTTCTCACTGGAACGAAGGAGGTTGAGGGGCGACCTGATAGAGGTATACAAAATTATGAGGGGCATAGACAGAGTGGATAGTCAGAGGCTTTTCCCCAGGGTAGAGGGGTCAATTACTAGGGGGCATAGGTTTACGGTGAGAGGGGCAAAGTTTAGAGTAGATGTACGAGGCAAGTTTTTTACGCAGAGGGTAGTGGGTGCCTGGAACTCACTACCGGAGGAGGTAGTGGAGGCAGGGACGATAGGGACATTTAAGGGGCATCTTGACAAATATATGAATAGGATGGGAATAGAAGGATACGGACCCAGGAAGTGTAGAAGATTGTAGTTTAGTCGGGCAGTATGGTCGGCACGGGCTTGGAGGGCCGAAGGGCCTGTTCCTGTGCTGTACATTTCTTTGTTCTTTGTTCTTTGAGATTTCACCGCTTCACGGACAGAGAGGCTGTTTTGAGCTGGGCCAAGAAGGTACGGAGTAGCAGGTGGGAGAATGCGGTGATACGAGTGTATCAGGACTGGAGCGCGGAGGTGGTGAGAAGGAGGGCGAGCTTCAATCGGGCCAAGGCGGTGCTTCACAGGAAGAAAATTAAATTTGGGATGCTGCAGCCGGTGCGATTGTGGGTCACGCATCAGGGCAAGCACTCCTACTTCGAAACGGCGGATGAGGCATGGACCTTCATCCAAGAAGAGAAACTGGACTAGAACTGAGAGACTGATGTTGGGGGGAAAACAACAAGAAGTGTAATTTGGGGAATGGGAGGTTTATAGTATTGAAACGATAGACGGGGAATTTTTCTCCTCTAGATGGGGGGACACGGAGAAATGTGGGCGCCAGTGGGTGGGAAAAAAAGGGACTGAGAGGGGGGATGGGGAATGAGGGAGCTATGCCATAGGGGGCAGGGCTGATAGGAAAGTGCGGGGTTTTCCCCGCGCTATGGAGATGATGGCGGGAAGATAGGCGCAGGAAGGAAGAGAGTTCCACACGCAGGGGGGTCAAAGAGTGAACGGGGGAAGCCGGGGTCAGTTAGAGTTAGCTGACTTTCGGAAGCATCATGGGGGGAGTAACCATGCTAGATGGGGATCTAGCGGGGGGGGACTAACTGGGTTGCTGCTGAGAGCAAGGGGGAGCTGGCAAGAGAAGAGGTGGTCTGGGCGGGAAGGCGCCGCCTGGGGGATGGGTGGGTGCGCGGGACCCGGACGGGGGGCTGGCCTAGAATAGGGGATGGCTAATTGGTGGGGGGGGGGGGGCGGTGGCCCCCCCAATCCGGCTGATCACGTGGAATGTGAGAGGCCTGAATGGGCCGATTAAGAGGTCCCGGGTGTTCGCGCACTTAAAAAGACTGAAGGCGGATGTAGTCATTCTTCAGGAGACGCATCTGAAGGTGGCGGATCAGGTTAGGTTAAGGAAAGGATGGGTGGGACAGGTGTTCCACTCAGGGTTGGATGCGAAAAATAGGGGGGTGGCGATATTGGTGGGGAAACGGGTGTCGTTCGAGGCTAGGAATATAGTGGTGGATAACGGGGGTAGATACGTGATGGTGAGTGGTAGATTGCAGGGAAAGGAGGTCGTGCTGGTAAATGTATATGCCCCAAACTGGGATGACGCGGGATTCATGAAGCGGATGCTGGGACGTATCCCGGACCTGGATGTGGGAAGCCTGGTAATGGGGGGGGACTTCAATACTGTGCTGGATCCAGGGCTAGACCAGTCCAGATCCAGGACCGGAAGAAGGCCGGCAGCAGCCAAGGTGCTTAGGGGGTTCATGGAGCAAATGGGGGGAGTGGATCTGTGGAGATTTGCTAGGCCGTTGGCCAAAGAGTTCTCCTTTTTCTCCCATGTCCACAAGGTATACTCCCGGATAGATTTCTTTGTTCTGAGTAGGGCACTGATCTCGAAGGTGGCAGGAATGGAGGACTCGGCCATAACCGTATCAGACCATGCCCCGCACTGGGTGGATCTGGAATTAGGAGAGGAGAGGGAGCAGCGCCCACTCTGGCGACTGGATGTGGGTCCATTGGCGGATGAGGGGGTCTGTGGAAGGGTGCGGGGATGTATTGAGAGGTACCTGGAGGTCAATGACAATGGTGAGGTCCAGGTGGGGGTAGTATGGGAAGCGCTGAAGGCGGTGGTTAGGGGAGAGTTGATCTCCATTAGAGCTCACAAGGAGAAACAAGAGGGCAAAGAAAGGGAGAGATTAGTGGGGGAGATTTTGAGGGTGGATAAAAGATATGTGTAGGCCCCGGACGAAGGACTATATAGAGAGAGGCGAAGACTTCAGACTTCGGACTTCACAGGAAAGGCAGAGGCACAGTGGAGGAAGGCACAGGGGATGAGATATGAGTATGGGGAAAAGGCGAGCCGGCTGCTGGCCCACCAACTTCGCAAGAGGATAGCGGCGAGGGAGATTGGGGGAGTTAGGGATGAAATGGGAGCTACGGAGCGGAGAGCAGGGAAGGTAAATGAGGTGTTTAAGACCTTTTATGAGAGGCTATATAAGTCCCAACCCACGGAGGGAAAAGAGGGAATGCAACAGTTCCTGGACCAACTAAGGTTCCCGAGGGTGGAGGAGCAGGAGGTGGCAGGTCTGGGGGCGCCAATTGAGTAGGATGAGATGACTGAAGGACTGGGGAATATGCAAGCAGGGAAGGCCCCGGGACCAGACGGGTTCCCGGTGGAATTCTACAGGAAATATGTGGACTTGTTGGCCCTGCTGCTGGCGAGAACCTTTAACGAGGCCAGGGAAGGGGGGATACTACCCCCGACAATGTCGGAGGCGACGATATCACTAATCTTGAAGCGGGATAAAGATCCGCTGCAATGCGGGTCATATAGGCCTATCTCACTCCTAAATGTCGACGCCAAGCTGCTGGCAAAAGTGCTGGCGACGAGGATAGAGGATTGTGTCCCGGGGTGGTGCATGAAGACCAGACAGGGTTTGTAAAGGGGAGACAACTGAATGTCAACGTCCGTCGGCTGCTGGGGGTGATAATGATGCCCCCAGCGGAGGGGGAGGCAGAGATAGTGGTGGCGATGGATGCGGAGAAGGCATTCGATAGGGTAGAGTGGGAGTATTTATGGGAGGTGTTGAGGAGGTTTGGGTTCGGGGAGGGGTTTGTCAGCTGGGTCAGACTCCTATATGAGGCCCCAGTGGCAAGTGTAGTCACAAACCGGCAAAGATCGGAGTATTTTCGGCTACACAGGGGAACAAGGCAGGGGTGTCCCCTGTCCCCATTACTGTTCGCGTTGGCAATTGAACCACTGGCCATAGCGTTGAGAGACTCTAAGAAATGGATGGGGGTGGTTAGAGGGGGAGAGGAACATCGTGTGTCACTCTACGCAGATGACCTACTGCTATATGTTGCGGACCTTGTAGAGGGGATGACAGAGTTTATGCAGATATTGAGGGAGTTTGGAGATTTTTCGGGATACAGGCTAAATATGTGGAAGAGTGAGCTCTTTGTAATACACCCCGGGGACCAGGGAAGAGGAATAGATGCCCTGCCGTTAAGGAGAGTGGAAAGGAGCTTCGGATATTTGGGGATCCAGATAGCTAGGAGCTGGGGAACTCTACACAAGCTTAATCTGACGCGGCTTGTGGAGCACATGGAGGGGGATTTCAAGAGGTGGGATATGCTGCCACTCTCATTGGCGGGCAGAGTGCAGGCGGTAAAAATGATGGTTCTCTCGAGGTTTCTTTTTGTGTTTCAATGTCTCCCCATTCTGGTCACGAAGGCCTTTTTCAAGAAAATAGACAGGAGCGTTATGAGTTTTGTGTGGGCAGGGAAGACCCCGAGGGTAAGGAGGGGTTTCCTGCAGCGTCGTAGGGACAGAGGGGGACTGGCGCTGCCGAACCTGGACGACTACTACTGGGCCGCCAATGTGACGATGGTTTGTAAGTGGATGAGGGAGGAAGAGGGGGCGGCGTGGAAGAGGCTGGAGATGGCGTCCTGTAAAGGAACGAGCCTAAAGGCGCTGGTGACGGCGCCGCTGCCGCTCTCCCCGAAAAGGTATACCGCAAACCCAGTGGTGGTGGCAACCTTAAAGATCTGGGGGCAGTGGAGGCGACACAGGGGGGTGACGGGTGCCTTGGTGTGGTCCCCGATCAGGAAGAACCACAGGTTTGTCCCAGGAAAGATGGACGGAGTGTTCCAGAGCTGGCAACGAGCAGGAATTAGGAAACTGAGAGATTTGTTTGTAGACGGGACGTTTGCGAGCCTGGGAGCGCTGGAGGAGTATGAGTTGCCCCCGGGGAACAATTTCAGATATATGCAAGTGAGGGCGTTTACGAGGCAACAGGTGAGGGAATTTCCGCTGCTCCCGACACAGGGGATCCAAGATAGAGTGATTTCCGGGGTATGGGTCGGAGAGGGCAAAGTGTCCGAAATATATCAGGAGATGAGAGACGAGGGGGAGGCGATGGTAGAGGAGCTGAAGGGAAAATGGGAAGAAGAGCTGGGAGAGGAGATTGAGGAGGGGCTGTGGGCTGATGCCCTAAGCAGGGTAAATTCCTCGTCTTTGTGTGCCAGGCTTAGCCTGATTCAATTTAAGGTTCTACACAGAGCACATATGACGGGAGCAAGACTGAGCAGGTTCTTCGGAATGGAGGACAAGTGCGGGAGGTGCTTGGAAGCCCGGCGAACCACACAAACGTGTTCTGGTCATGTCCGGCACTGGATGAGTACTGGAGGGGAGTGGCAAAGGTGATCTCAAAGGTGGTGAAGGTCCGGGTCAAGCCAGACTGGGGGTTAGCGATATTTGGGGTAGCGGAAGAGCCGGGAGTGCAGGAGGCGAAGGAGGCCGATATTTTGGCCTTTGCGTCCCGGATAGCCCGGCGAAGGATCCTACTCATGTGGAAGGAAGCGAAACCCCCCCGGCGTGGAGGCCTGGATAAACGACATGGCAGGATTCATAAAACTAGAACGAATGAAATTTGCACTGAGAGGATCGGCTCAGTGGTTCTCCAGGCGGTGGCAACGATCCTTGACTATCTCGCGGAACGTTAAGGGAAAATAGATCGGCAGCCGCCCGGGGGGGGGGGGGAAGCACTATTTTTTGTTACTTTGTTAGTTCACTATATTATTTAGATAATGTTATTTATCAGTTACTGTGCTATTTTTCTGTTGATTTGTAAACTTTAATAACATTTTTTTAATTTTTATAATGTTATGGTTGCTAAGATGGTTACTGTATGTTTTAAAAAGGTTAACTTGAGTTCATGGAATAAACATTGTTTTGCTTTTAAAAAAATACTTTTCCATTTCTGCTGTACCATACCTGTAGAGTGGGCCGTGTGCTCCCCATACCACAATCGATTAAAAGTTGTGGGTCAGGTGAACTCCATGATACACTTTGGGGTTCTCTAAACCCTGGCCCATAACAGGGGTGATAAGTTGGAAAGGGGAGGCAGGTGGCGGGATGGCAGCAGATGTGTGGGGGCTGTTACTGGTGGGGGTTGCAAAGAGGGGAGAGGGGGATTTGTTACCTCCTGCCACGGTTCACCTTTGTATTTTTGTGATTATGTATATATTGAAAATGCCTTCAATAAACTGTTTCCCACAACAAAAAGAGTCAATCGGAGCAGAGTGGGTACCCGACTCTGAGTTTTACTCCACGTGCCATTGTTCAAAAAAAATTAAAATAAAAGATGATGGACCCTACGCAGCATCTGGGGAGGGGAACAGAATTAACAATTTAGGTCTATACCCTTCCATCATAAGATAATATTATGCATGTGGCGCAGTGGATAGCACTGGGACTGCGGCGCTGAGGACCCAGGTTCGAATCCCGGCCCTGGGTCACTGTCCGTGTGGAGTTTGCACATTCTCCTCGCGTCTGTGTGCGTTTCACCCCCACAACCCAAAGATGTGCAGGTTAGGTGGATTGGCCACGCTAAACTGTCCCTTAATTGGAAAAAAATAATAATAATTGCGTACTCTAAATTTATTTAAAAAAAGATAATATTATATTGACTAAGAGCATCTCTTGAGAAAGTGTTTTTAAAACAATCCAGCAATAGAAAGCATTGTCGCAAGTCTGAGGGCACGGGTCTCAGATAATAACAGTCTTGGGCAAGGGCTGAACAGGATTGTAATATGCATCAATTAGCTTCTCATCAATATTGCCTGCCGCACCTTGTCATCGTTTTAAATTCCGATGATCATTTTTTTGCAGCATAGTCCAGATTTTTTTCATCTCAGTTCATGTTTTATCAGGACCCTCTTATTTTCCTCTTGATTTCGTTGTCTTTCCTTCCTCTGAGATGATGGCATTACTGCACTCTTTCTATCTTGGACTTTTCTTCCTACAAGAATACAAGCATTCGGAGCAGGAGCAGGCCATTTGGCCCTTCGAGCCTGCTCTGTCATTCGATAATCTGATTGTGGCCTCAACTCCACTTGCACCAACTGAGTTCCATTTTCCTCCCCTTCAATTCTTTTGAAATTTTGTATCTTTCTCAGCTCGTCTTTGCTTTATTATTTCTTTTGCTAAAGTGTAATTCCAATTCTTTTGGCACCTTTTTGTATTATTCTTTTTGTATTATTGCACAACCCGCTCTTTCTGGATTAGCAGATCAAGAACTCCAGCACTTTCTGAACAAAATGTTATACAAGCTCTGCTTCTCTTTAAGCTAACTTTGGAATGCTCTCTTTTTGAATCCTCTCCGTAAGATCTTTCACTGAACTTGAAGTTCCTGAGATAGTTGTAGTGATATCATGGTTGTGTTATAATTCACCGACTGACCACTAGGAGTCTCACTAGTATATAAATCAATGTTAAAGTCAGACTGGCTGGAGGAAGCTGAAGAGCGCCGATACTTCGCATGATTTTGCTGTCTTTCATCTGATGTCTTGTATATTAGTTTACCCACAGTTAAAGTTAATAAATCATTTATAATTTTAGCTACAAGTGTTCTTGTAATAAATCAAGCCATCCGACGGGAACAAAATACTAACCAATGTTCAAATTCAACCAGTAAGGAAGGTTCATGAACCTGAAATGCCGAAGTTAACTTCTGTTCAGTCCCTAACATAGACTAATGTGTCCATTTATCGCCAGAGAATCACCTGCAATGCCTTCTCTTGCCTCTCCTGCACCGTCACCTCTGAAGTTCCTTCAGGATCTATCTTTGTTCCCCTCTTATTTCTCAATAACATGCTCGGCAACATCATCCAAAAACACAACATTAATTTACACAAGGTACTGCCAATTGACTCCTCCTCCTCCAGGTACCATGCCCTAAGAGGGTGTTGGCCACAGTGGACTTAATTCTCCATGACCTTACCCCTCCCTATCGCTGTAATCTCCTCGATCCCATCAACTTTTATCTGTGCTCCATTAACTCTGGCCACTTGAGCATGCCCAATTTTAATAGCTCGACCAGTGGTAGATGTGCCTTCAACTGCCAGGGTCTTAAGTGTCGTCGGAATGATCTCTGCAAACCTTTCCACCTCTTTCCTCCTTTTGTAGGTGATTTTTTAAGATCTGCCCGAATACCTCTTTCTGAGGCTCAGTGTCATGTTTTGTTGGATTAGCGATAAATATCGACCAGGGCACTTGCGAAGAAACTCCCCCGCACATCTTCAAAAAGGGCCATGGGACATGTTATGCCCACCTTGAGGGTGAATGGGGCCTCGCATTATTGTCTCATCTGAAAGCTCATACTGCCAACAGTATGTCACTTTCTCAGCAGTGCACTGGAGTATCAAGCTGGATTTTGTGTTTAGGACTCTAGCACGGGGAAAGTGAAATAATGAAGATTAATTTTGTTTCAATTTAATGAAACATTAACAATCATCCGGCTATATACATCTCTCAGATTCTAAACTACTTCAAGTACAATGGATTATTTTGAATTGCAATTATTTAGCTGGCTGGGTGCCATTCAAAGTTAATGAGATGAATGACTCATTCAATTGTTTTTAATGATGTTATTTAAGGGAGGAATGCTTTTCATCACTAGGAGAACTCCCTGCTCTTCTTCAAACCACACCATGGGGTTTTTAAACATCAACTTCAAACAGGCAAGTGGGACCTTTGTTATAAAGGACAGCACATTTGGTAATGAAACATTCCTGCCATACTGCAGTGGAGTGTGAATCGATGTTCTTCAATAAACCACCTGAGGTGATCTTTCCATACACATCTCCACTCTTTCTAGCCATTTCCCCAAGGCATTCAATGTTATTACCATCACTGAATCCCCCACTATCAACATCCTGGGGGTTACCATTGATCAGATACTGAACTGGACTAGCAACATTAATACTGTGTCTGCAAGAGCAGGTCAGAGGTTAAGAATCCTGTGGTGAGTAACGTCATGATATGCAGACATGCAGATAGTGATATACAGACAGGCACAGACAGGCAGCTAATGAACACAGAGAACAGGGCATGACCATTGAGCAGGCCACTCAGGGGTGGTATCTCACTATAAAAGGCACGAGGCACGAACACTCCGCCTCTTTCCACTGATGAACATCTACAGAGTGAGTCAGGGTGTATGTACACTATCACACCTCCAGCACGTGGCTAAGAGCTAGTCTGTCAGACAGAGTAATCACACTTAGGTTAGCAGAGAGTCGAACTCATAGAGAACTAACTTCAAGGTCTGGAGTATCTTTTGGTTAAAGCTGCATCCAGTTGCAGCCTGTGTTATCCCAGAGTACATAACACGACATAACTCATCTCCTGACTCCCCAAAACACGTCCACATCTGCAAGGCAGGGGTGTGATGGAATGCTCTGTGCTTGCCTGGATGAGTGCAACTCCATCAACACTCAAGAAACTCAACACCATCCAGGACTTGGCAGCCCGCTTGATTGCCACTTCCTCCACACAGACGCACAACGACAGCAGTATGAAGCACCGACAAGCTGCACTGCCAGAGCTCACCAGGACAGAACACCACCATCAGCACGTTCCTCTTCAAGCCCCTCACCATCCTGACTTGGAAATTTATTGTCGCTGGGTCAAAAGACTTGAACTCATCTCGAACAGCACTGTGGATGTCCCTACACCACGTGGACTGCAGCGGGTCAAGAAGGCTGTTCACCACCACCTTCTCAAAGGCAATTAAGGTTGGTTAATACATGGCAGCTGAACCAGCGAAGCCAACATGCCTTGAATGATTAAAAATGTGTCAAATTTTGTGAAGAACCTTGGGACGTTCTATTCTAATTAGACTTTATAAAGAAAAGTATTTATGGTATTGAGAGGATTCTGCAAGTTTAAGAGAACCCATTTGAAGGGGCAGGTGACCAGACAGGTTAAGGACAGTGAATGAAAAATGCTTAAATTCTGGATGAATCACAAGTGGAAAACATGAAATTTGACACTTGTTGTGTTTAGTTTATGGCAATGAAATAATCTTCTGCTAAACAGTAAACCAGATGGTGTATGTTGAAATACGCCTGGTGGATTTCCATTGGGATGTTTGTTAATTGTCAGTATCATTGAGGCAGTCATTCTGGTACTCAATGTCAGTGTTTTTTTTAATGTGTAATATTTTTTCCTGGAATTGCAAATATTAAGGCTGACCCCTCCCGAGGAAAGGACATTTGTAAACTGTCGGCTGAAATGCTTTGCCAAGCCTCGAAGCAGAAGAGAGGGCAGAGACAAAAACTGTGTTTTATGTTCCAGTTTTTAAAAAAATGTTTCCTTCTAATTAACTTACGTCTCCCGGCCACCACCACCCCAAACACCACCATATTTGCTACTAAGACACGGTGGAATTGAGCTGACAATTCTTGTCATAGGTCTCACAACTTGTGGCTTGAGTCACTGTCTTTTCTCCAGAACTGTTTCGGTTGCTTTTCCTCAAATGTCCTTGGGTACGAACAACAACTCACAACTTGAGAGCAGCTCCAGAACCATCTGTGAGACTGTTGAACTTGAAGGAGATATAAGGCATTAGATACCCTGTGGTTAAGCAATTAGATATAGGGGGAATATGTGGATTACACTTTGAACTGAAGGGAAAAGCAAATTACTGCGGATGCTGGAATCTAAAACAAAAATAGAAAATATTGGACAATCTCAGCAGGTCTGACAGCATCTGGGGAGAGAGAAGGGAGCTGACGTTTCGAGTCTGGGTGACTCTTTGTCAAAGCTGGAGAGAACTGGTACTGGAGTCAGATTTATACTTTAGTGGGGGGTTGCATCAGTGGGGCTGGAAGGGAGACAGCGGTATGTGGAGATGGACAAAGATGTCAAGGACAGAAGAGGCGAAGAAGGATGCTGATACTGGCAAATAAAGAGATTAGAATATGTGAATGGCAGAACAAAGGAGGCAAGTGTGTCAAGGGCAACGCTTTGAACTGAGTTCAGTTTGATGTGGACCAATCAGAGACTGATCGCAAGCCCCAGAAACCAAAGAAAGGGCACAACGGGAAAGCAAGCAGGATAGTCAAAAAACCCTCCCACCCGGGTTATTCTCTGTTACAACCCCTTCCATTGCACAGGAGATACAAAAGTCTTGGTTCGATTCCCGCTTGGGTTACTGTCTGTGCGGCGCCTGCACGTTCTCCCCGTGTCTGCGTGGGTGCTCCGGTTTCCTCCCACAAGAAACTGAAACTGATTATCCAGTCATTTAACTCATTTTTCTTGGACCAGGCTGTGTGCGAATCAGTTTTACCAACAGCACGCCAATATTGCTGCAGAAACATTCCTGCTTGGGTCACTGCCTGTGCGGAGCCTGCACGTTCTCCCTATTGTATGCGGGGTTTCCTCCAGGGGCTCCGGTTTCCTCCCACAGGTACTGAAAGACGTGCTTGTTAGGTGAATTGGACATTCTGAATTCTCCCTCTGTGTACTCGAACAGGTGCCGGAATGTGGCGACTCGGGGCTTTTCACAGTAACTTCACTGCAATGTTAATGTAAGCCTACTTGTGACAATAATAAAGATTATTATTATTAAAAGATTTCAGTTTTTTGCTTGAGATGGTGGATTTTGCAGCAAAATTGCTTCAGGTGTAACTCTCAATCTCAGATGTTAAGAAGGAGTGAGCAGGCCAGGAGGTTAAAGGCCCTCCTCTGTGCCTGACTGAGCGACTGGATATCAGGAAGACGGGGTGGGGGGCTGGGGCACCAGGGGCGCCTTCTGAGAGCCACCTACTGTCATTGCTGTCCGGCCCATGACTGCCACCCTGTGAGGTGTACTCCCCATCATATTATTTACCTGTGGTCTGCGTCTCTGTCACCCTGGACCTCTGGTGCAGTCCTTCCAGCAGCGTCCATGTCTAGCCCCACACACTCCCACCCCGCGACTGATAATAATATCCTCTGATCGGCCAGAAGCTCTTGGTAGGCAAGGCTTCTGCCCCAGTTTCTTGATTCCAGGAGGGAGGCCCACCATTGCCCTCGCCACTGTCTGATTAGCTTGTGGTCCAGCGGGCCTTTCTGAAAAGAGATGGCGGTGGGTCTCTCGCTGGCTCCACCGTTGGGAAGTGAGATGCCTGCAATTCAACAAGGTTCATGCCACTGTGTCAGAAGAAGAGTTAACCAATTTGCAGTGGTTCGATACTTCCTGATCAGTAAATTCCAGTTTGTGCCAGGGTGTGTCAGTTTCACTTGTCCTGTGCACAGAACAAAAAGTTGTTTATCTCTCTGTGCCCTGTTTTGGATGTTCTTTGAGGTTTGATGTTTGAATTACGTGTATATTAATGGTGGGAGTCTGGTGTCTGCGGGAAAGGACTTGCCAATGCCTTAGTCCCAGGGCACGAGTGATTCATTGGAGCTTTATGAATTCTGTGTTTGGGTTAGAAATTTCTCAACTGTTGGGTCAGCTGGAGAAATGGATTCTTTGGTCCCCACGGTAACCTCATGGGATAGACCTGGTACAGTGCAGCCGGGATGGAAATAATAACAAGCTGCTGAGCTGAGTTACAAAAGAAACAATGTGAAATAAATTTAAGGTCAAAACCATTGCTCAAACTTCCACGCCAAAAGAAATTAAACATGGACGCTTGCTGAAATTTTACAGCCCTTCCCTCTGGTGGAATCTTCCAGTCCTGCCGATGGCAACTCCCCCACGATGTGTCCCCTGAAGACAGAGGGTGTGGGGCACACATGATCACTTGGACATCTTGCTATCGCCCAATGGCGGGCTGCCTACACCATCGGAATAGTCTCTGCTGAGGGGGTGGGCGGTGTGGGGTGGGGAGTGGGGGGGGGATGTGATATGACTATGCATCCAGGATTGGAAAAAAACCCTCAATTATATTTTAAGTAAAATAATGTTTGCGAGAATGCTTTGGAGCTAAAGTTTAAACTGTGCCCTTGGTGTAAGAATGTTGATTTCTTTTTTATTAACTGTGAGAGTTAACTTTCATAGAATCATAGAATCTCTATAGTGCAGGTGCCCATCGGGTCTGCACCGACAGTCCGAAGGAGCACTCTACCTTGGCCTGCCCCCGTAACATAGAACATAGAACAGTACAGCACAGTTCAGGCCCTTCGGCCCATGATGTTGTGCCGACCACTTATCCTGATCTAAGATCAACCTAACCTACACCCCTTCAATTTACTGCTGTCCATGTGCCTGTCCAAGAGTCGCTTAAATGTTCCTAATGACTCTGACTCCACCACCTCCGCTGGCAGTGCATCCACCACTCTCTGTGTAAAGAACCTAACACTGACATCTCCCCTCTACCTTCCTCCAATCACCTTAAAATTATGTCCCTTCGTGACAACCATTTCCGCCCGGGGGAAAAGTCTCTGGCTATCCACTCTAGCCAAGCCTCCCATCACCTTGTACACCTCTATCAAATCACCTCTCTTCCTTCTTCTCTCCAGTGAGAAAAGCCCTAGCTCCCTCAACCTTTCTTCATAAGTCATGCCCTCCAGTCCAGGCAACATCCTGGTAAATCTCCTCTGCACCCTTTCCAAAGCATTCACATCCTTCGTATAAGAGGCGACCAGAACTGCATGGGCAGCATGGTAGCACAAGGGGCTAGCACAGTGGCTTCACAGCAGCAGGGTCCCAGGTTCAATTCCTTGCTGGGTCACTATGTGTGCGGAGTCTGCACATTCTCCCCGTGTCTGCGTGGGTTTCCTCCGGGTGTTCCGCTTTCCTCCTACAGTCCAAAGACGTGCAGATTATATGGATTGGCCATGATGAATTGCCCTTAGTGACCAAAAAGGTTAGGTGGGGTTATTGGGTTATGGGGATAGGGTGGAAGTGTGGGCTTGAGTGGGTCGGTGCAAACTCGATGGGCTGAATGGCCTCCTTCTGCACTGTATGTTCTATGTTCTATGATATTCCAAGTGTGGCCTAACCAGGGTTTTATAAAGCTGCAGCAAAACCTCGCGGCTCTTAAACTCAATCCCCCTGTTAATGAAAGTCAACACACGATATGCCTTCTTAACAACCCTGCGCATTGACTATGATGATAGGTAAACTATCATCTGTATATAATATGAGTAGTTCATCATCACTGTAAATTCTATGATCTATGCTCTGCATGTGTATTATAAGTTATATGACTGACTGTTGTAGTTCTACCATCCGACCAGCAGGTGGGGTGAGTATGGAGTCCCAATACCCGGGATGCACCATGTGTTCCTTCAGAAGGTGTTTGTAGCTGTCGCAGATCAGTGCAGCTTTGTCGTATCTTAGTGTTAGTTAGTGATAGACATTTATTTCCAACTATATTCATCTTAGACATTTTAGTTATTTGTTAATGTAGTGTTAGCAATAAATAGCTTTGTTTATAAAACAAAGTCTGATGATCTTTGTTCACATCAGCCCAATCAAAGGACATTGCATTGACCATGGCCAATCCATCGAACCTGCATATCTTTGGACTGTGGCAGGAAACCAGAGCACCCGGGGGAAATGCACGCAGACATGGGGAGAGAGCTCCACACAGACCGTCACCCCAGGCCAGAAGTGAACCCGGGTCCCTGGCACTGTGAAGCTGCAGTGCTAATCACTGTGCCACCATGCCACCCTTTGTGTCTGGTTTTATTACAGGCACCTGAAGAAGGATAAAAGAAGAAAAAAAAATGACATCATTTACCTATGCTTGTTTAAAGCACATGCTGTTACACCCTGTATTTTGTTAGTCACCACTGTTGTATTATATTGTATATACCGCACTGTATACGAGGGTATTATGGCAAGGCCCCTGTACAACAGGTACGGGGGTAGATCCCTGCCTGCTGGCTCTGCCCAGTAGGCGGAGTATAAATGTGTGTGCTCTCCGAACGGCAGCCATTTCGGCAGCAGCTGTAGGAGGCCACACATCTCTGTGTAATAAAGCCTCGATTACTCTCTACTCTCGTCGCATCGTAATTGATAGTGCATCATCTTGTTATGCACAAATTGACTAGAATCTAGCAGCATAATAGCACTTTTGTTCTGAATGTCATGGATAGTCTAAAGACTGATTTGTATAAGTATGTTATTAAGATTGGTAACGAGCCATGTCCTCTTCTTAAACATAAAAGCAAATTACTGCGGATGCTGGAATCTGAAACCAAAAAGAAAATGCTGGAAAATCTCAGCAGGTCTGGCAGCATTTGTAGGGAGAGAAAAGAGTTAATGTTTTCAGACTCGAAACGTTAGCTCTCTTTTTAAACATTTGACTGCACATCAAAGGGATATTGATCTGTCAATAGGAAGCGCTATTATCAACTCCAACAAAGAATCAAGTCAATCAGGACTCACAATAATAATGTGAAATCTGGACTACTGTGGTCCAAAATTTTGGACTAGCTGTGAATGGGAACATCCATCGCTGAATCGGAATCGCCTCTCGTGTCTTAGCGGTGATAAAATTGGCACTGTGCCTATTGATCAATCTTGCTCGACAGGTGATGAAGCAAAAGGCCAAAGCATTGTAGCAGCTGAGTTAGTTGAATTTGTCACTGAAATGTGATGGAATTGAACTGACAGTTTTGGGAACATGTTACAATTCTCAGAACATGGCGTGGCTTGAAAAGCTGTCTTTTCGAAAGAAGTGCTCTTTTTGTCTCTTCTCAAATGACCTTTGATGCAGATGACAGCTTATAGTTTAGAAGCAGTTGCACCACCTGTGAAATGGTTGAACCTGATGGAGGCTAAAGGCAAGTGCATTGGACACCCTGTGATTAAACAATTAGGTGCAGAAGGAATATGTGGGGAAAATAATAGTAATAAGAATATTAGTGTCACAAGTAGGCTAACATTAACACTACAATGACGTTACTGTGAAAATTCCCTCGTCACCACACTCCGACACTGCTCGGGTACACAGAGGGAGAATTTGGAATGTCCAATTCACCAAATAAGCACGTCTTTTGGGATTTGTGGGAGGAAACCGGACCACCTGGAGGAAACCGAAGCAGACACGGGGAGAACATGCAGACTCCGCACAGACAGTGACCCAAGCAGTATAAAACCCTGACCTGGGTGCAGGTCAGGGAGGAAGATCCTTCGGAGAGAAGAGTTATAGTAATGTTATTTTGTGTACGCTGTAATAAACCTAGTGTTCATTTCTACCTCACCGTGCAGTTCTGTTGTCTCTCCCCTTCGGGTTCTATACTGGCAACGAGGGTGAAGTGGAGCTGCCGCAGCCATTGCACATCATACCGCCCACCGACCCACTTCGTCCAGGCTCCCAGAGCACTCCGAACGGTGAGATGCCGCACATCGGGAAACTTCAACAATTCGATGCTGGTACCGATGACTAGATGTAGAGTGGATGCAATTTTTTTCCGATAGAACGCGATCATTGGGGTTGAATGATAGAGCGGTATCCTGCTGACTACAGTCGGGAGACCCACCTATGCGCTCATCAAGATCCTCATGCATCTGGGCTCCAAGTCTTTTGCCGCATTGGTGGCCCTGGACGAGGCACATCTTAACCCGCTGCCTCCAATAATGGTCCACCGGTTCCATTTTCACACAGATTTGCAGACCGAAGGAGAATCAAATGGCCGCCTCATGTGAGGTTGGGGCCGCACTGTCTATATCCTTATGGGACCATTCCGCCTGTAGGCTCCTTACGGAGGCCCACTTAACCCCCCCAGTGGGCGGTGGAATCACCATTTCCCGGGAGAGTGCGGAGCACAGGATTTGCAGGGGTTGTCAGTCCTGAACCTCGGTTAACAAAGTGACCACTGACTGACCGTTCCCAGGCCCGAACGGGGCGAGCTTCCGCGAAGTGGGACCGACAGCTATTGCGCACCCGGGCACAGCCAGGATGGTTCCCCCAAAATGAAGACCAAGATGGTGGCCGCAGGTTGGATGCCACAAACAGGGCCGGGACGCCGGACAAGCACATGAGCGCGCTGTTCCCTGCCGAACCCCAGGCATTACCACCCCCCTAGAGGCTAAGCATGCTATGTTGAAGACCAGGAGGAGGAGTCCCAGCATTTTCACTGCGTTACAGACCTCAGGCTCGCACCCATGCGGTATTAAAGGTGAATGGCCTCCTCATTTTAATGGAGCTCGATACCGGAGCGGCAGTGTCAGTGATCAGCCACCGGACATTCGCCGTCATCAAGTCCCGTCTCCAAACTTTGGACCTTCGAGACAGGGATGTCCGATTGCAATGTACACTGGAGAGCCTTTGGCCATCGAGAGAACCACTCACGTGGCATACGGCACCAGTCGGCATGTTTTCCCTTGGTAGTAGTCTGCTGAAGGCCTCGGGACAATAGAAGGCGCAGTGGCCAAAATCAGTGTGGACAAGCACGTGCAACCCCGTTATTTCCGCACCCGCCCAGTGCCGTACGCTCAGCGGCCCAAGGTCAATGCAGAACTGGATTGGTTAGAACGCTTGGGCATCATCAACCCCATCCATTTCACCAATTGGCTGTGCCAGTGGTCCCGGTGCTAAAGCCCGACGGGTCCATATGTCTTTGTGGGGACAACAAGATGACAGTGAACCGGGTCTCTTCGCCTTGACTGTTGCCCAGTCCTGCACATCGAGGACCTGTACACCAAGCTCAGTGGGGAACAATGTTCACGAAGCTCGACATGAGCACATGTACCTCCAGTTGGTCTGGCATCCTGACTCTCAGTGGGAGGTTACAGTCAACACCCACTGAGTGCTGTCCGAATACACCCGACTGCCTTTCGGGGTTTCATCAGCCTGTCCGATTTTCCAACACGTAATGGAAAACATCCTGTGGGGCCTACCCAGGGTGGCCATATACCTGAATGACGTACTCATCACCAAGGCCTCAGAAAAGGAACATTTGGAGAACCTGGCCAATGTCCTCCGGTGTTTTGAAGAGGCTGGCATCCACCTCCACAGGGAGGAGTGCATTTTTAACGCCCCAAAGTCACCTATTTAGGTTACTGGGTCAACAGGAAGGGGCTTCACCCGGTGGAAGACAAGGTGCAGGCTCCCATTCCTCAAGGCCCGAGCAAACTCCGTTCCTTTTTAGGACTTATCAACTACTACGAAAAATTCATCCCCAACTTGGCCACGCTGCTTAGCCCATGCCACCAATTATTTTTTTTAAAACACCTGTGGGAATGGAACTCTCCACACCTGAGGGCATTCCAAGAGGTCAAGCGGCAGTTGTCGTCCGAGAAGCTGCTGGCGCACTTTGACTCGGAAAAACATTTTGTTCGGCCCCTTTCACGGACATTGCTCCGGTCTGTGTAGAGGGTGCCATCTCCGCTACTCCACTACTGGGCCGATATCTGGGGTTTGAATATCTGTGTGTGTCTCTCTCCAGCTGGCACTGAAACTTCAGAGGCCAGGGGATGTCGCGCTGGGACACTTCCACTGAAGAGAGCACTGATTCAAGCCTGCCGTTTATTCCTAACCGACAGCCTGAGACTTATATCACACAGATCTCCAGACCCCTACCAATACCCAGGTGATTCTCTCTCTTGCCGGTGGTGCAACACTCACCCGGTTCCTACTCCACTAGAGTAGCTTTCCCAAGAGAGAGAATAGGACACTGCTGTTTATTCCCTAACCAGCAGTCTGTCCTGAGTGAATCGCTCAAGATGACCCTCGATTCCTGAACCCGGAATTAAGGTGAGGAGTATTTTAACAATGACTTGGTCAGAGATCGCTGGTGAAAGATTGAAGAATTTAAACGACTCCAATTATCATCAAATCAAGGTTTATTGCAAAACCCAGGTCAAAATCATCAACAGAAGAAACACAATAAAATCTTATGCTCTAATACAACTAAGTCTATTCAAAAGTAATACAGCGGACACAACGAAAATTCTTATGATTACACAGTTTTTAGCAATATCACAAGGCACAAAACAAGTTCCCTTCCCCAAAGCCTCAACCACTATTAAAGTCAAGGGAGTTTCGTAAGCTGCTGCAGGGTACTTACGGTCACAGGCTGCAGAGGTCAAGTCAGGGGTGCAGAGGTCGAGCCAAGAACGAAGAGACCCCCAATCGAAAACACAGCCCCTTTTATATTGTTTTACCTGGCTTTGTCCTGTGATCGGCCAGCCCCTTTTGCATTGAAAAAGGTAAGATTTAAAGTTCCCGCTGGTCCCGCCCCCTTTGAGCCGGTCAGACCTGTTGAGATGGGAGTACCTCCCCTAGGTCCGCCTCCAGTCTGTTTTTTTTGAGATAACGAGGTTGAGCTCCCTTGAAGATTTTCAAAGACTTCCATCTGCTCCGGAGATAGCTGCTATGTTGATGGGGTGTTGATTGGATTCTGCTCTGGTGGAGGCCAGGTCATTTACATCTGCATGGGGCTATGACCATCCCATTGTCCTGCTTGCAGGCAGGCCCCCTGTGTATTCCCGTGCCCCTTGGTCTGTGTTTTGATCTTATCTCGTTGTCTGGCTCCTTCTTCCTTGTAGCTCCTCGGGGGGGGGGGTTTGTAAATACTTATGTTCCCTACTCAGCTCAGCGGACCAGGCCTGCTGGGAAAACTGGTTCCGTTCTCTTGGCTGAAAAGTCAGTTTACAGTCTCTGAGTTTTTATTCTTGGGCAGTTCCAAAAAGGCCGAATTGCCCGAAAACCTTACATCTGCGGTACGCGGGGGGCGGGGGTGCGGTGGAGGTGGAAGAGGCATTAAGGCCCCATGGGGGCCAAGGGCTGTGCTCCATATGCTTCCCCCCTCCCCTCTCACAGCTGCCCGGAAATTGGGGACGGGGTTTCCCCTGCCCAAGTAGAAACTATTCAGTATAAAAATCCTGACCTGTGTGCAGGTCAGGTCAGGAAGGGGGACCCTTCAGGGAGAGGAATTATAGTTCTCATATTTTACGTATACCGTCATAAACGTGTTGTGGGGGCGACCAGAAATGTGTACAGTTCTGGTCGCCACACTACTAGAAGGATCTGGATGCTTTGGAGAGGGTACAGAAGCAGTTTACTCGGATGTTGCCTGGTATGGAGGGCAATAGTTATGAGGAGGGGTTAGATACACTCGGTCTGTTCTCACTGGAGCGACGGCGTTCAGAGGTGACCTGTTAGAGGTCTACAAGATTATGAGTGGCACGGACAGAGTGGAGAGTCAGATGCTCCTTCCTTTTTAAAAAATAAATTTAGAGTACCCAATTCATTTTTTCCAATCAAGGGGCAATTTAGCGTGGCCAATCCACCTAACTTTCACATTTTTGGGTTGCGGGAGCGAAACCCGCGCAAACACGGGGAGAATGTGCAAACTCCACACGGACAGTGGCCCAGAGCCGGGATCGAACCTGGGACCTCAGCGCCGTGAGGCTGCAGTGCTATCCCACTGCGCCACCGTGCTGCCTGAGATGCTCTTTCCTGAGGTAGAAGAGTCAAATACTAGGGGACATACGTTTAAAGTGCATGGGGAAAAGTTTAGAACAGATGTGCGAGGCACGTTTTTTATCCAGAGGATAGCAAATGTATGGAATGCAATGTCGGGGGAGGTGGTGGGAGCAGGTACAATAGCGGCATTTAAGGGACATCTAGACAAACATATGAATAGGGTGGGAATTGAAAGATACGGACTCTGTAAGTGCAGATGGTTTTGGTTTTGGCAGGTACCACGGTCAGCGCAGGCTTGGAGGGCCAAAGGGCTTGTTCCTTCGCTGTATTGTTCTTTGGTCTTTGTTCATTTCTACCCTATTAGCACACTGGGCTAAATCACTGGCTTTGAAAGCAGGCCAGAAGCATGGTTCAATTCCCGTACCAGCCTCCCCAGGCGCCAGAATGTGGCGACTAAGGGTTTTTCACAGTAACTTCATTTGAAGCCTACTTGTGACGATAAGCGGTTTTCATTTTTTTCATTTCATTCTTCTGTTCATAGAACATAAATCTACCTAACCTGCACGTCTTTGGACTGTGGGAGGAAACTGGAGCACCCGGAGGAAACCCACGCAGACACGGGGCGAACATGCAGACTCCGCAGTCCGCACAGGCAGTGATCCAGCAGGGAATCGAACCTGGGACCCTAGCGCGAGTGCTAACCACTATGCTGCCATGCTGCCCATAGACTACAGTTCCACCTTCAACGCCATTATCCCAACAAGACTAATAACCAAACTCTGCAACCTCGGACTTGACCCCTCCCTGTGCAGCTGGATCCTTGACTTCCTCACCAACACACCACAATCTGTCAGGATAGGCAACAGCACCTTCTCCACAATAGTCCTCAACACCGGGGCCCCACAAGGATGTGTGCTCAGTCCTCTATTGTACTCCATATACACCCATGACTGTGTGGCAAGATTTAACTCCAACTCAATCTATAAGGTTGCAGATGATACGACTGTGGCGAGCCACATCTCAAACAACGACGAATCAGATGACAGGAGGGAGCTAAATCACTTGGTTGCATGGTATACCGAAAACAACCTCTCTCTAAAAGTTGGAAAGACCCCCCCACCCCCCCGTCTACATCAATGGCTCGATGGTCGATAGATTTAAGTTCTTGGGGGTCACTATCACCAACAGTCTGTCCTGGTCCACTCACATTGATGCAACATTGAAGAAACCCCAACAACGTAGGTGTAGGAGGGAAGGTTTCCATTATCTGGACCACTGGGAGCTCTTCCGGGGCAGGTGTGACCTGTATAAGAAGGACGGGTTGCATCTAAACCGGAGAGGCATAAATATCCTGGCCGCGAAGTTTGCTAGTGTCACACGGGAGGGTTTAAACTAGTATGGCAGGGGGGTGGGCATGGGAGCAATAGGTCAGAAGGTGAGAGCATTGAGGGAGAACTAGGGAATAGGGACAGTGTGGCTCTGAGGCAGAGCAGACAGGGAGAAGTTGCTGAACACAGCGGGTCTGGTGGCCTGAAGTGCGTATGTTTTAATGCAAGAAGTATTACGGGTAAGGCAGATGAACTTAGAGCTTGGATTAGTACTTGGAACTATGATATTGTTGCCATTACAGAGACCTGGTTGAGGGAAGGGCAGGATTGGCAGCTAAACGTTCCAGGATTTAGATGTTTCAGGCGGGATAGAGGGGGATGTAAAAGGGGAGGCGGAGTTGCACTACTGGTTCGGGAGAATATCACAGCTGTACTCCGAGAGGACACCTCAGAGGGCAGTGAGGCTATATGGGTAGAGATCAGGAATAAGAAGGGTGCAGTCACAATGTTGGGGGTTTACTACAGGCCTCCCAACAGCCAGCGGGAGATAGAGGAGCAGATAGGTAGACAGATTTTGGAAAAGAGTAAAAACAACAGGGTTGTGGTGATGGGAGACTTCAACTTCCCCAATATTGACTGGGACTCACTTAGTGCCAGGGGCTTAGACGGGGCGGAGTTTGTAAGGAGCATCCAGGAGGGCTTCTTAAAACGATATGTAGACAGTCCAACTAGGGAAGGGGTGGTACTGGACCTGGTATTGGTGAATGAGTCCGGCCAGGTGGTAGATGTTTCAGTAGGGGAGCATTTCGGTAACAGTGACCACAATTCAGTAAGTTTTAAAGTACTGGTGGACAAGGATAAGAGTGGTCCTAGGATGAATGTGCTAAATTGGGGGAAGGCTAATTATAACAATATTAGGCGGGAACTGAAGAACATAGATTGGGGGCGGATGTTTGAGGGCAAATCAACATCTGACATGTGGGAGGCTTTCAAGTGGCAGTTGAAAGGGATTCAGGACCGGCATGTTCCTGTGAGGAAGAAGGATAAATACGGCAATTTTCGGGAACCTTGGATGACGAGAGATATTGTAGGCCTCGTCAAAAAGAAAAAGGAGGCATTTATCAGGGCTAAAAGGCTGGGAACAGACGAAGCCTGCGTGGAATATAAGGAAAGTAGGAAGGAACTTAAGCAAGGAGTCAGGAGGGCTAGAAGGGGTCACGAAAAGTCATTGGCAAATAGGGTTAAGGAAAATCCCAAGGCTTTATACACGTACATAAAAAGCAAAAGGGTAGCCAGGGAAAGGGTTGGCCCACTGAAGGATAGGCAAGGGAATCTATGTGTGGAGCCAGAGGAAATGGGCGAGGTACTAAATGAATACTTTGCATCAGTATTCACCAAAGAGAAGGAATTGGTAGATGTTGAGTCTGGAGAAGGGTGTGTAGATAGCCTGGGTCACATTGAGATCCAAAAAGAAGAGTTGTTGGGTGTCTTAAAAAATATTACGGTAGATAAGTCCCCAGGGCCTGATGGGATCTACCCCAGAATACTGAAGGAGGCTGGAGTGGAAATTGCTGAGGCCTTGACGGAAATCTTTGGATCCTCGCTGTCTTCGGGGGATGTCCCGGAGGACTGGAGAATAGCCAATGTTGTTCCTCTGTTTAAGAAGGGTAGCAAGGATAATCCCGGGAACTACAGGCCGGTGAGCCTTACTTCAGTGGTAGGGAAATTACTGGAGAGAATTCTTCGAGACAGGATCTACTCCCATTTGGAAGCAAATGGACATATTAGTGAGAGGCAGCACGGTTTTGTGAAGGGGAGGTCGTGTCTCACTAAAGAGGGGTCAGTTTTTCGAGGAGGTCACTAAGATGATTGATGCAGGTAGGGCAGTGGATGTTGTCTATATGGACTTCAGTAAGGCCTTTGACAAGGTCCCTCATGGTAGACTAGTACAAAAGGTGAAGTCACACGGGATCAGGGGTGAGCTGGCAAGGTGGATACAGAACTGGCTCGGCCATAGAAGGCAGAGAGTAGCAATGGAAGGATGCTTTTCTAATTGGAGGTCTGTGACCAGTGGTGTTCCACAGGGATCAGTGCTGGGGCCTTTGCTCTTTGTAGTATATATAAATGATTTGGAGGAAAATGTAACTGGTCTGATTAGTAAGTTTGCAGACAACACAAAGGTTGGTGGAATTGCGGATAGCGATGAGGACTGTCGGAGGATACAGCAGGATTTAGATTGTTTGGAGACTTGGGCGGAGAGATGGCAGATGGAGTTTAATCCGGACAAATGTGAGGTAATGCATTTTGGAAGGTCTAATGCAGGTAGGGAATATACGGTGAATGGTAGAACCCTCAAGAGTATTGAAAGTCAAAGAGATCTAGGAGTACAGGTCCACAGGTCACTGAAAGGGGCAACACAGGTGGAGAAGGTAGTCAAGAAGGCATACGGCATGCTTGCCTTCATTGGCCGGGGCATTGAGTATAAGAATTGGCAAGTCATGTTGTAGCTGTATAGAACCTTAGTTAGGCCACACTTGGAGTATAGTGTTCAATTCTGGTCGCCACACTACCAGAAGGATGTGGAGGCTTTAGAGAGGGTGCAGAAGAGATTTACCAGAATGTTGCCTGGTATGGAGGGCATTAGCTATGAGGAGCGGTTGAATAAACTCGGTTTGTTCTCACTGGAACGAAGGAAGTTGAGGGGAGACCTGATAAAGGTATACAAAATTATGAGGGGCATAGACAGAGTGGATAGTCAGAGGCTTTTCCCCAGGGTAGAGGGGTCAATTACTAGGGGGCATAGGTTTAAGGTGAGAGGGGCAAGGTTTAGAGTAGATGTACGAGGCAAGTTTTTTACGCAGAGGGTAGTGGGTGCCTGGAACTCGCTACCGGAGGAGGTGGTGGAAGCAGGGACGATAGTGACATTTAAGGGGCATCTTGACAAATATATGAATAGGATGGGAATAGAAGGATACGGACCCAGGAAGTGTAGAAGATTGTAGTTTAGTCGGGCAGTATGGTCGGCACGGGCTTGGAGGGCTGAAGGGCCTGTTCCTGTGCTGTACATTTCTTTGTTCTTTGTTCTTTGTAACGTCTCTACTTCCTACGGAAGCTGAAGAAATTTGGCATGCCTGCATCAACAAACTTCTACAGATGTGCCATAGAGAGCATCCTATCCGGCTGCATTACAACTTGGTATGGCAACTGCTCAGTCCAGTATCGCAAGAAACTGCAGAGTGTGGTGAACTCAGCCCAACGCATCACCCAAGCTTGCCATCCTCCCATTGATTCTATATACACCACCCGCTGCCTCAGGAAGGCAGACAGCATTATCAGAGACCCCTCACACCCAGACTTTGCCCTCTTTCAGACCCTTCCATCAGGCAAAAGATACTGAAGTCTGAAGCCCTGCATATCCAGACATAGGAACAGCTTCTTCCCCACTGCTGACAGATTCCTCAACAACTCTCCCTCAGACTGATCTGTTCCCTGTAAGAACAGTATTCATGACGCCTTATGCTGCTCTTGTTTGGCCTTGTTCCACACTAATCAATCACTATTTGTTGATGTACCATTGTCAATATACTCTGTCGATTATTCTTTCGTCTACTGTGTACGTACTGTGTACGTTCCCTTGGCCGTAGAAAATACTTTTCGCTGTACTTTGATACATGTGACAATAAATATCAATCAATCAATCCTCCCATTCGGGTTACACAGGTAAGTGCATCTGAAGGAGGAGCAGGTTGTCGAAATGCAACAAGCAACACTTGTGTCATTAGCAATGAGTGACTCACACGGAAATCATATCACCTTGTTCCATCGCAAGCAATTCTAACAGAACTGGACGAATTCTCAAAACCCAGAACAGTTTTAAGATGAAAGATTACACTGCCCTCAGGTGGTGAGTTGTGGATTCTCCCGCTTCCACACGCCAGAGAATAAATGCTAAGGAATAATTTAAATGCTATTGTAAACTGCAGGACATTGGGGGAAAAAAATGAGATCTGTCCCCATTAGATGCAACATTTTAGAAGGACAGAGGGCTGTATTCTGCGGTCGCCGATGGTAAAATCGCGTTTGGTGACGGGCCGGAGAATCCAAATTCACGACAGAATTAGGGGCGGTGCCACTTCCGCGATGCGCCACCCCCTTCAAAGCCACGTATCCACGTCCTCACGCCATTGCCTGAGGCCCCCCCCCCCGATGCTCCGCCCCCTTCCGCCGAGTTCCCGACGGCGTGGAACACTTGTGTTCTCACCCGTCGGGAATTCGTCTTGGTGGCTGCGGACTCAGTCCAGTGTCGCCACAGTCAGGGGAGAGCCAATCCGCGGGCAGGATTGAGCATATTCAGGGCTGGGGGCACTGTGGTGGGGGGTGGGGGGGTGGTCCGGGGCACCCAAGCCGGCCGAAAGGGGGGAACTATTTTGCGGTCCGGGTCCTCGAGCCGCATCAGCCATGAAGCATGGCGCGGCCGCTGCAGGCCGCCGGCCTGCGCATGCGCGGCCACGGACCCGGCAATTCTCCAGGCCGTATCGGCATCGAGAGTCGGGTGCTCAACGCTGCCTGGCTGCCAGCCCCCCTTGGAACGGAGAATCGGTGGCTGTTTCACGACGAATCCAGCCCCAGGCCTCCACCTAGATTTCATTTAAGTGGGTTTGCAAACACCTCAGATTTCCAATTGTCATTATCCCCAGGGGTCGCAGCCTGTTGACGGCCTTTAGTCTGAATGACACTCCCAGTAAAATGCCCCCGGGCCGCTTCAGAGCTGCAATAACCACTGGTAACCGATCCTGCAAAGGGTGGCTGAATGGACATTCAAAGCACTTTGAGATAATTACTACTGTCACACTGCCGAGATCTGGCAGATTCATTTCCGCCACCTTTGTTCGATGTCTCACTTTATCCCCTTTTTCCGCATTGAAGCAGCGAATATTTATTGCGGATTGGGTTCCTTTGACTAAAAGCATCATGCCAGCTACAGACAGCCACTTGTGTATCTTTCTCATTCTTTTTTTGTTATGCGGAAAGTCAATAGTCCTCACACACACACACATATATAGATTCTCCGAAATGCGTACAATGGCTGGGATGGATGACGGGAATAGGATGATGCCCTTTCTTTTCTCTTGGGATGGAAGTAGATTGTTTACTGCTGGCTGCCCGACGCTGCTTATCAGTCACACTGGAACTAGCACTGTCAAGCAGCAGCCTCATGGTGCAACTGTAAAACTTAACTGGCAATCGCTTGGCAAGGTCCAAGAATCCCTGTAGTTTTTCTTTACTGGCCAATGCCTAGTGCTCCTTCATGAGGAGCTGCCCCCTCCCCCCGCTTCTCTATCTGTGGCTCTTGGCTGTTAAGTCACAAGGTTCTGGGTTCAAGTCACGCCGAGCACCTAAGTCACATTCTCCCCGTGTGTGCGTGGTTAGGTGGATTGGCTGTGTTAGATTGCCCTTCGGGTCCAAAATTGCTCTTAGTGTTGGGTGGGGTTACTGGGTTATGGGTATAGGGTGGAGGTGTGGTCTTGGGTGTCATGATATTCAAACACACACATCATGATAGACACACCAACAGACAAATCAGCACACACAACACGACAACCAATCATAGACAAGGACAGAGACAGTATAAGAGAAGAAACACGACACCTGGTGGCCAGTAGATCTGGAGACCAGGACAAGGACAGGACCTGATTAACATCACACACAGGAAATCACCAGTGAGATGGCCCAAGCCAAAATATTCACCAAACTGGATGCTTCTAAAGGATTTTGGCAGATCCAACTGGACCCGTCCAGCCGAAAGCTATGTACTTTTAACACCCCTTTCGGCAGATTCTGCTACAACCGGATGCCATTTGGCATCAACTCGGCATCCGAGGTCTTCCACAGAATAATGGAGCAGATGATGGAAGGCATCGAAGGGGTACGCGTATATGTGGACGATATCATCATCTGGTCCACCACTCCGCAGGAGCACATACATCGTCTCCAACGCGTTTTCGCCCGCATACGAAACAATGGCCTGCGCCTCAACCGCGCCAGGTGTGCCTTTGGCCAGACCGAATTGAAGTTCCTGGGGGACCACATCTCCCGATCAGGGGTCCGTCCCGATGCGGACAAGGTAAGCGCCGTCACAGCCATGCCGCGGCCGGCCGACAAGAAAGCTGTACTACGATTCCTGGGCATGGTCAACTTCCTCGGGAAATTCATTCCCAAACTTGCTTCCCACACAACGGCTCTGCGCCATCTCGTAAAGAAATCTACAGAGTTCCAGTGGCAACATACACACCAGCTGGAATGGGAGAAGCTCAAACACAAACTTGCCACGGCACCAGTGTTGGCGTTCTTCGACACGTCTCGTCCCACCAAAATCTCAACTGATGTCAGCCAATCTGGTATTGGAGAAGTGCTCCTGCAGAGGGATGACACGTCGTCATGGGCCCCGGTTGCCGATGCATCACGTGCCATGACCCCTACGGAACAGCGCTACGTGCAAATTGAAAAAGAATGCCTGGGCTTGCTAACTGGTTTGGACAAGTTCCACGATTATGTATATGGTCTTCCACGATTCACGGTCGAAACTGACCACCGCCCCCTGGTCAACATAATAAACAAGGACCTGAACGACATGACCCCTCGCCTCCAGCGCATCTTTCTTAAACTCAGGAGGTATGATTTCCAACTGATCTACACTCCAGGGAATGACCTCATCGTGGCGGATACCCTATCCCGAGCAGTGAGTACACCACCAGATGCGGAGGGGTTCGTATGTCAAGTTGAGGCACACGTGGCTTTGACAGCGGCAAATCTGCCGGCTAACGACCCCAGTCTGGCCCGCATACGCGCAGAGACAGCGGCCGACCCCCTTCTACAGCGAGTGATGCGCCACATGACGGAAGGTTGGCTCAAAGGGCAGTGCCCGCAGTTCTATAATGTGCGAGATGACCTAACCACCATTGATGGGATCCTTCTGAAGCTAGACAGGATTGTCATTCCGCACAGTATGCGCCAGATGATTCTCAATCAAATACACGAAGGCCACTTGGGAGTCGAGAAGTGCAGACGGAGGGCCCGAGAGGCGGTATATTGGCCGGGCATTAATGACGATATTGCCAACATGGTACTCAATTGCACAAGCTGCCAGAGGTTTCAGTCGGCGCAACCTCCTGAGTCGCTTCTGCCCCATGAGCTGGTGATGCCCCCTGGGCGAAGGTGGGCGTCGACCTATTTAACGCGCTTGGCATGGACTATATTATCATCATAGACTACTTCTCCAATTACCCAGAAGTCATACCCCTACACGATCTGACGTCGGCTGCAGTCATCAGGGCCTGCAAGGACACCTTTGCTCGCCACGGCATTCCGATGACTGTCATGTCGGACAATGGGCCCTGTTTTGCCAGCCATGAATGGTCGTCCTTTGCCGCATCATATGGTTTCACACACGTAACATCCAGCCCTCTACATCCACAGTCAAATGGAAAGGCGGAAAAGGGCGTTCACATTGCCAAGCGGCTCCTCTGCAAGGCTGCTGCTGCCGGATCGGACTTTCACCTCGCCCTGCTGGCCTATCGATCGGCCCCGCTAGCCACGGGTCTCTCGCCAGCACAGCTACTGATGGGTCGCACCCTCAGGACAACTGTGCCTTCCATCCTGACACCAACAACGGACCATGCTAAGGTACTGCACAAGATGCAACTGCAGCGTGATCGCCAGAAGAGTCTGTACGATACAAGGGTGACTGATCTTCCCCCCCTGTCCTCCGGGGATAAAGTCCGCATTCATCTGCCAAATGGTGGCTGGTCAGCACCTGCCGAAGTTCTCCGACGTGTGGCTCCCTGCTCGTTCCTGGTACGCATGCCAGATGGATCAGTGCGTCGCCGCAATCGACGAGCCCTTCGCCGCCTTCCACGCTCGCAACCAAACAGTGCACACCCGCCGGGTCCTCCACTGGTTCCCGAGGATGACTTCGTGGAGCTGCCACAGATCACGCCCCTTCCATCGCCACCCGTGGCCAGGCTCGCACCTCAGCCGGTGGTTCTCGACCCACCCTTGAGACGGTCAACCCGAATTCGTCACAAACCTACTAGATTGGACTTATGAGACTGTTCACACGTTAAAGTTGAAACACTATTGTATTGCAACATGTTACTGTTTTATCATTCCAGATATCGTTTGACCGGACCACACTTCAAAGTTTTTGTCTTCCTGTTTTGTTATGGTACAACCTCGTTAGCGTGACACACCCGACATCGCCCCATGTATATAGTTACGCCACATGCACCTGCTGTAAATATCACGCACACACACTTTTAGATGCACTCACGACACATTCGTATTTATAACCACATAGGCACATAATTTTGTAAAAAAGGTGGGATGTCATGATATTCAAACACACACATCATGATAGACACACCAACAGACAAATCAGCACACACAACACGACAACCAATCATAGACAAGGACAGAGACAGTATAAGAGAAGAAACACGACACCTGGTGGCCAGTAGATCTGGAGACCAGGACAAGGACAGGACCTGATTAACATCACACACAGGGAGTCACCAAGTGCAGAGTATCAAGACAGAACTGTAAATAACAAGTTGAAATAAAACAATGTTGTACCAAATACAACCGTGTTGGTTCATCTGTACATCAGAACACCCAACACTACATTGGGTAGGGTGCTCTTTCCAAGAGCCAGTGTAGACTCGATGGGCCGAATGGCCTCCTTCTGCACTGTAAATTCTATGAAAGTCAAGGCTGAGAGTGCACTGGATGGTTGGTGGTGCCATCTTTTGGGTGAGATGCCGAACTGAGGCTACACCTGTCCACTGACGTGAATGTATAAAAATCCCAGGGCACCATTTTGAAGATGGGGGCAGCACGGTAGCACAGTGGTTAGCACAGTCGCTTCACAGTGCCAGGGGCCCAGGTTCGATTCCCAGCTTGGGCCACTGTCTGTATGGAGTCTGCACGTTCTCCTCGTGTCTGCGTGGGTTTCCTCCGGGTGCTCCGGTTTCCTTCCCGCAAGTCCCGAAAGACGTGCTGTTAGGTAATTTGGACATTTTGAATCCTTGTACCCGAACAGGCGCCGGAATGTGGCTGCCATGTCGCCCGAATTGACTTCAGTTAAACTGAACACCACGCATGCCCTCACAGCAAGAGGCATAGTTGCTTTCTGATCGTGCCCTTGTCCAATTTCACCCCAGGTATGTCTGTTCCACAATGCACTGAGGTTTCCTAGTTGATCAATGAAATGAAATTAAATTAAAATTGCTTATTGTCACGAGTAAGCTTCAAATGAAGTTACTGTGAAAAGCCCCTAGTCACCACATTCCGGCGCCTGTTCGGGGAGGCTGTTACGGGAATTGAACCGTGCTGCTGGCCTGCCTTGGTCTGCTTTCAAAGCCAGCGATTTAGCCCTGTGCTTATTGTGACTTATTGATGAACATTCGGTACAAGCAACTTAGATACAGAAAAAGATAAAGACACACCCAGAGTCACAGTGAGTGAGGATTTATTTTCGGAGGCCTGGTTTGAGATAATGACCGGGGCAACAACATCTGATGCGAAAAGATAACTATGGCTAGGGATTAATTAATAATACATTGGCCACAGAGATATAATGTGGAGATGCCGGCGTTGGACTGGGATGAGCACCGTAAGGCTTCTTACAACACCAGGTTAAAGTCCAACAGGTTTGTATCCAATCACTAGCTTTCAGAGCACAGCTGCTTCCTCAGGTGAATGAAGAGGTGGGTTCCAGAAACATATACATAGACAAAGTCAATGATGCAAGGCAATACTTTGAATGCGAGTCTTTGCAGGTAATTAAGTCTTTACAGGTCCAGATAGAGCAACTGGAGAGAGGGATAATCACAGTTTAAAGAGGTGTGTATCGTCTCAAGCCAGGACAATTGGTAGAATTTTGCAAGCCCAGGCCAGATGGTGGGGGGTGAATGAAATGCAACATGAATCCTAGGTCCCGGTTGAGGCCGTACTCACGTGTGCGGAACTTGGCTATAAGATGGCACAAAGATATAGTTGGCAACTTGCTAACAACTCTTTCTATTCTGTCCATGGAGATATCACCCGAGGGTAGACACAACCTTGTGTCAATTTTGCATTGCTGACATTGATCCTATCCCTATTACCACACAAGTTCTCAGAACGAAATTGTGTATTTCCTTATCAACTGAGCAATTGAACATTGCAAGCAAGTTGTCACTGTTAACTTTCTCTTCTGGAATAAGCCGAATTCTGAGGCTATAGCCTAAATCACGTGGTCCAGTGATAAATAGCCACAGGGCCATAAGGGGTCTTGTGTTATTTCTGATAAACAACTCCCAATAACATGGGCGTTGTGTTCAACCCAGGCCAGTGTTATATTACCAGACGTCAGCTGTCTGACAAGATCAGATTTCAGTTCACAGTGAGCGATCCTTTGACACTGAGCACAAAGGAAATAGTCACGAAGAGACCAAAATGTGCTGCAGGCAGATTGTTGGAGACGGGAAGTATGTGGGAGATCGGTCATCCCACCATTAATTATTGTGCAGCCTAAATACCTGAGGTGAAAAACTGTACTTGTGATTTGGTGAATGGATTGAGTCTTGGGGGAGGAGGACAAATATGAAAAGATGCAAGTTATGTTGTATTGCCTTTGGGAATTCAGAGCAGCGACTACCATATTTATGGTGCTGGTAAATTCATTGCAGTAACCAGCAACTTTATTTAAAATAATGTAACACATAAGCCAATCCTACATGGCACATTACGTTGTTATTTTGAACTATGTTGTCTATCACCCTTTTACAGTTGGTTGCCTTGGGATGTCTTGTGATGCAAAAAAATCTAATTTCATGCAAAATTAGGAGCTGCTTGCTTCTATTTGTGGATACATGTTGCTCAATATAATTAACGCTGAGCTTTAGTATAAACTTACAATTCCAGGTATGTGGATCCCGGCAGCTGACATCTTTGCTTTTCTTCTGAAACAGACTTAGCAGAAAGAAGAGTTCATATTTAATTATCGCTTCTAATGGCCCCAGGATGCCTCCCCTTCACAGCCATTGAAGTGTCTCACAGAATCACAGAATTGTTACAGTGCAGAAGAAGATCGTTCAGCCCATCCTGTCTGCACCAGCTCTTCAAATAAATAATAATAATAATCTGTATTTTCACAAGTAGGCATACATTAACACTGCAATGAAGTTACTGTGAAAACCCGTGGTCGCCACATTCCGAGTGCCTGCTCGGGTACACTGAGGCAGAATTCAGAATGTCCAATTCATCTAACAGCACGTCTTTCGTGACTTGTGGGAGGAAACCGGAGCACCCGGAGTAAACCCACGCAGACACGGGGAGAATGTGAAGACTCTGCACAGACAGTGATCCAAGCAGGGAATCGAACCCGGGACCCTGGTGCTGTGAAGCAACAGTGCTAACTACTGTGCCGCCTTTGTGCTACCATGACACCCACCTGTGCTACCGTGCTGTCCCATAAACATTCCGGGTGGGATTCCCCCCCCCCCCAGCCCGCTCCCGTCGCGGCAGGTTTTGTGGTGGCTGAGGCAGCCCGCTTTTGACCAGCGGTGGGATCTTCTGGTGCTGCCACTGTGAACGGCATTTCCCGTTGTTCACACCCTTCGCCGCCGGGTAGCCCGCAGTGGAGGGTCGCCGTCGGCAGGGCTGGAAGATGTCGTCAGCGGGAATGACCAGAGAATGCTGGCCTATGGCGTAAGTGCCATTCTCCTGCCATTTCCCCGCAGACTTGCGCATTGTTCCTATTTAAATAATCATCTAATTCTCTCCTGAATGTCTCGGTTATAACGTGGGAAAGGAGGCAGAAAATTTGCAGAGCGCAAGCTCCCACAAACAGCATTATGAATGTGACCAGCTAACGTGTTTCATGTACCGCCGTGGGGATAGATGTTGGCCAGCCCATTCCCATAGCTCTTCCTCAGATATATGTCCACTCTGCTGGTCAGGCAAGGCCTTGGTTTAACATCTGGTCCAAAAGACAGCACCACTGGCAATGCCGTGTTCTCTCAGTAATGCACTGGAGTGCCATGATTCCAAAACGGAGCTTTGAACCCAAAACCTTCTGACACAGAAGCAAGAATGCGACCAGCAGGCCACGGCTGACCAGCGCTCATTTCCTCAGCCACCTTCCCGTTGATCAATCCTTCTCTGCGAGCATAGTTAGTTTGCAATGGGCCTCTCACAAAGAGGCTTTATCTGAGCAGGTTGAGGAGGGCACATAGGTCAGGCCATGAACATGGCGCCTATCTGGTCTCGTTATCCAGCATCTTTACCTTTGCACATTTATTATGCAAATACATTTCAAAATAATGCAGCAGCGTTAAAATAACTCGGCCAGTAAGCTGGTTTGAGATGCAGAGCAAGTTCAACAGTGTGGGTTCAATTCCTGTACTAGCTGAGGTTATCCATGTAGGCCCAGCCTTCTCAACCTTGCCCCTTGCCTGAGAAATCAAAAGCAAAATCAAGCAAAATCACCACCAGTCAGCTCTCCCCCTCAAAGGGGAAAGAAGCCTGTGGTCATCTGGGACTATGGCGACTTTACCTTTACTTATTAATACCTGTTGATAGAATTCTCTATCAGAATTCCCTCTAACAAACAGAAGATCCACAACTGGAGTGCTCATGATCCTAACTTGCTAATCAGTCTCACTAAGACAGATGAGGAGGTAATTTAGCCCACTGCTGTTTATGGGAGCTTGCTGTGCACAAATTAGCTGCCTCGCTTCCTACATTACAACAGCGACTGCACTTCAATGGTACTTTATCGGACGCACAGTGCTTTGGGAGGTCATGATCGGCGCTATAAAAATGCAAATCTTTCTTTTTCGTTCTGTAGGGGTGAGGCAGAACACGAACACCAAGAGCTCAAAATAGGTGGTATTTAGCCTGTCACACTCAAAGAGAGAAGCTGACTTTCTGAGCGTCATCCATTGATTAGAAGCATTTCAGCAAAGGGTCACCTCTGAAACATTAACGTATTTACCAGGTACTGACTGACTGATCGTGCACCTTCTGTCTGTATTTTGGAATTCCTGCACTGCTTGCTCTCCTTTTTGATCCTATTAAAATTTGTTCGACGTGACAAAAATATATTTGTCACATTTGCAACATCAGGTCGTTGTTTGCTATTGACGTTGATACTGCAGAGGTTCATTACGCAGCACTGCTGCAACCTGCAAACTGGATGCTTCAGATTTGGATCCCGGTTACATAAGATTATATTTTTCCCAGGCAAATGCTTTGTCCAACTTCCAGTTGTATTGTTATCTGGGTTGTCATAATGACACATTTCCTTACTTGGGGTGGAAGATTGAAAGTTCAGGTCCCATGGCGGACTTGAGTAGATTATCGGCTCTGATTGTTTTAAGGCCTCCACAGAGTAACAATATCCCTGGCCAGAATGGAGATGATTTGGTCATTCCTCCACCTTCGATTCTGTAAGGCGATCAGGCTGATGTCAGCAACAGGGAATGATTTCACATGCATAATTTGTGTAATGTAGCTGTCCTCCAATCACTGCATTTTGCTGGCACAAAATAAGGTGGCTTTTAATGGAAGACTTCGCAGGACTTGGACAATATTCAGGCTTGGGTTGGCTAAGTGGCAGGAAATGTCGCTCCACACAAGTGCCAGGCAATGTCCATTTCCAAGGAGAGAGAATGGGCAGCACGGTAGCATTGTGGATAGCACAATTGCTTCAGAGCTCCAGGGTCCCAGGTTCGATTCCCGGCTTGGGTCACTGTCTGTGCGGAGTCTGCACATCCTCCCCGTGTGTGCGTGGGTTTCCTCCGGGTGCTCCGGTTTCCTACCACAGTCCAAAGATGTGCAGGTTAGGTGGATTGGCCATGATAAATTGCCCTTCGTGCCCAAAATTGTCCTTAGTATTGGGTGGGGTTACTGGGTTATGGGGATAGGGTGGAGGTGTTGACCTTGGGTAGGGTGCTCTTTCCAAGAGCCGGTGCAGACTCGATGGGCCGAATGGCCTCCTTCTGCACTGTAAATTCTATGTAACCATCTCTCTTGGACATTCCAGGGCATTCCCATCACTGAATCCCTCACTATCAACAACCCGGGGCTACCATTGATCAGAAATGAACTGAACCAGCCAAAGGAATGCTTTGGCTACAAGAGCAAGTCAGTGGCTGGGAGGTTATCTCACTTTCTAACTCCCCAAAGCCTGACCACCATCTACAAGACACAATTGCAAGGATGAGTGCAGCTCTGACAACAAGAAACTCAACACCATCCAGCTCAAAGCAGCTCATTTGATCAGCCCCCCATCAACAACATTCAACAGTCACTCCCTCTACCACAGGTGCACAGTGGTAGCAGTGTGTGCTCTGTACAAAATGCCATGCAGCAACTCACCAAGGCCCCTTTGCCAGCACCTTCCAAACCTGCGACTTCTACCACCTAGAACAAGGGCAGCAGCTCCATGGGAACATGCACCACTACCTACCTGTATGTTCCTCTCAAAGCCATACACCATCCTGACTTGGAACTATATTGCCATGCCTTCACTGTCACTGGGATCAGAATTGTGGAACCCCCTTCCTAACAGCACTGTGGGTGTACCTATACCAGATGGAAAGCTACTTCAAGAAGACCTTTAATTTAAAAAAAAAAAAATAATTCAGACATTTCCATATAAACAAACTGAAGCAGAAGCAAAATTTTGCAACATTAAAAATACCCAAAACTCACTCCCCCGCTGCTCCCCACTCTCGCCCCCTTCTCCCATCCTGCCTTTCCCATTTTAACCACCTTCCCCCCCTTCCCCCTGCCCTGCTTTGCTGACTTCTCAATCCTCCTCAAAGAAGTCAATGAATGGCTTCCACCTCTAAGTGAACCCATCAACTGACACCTTCAGGGTGAACCTGACCTTCTCAGCCTCAAGACTTCTGCCAGGCCACCCCCCCCCTTTCGGCGGCTCTGAGTCACTCCATCCAAGTAAGGTCCGTCCCCGGGCCTTCAGAGAGGCAAAGGCCAAAGCATCGGCCTCTCTCGCCCCCTGGACTCCCGGGCCTTTTGACACCTCAAATATCTCTACCTCTGGACTCGGGGCCAACTTCACCCCCAACACCTCCGACATTACGTCCGAAGCCCCTGCCAGAACCCCTTTAGCTTCGGGCATGCCCAGAACATGTGGACGTGATTCGCGGAGGACAAATATGGGTGGGCAACACTTGTTGGCCTATCCAGAAATGCCCACATTCCATGAGAGAATATGAAAACATTCCTCTCCAAGTCACACTCTATTGGGAAATATATCCGTTTATTCGCTGTTGCAAAATCCTGGAACCCCTCCTTAGCAACACATAATGTGGTTGACTCTTAAATGCCCTCAGGGTTGGGCAATAAATGCTGGCCCAGCCAGCGATGTCCACATCCCATGAATGAATAAATATTTTTTTTAAAACACCACAAGGACTGCAACAGTTCAAGCAGCCAGCTCATCACCTCCTTCTCAAGAGCAATTAGGGATGGACAATAAATGACGGTCTTTCCAATGATGCTCACGTCCCTCTCTTTCTCAACTTTCCCCGGGTAAAGGGCAGCACGTTGGCCTAGTGGTTAGCACAGCTGCCTCACGGCGCTGAGGTCCCAGATTCGATCCCGGCCCTGGGTCACTGTCCGTGTGGAGTTTGCACATTCTCCTCGTGTCTGCGTGGGTTTCGCCCCCACAACCCAAAAATGTGCAGAGTCGGTGGATTGGCCACTCTAAATTGCCCCTTAATTGGAAACAATAATTGAGTAATCTAAATTTTTTTTAAAAACTTTCCCCGGGTACTTGTGGTCACCACAATGCTGGGTGATCATCCTGCATTTCACCCTGTCGTTTTTGATGCATGTTGTTACAGTCGGATGCCATGCCAATCACAAACTGGCTCCATTTATGCAAGCTGGGGGCCAGCACATTCGCTTGTCTGCACCAGTGGCTGGGTTACTGCACAGCCAGCAAGTCCTGGAGTGGCATTCTAGCTCAATAGCACGGGTGCTGTTACCCGAGCCGCACTCTGGCAGTGATGCTCACAGCCCATGAACAAGAAAAAGAATCGTTGCTGTTTCAGTGATGAATTTTGGTCACTGCAGTTTGTAAATGGAATCTGCTTGTTGAGCAAATTGACCAGATGCTGTTGTGCTGTAGTGTTGAAACAGATTGTTTCCTGCTTACTGAGTAAATAGACTTGATTTGCTGTAAAATAGACTGTTTGCCGTGAATCCTTCCTCAGGTCCTACCTGCCTCAAGCACATTGATCGTCTCAGTGGCCGTCAGTATTTATTTCCCTGTTTTGGTGTAGCTGGGCAGGGAAATTGGGTCAGCTCCCGGACGCCCACTTTGGTGTGTGACTGGGCAATGGGCCTCATGTTCTACGGCGGGGGGAGGGGGGGGCATTACCTGGGGGCCATTTCCTGTGGCTACTGGGAGATTCCGTTGGCCAGGCCTCCACCAGGTGGGGGTGGTGGTGTTGCCAATTTAAGGGAATACCATCCCACGAGCGTCACCAATAATGTTGCCAATCGGCACCGGAGTAATGTTGCCAATTAATCATGATGCTCTTTAGAGTCGCCAGGTATCAAATGATACCACCACAAGGCTTTATCGGATATCGATCAAAGGGCCACACAACCAGTTAGTCAGTTCAAGTTCAAAGATGGTTTATTTACACACAAGGATTACTTCGACATGCAACACAAAACACTACAAGTTAAACTACACCTTACATCTACAATAACCTATACTTAACATCAGGGAAACCGGCTCTATGCAGATGGACAAGGCCTTTGTCTGGATCTTGCGTGGCTGGGTGGCAGAAGTGGCTCTGTTTCTGCTGGGCTCATCCGTCTGGTAGCGATCGTTGGTCTTGAGCTTGTCTGTCTGGTCGTTATGCTGCACTTGGGTTGGCATAGGCCAGTTCCAAGAGAGACCGAGCACATGGCTGTGTCTCGTCTTATCCCTCTGGGAATTTGCGCTCTTTGGGGCGGTCCTTAACTTGGACCCAATAATTCAACAGGCTTCGATTACTGCCTTCGATTTTGGCCAATAAAGGGGCGGGTGCCTTGATGGATGGGCGTGTCCTTAGCGGTCATTGACCTTGGCTGTTTGGCTCCCTGAGTAAAGGGAGTGGCGTCGCTTAGTCTGTATCTGTATCGGTTACCTGAGCACAGTTCTGTTCTGGGGAAATGGCCATTAGAATGCAAACGAGCGGGGATTTCGATCGCGTCTAGCTATCTGGGTTGCAAATAAACACATAAGCTCTGAGTCTGTCTGAGTCCTAGGTTGGCCATAATTCCCATGGTCCTTTGCAGCTGGCCATATCAGATGGCTACAGTGGGAGAGAGCATATGGCTGGAGAATTGATCATCCCCTGTGGGCCCCTCCAGTGCAGGCAGCGCTGTCCTTGGCAGACTGGGAGGAGAGAGCTGAGTCTGAGGTCATGAAGAGTGGCAAGAGCAGGAGCAGGAGCTGGCGGGATCAGCCTATAGACCAAGTAAGGAGAACTGTAGGGGGCATCCGGCAGACTGGACAGCATGGAACACCCCCTTTGCCTCAGGAATTCCGGGAAGCTGGAGATACCATTTGTGACCTGGATGGCAGTACCTTAGCTCCCTAGCTGAGAGGAACCAGAATAAAAAGTGCTATGAACATTCTCGCTCCCAAATTTGTACTTATTCTGCACTTTGTGTCCAGCTTTTAGCCCAAGCTTATTTGGTGAAGAGTGGGGAGGGGATGTTACGACCACGTCAGGAGGAGTAAAAATTGACTAGTACCCAGGTCTGGCTGTATCAGGGTTTAGTTGTGAACGTAACAAGCATGCCCTTTGCCAACACAGCAGCACTTCCACTATTTAGGCTTTCATATTATAAAGAATTAATCAGACATATTTTCTGAGTTTAACTCAAAGAACAAGGTAGGTTTATTGACCCTATTTCCTGAATTGAAAAAAACCTAGTTAAATTGTAATCCTCATTCATACATCACAACACATTCCCTGGGCTTCACGCTCATGCTAATACAGATGATAGAACCAAAAGATATTTTACAGTTCATGAAAAAATTAGCAATCAAAGAAATGTACAGTTAACTGTCTTTTGGCTGGTCTCGATGCAATGATTCCATGTTGTGGTCATTATTTTCAGCTGTCTCCTGGGTGCAGCGGTGCAGGACAGATTTCCATATTTTGGCCCCAAAAGATCTTGGTTTGCAGTCGGTTTTCCGTTCTCAGGATGGTTACTTTGCAATATCCGTGCAGAATACTTATGAGAGAGGGAGAGACACAGCTCTTTTTGGAGCCTTTCACGATATCCTCCCTATCTCTGCCCTCTGGCTTGGTAAACAGTTCTTTAAAAAAAGTCTTGATGGCTGTGTATTCCGGAAGAATTTGATGACTTTGACGAATTTGGTGGAATCATCATGTTTTGGAACAGGTAACTGAAAATCTCAAAAGCTTTTGATAAATTACAAGGCAATGTGAAAGCCGACAGAAAGTGGAGTCTTCCACACACCTGAGGTTGGTTCGACTGTCTGTTCCCATTACATCCCACTTGGTGGAATGCAAGCTGTGTATTATGAATGGCTGGCATTCCCTTATTATCTTACGATTACAATCCAGACAGAACAAAAAGACACTAGATTGTGTATTTTTCTTTAAAAATTAAACACATCCTCGTAACAAGGGGATAAAGGAAAATAAAATATTTGGGATCATGACCTCGCATTTCTGAGGATCTCAAGGCATACCAGCTCCCTTTGTTTAACAAGCAAGTCTGCAACGGTGCTCATTCAGGACAAGGAGTTGAGTTCTCAATGGCTTTCCTGCGTTGTGTCGTGTTGAGCAACAGTCATCCTTTGTGAAAAAAAACAATAAAGTTCTTTCTGATGAGATTTGAAAGAATGTTTCTTGGTTTAATGCTGGTGGAATAAGGGATCACTGTGCTGAAACCTTTGTTCGTTCCAAATGCTTAAATCCTTTTGTTGATCGAAGAGAATAGTATATTGTCAAAAGTGTTGTCTCTCTCAGATGGCATTAAACCATGTCTACTGGCTCAGTACTATTGAGCAGAGACGTCTTCTGGTGGTCTGGCCAATGTTCATCTCTCAGTCAATTCCAACAGAGAATTATCAGCAGGTCATTCATTCACTTGCTGCTCACATTGCCATGTCGTATGCAAATTATCCACCATGTTTACCACCTTAGCTCTTCAAAGTGATCCATTGGTTGCAAAGCACCTTGGGACCTCATGAGAATGTGCTGAGATGCTTTCTCATCCAGCACAAAAGGAGGCCATTCATGCCATCATACCTGTGCCAGCCCTTTCATAGAGCGAACCAATTCGTTCCACTCCCTTGCTCTTTCCCCACAGCTCGGCAAAGGTTTTCCTTTCAGGGAAAACATTCCAGATCATAATTTTAATAAAGTCTCCTCATCTCTCCTCTGGTAACTTCTTTTGCCAATTAGCTTCAATATGTGTTGTATAAATGCATAATCTATTTTACAGGGATTCAGAATTTCATTTGCTGAGCTGATGTTGGTGAAAATTACTTCCCTGGCTGTATGCTTCCTTCTCAGTGAGGGTGTAATGGAGTGTGACCTTGCTGGGCACAAGAAGAGATATATGAGAACTGGGTGGGCACGCTGGATGTGGACTTCAGCTCATGTGGGGGATGAATACAGGTAGGGACTGATGGCACCAAATGGGCCTGTTTGCATGTTGTAATCCTATGTGACAGCTTGCAATGCTTGCAAAGGAATTTTTTTTGACGAGAGTTATTTGAGTCAGCTGTAGCAGGTCAGATGGAGTTTATTTTAAAATTCCTTGCCTTGAGATAAGAGCTGTCACCGTACTGTAGTAATGGAAAGGCAGACTCTAACGGGAATATCATTATCCTCTGAGTTGCTGCAGATCACAATGCAAATAGATGCAATTCATCTCAAATCCCATAGCTGTTCCATGACACTGACTGACATTTAAAGGCTTCCTCGCCTTCCTACTAACATGGTCTCCTGTGTGATGTGTTGGGTGTTCTGGATCAAAAACAGGTCACCAACACTGGAAGTGGTGCAACTCTATTTTATTATAAGGTTATATATATTAACATACTTGAACTGTGGGTAAATGCAATACCAGCTTTAACTGTTGACTCTTGCCTAGTCCTAACCAGGTGATGCACTCAGCACATGGTGAATGTCTGTGTTGCAGGCTGTGAGCTCTGTGCTCCGAGCTGGCTGCTACTAGAATGAGCGGGAACTCTCCTGTCCCCTGTCTTTATAGTGCGTGTGCTCTCACTGGTGATTGGCTGCGGTGTTGGGTATGCTGATTGGTCCCACTGCATGTCCATCAATGTGTGTGTGTGTGTCTGCACCATGATATACTGGAATATGTTATGACATCCTCCCTTTTATATAAAGAACATGTGCCTGCGTGACAATAAATATTGTGTAGTGAATGTACCTGACTATGTGTGTGCGTGTTATTTACATGACTATGTACATGAGGCTAATCTATTTACACGGGAAGGTGCCTGGCGCAGAGAAATAGGGTGTCACACCAACAACGAAATGAACATTATATACAAACTACCTGCCAGTAGTTTGCCAGGGTCTTACCAGGGCCAGAAAATCCCGGCCGTTAGCTTGGAGACCAGAGACAACTCCTTTTAAACAGCGGAATGGGACCTTTTGGCATCCGCCTGAGAGAACAGATAGGACTTTGCTATCAATGTTCTGGCAAAATACTCCGATCCTTCATGCCGTCGGGATGCTCCCATCTCCCTGCAGTCAATGTAGATTTGGCTGAGCTCCAAATTCTCCATTCTCTCTGGCAGCCGGAGTGAAGCGGACTCGCAATGGAAAATCCCAACCCCCGTCTGACAGATGGTACCCCTGACAGTGCAGCAACCCCTCAATACTGCCCTGCAGTGTCACTCAATGTTAGTGCGCAGGTTTCTGGAGCGGGGCTTGGGCGGGCGTGAATGTCTGACTCTTAAGGCGCATGCTTAACAATGAAAGCAGCAGAGAATCCCCTCGAGCTCGATGGGCGGATGCGTTGGATGGCGGAGTGCTCACTCAAAATAGAGAGAAAGGACATGTTGGGAAGTGAAATAAAAACAAGAAATGTCGCAGGGACAGAACTCATCCATCAGCATCTGTGATTCAGGAGGTGGTAACATCAGAACTGGAAGGCAGCAGATAAGAGAGTCCTTTGTTGGATTCATGTGAAATGAAGGTCGTAGAGGGAGGAAAGGGGGAGGGAATTGAATCCTAGTTAGTGGGTAATTCTGTGACGGAGTTGGCTAATCTCAGTTTGGCAGGCAGTAAAGGTGACCCTTACTAGATTAGGCAAATTGCTGCATCCTAGTTTAGAGCTGTTGGAATATGCAAATATGTTGAGTCTCGGTGAAGGATGGTGGAATATGTAAATATGTGCAATCTGTGTGAAGGTGCGAGCATTTGAGATCTAATAGTTCTGAAGTTGGCTCAGACAGCTTCTACCTAATTAGGATCTCTGAAAGTGACTGAAATTACTTTACAACATTGGATTCACTGATCTTGGTTGTTCAGTGCGCATTCTTTTTGTGTGTTAATCCCTTTCATTAGCACAATGCTGTGGCGTTGATGGCATTAAACGTTAAATAATAGAAGGCAGTGGTATCACTGAAGACCAGTGTTTTCAGTCAATGTTCACTCTCATGCGACAGTTATGTAATAGGAGGGAACTCCTTCGAGACAGAACTGCCCCCCTGCCCCCACCACAGAGACTTGAGCGCACAGCTCATATTTCACTGCAATAATGAGGGGGTGTTGCACTGTTCTCTTCTGGATGAGATGCTGAAAATTTGCCCCATGCTCAGTGTGGTGGTATGTATTAGGGGTAGTATGGTACCTGTGATGCCGAGAGGCTATTGATAGACAGACACTGGATCCTGGTTGGATCTGCCGCCTGCTGGTTCTGCCCAGTAAGGCGGAGTATAAGAGCCCGGCTTCTCCCAGCAGCCGCATCCTGTAACTGAGCTGCTGGGGAACAAGTCTTGCTTAATAAAGCCTCGATCGACTTCATCACTTCTCGACTCGTGAGTAATTGGTTGCGCCACAATTTATTAAGCAGACTTAAAAAGACTATGGAGCTCCGGATCGCCCCGGAGTGTCTGCAAATCAGCCCCCATGCAGCAAACTCTGCGGCCGTATTTAAACACTGGCTAACATGCTTCGAAGGATACCTCCAAACGGCCCCCGACCGGACCATGGAAGACCAGAAAATGAAGGTCCTGCATTCCAGGGTGAGCCCGGAGATCTACACGCTCATCGAAGACGCGGAGGATTTCCCGACGGTGCTCACCATGCTGAAAGGGATCTACATTCGGCCCATAAACCAGGTCTACGCACGCCACCAACTCGCGATGAGACGGCAAATCCCCGGAGAATCGCTGGACGAGTTCTACAGCGTGCTGCTGATATTGGGAAGGAACTGCAACTGCCCGTTGGTGAGTGCAAACGAACATACGGAGCTCCTAATCAGGGATGCTTTTGTGGCAGGTATGGCTTCTTCTCAAATTCGCCAGAGACTGATAGAGAGATACTCGTTAGGACTCAGAGAGGCACGGGCCCTTGCGGCCTCCCTCGACGTGGCCTCACAAAATGCCCGCACCTACGGCCCCGACCGCGTGGCAGCCCCTTGGGCTCCATGGACCCCCTTGCGACCGACTCCCCGGCACCCCCCACCCCTCCGCAAGCCTGCACGGCCAGAGCACCAGACCATCCAGGTGGGCCCCGCTGCTATTTTCGTGGGCAGGCGAAACACCCCCGGCAGCGCTGCCCGGCCCGCTCAGCCATCTGTAAAAGCTGCGGCAAAAAGGGGCACTACTCAGCGGTGTGCCAGTCCTGGGAGGTCACCGCAATCTCCGGGGGAGAACGGGGACAGCAGACTCAACCCCCACAACGATCCATATGCGGCCAGCGGGCGCCGTCATTTTGGGTCCCGGACGCCATGCGGGGAGGATGGGCGCCGCCATCTTGTGACCCCCTGGTCACGTGCAATCCATGGGCATGGCCATTTTGTCCGCCCCTGACCGCGTGCGATCCATGGACGTCGCCATCTTGGCTGATAGCCAAGGACCCCAGCATAGACGGCTCCACGGGGTCTGAAGAAAACGCCCCGATGCAGCAACCACGACTGGCTTCGGTGACCCTGGACCAGTCGCGGCCCCGACGCTCCAAACGGCAACAACAACGGTGCTGGTCAACGGTTACGAGACGCCATGCCTGATCGACTCTGGGACCACTGAAAGTTTTATCCACCCGGATACGGTAAGACGCTGTTTTCTTTCCATTCGTCCGAGCACCCAAAAGATTTTCCTGGCAGCAGGATCCCATTCTGTAGAGATCAAAGGGTTCTGCATCGCGAACCGAGTGGTGCAAGGGAGGGAGTTTAAGAATTATCAGCTTTATGTCCTTCCCCATCTCTGCGCTCCCACTCTCTTAGGGTTAGATTTCCAATGTAACCTCCAGAGCCTAACGTTCCAATTCGGCGGCCCTATACCCCCACTCACTATCTGCAGCCTCGCGACCCTCAAGGTTGAACCGCCTTCCTTGTTTGCGAACCTCACCCTGGATTGCAAACCTGTCGCCACTAGGAGCAGACGATACAGCGCCCAGGATCAAATGTTTATCCGGTCTGAACTCCAGCGGCTGCTGAAGGAAGGCATAATCCAGGCCAGCAATAGTCCCTGGAGAGCCCAGGTGGTAGTTGTGAAGACCGGGGAGAAGCAGAGGATGGTCATAGACTATAGTCAAACCATCAATAGGTACACGCAGATAGATGCGTACCCTCTCCCCCACACATCCGACATGGTCAATCGGATTGCACAGTACAAGATCTTTTCCACTGTGGACCTCAAGTCCGCATACCACCAGCTTCCCATCCGCCCGAGTGACCGCAAGTACATGGCCTTCGAGGCAGATGGGCGGCTCTACCACTTTTTAAGGGTCCCATTTGGCGTCACGAACGGAGTCTCGGTCTTCCAACGGGAGATGGACCGAATGGTTGACCAGCACGGTTTGCGAGCTACGTTCCCATACCTCGACAATGTAACCATCTGCGGCCATGACCAGCAGGACCACGACGCCAACCTCCGCAAATTTCTCCAGACCGCTAACGCCCTGAACTTCACCTATAACGAGGAAAAATGCGCGTTTAGCACCGACCGTCTAGCCATCCTGGGATACGTAGTGGAGTGATAGGCCCCGACCCTGAACGCATGCGCCCACTTATGGAATTTCCCCTCTCCCACTGCTCCAAAGCCCTGAAACATTGCCTGGGCTTCTTCTCGTACTACGCCCAGTGGCTTCCCCAATACGCAGACAAGACCCGCCCGTTAATCCAGTCCACTACTTCCCCCTGTCGACAGAGGCCCGCCAGGCCTTCAGCTGCATCAAAGCGGATATCGCAAAGGCCACGATGCACAAAATCGACGAGTCCATCACCTTCCAAGTCGAGAGCGACGCATCCGATGTAGCTCTGGCGGCCACTCTCAACCAAGCGCGCAGACCCGTGGCCTTTTTCTCCCGGACCCTCCACGCCTCAGAAATCCGCCACTCCTCAGTGGAAAAGGAAGCCCAAGCTTCCAAGTGGAAGCTGTGCGACATTGGAGGCATTACCTGGCCGGCAGAAGATTCACTCTCACTGACCAACGGTCGGTAGCCTTTATGTTCGATAATGCACAGTGGGGCAAAATCAAGAACGACAAGATCTTGAGGTGGAGGATTGAGCTCTCCACCTATAACTATGAGATCTTGTATCGTCCCGGAAAGCTGAACGAGCAGACCGATGCCCTGTCCCGCGGCACATGTGCCAACGCACAAGTAGACCGCCTCCAAGCCCTCCACGAGGACCTCTGCCACCCGGGGGTCACTCGATTCTACCATTTTGTGAAGTCCCGCAACCTCCCCTACTCTGTTGAGGAGGTCCGAACAGCCACCAAGAACTGCCAGATCTGCGCAGAGTGCAAACCGCACTTGTTCAGGCCAGATAGAGCGCACCTGATAAAGGCTTCCCGTCCCTTTGAACGCTTCAGTTTGGATTTCAAAGGCCCCCTCCCCTCCACCGACCGCAATGCGTACTTCCTAAACGTGGTGGACGAATACTCCCGTTTCCCCTTAGCCACCCCCTGCCCCGACATGACCACAGCCACAGTCATTAAAGCCCTCTGCACCATCTTTACACTGTTCGGTTTCCCTGCGTACATCCATGGCGACAGGGGGTCCTCCTTCATGAGCGACAAACTGCGCCAGTTCCTGCTCAGCAAGGGCATTGCCTAGAGAAGGACGACCCGTTACAGCCCCCGGGGGAACGGTCAGGTAGAGAGGGAGAACGGAACAGTCTGGAAGACCGTCCTACTGGCCCTACGGTCCAAAGATCTCCCAGTTTCCCGTTGGCAGGAAGTCCTCCCGGATGCCCTCCACTCCATCCGGTCGCTGCTGTGTACCACCACTAATCAAATGCTTCACGAGCGCCTCCTTGTCTTCCCTAGGAAGTCCTCCTCCGGAACGTCGCTGCCGACCTGACTGGCAGCCCCAGGACCCATCTTGCTCCGAAAGCATGTGCGGGCGCACAAATCGGACCCGTTGGTCGAGAGGGTTCACCTTCTCCACGCAAACCCTCAGTACCCCGACGGCCGACAGGACACGCTCTCCCTGCGAGACCAGGCGCCCGCCGGAACCACACACACACCCCCAACACCAATCACCCCCTCCCTCCCACCGGTGCACCCCACGGCCGCTCCCTTACCGGGTGGATCAGTCCTCCTCCCGTGCCCGCCCAGGAGTAAGGAAACAGGGACAAACAGCGCAATGCTCCCAGAGATGACAGTGCCCGAGCCAGCACCTGCACCACCACCGGGGCTGAGACGATCGACGAGGACGACCAGGGCACCCGCTCAACTCGTGGAATCCGTGTGACAAAACAAAAATCTGTAAATAATTCTGACAAAACCTGTAAATAGTTAACTGTTGAGATCAATGCATAGCCACTGTATGAAAATGATTCCAGGACCAGCTTTGTAAACCCCTACCACCATGCGATCCACCACCACGCCGGATTCCTTTTTAACAAGGGGTGAATGTGGTGGTATGTATTAGGGGTAGTACGGTACCTGTGATGCCGAGAGGCTATTGGTAGACAGACACTGGGTCCTAGTTGTATCTGCCGCCTGCTGGCTCCGCCCAGTAAGGCGGAGCATAAGAGCCCGGGTTCTCCCAGCAGCCGCATTCTGTAACTGAGCTGCTGGGGAACAAGTCTTGCTTAATAAAGCCTCGATTGACTTCATCACTTCTCGACTCGTGAGTACTTGGTTGTGCCACACTCAGACTGACATTAGTGAACCACGTCGCCAAAATTTGTTCACCTAGACGTTTATCCTGTTGTTGTATGTGGGAGGTTGCTGTCCATATATTGGTGCCATGTTTCCCATTTTCCAACAGTGACTACATGCCAAAAGTACATTGGGATGTCCGGAGGTTGTGAAAGGAGCTGGTTAAGGAACAGGTTCTTTTTCGGAATAGAAATATTGTAAAGGCACAGGGGAGTTAACCAAAGTATTTGTCCGAATATCGGGCTTTGCCTGTAATCGGTACTTGGTCGGAGGATCTTGGAGGTTTAAGCAGATGTCGATGCGATGCAGCAAATTGTAACTCCCACAAATTAATGTGTTGGGGGTCAGGTGAGATACGAAACTGCTCCCAGGGGGTGGGTTGTCCATTTAAATATTGTAATGAGGTTCAAAATCTCACATTTAACCTCCCTGACTGGTTTTCTGGCCGGCCCGGTTTCCCCGGAAACCCAGCAGCTGAAGGGAGATGAAGGCAGCTTCAGAGTACCTTCACAGCACTGCTTGTGGGCCAGGAGGAGTAAGAATGTTTTCCCCCAAACCCGCTCAGCTTACCTTCTTCCCTGGCATCAGAATATCAGAATTCCCCATCCAAAGATACCCACCCCATTTGATTTTGTTTATTGTCACGTGTACCAAGGTACAGTGAAAAGTATTTTTCTGCGAGCAGCTCAACAGATCATTAAGTACATGAAAAGAAAATAACAGAAAATACACAATAGGGCAACACAAGGTACACAATGTGACGACATAGACTCTGGAACGAAGGAGGTTGAGGGGCGACCTGATAGAGGTATACAAAATTATGAGGGGCATAGACAGAGTGGATAGTCAGAGGCTTTTCCCCAGGGTAGAGGGGTCAATTACTAGGGGGCATAGGTTTAAGGTGAGAGGGGCAAAGTTTAGAGTAGATGTACGAGGCAAGTTTTTTACGCAGAGGGTAGTGGGTGCCTGGAACTCACTACCGGAGGAGGTAGTGGAGGCAGGGACGATAGGGACATTTAAGGGGCATCTTGACAAATATATGAATAGGATGGGAATAGAAGGATACGGACCCAGGAAGTGTAGAAGATTGTAGTTTAGTCGGGCAGTATGGTCGGCACGGGCTTGGAGGGCCGAAGGGCCTGTTCCTGTGCTGTACATTTCTTTGTTCTTTTGTTTGTTCTTTGACATCGGGTGACGCATACTGGGGTGTAGTGTTAATCAGGTCAGTCGTAAGAGGGTCATTTAGGAGTCTGGTAACAGCAGGGAAGAAGCTGTTTTTGAGCCAGTTTGTGCGTGTTGTCAGACTTTTGTATCTCCTGCCCGATGGAAGAAGTTGGAAGAGTGAGTAAGCCGGGTGGGAGGGGTCTTTGATTATGCTGCCCGCTTTCCCCAGGCAGCGGGAGGTGTAGATGGAGTCAATGGGTGGGGGGTAGGTTTGTGTGATGGACTGGGCTGTGTTCACGACTCTCTGAAGGTTCTTGCGGGCTTGGGCCAAGCAGTTGCCATACCAGGCTGTGATGCAGCCAGATAGGATGCTTTCCATGGTGCATTTATAAGTAAGAGTTAATGTGGACATACCAACTAATTTCCTTAGTTTCCTGAGGAAGTATAGGCGCTGTTGTGCTTTCTTGGTGGTAGCATTGACATGGGTGGACCAGGACAGATTTTTGGAGATGTGTACCCTTAGGAATTTAAAACTGCTAACCATCTCCACCTCGGTCCCATTGATGCAGACATGGGTGTGTACAGTACATTGCTTCCTGAAGTCAATGACCAGCTCTTTAGTTTTGCTGGCATTGAGGGACAGATTGTTGTCGCTGCACCAATCCACTAAGTTCTCTATCTCCCTCCTGTATTCTGACTGTTATTCGAGATCCGGCCCACTATGGTCATATCGACAGCAAACTTGTAGATGGAGTTGGAAGCAAATTTTGCCACGCAGTCATGTGTGTACAGGGAGTATCGTAGAGAGCTAAATATGCAGCCTTGCGGGGCCCAGGTATTGAGGACTATTGTGGAGAAGATGTTGTTGTTTATTCTTACTGATTGTGGTCTGTGGGTCAGAAAGTCGAGGATCCAGTTGCAGTGAGGAGCCAAGTCCTAGGTTTTGGAGCTTTGACATGAGTTTGGCTGGGATTATGGTCTTGAAGGCGGAGTTGTAGTCAATAAATAGGAATCTGATGTAGGAGTCCTTGTTGTCGAGATGCTCTAGGGATGAGTGCAGGGCCAGGGAGATGGCGTCTGCTATGGACCGGTTGCGTCGGTATGCAAATTGCAGTGGATCAAGGCATTCTGGGAGTATGGAGGTGATGCGCTTCATGACCAACCTCTCAAAGCACTTCATTACGACTGAAGTCAGGGCCACCGGATGGTAGTCATTGAGGTACCTTGTCTAGATCTTCTTTGGCACCGGCATGAAGGTGGTCTTCTTGAAGCAGCGGGGACCTCGGAACGGAGTTGGGACAGGCTAAAGATGTCCACGAAAGGCAGCACCGTGGTGCAGTGGGTTAACCCTGTTGCCTCATGGTGCCGAGGTCCCAGGTTCGATCCCGGCTCTGGGTCACTGTCCGTGTGGAGTTTGCACATTCTCCCGTGTTTGCGCGGGTTTCGCCCCCACAACCCAAAGATGTGCAAGGTCGGTGGATTGAACATGCTAAATGGCCCCTTAATTGGAAAAAAATGAATTGGGCACACTAAATTTAAAAGAAAGATGTCCACGAACACATCTGCCAGCTGGTCCGCGCAGGCTCTGAGTGCACGACCAAGGATCCCATCCGGACACGTCGCATTCCGAGGATTCACTTTCAGGAAGGCTGATCTGACTTCGGAAGCTGTGATGTTGGGTGTGGGTGTGCTATGGGCCGCTGGGGCACTCGACAGCGGATCGTTGGTTCAGGGAATGGATTCAGATTTATTCTTTCATGGGATGTAGGTGTCACTGACACGAACAGTATTTGTTACCCCTCACGGGTCCGTCAACTGAGTGCCTTGCTGGGCTATTTCGGTGGGCACATAAGAGTCACACTGCTGTGCGTCTGGGGTGACAGATGTAGGCCAGGCCAGGTAAGGATGGGCAGATTTCCTACCCTGCAGGGTATTATGGTGAACCACATTGTCTTTTTTTACAATAATTGATGACAGTTTCATGGTCAACATCACTGAGAATAGTGTTTGAATTCCAGATGTATTAATTGAATTTAAATTCCACCAGCTGCCGTGGTGGGAATTGGATGCCCTCTGCAAAACATTAGCCCGGGGCGTCTGGATGCCAAGTCCAGCGACATTAGCAGTCCGGCTCCCTCTTCCTCCCTTCAACCCCCCACCCCCACCCCCCCCCCCACCCCCTCCAGCCACCCACCCACAACCGCACCCCTCCAACTCTCCCACTACGAGACGTAGGTTCTTCACCAATGATGCAGCTGTAAACTGTTCTGAAAGGCATAAGGTGCTGGAACTCCCTCCGTCTCTGTACAGACTGCAATCATCACAGCCCACCACCTCTCGAACAATGATGAGCAATAAATGCGACACCACCAATGAACTCGCGCTGAGAACGAAGTTTTTTAAAAGTTGCACACCCCCAACCCCCAAAGTTGGAGAGGGTCCTTTCTCCATCATTTCCACTTCTCTTAGCCTTAGCGCCTTATCGAATACAATTCAGAATCTGTGCTGGACTTAGAAGTAACATGGCTCAAACTGCTTTCACTTCAACCTGCGGAGGCGCAAGACTCCCATCCATTAGGTTTGGCTGTATTCAAAATTCACCTCACGGAGCTGAACGCGCAGTCTTCTCATAAACTGTGTCATCCAGTGCCCTGAGGGCCCAATTGTAAACTGCAATCTGCTCTCTGATGTTACAGCTGTTGAAGCCTTTTACGTTGTGTTTGTTGTCTAACCCTACAGCAAACATCAAGGTGTCTTCTCCAGCAGCCTCCGTGGCAACCTGATTGAACCGACACAACCTGAAGCTATTGTAAGCCCTCTGATAATCATCTTCCATCTTGTCAGTTAACCAGGCCATGGTCTCCCAGCTCAGAAACATCACCTACCCTTATCCAACAATGTAATAGAATGTCTCAAGGTTCAGCACAGGAAATAATTAATTAAAATTTGACTCTGAGCTACACATTAGGACAGATGGACTATAAACTTGGTACATTTTGTAATGGGGAAACATGGGTGGCACGGTGGCAAAGTGGTGAGCATTGTTGCCTCACAGCGCCAGGGACCCTGGTTCAATTCTGAGCTTGAGTGATTGTATGTAGTTTGCACATTCTCCTCGTGCTTGCGTGGGTTTCCTCCGGATGTTCCGGTTTCCTCCCATGGTCCAAAAATGTGTAGGTTAGGTGGATTGGCCATGCTAAATTGCCCCTTAGTGTCCAAAGATGTGCAGGTTGGGTGTGGTTGTGGGAATAGGGGCGGGATTCTCCGGTCGCCGATGCAGAAATCGCGTTCGGCGATAAGCCGGAGAATCCCCGTTCATGACCAAATCGGGACGCCGCCGCATTCGCGATGCTCCGCCCCCTCCCAACATTGCTTGAGACCCACCACCTGATTCTCCGCCCCCGGCCGGCTGTGTTCACGATGGCATCGGTCGCGTGTGGTCTCATCCGTCGGGAACTCGGCATGGCGACTGCGGACTCAGTCCATCGCCGCCACAGTCGGGGGAGGGCCGATCCGCGGGCAGGGGGGACTTTGTCAGTGGCTAGGGGCACTGTTGGGGGGTGGTCCGGGGCATGCCGGCCAAAGGGGGGCCACTATTTCGCAGGCTGGAAACTCAGCCTTCAGAAGCTGAGGAATTTTATACACTCGGCAATAAGTTCCTTTCTTTCTCAGAGACCCCATCCACTCGACCCAAAACAGAGATTGAAGTTATGAATCTCTCAGTTCTTTGCAAAGTAAGATTAGAGGTATTGAATATAGAAAGCACTGTAGTCGATGACGAATATCCCCAAGAAGACCTGCTGGGACTTTTAAAAAAATTAATTCATGGGATGTGTACATCGCTGAATGAGCCAGCATTTGTTGCCCATCCCTGATTGGTTGGCTGGGCCGTTTCAGAGGACATTTAAGAGTCACATGTAGGTCAGGCCAGGTAAGGATGGCAGATTTCCTTCCCTATAGGACACTAGTAAACCAGATGGGTGTTTACGACAATCGACAATGGTTTCATGGTAATCATTAGTATTTTAATTCCAGATATTTAATGAATTCAAATGTCAACATCTGCCATGGTGGGATTTGAATCCGGGTCCCCTGAGCATTATCCTCTGGGTGACTTGTGCAGTGACCACCAACTGAATTACCTGGAATTACCTGAATTGGATCTTCCTAGAAAGGGATGAAGAAGAATGCCTTGCAGCACAGAGTGATCTCTTGGAGGTTGAGAACATTTATCGTGACTTTCCTGTTGATGGATGCACCTTCTGACATCTCTTGTCTTTTAGAGGAGCTTATAGAGGCTGAGCAGCATTCAGATCTTAGTTTCACTGAAAGTACCAATGTATTGCCTAAACTACCTGCTGTTGTCCATGAAGGGTCTTCCACTGAGGATGTTTTGCCTGTGTCCAAATCAGAGGCCATAGATGATTGCAATGCCGAAGACTTGGGGCAGAATTCTCCGTTCCTGGAGAATCCAGTGCCAACAGAGGTGATTCACGATTCCAGTACCGGTGAGGGTCTAGCACCGGCACCATGGGGGACAGCCGTGGATCGCCCGGAAAACAGCTGGAGAATCGGTGGGTCCCGTGCTGCGCATGTGCAGGGCTGATTAGCTGCACCGGTCACTCGGGAAAACATGGCACCGGCCATGTTGGAACCTTAACCCGCCCACCCCGACACCACAGCCCACCCTCTGGCCACGCCCTACCACTCCCCCCAGCCCTAGCAGAAGCCCCCCGGCCAGCGATACAGATCCTGGATGGGTGTGGCAGCACTGGGCACTGTCCGCAGCCGGCACTCCAACCGCTGGGACCACCCGCAGGCTGTGCCATTGGGAACTCGGCCCATCAAGGGTGGAGCACCACGGGTTGGGCGGCTGATGACACACCAACGGTGTTGCGACTGCGTGCGACGCGCGTCCCAATGATGACAATTTAGATGGAGCGGTGCATCGCGAACTGGTGTCAAACCGGCACCTGACCGATTCCGGCATCAGAGGCCATTCTCCGTCCAATCGCAGATTCCGATTTAGGCGTCGGGCTACTGAGAGTTCTGCCCTTGGTATCTTCCCAGAGTGAAACTTAGTTGACACCCATACTTCAGTGGGAACATTGAGAGTCATCTTCTCTCCAGAGCTGGAGGTCAGTACAGAAGCTGCAGCAGGCTCTTTTATCTTCTGAAGCTACAGAATCCTCAACAGCAATCTCCCTGAGTTAATTGTCGGGTGGGCCAAGCAGAGGGAAGGGGCTAGGGTACGGTTTGTGCGAACTAAGCAGCAAGTGGAAAATGAGCTGAGTCCTGGGACACAGGTGAAAATTGATCTTGTTACAATAAATGTTCTCATTGGTACCCCCACATCTATTGACCTTCTCAAATTTGCGCAATAAACACTGGTCTTACCAGTGCCACTCACATCTCATGAATGAATTAAAATTGAAACACCCGGATCGATAAACTGTGTGGCCAGTAGGAATGGGAAGTTGGTGGCAGGAGAGTGCGGCTGGGGACCCGAATTCTGGGGCACTAAACGTGATCCATGGGATGAAGGAAGAAAGCTTGGAGCAAAGGGAGGCCAAAGGCTCCTTGTGAACCCTGAGTGGCCTCTCGCCTTAGCGCACAAGGAAACCTGAAAGTAAATGAAATTATTTACCTGTTTCCCACCTTACACAGGTATGAAAGGAGGACTCCACTCCCTTCAGACAACGTTCGAAAGAACAGGTTAATATGAAGACATAGCAGGAAGGCAGCGGAATCAGAGGCAATGACTAATTAGCCCGAGCTAGCCCGGTTTAGACTAGATGGCAGGAGTTAAATTGGGCTCTGTTTAGATGGGTGGGGACTTGTCTGGTGTACCTCCTGGTAGCAAATCAATTCCTAGCACTCAGTCTCTTGGGAATAATTGATGTTGGAACATGTGGACACCATACCAAGTGGCACATAGCACAGTAGTTAGCACTGTTGCTTCACGGCGCAAGGGTCCCAGGTTCGATTCCCAACTTGGTTCACTGTCTGTACAGAGCCTGCACGTTCTTCCTGTGTCTGCCTAGGTTTCCTCCGGGTGCTCCGGTTTACTCCCACAAGTCCCGGAAGGCGTGCTGTCAGGTGGATTGGGCATTCTGAATTCTCCCTCCGTGTACCCGAACAGGCGCCGGAGTGTGGTGACTCGGGGCTTTTCACAATAACTTCATTGCAGTGTTAATGTAAGCCTACTTGTTGTGATAATAATATTATTATTATTAGAGTGCGAAAGCACCGTGGAAAAATCCTCCACTGCATATGAAGCATCCTTTGGACATTTTAAGGGAATGAAGGGACACGGGAATGGGCCAGGACGTGGAGCTGAGGAAGACCCATCAGTCTTGATCATATTGAATGAAGGTGCAGGATAGGGCCTACTTCAGTGCCTATTTCTAATGTTCTTTTTAACATAAAATACCTTCAGGAAAAGAGAAAGACTAAAAACCATCAAATTAAGTTTCCCTTGCACCAGGGGCAGCGCGGTTGCGCAGTGGTTAGCACTGCAGTCTCACGGTGCCGATCCCGGCTCTGGGTCACTCTCCGTGTGGAGTTTTCACATTCTCCCTGTGCCTGCGTGGGTTTCACTCCCACAACACAAAGATGTGCAGGGTAGGTGGATTGGACACGCTAAATTGCCCCTTAATTGGAAAAAATGAATTGGGTACTCTAAATTTAAAAAGAGAGTTCCTCTTGTTCCACTTTACTTTTCTTTTCCCAGTGAGAACAGATTTATCTCTCAGTAGCTGCTCCGCATCAATTACTAAACCGAGCACTGTTTCAACAGACACATATTAAATTGTGGACACAATTAGACCAATAGTTCTGCTGCGGGGTGGTACTGTGAGAGTGCTGTATTGTCAGAGATGCCATATTAACAATGTGACACTAACACTGTGGACACATCAGTCTTGGCGACCAACGATTATTCGTAGGGCAGGGGTTTCTCCCAGAAACTGCTAGAACTATCGCAATGTCTCACATAATAATCGGAACAGACACCTGTCTGAAAGGAAGGTGGAAGGAGATAAAATAATAACTTTCAAAAGTAAATTAGATAGACACTGATGGTTAATATTTGCAAGGCTATGGAGAAGGAGATGTGGGAGTGGAACTCACTGGATAGCTCGAAAGAGCCAGCATAATCACCATGAGCCAAAGGTGCTGTATCGTTCTACGAATTTAATGCACTTCAAAGTGAATCTGTACTATGTAGAAGAATTGCTCCTGAGGGGTGTGACACATTGGGACTGTAAGCCTTTCTCTAATACCTTCTGCCTGTCATGCACTGTCGGCAATGAGGTTCATGCGTTCGATGCGTTCCATGTTATATACAGCCACCTAATTCCTGTCATGGAAGAACAAAATAAATGACATCGAGAAAGGAAATGCGCAGTAGCATTTTTTCTTTAAACAGCAGACATGGCCTCGAGCAGTAATTGCAATTGTTTCAGCTCTCACAGTGAGCGGTATCACTGTGCTCCAGGAACATTGTACTTACTACAGCAGATATAATTGTTCCAGATCCCGACAGTTTCTGGATTGGTGGCTGCACCCTCTGTGTGACCTCCCGCACCGAATACAAAACGAGCTGCAACGTTATTTCAACAAGTATTTCAGGCAGGGAATGCACAGGTTGTGGTTTAACCTTCTGCATTGTTTGTCAATGTGTTATTTTTAAAGTACACTTCCCTTTTGTGTGTGGGCTACTGCAATAATGAGGTCAATGAGATTATTACGTGTTAGGACTATATCTTTGTTTTAAAAATATATTTTATTAAAGTTTTCAAACACAATTTTTCCCTCTTACAAATCAACAAAAACGGTAACATGATAACTGATAGATAACATTGTTTAAATAAAATAGTGAACTAACAAAATAACCCGAAATAGTGTTCCCCCCCCGCCCCTTCACCCATCTAGAACACAAACAATTTACCCCTCCCCCCTTCCCTCCCTCCCTGCCCCCGCCCCCCCCCTCCTCTGGGCTGCTGCTGCTGGCTATCTATTTTCCCCCTAACGTTCCGCTAGATAGTCGAGGAACGGTTGCCACCGCCTGGTGAACCCCTGAGCCGATCCTCTCAGCGCAAACTTCATCCGCTCCAGTTTTATGAACCCCGCCATATCGTTTATCCAGGCCTCCACGCCGGGGGGTTTCGCTTCCTTCCACATGAGTAAAATCCTACGCCGGGCTACTAGGGACGCAAAGGCCACAATATCGGCCTCTTTCGCCTCCTGCACGCCCGGCTCATCCGCTACCCCAAATATAGCTAACCCCCAGCTTGGCTTGACCCGGACCTTCACCACCTTCGAGATCACTCCCGCCACTCCCCTCCAATACCCCTCCAGTGCCGGACACGACCAAAACATATGTGTGTGGTTCGCCGGGCTTCCCCCGCACCCCCCGCACTTGTCCTCCGCTCCGAAGAACCTGCTCAACCTCGCTCCCATTATGTGTGCTCTATGTAGCACCTTAAATTGGACCAGGGTAAGCCTGGCACACGAGGAAGAGGAATTTACCCTACTTAGGGCATCAGCCCACAAACCCTCCTCAATCTCCTCCCCGAGCTCTTCCTCCCATTTTCCTTTCAGTTCTTCTACCTGCTCCTCCCCCTCTTCCCTCATCTCCCGGTATATTTCGGACACTTTGCCCTCCCCGACCCACACCCCCGAAAGCACTCTATCCTGGATCCCCTGTGTCGGGAGCAGCGGAAATCCCCTCACATGTTGTCTCGTGAACGCCCTCACCTGCATATACCTAAAGATATTCCCCAGAAGCAGCTCATACTTTTCCTCTAGCGCTCCCAAGCTCGCAAACGTCCCATCTATAAATAAGTCTCCCACTCTCCTAATTCCTGCCCGGTACCAGCTCTGGAACCCTCCGTCCAACCTCCCTGGGGCAAACCTATGGTTGTTCCTGATCGGGGACCACACCGAGGCTCCCAGCACACCCCTCTGTCGCCTCCATTGCCCCAGATACTTAATGTTGCCGCCACCACTGGGTTCGTGGTAAACCTTTTCGGGGAGAGCGGTAGTGGCGCCGTCACCAGCGCTTTTAAGCTTGTTCCTTTACAGGACGCCATCTGCAGCCTTTTGCATGCCGCCTGCTCTCCCTCTATCATCCACTTACGGATCATCGCCACATTGGTGGCCCAGTAATAGTCGCCTAAATTCAGCAACGCCAGTCCCGCTCTGTCCATGCTACGTTGCAGGAACCCCCTCCTTTCCCTCGGGGCCTTCCCTGCCCACACGAAGCTCATGATGCTATTTTTTTGAAAAAGGCCTTAGTGATCAATATAGGGAGACATTGAAACACAAATAGGAACCTCGGGAGGACCATCATCTTGATCGCCTGCACTCTGCCCGCCAGTGACAGCGGCTGCATATCCCACCTTTTGAAATCCTCTTCCATTTGCTCCACCAGCCGAGTCAGATTGAGTCTGTGTAAGGTTCCCCAGCTCCTGGCTTAGGACTATATCTTTAAGGGACATACGAACACACATCGTAAAAATGAAAAACCTCGAGCCTGCTCCGCCATTCAATAGGATCGTGGCTGATCTGATGGTAACCTCAACCCCGTATACCTGCCTACCCCCCGATAACCTTTCACCCCCTTGTTGACCAAGAATCTATCCAGCTCAGCCTTAAAAGTATTCAAAGACTCGGCTTCCACTGTCATTTGAGGAAGAAAGTTCCAGAGACTTGGCACTCTCTGAGAGATTGGGGGCGATTCTCCGAGCCCCGCACCGGGCCGGAGAACCGCCGCAACCGTGCCACGACGCCCCAACGCAGGCGCGCGATTCTCCAAGGTGAGGGGAATCGGTGCCATTTGCGCCGGCGCGTTTGATGCGGCACCGTCCGCGGGCCGCCGATTCTCCGGCCCAAATGGGCCGAGCGGCCGCGCGGATATGACAGAGTCTTGCCGGGGCCGTTCACCCCTGGTTGCTGCCGGCGGGAACTCTGCGCGAAGGGTCGGAGGGGCGGCCTGTGGGGTGGGGAAAAGCGATCCTTCACCGGGAGGGGCCTCCGATGGGATCGGGCCCGCGATCAGGGCCCACCAATCGGCGGGCCTGCCTCTCCCCCCCCCCGCCCCCCCCAGGCCTACTTTGTTGCGCGGGCGGCCCCTGAACACAGACGCCGTGTTGAGTCGGGGCCGGCATGCTGAAGAAGCCCCCCACGCATGCGCAGGTTGGCGCGGCGCCCATTTGGCGCTGGGAAGGGAGGCTGGAGTGGCATGAACTGCTCGAGCGCTGTGCTGGCCCCCTGTGGGGGACAGAATCGGTCAGACCCGGGCCTGTTATGCGCCGTCGTGAAACGCGCCGGCGTTCATGACGGCGTGAACACTTGGTCTCCATTTTAGAGAATCGCCCCCATAGAATTCTCCTCGTCAATGTCTTAAATGAGTGACTCCTTGGGCGTCATTCTCCGCCGGCGGGAGTCTCCGTTTTGCCGGCGCCCGGGGGTTTCCCGACGGCGTGGGGCTGCCCCACAATGGGAAACCCCATTGACCGGCCGGTGTTACGGAGACTCCCGCCGGACAGTCGGGGCAGAAATATGGCGGGTAGGAGAATTTCGCCCCTTATTTTGAAACAGTGACCTCTGACTCTAGATTCTCCGACAAGAGGAAACACCTTGTCCACATCCACCCTGTCAATACCCCTCAGAGTCTTAAAGGCAAGGTAAAATAAAGGGGGTCACGGGACCTGTTTTTGAGTCTGTTTGTGCGTGTTCTCAGACTTTTGTATCTCCTGCCCGATGGGAGAAGTTGGAAAAGTGAGTAGGCTGGGTGGGAGGGGTCTTTGATTAAGCTGCCTGTTTTCCCCAGGCAGCGTAAGGTGTAGAGAGAGTCAATGGAAGGGGGGCAGGTTCATGTGATGGACTGGGCTGTGTTCACGACTCTCTGAAGTTTTGTGCGGTCTAGTCTTGGGCCGAGCAGTTGCCATACCAGGCTGTGATGCAGCCAGATAGGATGCTTTCTATGGTCCATATGTAAAAGTTGGTAAGAGTAAATTTATTTAGCAAGAATGAACTTGCATTTATAGAGTGCCTTTCCTGTTCTCAGGAGGTCCCAAAGTGTTTGCAGCTGATTATAGTGTAGTTCCTGCTGTTCTGTAGATAAACATGCCAACATGTAAAGGTCACACAAATAGTTTTGGTTAAGGGCTGAATGGCAGTCACCAGGACAAGGCCCGACTCTCATTCATGGAAGTGCAATGGGACCTAATTTGCATCCACCTGAACAGGCCTGTTCACCATCTTGAGGTCAGCCACGACACATCTGGTCGCACACCGCCCTCTATATCAGAAGGTTCTGGGTTCAAATCCTGCTTCAAATAAGTGAGCACGCATTATCTTCTGACACTTCAATGTGGCACTGAAGGTGTGATACATTGGCGGTACCGTCTTTCTGGCGGAGGTTAAATGGGACACTGGACAGATTCTGGTCCCCTCGCCTCATAGCTAGTTTGGTGATGGGGGACATTTAATCAGGAGGAAGGGTGGTGGATAGGAACTCCCAAACCCGGCCATCTCCACCCTGGTTAAGTCTATGATAGGAAGGCTCATGGAGGGGCTTATTGCTTCACCATTAATTGAGACTCTTAAGTGTGTTTCATCCTGTCGCCGCTGCTGGTGTTAAATGATCACCAAATAGAGGCTAGCTGAATGCGAACACAAGGAAACCTCAGCATGCGCTCAGATTGAGGGACCCAGCACTGGTGGCTGAGAGTCCTGTGGCCTCCACAAAATTTGCACCCTCTTGTCTTCTTGCTTGGGTAAATGTAAGAAGTCTCATGTCACTATTTTGAGTGGGGACGTTTTCAATATTTATCACTCGACCAACGTTAATCAATTATATTTCATCACATTGCTGTTTGAGTATAGAATTTACAATGCAGAAGAAGGCCATTCAGCCCATCGAGTGTGCACCAGCCCTTGGAAAGAGCACCCCACCCAAGCCCACACCTCCACCCTATCTGTAACACAGTAACCCCACCGAACCTTTTTTGGACACTAAGGGCAATTTAACATGGCCAATCCACCTAACCTGCACATCTTTGGACTGTGGGAGAAAACCAGAGCACCCAGAGGAAACCCACGCAGACACAGGGAGAACGTGTAGACTCCGTGATGCACGATCAATGACCACCAAAGCGAGGTTGTAGTCCAACTGAAGGCTTTAATAAGCTAGATGTTTCCCCCAGCAGCTCAGGTACAGAATGACGGCTGCTGGGGCAGCACTGCTTCTTATACCCTGCCTAGCAGGGCAGAGCTATCATACATTCTAACCAATAGAAAGCATACAGTTTCCACCAATGGTGCTTTAGCCTATCAGGTACCGTAATACCTACAATACCACATTCACCCGCTGTTAAAAAAAGAGTCAGGGGGTGGTGCCTGAAACTACAAAACATGGCAACATGGTATAATTAGTTATGGAGGTACCGAAATACCTCCGTAAAGTGTGTAGTAACTATTTACAATTCTGATAGCTGTGTACATTTGATGGTTTATATTTACAGCTTACAATTAAAATGAAACAATCAGTCGATCGGGGCCCTGGTCGTCCTCTGTGATCGTCGGAGCTTTGGTGCGTCTGTGACTCCGGGAGCGTGGCTTTGATGTCCATGGCAGCATCAGCACCCCTAGACGGCGCTGGTGGGGAAAACGGTTGACCTGGGAAGGGAGCGCCTGCGGGGGGGCATCGGTGGGTGGGGGGCCTAGACGGGGCCGGCGAAGGACCGATCCTCCTGTAACGTGCTGCGGTGGAGGGGAGTGTGGGACTGATGGCTGGGATGTGCGTGGGGTTCCGGCGGGCGCCAGGTCCCGTAGGGAGACTGTATCTTGTCGGCCGTCGGGGTACGCCATGTAGGCGTACTGGGGGTTAGCTTGGAGCAGATGGACCCTCTCGACCAACGGGTCCGACTTGTGCGCCCGCACGTATTTTCGGAGCAGGATGGGCCCGGGTGCTGCCAGCCAGGTCGGGAGAAAGGTCCCAGAGGATAACTTCCTAGGGAAGACAAGGAGGCGTTCGTGAGATGTCTGATTGGTGGTCATACAAAGCAGTGACCGGATGGAGTGGAGGGCATCCGGGAGGACTTCTTGCCAGCGGAAGACTGGGAGGTTCCTGGACCGTAGGGCCAGTAGGATGGTCTTCCAGACCGTTCCATTCGCCCTCTGTACTTGTCCGTTACCCCGGGGGTTGTAACTCGTCGTCCTGCTCGAGGCGATGCCCTTGCTGAGCAGGAATTAACGCAGTTCGTCGCTCATAAAGGAGGACCCCCTATCACTATGTATGTAAGCGGGGAACCCGAACAGTGCAAAGATGCTATGGAGGGCCTTGATGACGGTGGTAACGGTCATGTCGGGGCAGGGGATGGCGAATGGGAACCGGGAGTACCCGTCAATCACGTTCTGGAAGTACGTGTTGCGGACGTGTTGCGGTCGGTCGGTGGCAAGACAGGGCGTCAGGAGGCCCGTTTAACTTCCCGGGACGATACAAGATCTCGTAGTTGTAGGTGGAGAGTTCGCTCCTCCACCGCAAGATCTTATCATTTTTATCTTGCCCCGCTGTGCATTATCAAACATGAAAGCAACCGACCGTTGGTCCATGAGGAGAGTGCATCTCCTGTCGGCCAGGTAATGCCTCCAATGTCACACAGCTTCTACTGTGGCCTGGGCCTCCTTTTCGACTGAGGAGTGGCAGATTTCGGAAGCATGGAGGGTACGAGGGAAGAAGGCCACGGGTCTGCCCGCTTGGTTGATGGTAGCCGCCAGAGCTATGTCGGACGCATCGCTCTCGACCTGGAAGGGGAGGGACTTGTTGATGGCGTGCATCGTGGCCTTTGCAATGTCTGCTTTGATGCGGCTGAAGGCCTGGCGGGCCTCTATCAACAGTGGAAAAGCTGTGGATTGGATCAGGGGACCGGCCTTGTCCACGTATTTGGGGACCCACTGGGCATAGTAGCGAACAAACCCTAGGCAGCGCTTCAGGGCCTTGGGGCAGTGAGGGAGGGGGAACTCCATGAGGGGGCGCATGCGTTCAGGGTCGGGGCCTATAACTCCATTTCGCACTACGTAGCCGAGAATGGCTAGACGGTCGGTGCTAAACACGCATTTATCCTTGTTGTATGTAAGGTTAAGGATTTTAGCCGTCTGGAAAAATTTTCGGAGGTTGGTGTCGTGGTCCTGCTGGTCATGGCCGCAGATGGTGACATTATCGAGATACGGGAATGTTGCCCATAAACCGTACCGGTCAACCATTCGGTCCATCTCGCGCTGGAAGACCAAGGAGTTGGTGACACCGAAGGGAACCCTTAAGAAGTGATAGAGCCGCCCATCTGCCTCGAAGGCAGTGTATTTGCGGTCACTAGTACGGATGGGGAGCCGAATTTGAAGGTCAGACTTTGAAGGTTACACTGGAAGTCTAAACCGAGGAGTGTAGTCGCGCAGAGGTGGGGAAGGACGTAGAGACGGAAATTTTTGAACTCCCTTCCCTGGACTGTGAGATTTGCTACACAAAACCCCTTTATCTCCACTGAGTGTGAACCGGAAGATTTTTTGATTAATGGGGTGGATGAGGAGAGAACAGCACCTTGCCGTGTCAGGGTGTATGAAGCTCTCCATTAGGCAGGACGTCTTGTGCCCGTTGATGAATACGGTCGTCGTAGCAGTTGAGAGTGTTCGAGGCCAAGTTGATCCAGAGTCACCGAGGCTAATCGCAGGAGTTGAGAGTTCTCTTCGGGCAGTGCGTGGTCAGCCGAGCTGGAGTCCTGGGGGTTCATCCAAGATGGCGGCTCCCATTGGTCGCACATGTCTGGGGGTGCACAAAATGGCGGCGCCCATCCCTCCAACGTGGCGTCCGCGGAACAAGATGGCGGCGCCCGGGGTCCACACGTGCCCCTGGAATATGAAGATGGCGGCGACCGATCATCGCATGGGGCCCGTGGAGACGTTTGTGGTTGTGATCCGCATTCGCCGCCGGAGACCGCGGCAACCGCACGGGCCTGGCATACCCCCACGAAATGGCCCTTTTTGCCGCATCCCTTGCAGGTGGATGCGCGGGCCGGGCAGCGCTGGCGGGGGTTCTTGGTCTGCCCGTAAAAGTAGCAGCGGGGTCCCTCGGGGTTGCCAGGCCGCCTTGCAGCGCAGGCCTGTGGGGAAATGGGGGAAGTCTCGGGTCGGCCGTGAAGTGGTTCCACGCTGCCTAGGGGGCTTCCGCGCGGTCGGGAATGTAAACGCGGGCGTTCCTGGAGGCCACGTCCAGGAGCCTGCAAGGACCCGTGCCTCCCTGAGACCCAGGATGTCCTTCTCTAACAGGCGCTGGCGGATTTGTGAAGATAGCATACCTGCCACGAAAGCGTCCCGGACTAAGAGTTCCGTGTGTTCGCTTGCCGAAACTTGCGGGCAGCTGCAGCTTCTTCCCAACACCAGGAGTGCCCAGTAGAATTCCTCCAGCGATTCCCCAGGGGTTTGTCGCCTTGTTGCAAGCAGGTGCCAGGCGTAGACCTGGTTTGCCGGGCGTAGACCTGGTTTACCGGGCGAATATAGTGTCCTTTAGCAGTTCTATTGCTGCATCAAAGTCTTCTGCTTCCTCAATGAGTGTGTAAATCTCCGGGCTCACCCTTGAGTGCAGGACGTGCAGTTTCTGTTCTCCCGTGGTGGGGGAGGGGTATTGGGGTGTAATAACTTCAAGAATTTACTCCACCAGTTAACTTATGAAACACAATGATTTATTACAACTGTAAACAACTATTTACAGAGTGTTTAACACGGTCTTTCCATACTCAGCTCTGGGTCCCACTTCTGGGACAAGTCCCAACACATCCCAATGAGGCAGCCAGTCCTGTGAAAGGTCAGGTGGAGTCTTTGCCTCTTACAAGACGCTCAGGCCCCAATCAGTTCTTGGAGTTGCACTAAGGGTATCCTCAAAGGGCCAAGGAATTTAGACCCCTAATGCACAGATTGTTTCTTCAAATCGGGCACCACAGCTTAGAGAGGAGAGTGCAACTGTGGTAGTACCAGGTATTGCGGTACCTGAGAGGTTGATGACCATTGGTTAGATCCAGGAGTTTACCATTGGCTGTATTACATAGCTCCGCCCTGAAGGCGGAGTATAAGAGGTGGTGCCATCCCAGCAGCCTTCACCTTCTGTATCGAAACTGCTGGGGAACAAGTTCTAGTAGATTAAAGCCTTCAGTTATGAAATCACTTTGTCTTGAGTGTAATTGATCGCGCATCAATTTAATCTACTAGACTTAAGCTGGAAGGATGGATCTCCGAATCAAACCAGAGTGCCTTCAACTCAGCCCCCACACGGAGAACTCAGCTGCAATTTTTAAACACTGGCTGGCGTGCTTTAAAGGCTACCTCGAGACGGCCGGAGGCACCCCCACAGAAGGACAGAAAATGCATCACCTGCGCTCAAGGGTCAGCCCTAGGATCTACCCCCTTATCGAGGAGGCGGAGAGCTATGATGCCGCGATCGAACTGCGAGAAGGACATTATATCCGCCCTGTAAATCAGGTCTACGCTCGTCACCTGTTTGCGACTAGATGGCAAAGCCCCGAAGAATCGTTGGAAGATTTCTACCGGGCGCTACTGGTGCTGGGCCGAAACTGTGGCTGCCCGCAAGTTTCGGGGAGTGAGCACACGGAACTTTTAATCAGGGATGCTTTCGTAGCAGGTATGAGCTCCCCAGATATCCGCCGACGACTCCTAGAAAGGGACACTCTCGGACTTAGAGAGGCACGGGCCCTGGCAGGGTCCATGGAGGTTGCCTACAGAAACGGGCAGTCCTATGCGCACCCCGCAGTGGCAGCACCACAGACCTTCCCCCTGACCCCGCAGGACTGCGCTACGAGTCGGCCCGCTAACGCCGCCGGGCCCCGCTGTTTCTTCTGCGGGCAGGCAAATCATCCCCCCCCCGCGCTGCCGAGCCCGCACCACCACCTGCAAAGGGTGCGGCAAGAAGGGCCACTTTGTGGGGGTTTGCCAGGCCCGCGGTCTCCAGTGACTATGGACCGCCGCGGCAATCCCCCCTTCAGGCCCCGACCAGCCAGCGCTCACCACCACCCCCCTATCCTAGGGCCACGTGCGACCCACGGGTGCGGCCATCTTGCCCCCCGGACACCATGCTGGATGGGTGGGCGCCGCCATTTGTCCATCGCCACCGCCATCTTGTGCATCCCCGGACACCATGTGCGACCCATGGGTGACGCCACCTTGGATGGGGCCCCAGGCCCCCAGCACGGTCGACTACACGCTGCCCGATCAGAACTCGCAATTGCTTCATCTGGCCTCGGTGACACTAGACCAAAGTCGACCCCGGACACTCGCAATAGCTACAACGACGGACTTCATCAACGGCCACGAGACGTCTTGCCTGATTGACTCTGGGAGCACGGAAAGCTTTGTTCACCCCGACACGGTAAGGCGCTGTTCACTTGTAACCCACCCTGTAAATCAAAGGATCTCCCTGGCCTCCGGGTCACACTCGGTGGAGATAAAGGGGTTCTGCCTAGCGAACCTCACTGTCCAAGGCAGGAAATTCAACAATTTCCGCCTGTATATCCTGCCGCACCTCTGCACGGCTACCCTCCTGGGGCTGGACTTCCAATGCCATTTGCAAAGCCTGACCTTTAAATTCGGCGGCCCTATACCTCCCCTTACTGTCTGCGGCCTCGCGACCCTTAAGGTCGACCTGCCTTCCCTGTTTGCGAACCTCACCCCGGATTGCAAACCCGTTGCCACCAGGAGCAGGCGGTACAGTGCCCAGGACCGGACCTTCATCAGGTCAGAGGTCCAAAGGCTGCTGAAGGAAGGGGTCATCAAAGCGAGCAACAGTCCCTGGAGAGCTCAAGTAGTGGTGGTAAAGACCGGGGAGAAACATAGGATGGTCATTGACTACAGTCAGACCATCAACAGGTTTACGCAGCTGGACGCGTACCCTGTCCCCCGTATAGCCGACCTGGTAAACAGGATCGCGCAATACAAGGTCTTCTCCACGGTGAATCTCAAGTCCGCCTACCACCAGCTACCCCTCCGTAATAGTGACCGCAAGTACACTGCCTTCGAAGCAGATGGGCGGCTCTATCAATTTTTAAGGGTTCCTTTTGGTGTCACTAATGGGGTCTCGGTCTTCCAGCGAGAGATGGACCGAATGGTTGACCGGTACGGCTTACGCGCAATGTTCCCTTATCTGGGTAACGTCACCATCTGCGGCCATGACTAGCAGGACCACGACACCAACCTCCGCAAATTTCTCCAGACCGCGGAAATCCTTAATCTGACATACAATAAGGATAAATGCGTGTTTAGCACCGACCGTCTAGCCATTCTAGGCTATGTAGTGCGAAGTGGAGTTATAGGCCCCGACACTGAACGCATACGCCGCCTTATGGAGTTCCCCCTCCGTCACTGCCGCAAGGCCCTGAAGCGCGGGTTCTTCAGCTGTTATGCACAGTGGGTCCCCAACTACGCAGACAAAGCCCGACCCCTAATCCAGTCCACAACCTTCCCTCTGTCGACGGAGGCCCGTCAGGCCTTCAGCCGCATCAAAGCAGCCATTCCAAAGGCCACGATGCAGGCCATCGACGAGTCCCTCCCTTTCCAGGTCGAGAGCGATGCGTCCGACGTAGCTCTGGCGGCCACCCTCAACCAAGCGGGCAGGCCCGTGGCCTTCTTCTCCCGTACCCTCCATGCTTCTGAAATTCGCCATTCCTCGGTCGAAAAAGAGGCACAAGCCATAGTAGAAGCTCTGAGACATTGGAGGCATTACCTGGCCGGCAGGAGATTCACTCCCCTCACGGACCAACGGTCGGTTGCCTTCATGTTCGATAATGCACAGCGGGGCAAGATTAAAAACAACAAGATCTTGCGGTGGAGGATAGAACTCTCCACCTTCAACTATGAGATCTTGTACCATCCGAGGAAGATAAACGAGCTTCCTGATACCCTGTCCCACGGCACGTGTGCCACTGCACAAGTGGACTGCCTCCGATCCCTCCACGAGGACCTCTGCCACCCGGGGCTCACTCGCTTTTTCCATTTTGTCAAGACCCGCAACCTGCCCTACACCATCGAGGAGTTCAGGTCAGTCACCAGGGACTGCCAAATCTGCACAGAGTGCAAACCGCACTTCTACCGGCCAGAGAGGGCGCACCTGATAAAGGCTTCCCGTCCTTTTGAACGCCTCAGCATGGATTTCAAAGGCCCCCTCCCCTCCACCGACCGCAACACGGACTTCCTGAACGTGATTGACGAGTACTCCCGGTTCCCTTTCACCATCCCCTGCCCAGACATGACCACAACCACCGTCATCAAGGCCCTCCAGGGTATCTTTACACTGTTCGGTTTCCCCGCGTACATACACAGTGATAGAGGGTCCTCCTTTATGAGCGACGAACTGCGTCAATTCCTGCTCAGCAAGGGCATCGCCTAGAGCAGGACGACCAGTTACAACCACCGGGGAAACGGGCAGGTAGAGAGGGAGAACGGAACGGTCTGGAAGACTGTTCTACTGGCCCTACTGTCCAGGGATCTCTCAGTCTCCCGCTGGCAAGAAGTCCTCCCGATGGCCCTCCACGCCATCCGGTCACTGCTCTGTACAACCACAAATCAGACACCTCATGAACGTCTCCTTGTTTTCCCCAGGAAGTCCTCCTCCGGGACCTCGCTCCCAACCTGGCTAGCGACACCTGGACCCATCCTGCTTCGGAAGCACGTGCGGGCGCACAAGTCAGACCCGTTGGTCGAGAAGGTCCACCTGCTGCACGCTAGCCCCCAGTACGCCTACGTGGCGTTCCCTGACGGCTGGCAAGATACAGTCTCCCTTCGGGACCTGGCGCCCGCCGGAACCCCACGCGCAGCCGAACCATTGCACCGACCCCCACCCCCCCACAGCACCTCGCTGGAGGGTCAGTATTCCCGCCGCTCCTGCCTAGGCCTGCCCACCCAACGACGCCGTGTGTTATTATCATAACTGTAAGAACTGCAATAATTAATGAAGTGTCTAGAGTAACCATTAGAGGGAGCTACAGCTACAAGTATATAAGGCAGTGATGCTGAGCCTTGTGTGGGGGAGTTGTGCAGGAGTTAGCTGAAGAGAGTCAGAAGTGCAAATAGTGTGAGTGAGAGCAGATAATAGTTTATATCAGTATAAAGATTAGCTGTAGATGAGTGTAGTTTAAATGTTAATAGTCAACTGTGTATTCTTTAGGAGTACGTGTCGAATCCAAATTAGTAATGTTAATAAATGTATAGCCTTGTTTAAGTTCAAGCTATTTTGTGGTATTTATGAACACGGCACCAACCGTCCTGAATTTAGCAACACAAAGAACACCACAGCCTGGATTACTCCATTATCCTGGGCCTCTTTCCCACAGCAGCCACCACTTCCCCTGGGGCACAGCTGAGCAAAAGACCTTCCAGCCTCTGATTGACCATTGGCTGCTCTCAGTCGGCGGGTCTTCCACCCGCCTGTTCCAATTAAAAGGCCCACTGCTGCCCTCTCCACTGCCTGATTAGCTCAAGGTTTGGCGAGCCTTCCCAGAAGGTGGCAACATGGACCTCATGCTGTTCTCCATCCAGCAGGTGAGGCCTTCATCACCTCTAGATTCTGCCCTAGAGGAGGCACTTCTAATTCTTTTTCCGCAGAAAGCATTTGGCTAGATAAATTATTAATTTTAGGTTTGAGATTGATAGAATTTTTCTTCACTTATTCCAACCCAGGATGTGGGTGTCACTGGTGAGGCCATCGTTTATTGCCAATCCCTAATTTCCCTAATTAAGGTTATTGGGGGATGTGGGGAAAGGCAGCTATATGGAATTAGTCACAGGTCAAGTAGAACCTCATTGAATGGTGGAATCGTCTTGAGGAGAACTCTTCCTGTTCCCATCGTCTTAAATCAGGGGGCTGGTTTAGCACAGTAGGCTAAATAGCTGGCAGACCAAGGCCAGCAGCGCGGGTTCAATTCCCGTACCAGCCTCCTCGAACAGGAGCCAGAATGTGGCGACTAGGGGCTTTTCACAGTAACTTCATTTGAAGCCCACTTGTGACAATAAGCGATTTTCATTTTTCAATTGAGATTAGTATAGAGCTGAGTGCCAATCTGAAAATAAAATGGAGCAAGATGTCCTACATCTTTTTTGTTTCAGCATTGTGCAATCTTTAGCTTATTAAAATGCAACTCAGCTTCAAATAGTCTTGAACCGCATGCAAACTCGTGGAACATGAGCTAAACAGTACTCGGGGCTAATCGAGATAATTGGTTGTTCTATAGAGGTTATTCTAATGAAAAGATATGTGTGTGTGTCTCAAGTAAATTGCTACAATACATTTCTAACACTCATTTATAAATTAATATATCATATCTAATAATTCATAACTACAATTTTATTGTGGAATATTAAATATTGCCATTTACATTTTTAAATTAAATGTCAGAATTTTAATTAAATTCCCTCGAAAGAGTCCTGATGGAATGTTAATTACTTTCCTCTGGATCATGCTACCTGTGTCTGGCCCTGATCCCATCCTCTCGCCAATTACCCATTGTTCTGCAATTTGCGCCATGCCTACCCGTCTATCCGTGTGCCGTGCCACCAGGGACTGTGGTTTGGAGACCAACTGTGGAGTGAAGGGGAACTAGGAGATGGAATGTGAGGAATAACAGAAAATATCTGTTAATATGCAAGGTCAACAAAAGGTCAAAACACACCAGAATATGAAGGGTGTGTCAAGGAGCATGCGAGATTAAAAATAATGCATCGAATGAGTGCATGAAGCTGAAGAATGGAACTCAGGGGAACAGGAATAGAATTTGGCCACTCAGTCTGAATTCGGGCGCAATACACCCCTAGCTCAATTCCAATTACCCACCTTTGCCGTATATATTTCACAACCTCAGTTACTAAAAGTCCATTGATCTCATAGAACATAGAACATAGAACATTACAGCGCAGTACAGGCCCTTCGGCCCTCGATGTTGCGCCGACCTGTGAAACCACTCTAAAGCCCATCTACACTATTCCCTTATTGTCCATATGTCTACCCAATGACCATTTGAATGTCCTTAGTGTTGGCGAGTCCACTACTGTTGCAGACAGGGCATTCCACGCCCTTGCTACTCTCTGAGTAAAGAACCTACCTCTGACATCTGTCTTATATCTATCTCCCCTCAATTTAAAGGTATGTCCCCTCGTGCTAGACATCACCATCCGAGGAAAAAGGCTCTCACTGTCCACCCTATCCAATCCTCTGATCATCTTGTATGCCTCAATTAAGTCACCTCTTAACCTTCTTCTCTCTAACGAAAGCAGCCTCAAGTCCCTCAGCCTTTCCTCATAAGATCATCCCTCCATACCAGGCAACATTCTGGTAAATCTCCTCTGCACCCTTTCCAATGCTTCCACATCCTTCCTATAATGCGGCGACCAGAATTGCACGCAATACTCCAAATGCGGCCGCACCAGAGTGTTGTATAGCTGCAACATGACCTCATGGCTCCTAAACTCAATCCCTCTACCAATAAAAGCTGACACACCATACGCCTTCTTAACAACCCCCTCAACCTGGGTGGCAACTTTCATGGATCTATGCACATGGACACCGAGATCTCTCTGCTCATCCACACTGCCAAGAATCTTACCATTAGCCCAGTACTCTGTCTTCCTGTTATTCCTTCCAAAATGAATCACCTCACACTTTTCTGCATTAAATTCCATTTGCCACCTCTCAGCCCAGCGCTGCAGCTTATCTATGTCCCTCTGTAACTTGTAACATCCTTCCGCACTGTCCACAACTCCACCGACTTTAGTGTCATCTGCACATTTACTCACCCATCCTTCTACGCCCTCCTCCAGGTCATTTATAAAAATGACAAACAGCAGTGGCCCCAAAACAGATCCTTGTGGTACACCACTAGTAACTGGACTCCAGTCTGAACATTTCCCATCAACTACCACCCTTTGTCTTCTTCCAGCTAGCCAATTTCTGATCCAAACTGCTAAATCACCCTGAATCCCATGCCTCCGTATTTTCTGCAGTAGCCTACCATGGGGAACCTTATCAAACACTTTACTGAAATCCATATACACCACATCAACTGCTTTACCCTCATCCACCTGTTTGGTCACCTTCTCAAAGAACTCGAGAAGGTTTGTGAGGGACGACCTACCCTTCACAAAACCGTGTTGACTATCTCTAATCAAATTATTCCTTTCCAGATGATAATACTTGAAAATACAGTCTTGAAAATATTAATTGACCCAGCACCCATGGCCCTCCTCCGGGGAAACGTTCCATATTTCCTTTGCCCTTTGTGTGAAAAATTGCTTCCCGATTATACGCCCCTCGAAGGCTAATTTTAATATTGTGCCCCCTTGACCTGACCTGGATTGCCCCACCAAAATTCCACTCTGCCTCTCCCATCAAATCTCGTCATCGATTTAAGTACCTTGACTACATTGTCCCTCAACATTCTAAACTCAAGGGAATGCAAACCACGTTGGTGCAACCGGTCGGCGTAATTCAACCCTGAAAGAACTGATATAATTCTGCATGATGTGCACCTTTCTCCTTCCAAGGTTGTGACAGCTTTTATTGATGTTTGGTGCCCAGAACTGAAAACTGTGCCGCTGATAAGTTCCGACCAAGGCAGTGCTATAATTAAAGCATTAATCCTTCATGAACCACTTCATTGAGTGAGAAAAATGACAAGATATGGAGAAGGTTGTGGTTAGAGTTCATTGAATCATGCAGCGCTACAGTTTAAATTTGTTCAGGCATGGAGTGCCTTTAAAGGAGGGGCCACCCCCTGCCCAAAACCCACCCCCACTCTCTAGGAGCAACCTGCACAGGTTTATGTCCGGTGCATGCCACATGGTGACAGGCCCAGCTGCCACAGGGTTCAAATCCCTCCACGGCAGCTGGTGGAATTTGAATCTAATGAATAAACCAAGAATATAAAGTGAGTCTCAGTTTCGATTGTTGTCAAAATCCTTTAGGGATGGGCGTCGCCATCCTCGTCCTGTCTGGCCTACATGTGCCTCCAGGCCCATCGCAATGTGGTTGGCCCTGTGCAATAGCAGAGCCAGCCACTCAGTTTAAGGGCAATTAATTTTTAAGTTTTCAAAATAAAGATCGATAGTTTTTTGAAGAATAAAGGAATAAAGGGTTCTGGTGTTCGGGCGGGAAAGTGGAGCTGAGTCCACAAAAGATCAGTCATGATCTCATTCCATGGCAGAGCAGGGTCAAAGGGCCAGATGGCCTACTCCTGCTCCTAGTTCTTATGTTCTTATAATAATGGGCAGAAAATGCAGGCATTGGCAATGACACATACATCCATGAACGAATGAAGAAAATAAGCATTAAAGGAAGCCATTTGGCCCATTATGCCTGTGCTAGCATTTCGAAAGCATTGCTTAATATGGAACATAGAACATAGAAAATACAGCACAGAACAGGCCCTTCAGCCCACGATGTTGTGCCAAACTTTTGTCCTAGATTAAGAATAAATCAATCTACACCCCATCATTCTACAGCAATCCATGTACCTATCTAATAGCCGCTTGAAGGTACCCAATGTTTCCGACTCAACTACCTCCACAGGCAGTATATTCCATACCCCCACTACTCTCTGGGTAAAGAACCTACCTCTGACATCCACCCTATATCTTCCACCCTTCACCTTAAATTTATGTCCCCTTGTAATGGTTTGTTCCACCCGAGGAAAAAGTCTCTGACTGTCTACTCTATCTATTCCCCTGATCATCCTATAAACCTCTATCAAGTCGCCCCTCATCCTTCTCCGTTCTAATGAGAAAAGGCCTAGCACCATCTGTCCCACTCCCCAGTTCTTTACCCATTGCCCTCTATATATTTTTTTCCAAGTATTAGTCCAATTCCCCTTCAAGACTTGTTATCAAATCTACTTTCACCATCCTTTCAGGCAGCGTTTAACTGAATATAACTGCTTGCTAAGTGATGGAAAGTCACCTTCACTCCTTTCCAGATCTTTAGCCAATTATCTGTAAACAATGCCCTCAGAGTTGCTCGGGATCCGAACAGGAGAGCTTAGGCTGCCTGTTGGGACGGGGTTTGCGTGGTCCAGCCCATAATCAGGTTGTTTGTGTCTAAGGGTATTTCCTTACCCTCGGAGCGATTTTCCTTAATTTAAAATACATTCCAGCAGCAGGCTTTCAGGTGAGTTTTAAAAGTAAACATGGTTAGTTATTATCACGTATTGCCTTGGATGTTTGAATGCAATGTCTCAATCAAGCCTCTCACTCACACTGTCACATACACAAAGATTAAATACAGAGTAAATTAAAGCCATTAATTATGAAAATGGAATTTAGAACACAGTCTTTATATTGATGGTGGCTTCTTGATTGAGTTGATACTTCAGTTGGACTAACGCTCTTTTCGAAACAAAGGATTCTCATGCAGCTTTGAAGCCTCTGATACATGAATAGCCCTGAGGTTGGTTCTCAGATGGACTTGGAAGCAGCAAGTACAGCACGTTGACTCCATTACAAGACTTTCAGCTGTGACGGTTCAGCTGTTTCAAATGTTTCCTGCTGCGTTTATACATTTGTCACACACGCACACACTTTTGCTTTATTCAGGGCACATTATGCTGTCGCCTCGGAAAGCTAGTTTCAGTCACAGGGCTGAAGGGTCAACATTTCTGGGGTAGCCCATCACAATGCAATAGCAGCTGACAATGCTGACAATCACTCTTATCTTTGTCCTTTGTGAACTCAGACATTCTCCTTTGTTCAGTGTGGCACTCAGAGATCAACAGTCTGACGATCCCATATTCTGTATACATTGGGAATCTTGTAAGGATACTGGGGCTGGCTCCAACATTTTTTGGGGTACCGGATGAGAACCCCAAACAATGTTTTTTTCTCATTTGTAAAATTGTGAGGAAAGGAATCTTCACTCCGGGAGTAATGCCTCTGACCAATAGGTATCTTATATGTTAAAACAACTTTCATTTAAACACAGAATTAACCACATCAACATCAAAGAAAATAGCTTTAATAATAATAATAATCTTTATTGTCACACGTATGCTTACATTAACACTACAATGAAGTTACTGTGAAAAGCCCCTAGTCGCCACATTCCGGCACCTGTTCGGGTGCACGGAGGGGGAATTCAGAATGTCCAATTGACCTAACAAGCACGTCTTTCAGGGCTTGTGGGAGGAAACCAGAGCACCCAGAGGAAACCCACACAGACAATGATCAGTTAAGCAGGCTCAAACATTAGGAAAAACTTATCTATACCTGCTACTAACTCCAATTAAGCAACCCAATACAGTTCAAATCCCACTTATAAATAATGTTGACAAACAGGTTTACCTGCTTAGCTGTGCAGGGACATTTGGAGTGAGTTCCTCTCCAGAGCAGATTCAGTACACTTCTGCTCAACCCAGCAGCAATTTGGCAAAACTGTTGTTCAACTTAAAATCCTTCTGTCTTGCCAGACTCAAATCCCATGGCAAATTGCAAAACTATGTCCCGAAAGATTTGCTGTTAGGTGAATTGGACATTCCAAATTCTCCCTCTGTGTACCCGAACAGGCACCGGAATGTAGCAACTAGGAGCTTTACAAAGTAACTTCATTGCAGTGTTAATGTAAGCCTACTTGTGACAATAAAGATTATTATTACAGAGAGACCTGGCTCCTCCCATTAATAACATCATCTGTGCCCAACTAAGATGTCACATGACTTGCTGAGCTAGGACTAATTGCAACCCTCTCCAGGGGAACTCCAGCAACCAAAACAATATCCCATTACCCCTTTATCTGTAACCAAGTAAGTGGTTGGAATCAATCATGATCTCACGTTTTACCATTCCTTAACTACAGCTTCTGCAGATGCAGTCTGGATTCCTTAACATAGATTCTTTCATAATATTAATGCAACAAATAGATACCTTAACCCAGACTTTTAATAACATTACTGCCACATATATAAAATATAATACATAACGGTTTCTGTATTCATCACAATCTTTAACAATGAGAGGTTTAAACTTCACAGGTGGCTGCTAAGTTCCTTTATTCAGGTCCAGGTTTAACTAGATATTGATCAAATGCTGTTCACAGTTTAAGAGTCCATAGTCACATGTAAAGTGAATGGCCATATTCACAAAGTATGATCTTGTGGTCTGTAATATCCAATATCCTCATGTTTGTACTGAACATTGTTGTGTTATGTATTCTGTGATAACACAGGCTACAATTGGATGCAGCTTTAACCAAAATATACTCCAGACCTTGAAGTTCGTTCAATCTGATTTATTGAACCAGTAGCACAATTAGCACAGTTCTCTATGAGTTCGACTCTCTGCTAACCTAAGTGTGGGTACTCTGTCTGACTGAACCAGACTAGCTCTTAGCCACGTGCTGGAGGTGTGATACTGTAAATACACCCTGACTCACTCTGTAGATGTTCATCAGTGGAAAGAGGCTGATGAGTGCAGGAGTGCGAATGCCTTGTGCCTTTTATAGTGAGATACCACCCCTGAGTGTCCTGCCTGCTCATTGGTCATGTCCTGTTCTCTGTGTTCATTAGCTGCCTGTCTGTGCCTGTCTGTATATCATTATCTGCATGTCTGCATATCATGACATCTCCCCTTTTTAAAAATGTTTTGTTGGCATATGGGAACATACTTACATGTGGTGGCATATATTAACATATTTACAAGCGGTGGCATATGTGAACGTATTTACATGTGAAGACAGCTGTCTAATGGGAGAAAACAGAACATAGCAAACAAAACAAATGTTCATAAGTCCAGTCTCTGGGGCTTGGGTCTGATCTTTGTCGACCGCCGGAGAGGTGGCGGTGGGGACTACGGCACCTTGACAGGCGGGTTGGAAGCCTGACTGGTGACCTCGTAGTTCGAGGTATCAGGAGGTGGCAAAACAACGGACGGAAACGGAGAAGAAAGCGGTTGCGGGCTGGCAACTTTGCGCAGTGCCCGTCTGTTTTGTTGGACAACAGAACCATCAGCCATACGTACAACATACGAGCAGTGTGCAGCCTGTCGTACAACGACAGCTGGAGCAGACCATCCGGTATCTTGATCTGACAGTGTCTGCCGGGGATAACACGGGCAAATCAGTGGCATGAGCATCATAGCCCTGCTTCTGCTGGTTTCGGAGCTGCTGCACCTTCTGCAGCACCAGGAGGTGATCCAGCTTGGGCAAGTGTCTGGCTGGAAGTGTCATCAGCAGGTCCCTGTTCATCAGGAGTTGAGCCGGCGACATGCCAGTGGACAGTGGGGTCGCCCTGTACCCAAGCAGCGCGAGGTAGATGCCAGAAGCAGAATCCGCAGCCTTGCAGATGAGCTGTTTCACAATGTACACCCCTTTTTCAATCTTCCTATTGGACTGCGGATAGTGTGGGCTGGAAGTGACATGTTTGAAATGGTATGACTTGGCACACATAGACCACTCGTGACTGTTGAAGCACGGGCCATTGTCACTCATTTTTAAAAAAATTTTTAAAAATAAATTTAGAGTACCCAATTCATTTTTTCCAATTAAGGGGCAATTTAGCGTGGCCAATCCACCGGGCCTGCACATCGTTGGGTTGTGGGGGCGAAATCCATGCAAACACGGGGAGAATGTGCAAACTCCACACGGACAGTGACCCAGAGCCGGGATCGAACCTGGGACCTCGGCGCCGTGCTACCACTGCGCCAACCTGCTGCCCTGCCATTGTCACTCATGACAGTGACTGGGATACCATGCCTGGAGAACGTCTCCTTACAGGCCTTGATGACGGTCCGAGATGTGAGGCCTGAGAGCTTCACGACTTCAGGGTAGTTGGAGAAATAGTCAATAATCAACATGTAGTCACGACCATTCGCACGAAAGAGGTCGATACCAACCATGGACCACGGGGTGGTCTCGATTTCATGCTGCTGGAGCGTCGTCTTGCTCTGTGCTGGCTGGAAGCGTTGACAGGTCGCACAGTTGAGGACCATGTTCGAGATGTCCTGGCTAATACTGGGCCAGTAGAGAGCCTGCCTGGCTCTGCGTCTGCACTTCTCAGGTGTCCCTCATGGATTTGGCAGAGCACCAAGCTCTGGAGACTGAGTGGAAAGACAACCCGGTCCAGCTTGAGGAGGATACCATCAATCACTGTCAGATCGTCCTTTACATTGTAAAATTGTGGGCACTGCCCTTTCTGCCAGCCATTGGCGAAGTGGTGCATGACACGCTGCAAGAGGGGGTCTTTGGCTGTCTCCTCGTGGATACGAACCACCTTCTCATCAGATGCCGGGAGGGTGCTAGCACACAGCTGCACCTGTGATTCAATCTGCCGGATGATTTCCAGACGTTCACTAGGCAATGTGATGGAGCGGGACAATGCATCAGCGATAATGAGGTCCTTGCCAGGCGTGTACACTAAGTCAAAGTCTTACCTTCTGAGTTTGAGGAGGATGCACTGCAACCGAGGCGTCATGTCATTCAGGTCCTTGTGGATGATGTGGACCAGAGGCCTATGAGCCGTCTCCACAGTGAATGTCAGCAGGCCGTAGACATAGTCGTGAAACTTGAGAATGCCAGTGAGAAGACCCAGGCATTCCTTTTCTATTTGCACATACCTTGTTTCGGTGGACGTCATGGCCCTCGATGCGTAGGCTACTGGTGCCCAGGATGAAGTGTCATCACGTTGAAGCAGCATCACACCGATGCCTTCCTGGCTCGCATCTGTCGAGATCTTTGTCTCCCTGTCTGTGTCGAAAAATGCCAAGATGGGTGCAGTGGTGAGCTTGGCTTTCAGCTCCATCCACTCTGCCTGATGTGCTGCCTTCCACTCAAAGGCAGTGGACTCTTTCACCAGGTTTCGTAGTGCCATGGTGTGTGAGGCCAGGTATGGGATGAACTTGCCCAGAAAATTGACCATGCCCAGGAAGCGCAACACCGCCTTCTTGTCTTCAGGGACCTTCATGGCTTCGATGGCCTTGCCCTTGTCTGTGTCCGGGCGCACGCCCTGCTGAGAGATCTGGTCACCTAGCAACTTGAGTGTCGACATGCCAAAGCAACATTTGGATCTGTTCAGCTTCAGGCCATTGGCATGGACACGGCGGAATACCTGCTGGAGATGGGAAACATGCTCTTCAGGGGTCGTGGACCATATGGTGATGTCGTCCACGTACACACAAACTCCTTCAACGCCTTCCATCATCTGTTCCATGATGCGATTGAAGATCTCCGAAGCCGAGACAATGGCAAATGGCATGCGATTATAGCAGTATCTGCCAAAAGGTGTCTTGAAGGTGCAGAGCCTTCTGCTGGACTCATCCAGCTGGATTTGCCAAAATCCATGTGACATGTCTAACTTGGTGAAAAAAAAGTGCATGTGCCATCTCACTGGTGAGTTCCTCCCGCTTCGGGATGGGTTAGTGTTCACGCATTATATTCTTATTGAGATCCTTGGGATCAATGCAGATGCGCAGGTCGCGTGAAGGCTTTCTAACACATACCATCGAGCTCAGTCGGTTCGGTTACCTTGGAAATGATGCCCTGTTGCTGAAGGTCCTTGAGCTGTGCCTTCAGGCGCTCCCTCAGCGGTGCCGGGACCCAGCGTGGTGCGTGGACCACTGGCTTGGCATCAGGTCATAGCAAAATCTTGTATCGATATGGCAGCGTGCCCATCCCGTCGAACACATCCGGATACTGAGCGAGGATGTCGTCAATGCCGGCCTGAAGATCCATTTGGAGGATGTCGTTGTGTAAACCCGCTGCACAAGGTTCAGTTGCTTGCAGGCATGCACACCAAGTAGGGATGCCCTGTCTGGCTTGACAATTTCAAAATGTAACCGTGCATGGGTGCTCCGGTTAGAGACGAGTAGATGGCAGGATCCCAGTGCCGTGATGGCATTTCCATTTTAGTCCAGGCGCCTGCAGGAAGGACCTTGGGGGGCTTCTTGATGCGTTTGAAATCTGCCTGTGAGAGGAGGTTGGCAGAAGCACCTGTGTCCAGCTTAAACTGGATGGAGCAGTGGTTGACCTGCATCACCGCACGCCATTCGTCCGCAGAATCCACAGTGAGGATGGATTGAATTTGTGATGAGTTGGATGTGGCATATTCACATTTGGTAATGATGCCCACACAGTAGGCAGAGTCCAGGCATTCTTCCTCTGGATCCGTTGTGCTGCCAGGATCAGAATCCTGTAATCGTTGTTGCACACTCTGAACGAGCTGTCGTCAGAATTGGCTGTGCTGGCCCCTGACTGGTGGTGCAGACCTGCACAAGGCTGCATAGTTCCAGGCTTCCCGCAGTTTAAACATTGCCCTGCAAGAGGCAGGCAGTGTTTCTTTAAGTGGGCGTTGCCGCAGTTCGAGCACATCTTGACGTCGGCCTCCTGACGCTCCGCGCGTCGTTGCACATGCGCAGTGTCGGCCGCTTCGTTGTCCCGTTCGCATCACGTATGCGTGGGGACCCGGGAAAAGCGCGCAAAATGGCCGCTTTCATCAATGCTGAGGCGCTGCATCCGGGAGATGGCCTGCACACTCTCTGCCTCGTGGGAGGCAAGTTTCTCATTTTCAGCCGATTTGTACTGGGCATAGCGATTTTTGGCGTGCTCATGCACTGTGCATGTTTCAATCGCGACTGGCAGGGTCATATGCTTGATTTTCAGTAGCTGCTCTCTCAGAGGATCAGAGTGAACTCCAAAAACGATTTGGTCTCTGAACATGGAGTCAGCGATATCACCAAAGTTGCAGGACAGCGCTAGCAGGCGGAGGTCAGTTAAGAAGGAGTTGAAAGATTCATCTTTACCTTGTAGACGCTGTTTGAATATGTAGCGCTCGAAGATTCCATTGGTGTCCACTTTACAGTGACTGTCAAACTTGTCCAGGATGGTCTGAAACTTTGTCTTGTCCTGGCCTTCGGTGAAGTGAAAAGGGTTGAAGAGTTTGATGGCTTGATCACCCGCTGTTGAGAGGAGAAACGCAATCTTCCTTGTATCAGACGCACCCATGAGGTCTGAAGCTTCGATGTACAGCAGAAACTTTTGCTTGAATGTCCACCAGTTGGCACTGAGATTGCCGGAGGTCCTGAGCTGGTGAGGAGCCTGAATCTTCTCCATGGTGCCAGGATATATTCGCTGGTCGTCACGGAACGGACTGAGGTAAACCACCTAGATTAAGCAATATCCTGGTAGCATGTTGTGTTATGTACTCTGGGATAACACAGGGTGCAACTGGGTGCAGCTTTAACCAAAAGATACTCCAGACCTTGAAGTTAGTTCAATCTGATTTACTGAACCAGTAGCACAGTTAGCACAATTCTCTATGAGTTCGACTCTCTGCTAACCTAAGTGTGGTTACTCTGTCTGACTGAACGAGTCTAGCTCTTAGGCACGTACTGGAGATGTGATACTGTAAATACACCCTGACTCACTCTGTAGATGTTCATCAGTGGAAAGAGGCGGGGTGTGAGTGCCTCGTGCCTTTTATAGTGAGATACCACCCCTGAGTGTCCTGCCGGCTCATTGGTCATGTCCTGTTCTCTGTGTTCATTAGCTGCCTGTCTGTGCCTGACGGGATATCATTATCTGCATGTCTGCATATCATGGCAAACATAACACTGCCTCTGCCCTAGATTCCTCCTCCCCCTCAAACGCATTAAACTCCATCACTGCTCTGTGCCCTGCAAAATTCCCAGGGCATGAGGGAGTCATCTCACGTGAACCGATGAGCAGCCTCTGCGAAGCCTTGCCATGATTTCCTGCTTTACAGAACCCATCAGCAATGAATGGGCTAAGTATACATGAAGCATTTAAGCAACGTACATCACACCATCCACCCATCGAACACTCGTCAGCAATTAAAATCAGTGTCTACATTTAATGAGCTTCTCATAAAAGTGTACCACACAGCTACATCCTATCCAGCTTTGTACAGACAGATAATAGCAAACTGCTCTAGCTGTCTAACTTCTATTTGACTACCGGGTGTTAAAACAAGCATCAATCACACTGAGCTGGACTCTTGATTGAAACAGCTTCAGCAGTGAATCTCATTCCATTTTCTAACATTGGTGCTTGTGACAAGAGTTAGGAACTCACTGACATGATACATTATTCAACATAACCTTTTTTTTTTGCTCCTCTTTATTTCCGCTGCATCTTTATTAATCCCATGTCTGGCATCAAATGTCACTTTATTTTAAAAAGGCCCTATCATTTTTGGAGATTTTCTAATGTGGCATTTGCAGGAATCAACAGGGGGCTGCTTAGTTAGTGCTGTTACTGTGAAGATTAGCACTTGTCCATTAAATTCAGTTGCAGCACACACCCCAAAGTGTAATGTATGCGGATGCCTGGCTGTCTAAGAGCGATAATCAAAGTCAACATATTTCACAGCAATTCTTTATCACTTTTGACCCCCAAAATGCCACCAACTGATACAACATACCGCACATTTTTAAACAAGCAAAGCATTATAATTGCATCAGCCTAGGCAATATGTACTTACAGTGAAATGGAACTTAACCCTTAAAAATGTGAGGTGATGCATTTTGGGAGGATTAACAAGGCAAGGGAATACACAATGAACGGTAGGATGCTAAGAAGTACCGAGGACCTGAGGGACCTTGGGGTGCATGTCCAAAGATCCTTGAAGACAGCAGGACAGGTAGGTAAGGTGGCTAAGAAGGCATATGAGATAATTGCATTTTTTTTTTAACAAACAATTTTAATGAGGCATTTTTGGCATTACAAACAACCACAGTATAAAAATTAGAGTATGAAGAACAACAGTCATAATGCAGCCGCCGACATCCGTCCCTCCAAGGGCCTATTTAACCCCCTACTCTGTGCTACGCTAACCCCACCCCCCCCTGCTGACGATTAATTCTCGGCAAAGAAGTGTGGCAAACCACTGTATTGTATTGTATTGTATTGTTACACGCTTGGGCTTGTCCCTGCTGGCTCCGCCAGTGGCTCCTCCCCTCGGGCTCATGTATAAAGGTGGCTGGTCTCCGCCTCTGATCCAGTTCGGGATCAGAGGCCAGGTGGCTTTCTGTTTAGTGTATTAAAGCCTCAGTTACGTTCACCACTCGTCGTGTGTTCATTGATGACACATCAAGAAGTCAATGAATGGTTGCCACCTCTGGGCGAACCCTGACACCGACCCTCTCAAGGCGAACTTGATCTTTTCCAGGCCGAGAAAGCTCGCCATGTCGGTTAACCAGGCCTCCGGCTTCGGAGGCCTAGAATCCCCCCAAGCCAGTAATATCCGTCGCTGGGATACCAAGGAGGCAAACGCCAGAACATCTGTCTTTTTCTCCTCCTGGACACCCGGGTCTTCCACCACCCCAAAGATCGCTCCCTCTGAACTCATTTCCACCCTTGTCTTCAATACTCTGGGCATGACATTCGCAAACCCCTGCCAGTAACCCCTAAGTTTTGGGCATGCCCAGAACATGTGTACATGGTTCGCTGGTCCATCCGCACATCTGACACACTTGTCTTCCACCCCAAAAAATCTGCTCATCCGGGCCACTGCCATGTGCGCCCAGTGCACCACCTTAAATTGGATCAAGCTAAGCCTTGAGCATGTAGCAGTCGCATTGACTCTGCTCAACGCCTCCGCCCATAGGCCGTCCTCCATCTCACCCCCCAGTTCCTCCTCCCACTTACGCTTCAGTTCCTCTATATGCGTCTCCTCCGCCCCCATTAATTCTTTGTAGATGTCCGAGACGCTCCCCTACCCCACCCAGCCCCTAGACACTACCCTATCTTGAATCCCTATTAGTGGCAGGCAGGAGTGGGAAGGATGATACATGCCTGCACAGAAAGTCCGCACCTGAAGATATCTAAAATCATTCCCTGCTGCCAGCCCGAACTTCTCCTCCAGCGCCCTCAAGCTAGGGAAGCTCCCTTCTGGAAACAGGTACCCCATCTTCTCAATTCCCGCCCTTTGCCATACCCGAAACCCCCCATCTAAGCTCCCAGGAGCAAACCGATGGTTGTCACATTTTGGGGACCAAACCGATGCACCCACTGCTCCAACGCACCTCCTCCACTGACCCCAGATCCTCAGGGCCGCCACCACCATGGGACTGGTGGAATATCTCGCTGGTGGGAACGGCAACGGTGCCGTTATCAGCGCCCCCAAGCTGGTGCCCCTGCATGAAGCTGCCTCCATCCGCTCCCAAACCGCCCACTGCCCACTTCCTCACCATCACAATATTGGCCGCCCAGTAATAATTACTAAAATTTGGCAGGGCAAGCCCCCCCTCCCCCCGATTCCTCTCGAGCATCACCTTTTTCACCCGTGGGGACTTACCCACCCAAACAAAGCCCAAAATGATTTTGTTGATCCTCTTAAAAAAGGGCCGCCGGATGAAAATCGGGAGGCATTGGAACACAAATAAAAATCTCGGCAGTACCATCATCTTAACCGTCTGCACCCTCCCCGCCAGTGACAGCGGAAGCGTATCCCATCTCCGAAACTCGCCCCTCATCTGCTGAACCAACCGGGACAAGTTCAACTTGTGTAACCGGCTCCAGTCGCGCGCCACTTGTATCCCCAGGTATCTAAAATTGTCCCCCACCAACCTGAACGGTAACTCCCCCAGCCGACTCTCTTGACCTCTTGCCTGGACTACAAACATCTCACTCTTCATCATATTCAGTTTGTATCCCGAAAACCGGCCAAATTCCCCCAGAATTGCCATAATCTCCCCCATCCCTGCCCCTGGATCTGCTACATAGAATAGTAGGTCATCCGCGTACAGCGACACCCTATGCTCCCCCCCCCCCCCCCCCTTTCTAAGCCCTTTCTAACTCCTTGAAGCTCTCAGAGCAATTGCCAGTGGCTCTATGGCTAACGCAAACAGCAGTGGGGAGTGGGGACATCCCTGGTTGTCTCCCGGTGCAGCCTAAAATACTCCGAGATTGTCCTGTTCATCCTTACAATAGCCTCCGGGGTCTGGTACAACAACCTGACCCAGTCGATAAAGCCCCTACCAAACCCAAACCATCCCAGCACCTCCCATAGATAGTCCCACTTTAACCGGTCGAACGCCTTCTCCGCATCCATGGCCACAACTACCTCAACTTCCCTTCTCTCCGGGGGCATCATAATCACATTAAGCAGCTTTCTTATATTGGCCACCAACTGCCTACCCTTGACAAATCCGGTTTGGTCCTCCATAATCACCTCTAGCACACAATCTTCAATCCTGGAGGCCAACACTTTGGCCAGCAGCTTAGCGTCCACATTAAGCAATGAGATCGGCCTATAGGACCCACACAGCTCCGGGTTCTTGTCCCGCTTCAATATTAACGAAATGGTGGCCAGTGACATCTTTGGGGGCAGCACCCCTCTATCCCTCGCCTCGTTAAGGAACTTGACCAGCAATGGCCCTAATATCCCCAAACATTTCTTGTAAAATTCCACCGGGAACCCGTCTGGTCCCGGGGCTTTACCCGACTGCATTACCTTCAAGCCCTCACATATTTCTTCGGCCTTGTGATGAACGGTTACTGCCTTGTCATCATGTAAGGTGATGTCCCCTTTAAGACCGGGCTTGGAACCCTGGGGACTCCGCCTCTGGCTCCGCCCATCTGTGAGCCATATATAAGGGGCTGCCTTGTGCTCAGTGCAGCAGTTAGCACACGTCTCAGCTCTAGCATAGTTCTTAGTCTATTGAAGCCTTCTTTACCGTTTACACTCTAAGCGTCGTTATTGAGGGTACCACAGGCCCTAATCGGAGCCCCCAACCTATCCACCAGCTCCCTGCCTACCCTTGGGAAAGTCAGCCAGTCCAGAAAGCGTCTCATCTCTTCAGGCTCCGTGGGGGGGTTCCGAGCGATGGAGTCCGCTGTAAAAGTCCCTGAACACCCTGTTTAGCCCAGCTGAATCCCCGACCAGGTTCCTATCTCCGTTGACCACCTTATCAATTCCCCTGGCCGCCTCCCTCTTCCTCAACTGCTGTGCCAGCATTCTGCTGGCCTTCTCCCCATGTTCATACAACGTCCCCCTTGCCTTTCTAAGCTGCTCCACTGCATTGCCCGTGGACAGCACCCCAAACTCAGCCTGCAGCCTCCGGCATTCCCTTAACAGTTCCACCCCGGGGTCATCGCATACCTCCTATCTATCCGTAAGATCTCCTTGATCAGACTGTCCGTCTCTGCCCTGTCCGTCCTGTCCCTGTGAGCTCGGATTGAGATCGGCTCCCCTCTCACCACTGCCTTCAGCGCCTCCCAGACCACGGCTGCTGAGACTTCCCCCGTGTCGTTGACCTGCAGGTAGTTCTGCATGCACTTGCTTACTCTCTCGCACACTGCCTTGTCCGCCAACAAGCCCACGGCCAATTGCCACTGCGGTCGCTGGAATCTCTCCTCACTAACCTGCAGTTCCACCCAATGTGGGGCATGGTCCGAAATAGTGATAGCCGAGTACCCCGTGTCCACCACCCCCGCCAGCAGATCCCTACTCAAAATGAAAAAGTCAATCCGGGAATACACTTTATGTACATGCGAGTAGAAAGAGAACTCCCTAACCGTCGGCTGCCTAAACATCCATGGGTCGACCCCTCCCATCTGCTCCATGAACCCTATCAACTTCTTTGCCATCACTGGCCCCCTCCCCGTTTTCGAGCAAGACCGGTCCAGACCGGGTTCGATAACCGTATTAAAATCCCCTCCCATCACCAGCTTGTGCGGGTCCAGATCCGGTATCTTCCCCAGTACACTCTTAATGAATTCAACATCGTCCCAATTCGGCACATACACATTAACCAATACTACCTTCCTCCCCTCCAGCTTACCGCTCACCATAACATAACGCCACCCCCCCCGTCCGAGACTATATCACCCGCCTGGAATTGCACTCACTTATTAATTAAAATCGCCACTCCTCTCGTCTTGGTATCTAGCCCCGAATTTAAGATCTGACTGACCCAACCCTTCCTCAGCGTAACTTGATCCGCTCCTTTCAGGTGTGTCTCTTGCAACATCACCACGTCCACCTTCAGAGCCCTCAGGTGCACGAACACACGGGCCCTCTTGACAGGCTCATTCAACCCTCTAACATTCCAGGTGATCAGCCTGGTTGGGGGGCACCGCCCCCCCCCCCCACCCCCCACCGCCAATCAGCCATCGCCCTTCCTGGGCCTGCACCCACCCATGTGCCGTGCCTCCGTCTGCCCACCTCCAGGTAGCTCCCACCCCCAACCTCCTCTCTGTCCCTGAACCTAGGTCCCTCCCTCATCAGCAGAGTAACACCCCCCTCATCCCCCTAGAAAAGTCACCCTATAACCCAACCCCTGCCCTATATTGAACCAATACACACCCCCCACTGTGCTTCCGTAGACTAGCTCATCCAGCTAGCCTGGTGACCCTCGCCTCCGGCGCCAGAAAGTCTCCCACATATTAGAACATAGAACATAGAACAATACAGCGCAGTACAGGCCCTTCGGCCCACGATGTTGCACCGAAACAAAAGCCATCTAACCTACACTATGCCATTATCATCCATACGTTTATCCAATAAACTTTTAAATGCCCTCAATGTTGGCGAGTTCACTACTGTAGCAGGTAGGGCATTCCACGGCCTCACTACTCTTTGCGTAAAGAACCTACCTCTGACCTCTGTCCTATATCTATTACCCCTCAGTTTAAAGTTATGTCCCCTCGTGCCAGCCATTTCCATCCGCGGGAGAAGGCTCTCACTGTCCACCCTATCCAACACCCTGATCATTTTGTATGCCTCTATTAAGTCTCCTCTTAGTCTTCTTCTCTCCAACGAAAACAACCTCAAATCCATCAGCCTTTCCTCATAAGATTTTCCCTCCATACCAGGCAACATCCTGGTAAATCTCCTCTGCACCCTCTCCAAAGCCTCCACCTCCTTCCTATAATGCGGTGACCAGAACTGTACGCAATACTCCATATGCGGCCGTACCAGAGTTCTGTACAGCTGCAACATGACCTCCCGACTCCGGAACTCAATCCCTCTACCAATAAAGGCCAACACTCCATGGGGCTTCTTCACAACCCTATCAACCTGGGTGGCAACTTTCAGGGATCTATGTACATGGACACCTAGATCCCTCTGCTCATCCACACTTTCAAGAACTTTACCATCAGCCAAATATTCCGCATTCCTGTTATTCCTTCCAAAGTTAATCACCTCACACTTCTCTACATTAAACTCCATTTGCCACCTCTCAGCCCAGCTCTGCAGCTTATCTATATCCCTCTGTAACCTGCTACATCCTTCCACACTCTCGACAACACCACCGACTTTAGTATCGTCTGCAAATTTACTCACCCACTCTTCTGCGCCTTCCTCTAGGCCATTGATAAAAATGGCAAACAGCAACGGCCCCAGAACAGATCCTTGTGGTACTCCACTTGTGACTACTCCATTCTGAACATTTCCCATCAACCACCACCCTCTGTCTTCTTTCAGCTAGCCAATTTCTGATCCACATCTCTAAATCACCCTCAATCCCCAGCCTCCGTATTTTCTGCAATAGCCTACCGTGGGGAACCTTATCAAACGCTTTGCTGAAATCCATATACACCACATCAACTGCTCTACCCTCATCTACCTGTTCAGTCACCTTCTCAAAGAACTCAATAAGGTTTGTGAGGCATGACCGACCCTTCACAAAGCCATGCTGACTATCCCTGATCATATTATTCCTATCTAGATGATTATAAATCTTGTCCCTTATAATCCCCTCCAAGACTTTACCCACTACAGACGTGAGGCTCACCGGTCTATAGTTGCCGGGGTTGTCTCTGCTCCCCTTTTTGAACAAAGGGACCACATTTGCTGTCCTCCAGACCTCTGGCACTATTCCTGTAGCCAATGATGACATAAAAATCAAAGCCAAAGGTCCAGCAATCTCTTCCCTGGCCTCCCAGAGAATCCTAGGATAAATCCCATCAGGTCCCGGGGACTTATCTATTTTGAGCCTGTCCAGAATTGCCAACACCTCTTCCCTATGTACCTCAATGACATCTATTCTATTATCCTGGGGCTCAGCATTCTCCTCCACAACATTATCTTTTTCCTGAGTGAATACTGACGAAAAATATTCATTTAGTATCTCGCCTATCTCTTCAGACTCCACACACAATTTCCCATCCCTGTCCTTGACTGGTCCTACTCTTTCCCTAGTCATTCGCTTATTCCTGACATACCTATAGAAAGCTTTTGGGTTTTCCTTGATCCTTCCTGCCAAATATTTCTCATGTCCCCTCCTTGCTCGTCTTAGCTCTCTCTTTAGATCCTTCCTCGCTACCTTGTAACTATCCATCGCCCCAACTGAAACTTCACACCTCATCTTCACATAGGCCTCCTTCTTCCTCTTAACAAGAGATTCCACTTCCTTGGTAAACCACGGTTCCCTCGCTCGACGCCTTCCTCCCTGCCTGACCGGTACATACTTATCAAGAACACGCAGTAGCTGATCCTTGAACAAGCCCCACTTATCCAGTGTGCCCAACACTTGCAGCCTACATCTCCACCTTATCCCCCCCAAGTCACGTCTAATGGCATTATAATTGCCCTTCCCCCAGCTATAACTCTTGCCCTGCGGTGTATACTTATCCCTTTCCATCATTAACGTAAACGTCACTGAACTGTGGTCACTGTCCCCAAAGTGCCCTCCTACCTCCAAATCCAACACCTGGCCTGGTTCATTACCCAAAACCAAATCCAACGTTGCCTCGCCTCTTGTTGGCCTGTCAACATATTGTTTCAGGAAACCCTCCTGCACACACTGTACAAAAAACGACCCATCTATTGTACTCAAACTATATCTTTTCCAGTCAATATTTGGAAAGTTAAAGTCTCCCATAATAACTACCCTGTTACTTTCGCTCTTATCCAGAATCATCTTCGCCATCCTTTCCTCTACATCCCTAGAACTATTAGGAGGCCTATAAAAAACTCCCAACAGGGTGACCTCTCCTTTCCTGTTTCTAACTTCAGCCCATACTACCTCGGAAGAAGAGTCCCCATCTAGCATCCTCTCTGTCACCGTAATACTGTTCTTGACTAGCAGCGCCACACCTCCCCCTCTTTTTGCCTCCTTCTCTGAGCTTACTAAAACACCTAAACCCCGGAACCTGCAACATCCATTCCTGTCCCTGCTCTATCCATGTCTCCGAAATGGCCACAACATCGAAGTCCCAGGTACCAACCCATGCTGCCAGTTCCCCTACCTTGTTTCGTATACTCCTGGCATTGAAGTAGACACACTTCAAACCACCTACCTGAACACTGGCCCCCTCCTGCGACGTCAAATCTGTGCTCCTGACCTCTATACTCTCATTCTCCCTTACCCTAAAACTACAATCCAGGTTCCCATGCCCCTGCTGCATTAGATTAAACCCCCCCAAAGAGCACTAACAAATCTCCCCCCCAGGATATTTGTGCCCCTCAGGTTCAGATGTAGACCATCCTGTCTGTAGAGGTCCCACCTTCCCCAGAATGAGCCCCAGTTATCCAGAAATCTGAATCCCTCCCGCCTGCACCATCCCTGTAGCCACGTGTTTAAATGCTCTCTCTCCCTATTCCTCATCTCACTATCACGTGGCACGGGCAATAACCCAGAGATAACAACTCTGTTTGTTCTAGTTCTGAGCTTCCATCCTAGCTCCCTGAAAGCCTGCCTGACATCCTTGTCCCCTTTCCTACCTATGTCATTAGTGCCAATGTGGACCACGACTTGGGGCTGCTCCCCCTCCCCCCTAAGGACCCGGAAAACACGATCCGAGACATCACGTACCCTTGCACCTGGGAGGCAACATACCAAACGTGAGTCTCTCACGCTCCCACAAAATCTCCTATCTGTGCCCCTGACTATAGAGTCCCCAATTACTAATGCTCTGCTCCTCTCCCCCCTTCCCTTCTGAGCAACAGGGACAGACTCCGTGCCAGAGGCCCGTACCCCCTGGCTTACCCCTGGTAAGTCTCCCCCCCCACAAGTATCCAAAGCGGTATACTTGTTTCTCAGGGGAACGACCGCAGGGGATCCCTGCACTGACAGCTTTTTCCCAGCCCCTCTTACAGTTACCCACCTATCTCCAATCTTTGGTGTAACTAATTTCCTGAAGCTGCTATCTATGACCCCTTCTGCCTCCCGAATGATCCGAAGTTCTTCCAACTCCAGCTCCAGTTCCCTAACTCGGTCTTGGAGGAGCTGGAGATGGCAGCACTTCCTGCAGGTAAAATCAGCAGGGACACTAACTGCATCCCTCACCTCAAACATCCTGCAGGAGGAACATTGCACTCCCTTCCCTGCCATTCCTCAAACTTTCTACCAAGATCTGGCTAACAACTAAATTAAATTTTTTATAAAAAAATAATAATATAATAAAATATGGTACTTACCTCAGACCAATGGGTTTTATTATTAGGTTAGAGGAGGAGGGCGGGTGGGAGACACTACACGTGTAGTGTCTCGGGTTTCCTCTCCACCAGAATTTATTGGTGAGGGTCTTCCCAGACGTCCGCGGGTCGACTTCCTGTTCCCGCCTAAAACAGCTCCTGCTGAAATTGACTAACCAGCCAGCTCCACTCCCGCCGAAATCGACTGGCCTGCCCCTGCAAAGACAAGTGCTTTTAAAGGACAGACTTACCTCCTAGCAGCCACTTCCGCACTGCTCCCGCTGAAACTGACTCACCAGCTGTTCACCCGCCGAAATCGACTGGCCTGCCCCTGCAAAGACAAGTGCTTTTAAAGGACAGACTTACCTCCCAGCTGCCACTTCCGCACTGCTCCCACTGAAACTGACTCACCAGCTGTTCTCCCGCCGAAATCGACTGGCCTGCCCCTGCAAAGACAAGTGCTTTTAAAGGGCAGACTTACCTCCCAGCAGCCACTTCCGCACTGCTCCCGCTGAAACTGACTCACCAGCTGTTCTCCCGCCGAAATCGCAGGGAATATTGTTCCCTGCGCCCATCGAAACCACTTCCCTCATCAAACCAAAACCGAACAATCTTCTAATTACCATAGGAGACAGCTCAAAACAGACAGAGACCCCCAAAAGAACCTCCTCAATAGTGCAATTTGGTCCACTGGAGGACACACTCTTTATCTAAAAATCTGTGGAACCAAACCACCATCGCCCTTGGGGTGTCCCCCGGCCGTGGCTTCCTCGCCATCGCCCTGTATGCCCTATCCACCTCCAGCGGTCGGAGAAAAGCCCCCTCCCCCAGAAGCTTCTGGAACATATTTACCACAAAAGCGCCCGCATCAGCCCCCTCAGGGAGACCGACAATTCTTAAGTTCTGCAGGCGGGCTCTGTTCTCCAGATCTTCCACCTTTTCTAACAGCCTTTTCTGCTGATCCTTCAGCATCCCCATCTCTAGCTCGACCACCGTTTGGTGCTCCTCCTGGTCCGCCAGCGCTTTCTCCAACTTCTGGATCGTCCAATCCTGGGCATCCAGCCTGCGTTCCAGCCGATCGATCGACTCCTTTAATGGGCGAGACAATCTCGATTCTGTCTGGCAAAACCCTCTTGGATGGCCTGCATCAGCTCCTCCATTGATGGCTGGGCCGTCGCAGCAGGGGTCCGAACATCGGCCATGTGATCTTCAGCAGCCACTTCTACCCAGCCCTTGCTTATCTTTCTATTTCTTCCTTTACGGTCCCGTGGGGTTCTCCGTTCCATGCACCACTGTGTGGATCCAGTGCCTAAATGTCCGCACTTTCAAAACCAAAACACAAAGCCACAAAAAAGTTGGGGGAAAAGGTCCAAAAACCCGGCCAGAGCGGGAGCCACCAAGTGTGCGACTTACTCCCTCATAGCCGCCACCGGAAGTCCAATAATTGCCTTTATTAGCCGAGGAATAGAATATAACCAGCACGGTAGCATTGTTGTTAGCATAATTGCTTCACAGCTCCAGGGTCCCAGGTTTGGTTCCTGGCTTGGCTCACTGTCAGTGCGGAGTCTGCACGTTCTCCCCGTGTGAGCGTGGGTTTCCTCTGGGTGCTCCGGTTTCCTCCCACAGTCCAAAGAAATGCAGGTTAGGCGGATTGGCCATGATAAATTGCCCTTAGTGACCAAAATTGCCCTTCGTGTTGGGTGGGGTTACTGGGTTATGGGGATAGGGTGGAGGTGTGGGCTTGGGTAGGGTGTTCTTTCCAAGAGCCGGTGCAGACTCGATGGGCCGAATGGCCTGCTTCTGCACTGTAAATTCCATGCTAAACATCTATAATAAGAGCAGGGAGGTTATGACGGAGCTGTATAAAACAGCTGGTGTATTATGGGCAATTCTGGTCGCCACATTTTGGGAAGGATGTGATTGCACTAGGTGCAGAGGAGATTCACCAGGATGTTGCCTGGACTGGAGCATTCCAGCTATGAAGAGGGGCTGGGGCTGCTTTTCTTAGATCAGAGAAGGCAGAGGTGAGACCTAATCAAGATGTAGAAAATTCTGACGAACATAGCTAGCGTAGATAGGACGGAACCTTTCACTATGGTAGAGGGGTCAATAACCGGGGGGGGCATGGATTGAAGGTAAGGTCCAGCAGACATAGAGGGGATTTGAGGAAAAGCTTTTTTACCCAGAGTGTGGTGGGAATCTGGAACTCACTGCCTGAAAGGGTGGTAGAGGCAGGAACCCTCACAACATGTAAGAAGCGTTTCAATGAGCACCTGAAATCCCATAGCATACAGGGTTGGAAAATGGGATTAGGATACATAGGTGCCTGATAGCTGACGCAGACACGATGGGCCAAAGAGCCTATTTTTGTGCTGCAAAACTCTCTGACTCGATTACTCTTCAGAAGCCTCAGCAAATTGTAGAATGCACTGCGCAGAAAGAGACCATCCAGACTACTGTGCTTGTGTTGACTCCTTGAAAAGAGCTATTCATCCCACTTCCTCCTCGTCTTTCTCCATAGCTCCACGAGTTTTCTCTTCACAAATAAATATCAATTTCCTTTAGAAACTATTCAATCTGCTTCCACCACCCTTTCTGACAGTGCATTCCAAAAGATAGCAACTTACTGCATTAAAAAAAAGAGTCTCATACAGCACAGTTGTACGTTTTCTACAGCAGGACTTGGCACCATTATAATTCCTGGGAGCTTTCTAACAAAAGTCACAGACTGCAAATTTGCCTCAAGATTGTGCTGTGTTACAAAAACCTCCAGTTGAAATCAATTACATTCGCAGTACTGTCAGAACAAAAATCAATTCAAAGAAGATCTAAATTCATTCAATAAACATTTAATTGTAGTTCAGCTAATTCACGGTTGGAGGTTTGAGTCCTGCTCTGTATAATTCAGCTGTTCACTGGTAAACAGTTCGACACAATAGACCCAGCTTCTTTACCTAAATTACCAATTTTATAGTCATAAACGGGAGAGTTCGACCTTACCCATGCACACTGGATAAAGGTAATCTCCCGCAAATGTATTCGGGATTTCGCTACAAATACTAAATGGAGGATACTGTCTCTGAAGGAGTTTCGTTTTCACAGTTATTTGAAGAATTACAATTAATTAGGGACACTTTCAACATTTTCAATCAAGCGCCTGGTGTCAATGCAGGGCAAATTAAACCCAAAATGTATAAGATGATTCAAAAATACCAGTAAGTGTACCATTTAGCTCAGTGGGCTAGACAGCTGGTTTGTAATGCAGAACAAGGCCAGCAGCACAGGTTCAATTCCTGTACCAACTTACCTGAACAGGCGACTAGGGGCTTTTCACGGTAACTTCATACTTGTGACAATACAATATTATTATTTTATGAAAATCCAGATTATGTATCCTCATGGGAATTCAATTGCCCCTTAAATTGCAGTGAAGTCAATCCAATTGCAGCTATCTTTACTAACTTATTGACAAACGTGATATGATAGCATGAAATCTGCCTTGGCTTGATTGTGAATCAGAAGGTTTTTAGTTCATGTTCACCATGACTTGAGCACAATGCTACTGCAGTGGAGGGAGTGCGGCACTGTTTACTTTAAAACCTTTTTCTCATCATTCTTTTAAACATGGGAAGGATAGAAAGTGGGAAGCAGTAAAGAAAGCAAACAGTCAAGAAAGAGATGGAACGGTTGGGAATGGTCAGGGCATTTCACCTCAGATCAAAATGGAAGGTGCTGAGGGTAGAAGTAACATTCGGAGGCCTAAGTGTTTCCGTCGTAACAAGGTTACAAAATGTTTGGGCATATTGTTGGAAATTAAATGGAAAACCAGTTGCAGTAATAGCAAAAGATGCAACTGGAAAAAAGATGGCTGTTAAAACTGTAGCAATGGTGCAGGTGAAACATGAGCCGGAATTCTCTGTTTGGGAGACTAAGTGCTGTTGCCGGGAGGGTATAGTGTGCAATTCACATTTCCATTGGACGCGCTATTTGGCAAGTGATCAAGACATGCAAAAGGCCCAGCACTCCACCTGTGCGAATTGTGAGCAATCCCAGCTCAGCGGGTGTTGTAACCACTCGGGTTGGGGTTAGCGCCAAGGAACCTGGCAGATGGAGTTCCAAAGGCCATGAGACAGGTGTCCTCTGGTTGGGGCGAGCTCTGCTGATCCCTTGCTTCCTCTCCAGTGGGGTAGCGCTTCTGAGGAGTCGCAACACCTAGTGGGTCCCTGATTGAGATTGGCCACGCCCATCCTCTTGATGAAATAGCTGGAGTATGAGAGTGCCCAGAGGGGCGGCCTGGGTGGGCTCCCAGATGACCAGAGGCTCTCTGAACATTCAAAGGATACAGGCAGCACGCAGCAGTGTGAGCAGCCAGGAGCCTGTAAGTCGCATCAAAGAGGTGCATTTAAAACACATACTGCAGCAATGGCGGTCTGGGCCAGGTCACCCCGATGCCGAGGGCAAAAGCACGAGTCCATAGACCTGGCACCAAGTTGTTCCCTGCCACTGCCCCCGGCCATGCCTGTCAGCCCTAGAAAGCCCGACAACCTTTGAGGCCTTGTCAGAGTTGTTTTTGCCTCCCGCTCCCCCCTGCAGCCATGGTGTCCAGGACCTGCTTGTAAATACTTTCACTAATTCGCGCCCATGAGACCTCCGCCTAAGAGAGGCGGAGCATCGTGGAGGGGTGGAGCACAAAGTGAACAACCCTCAAATGATATTGAAATCCATGCAAATTACGGTTTTGCGTGGGCCCTCCAACATTGGGCCCAAACATCGATATCGCCGCCAGTGAGTAACCGGAGGGTGGCAGCGGCAGGCACAAAACGGATTCTTTCCATTTTGCGTGATTCTCCGCCCAATCACGATTCTCGCTTCTGCGGCAAAGTGGAGTATCCAGCCAAGTTCTTTCAGAATCAGTGAGAAACAGGGATAGATATTAAGACAATTCAGAGAATTATCTGAGTGCTGGTGAAGGAAGTCAGGCCATTTTAGGTTCTGGATGTTTGGTTTCAAATGGTTGCCTTTACTCATATTACAAAGTAAGTGGGACAGCACGGTGGCGCTGTGGATAGCATTGCTGCCTCAAGGCGCCGAGGTCCCAGGTTCGCTCCCGGCTCTGGGTCACTGTCCGTGCGGAGTTTGCATATTCTCCCCGTGTTTGTGTGGGTTTCGCCCCCTGTAGCGCACAAAGACTCCATGAGACGAATATAGTGAAGTCGATGAGGCTTTATTAAGCGTGTCTGTTCCCCAGCAGCTCGATAGTAAACTGGCCTGCGGGGGAAGACACCGGCTTCTTATACTTCGCCTTCAGGGCGGAGCTTGAGGTCAACGGTCAACCAGGACCCGGGATCTGTCAGCCAATGACATTAGGGCTTCCAGTCCCACATGACCCCCAATACATACTACCACATTCACCCCTTGTCAAAAATGAACCCGGCGGGGTGATGCTTCGTATGGTGGTAAGGGTTTACAGGGCTTGTCCTGGGAGGATAGAACATTCACATGGTAGTACAGTATTGGACAGTTCCGTCCTGTTGCAACTATTTACAGAGGGTATAGAAAAAAAACAAAATGTTCTTTCAACAGTCCATCTTTGTTTTACATCGACGCCACGAGTCGGTCGGGCGGTCTGGTCGTCCGTGTCGATCGCCTCGGCCCCGGCGGTGGTGGTGGTGCTTGTACCAGCGTTGTCGCCTTCGGGAGCCGCACGGTTTCAGCTGTCAGTGCAAAGGGGAGGGGGACTGATCCTCCTGGGAAGGGGGCGGTTGCGGGGTGCGGCGGTGGTAGGAAGGGGGGCGGTTGGGTTGATGGTGTCGGGGGGGTGTGCGTGGTGCCGGCGGGCGCCAGATCCCGCAGGGAGACCGTGTCCTGTCGGCCGTCGGGGTACTCCACGTAGGCGTACTGGGGGTTTGCGTGGAGGAGGTGAACCCTTTCGACCAACGGGTCCGCCTTATGTGCCCGCACGTGCTTTCGGAGCAGGATGGGTCCTGGGGCCGCCAGCCAGGTCGGCAGCGACGTTCCAGAGGAGGACCTCCTAGGGAAGACAAGGAGACGCTCGTGCGGCGTTTGATTAGTGCTTGTACATAATAACGACCGGATGGAATGGAGAGCGTCCGGGAGGACCTCCTGCCACCGTGAAACTGGGAGATCCCTGGACCGTAGGGCAAGTAGGACGGCCTTCCAGACTGTGCCGTTCTCCCTTTCTACTTGCCCGTTCCCCCGGGGGTTGTAGCTGGTCGTCCTGCTTGAGGCTATGCCCTTGCTGAGCAGGAACTGGCGCAGCTCGTCACTCATGAAAGAGGACCCCCTGTCGCTGTGGACGTATGCGGGGTAACCGAACAGTGTGAAGATGCTGTTCAGGGCTTTAGTGACTGTGGCCGCGGTCATGTCGGAGCAGGGAATGGCAAAAGGGAAGCGGGAGTATTCGTCCACTACATTAAGAAAATATGCGTTGCGGTCGGTGGAGGGGAGGGGCCCTTTGAAATCGAGACTGAGGCGTTCAAAGGGGCGGGAAGCCTTAATCAGGTGCGCTGCATCTGGCCTGAAAAAATGCGGCTTGCATTCCGCGCAGATGTGGCAGTCCCTTGTGACTGTACGGACCTCTTCTAAAGAGTATGGGAGATTGCGGGACTTGATGAAGTGGTAAAACCGAGTGACCCCCGGGTGGCAGAGGTCCTCGTGGAGGGTTTGGAGGCGGTCAATTTGTGCGTTGGCACATGTGCCGCGGGATAGGGCATCGGACGGCTCGTTCAGCTTTCCGGGCCGGTACAAGATCTCATAGTTGAAGGTGGAGAGCTCGATCCTCCACCTTAAGATCTTGTCATTTTTAATTTTGCCCCGCTGTGCATTATCGAACATGAAAGCTACCGACCGTTGGTCAGTGAGGAGAGTGAATCTCCTGCCGGCCAGGTAATGCCTCCAATGTCGCACAGCTTCCACTATGGCTTGGGCTTCCTTTTCCACTGAGGAGTGGCGGATTTCTGAGGCGTGGAGGGTTCGGGAGAAAAAGGCCACGGGTCTGCCCGCTTGGTTAAGGGTGGCCGCTAGAGCTACGTCGGAGGCGTCGCTCTTGACCTGGAAGGGGAGGGACTCGTCGATGGCGCGCATCGTGGCCTTTGCGACGTCCGCTTTGATGCGGCTGAAGGCCTGGCAAGCCTCTGTCGACAGAGGGAAGGTCGTGGTCTGTATTAGGGGGCGGGCCTTGTCTGCGTACTGGGGGACCCACTGGGCGTAGTACGAAAAGAACCCCAGGCAGCGTTTCAGGGCTTTTGGGCAGTGTGGGAGGGGAAATTCCATGAGTGCGCGCATACGTTCGGGGTCGGGGCCTATTATCCCATTGCGTACTACGTAGCCCAGAATGGCAAGCCGGTCGGTGCTAAAAACGCACTTGTCCTCGTTGTACGTGAGGTTCAAGGCTTTGGCGGTCTGGAGGAATTTTTGGAGGTTGGCGTCGTGGTCCTGCTGATCGTGACCGCAGATGGTTACATTGTCGAGATACGGGAACGTGGCCCGTAACCCATGTTGATCAACCATTCGGTCCATCTCCCGTTGGAAGACCGAGACCCCGTTTGTGACGCCAAAAGGGACCCGTAGGAAATGGTATAATCGCCCGTCTGCCTCGAAGGCTGTGTACTTGCGGTCACTTGGGCGGATGGGGAGCTGATGGTAGGCGGACTTGAGGTCCACGGTGGAGAAGACTTTATACTGGGCAATCCGATTGACCATGTCGGATATGCGGGGGAGAGGGTACGCGTCTAGTTGTGTGTACCTGTTGATGGTCTGGCTATAGTCAATGACCATCCTTTGTTTCTCCCCTGTCTTCACTACTACCACCTGCACTCTCCAGGGACTATTGCTGGCCTGGATTATGCCCTCCTTTAGTAGCCGCTGGACTTCGGACCGAATGAAGGTCCGGTCCTGGGCGCTGTACCGTCTGCTCCTAGTGGCGATGGGTTTGCAATCCGGGGTGAGGTTCGCAAACAAGGACGGGGGTTGCACCTTGAGGGTAGCGAGGCCGCAGATAGTGAATGGGGGTATGGGGCCGCCGAATTTAAACGTAAGGCTCTGTAGATTACATTGGAAATCTAATCCCAGCAAGGTGGGGGCACAGAGTTGGGGAAGGACGTTAAGTTTGTAGTTTTTGAACTCCCTCCCCTGCACCGTTAGGGTAACTATGCAGAATCCCTGGATCTGTACGGAGTGGGATCCTGCAGCTAGGCAAATCTTTTGTGCGCTGGGATAGGTGGTCAAGGAACAGCGTCTTACCGTGTCGGGGTGTATAAAGCTTTCCGTGCTCCCGGAGTCGACTAGGCATGGCGTCTCGTGGCCGTTAATTAGGACCGTTGTCGTCGTCGTCTGGAGTGTCCGGGGCCGAGCCTGATCGAGCGTAACCGAAGCGAGCCGTGGTTGCAGTAGTGGGGTGGGGTCCGTTGTTGCCGTCCAAGATGGCGTCGGGGATGGACAAAATGGCCGCCCCCATACATCGCACGTGGCTGGGGGTCACAAGATGGCGGCGGGGGTGGACAAAATGGCCGCCCCATGCGTCGTACAGGTCTGGGGTGGTCCAAGATGGCGGCGCCCTTCCTCCCCTCGTGGTGGCCGGGACCCAAAATGGCGGCATCTGCGGGTCGCACATGGTGTGCTGGGGGGTCTAGGGAGCGCAAGGACAGCGAGCGCTAGGACCGCGCGGAGCTCCCTCACTGCGAGCGCTAGGACCGCGAGCGCTAGGACCGCGCGGAGCTCCCTCACTGGGGACAGCGGTGGTTGGGGCCCAAGTCGGCGGCGCCGGCGGGTCAGGCGTGGGGCCGCGAGCGCTGGGACCGTGCAGAACTCCCTTGCCGGGGACAGCGGTAGTCGGGGCCCAAGTCGGCGGCACCGGCGGGTCAGGCATGGTGCGTGGGACGGGGGTTAGGGTGGCGTTAGGGACACGAAAAAACCCCTCCTCTCCGTGGGGAGTGTTGGCCGGGACCCAAAGCGGTAGCGCCGGCGGCGGGTCATACATGGGCTGCGGGGAGGGGGGTTGGGGAGCGTAGGCGGCGTGCAGGGCTCCCAGTTCTCCCGGGACCGCGGTGGTCGGGACCCAGAGCGGCTGCGCCTGCGGGTCGCACATGGCGTGCTGGGGGGGTTGGGGCGCATAGACTGCTTGTAGGGCTCCCTGTGGCCCCGGGACGGTGGCGACCTCGCGGGATCGGCACACCACTGCATAATGGCCCTTTTTCCCGCAGCTTTTGCAGATGGCTGCGCGGGCCGGACAGCGCTGTCGGGGGTGTTTCGCCTGGCCGCAGAAATAACAGCGGGCGCCCCCGGTGCGACTCGGCGTTTGGACTGCGCAAGCCTGTGGGGTGTCCGGGAGGGGGGGTAGGGGGTTTGCCGCGACGGGTACGTACGGGGCCCAATGGCCTGCCGCGCGGTCGGGGCCGTAGGCACGGGTATTACGCGCGGCCACGTCTAGGGAGGCTGCTCAGGCCCGTGGCCTCTGAGAGTCCCAGCGACTCTTTTTCTAGAAGTCTTTGGCGGATTTGGGAGGATTGCATACCTGCCACAAAAGCGTCGCGCATTAACATGTCCGTGTGTTCGTTTGCATTCACCGACGGGCAGCTGCAGGCTCGTCCCAAAATCAGCAGCGCGGCGTAGAACTCGTCCATCGATTCTCCGGGAGCTTGCCGTCTCGTCGCGAGCTGGTAGCGAGCGTAGATTTGGTTAACTGGGCGAACGTAGAGACTTCTCAGTGCTGTGAACGCCGTCTGGAAATCGTCGGTGTCTTCAATGAGGGTGAAAATCTCCGTGCTCACCCTCGAGTGCAGGACCTGCAGTTTTTGTTCGTCTGAGACTCGGCCGGTGGTCGTCCTGATGTAGGCCTCGAAGCAAGTCTGCCAGCGTTTGAAGGCTGCTGCCGCATTCACTGCGTGGGGGCTGATCCTCAGGCATTCTGGAATGATCCTGAGCTCCATAGTCCTTTTTAGGCACGCTTATTAAATTGTAGCGCACAAAGATTCCATGAGACGAATATAGTGAAGTCGATGAGGCTTTATTAAGCGTGTCTGTTCCCCAACAGCTCGATAGTAAACTGGCCTGAGGGGGAAGACTCCGGCTTCTTATACTCCGCCTTCAGGGCGGAGCTTGAGGTCAACGGCCTACCAGGACCCGGGATCTGTCAGCCAATGACATTAGGGCTTCCAGTCCCACATGACCCCCAATACATACTACCACACCCCCACAACCCAAAAAGATGTGCAGGGTAGGTGGATTGACCACGCTAAATTGCCCTTTAATTGGAAAAAATGAATTGGGTACTCTCAATTTATTTTTAAAAAATAAACAAAATATTACAAAATAAGTAAACCAATTAAAATTTTGAGTTGCAAGAGCAGATCAATTATTGATGGTAGCCGGCAATGTGCATTCCTGGAAGTCTTACGAAGGCAGAAGTATTCGTAAGAGGTATAAATGGAAGGGATTAAGCTGTTTGTTTGTATCGAGTTAATTTAAAGAGTAATTTTGGAAATGGAATTGTTACGGTGGAAATTATTCTTAAATTACCTATTGGAGGAATAGATTTCACCCTATGTAATAATTTGGTTTGTGGAGACAGTAAGATAATGACAACTCTATTGCAAGAGGCAATTGATCATGGTGATCCTAACAAGCTTTTGAAAACTACTGTGGTGAAAAATGAGATACTTATTGCAGATGGCAAGCAATTGAAGGAAAACCTGATTAACACAGAAAAGCAACTTTGACATTTGAAAGAGGAGTTTGCGAATGAGAAAAGTGAAAATTGAGAATCAATCAGGAAATGTGAAACATTTGACTGGGGATCTGCTCTGCGTAAAGGATAACCTTGAAAAAGCCAATTTAGCAAAGGTTGATCTTCAGTTGAAACTTGGTGAACATCAAGCACCAGAGGTATTTATGAGGTACTGCTTGATGAGTCCGGATGGTGTTGCCCACTGCACTGACCACATCTGCCACCTGTGCCCAGGCCCAGAGAATGGTGATGGCGGGCAACCTCCTTCCCACCCTGGGGTACAGGGTGGCCTAGCTTTCCTCCATGGTGTCCAGGAAGGTCTCCAGTTCCGCTTTGGTGAAGTTTGTGCTGAGCGTCTTACTGCCATCTTGTTAACTGGGATGGTGTGTGTGTGTGGGGGGGGGGGGGCTGAAGTGTGTAAATGCGGCTGCAGCTTATGATAATGATAATCTTTATTATTGTCACAAGTAGGCTTACATTAACACTGCAATGAAGTGACCGTCAAAAGCCCCTAGTCGTCACACTCCGGCAACAGTCCAGGCACCCAGATGGAGAATTCAGAATGTTCAATTGACGTCTTTCGGGACTTGTGGGAGGAAACCGGAGCACCCGGTGGAAACCCACGCAGACACGGAGAGAACGTGCAGACTCCGCACAGACAGTGACCCATCGGGAATCGAACCGGGGACCCTGGCGCTGTGAAGCAACAGTGCTAACCACTGTGCTGCCGTGCCTCCCACGGATCCAAAGGAGCTTGTCAACCTCCTGAGTTCCCGTAACAGCCTCCCCGAACAGGCGCCGGAATGTGGCGACTAGGGGCTTTTCACAGTAACTTCATTTGAAGCCGACTTGTGACAATAAGCGATTTTCATTTTCATTTCAATTTCCGACCCGGCGTATCCGCCAGCATTTCTCATTGGAATCGATTGTGTTACACACGGTGCCAGCGCTAGCAACTTCGCAATAGCTGAATTGGTCCAGGTGCCGCAGCAGTTTTGCTGTCGTAGAACTCTACGAATCCTGCCCCGGTGTCAGTCTCAGGAATGGAGAATCCGGCCAGAGATTTTTGAACTTCAAAGCAAAATGGAGGAAATTGCGAAGATGCAGAATTGAAATTCGAAAGTTGTTCCTGTGAATAAAAGCTCATTGTTGAATAATAATGCAGTTGAGCCACAAACTGATCCAAGTAATATTGCTGATGGATCAAAGTTAGTAATGGACAATAATAATAATAACCTTTTATTGTCACAAGTATGAAGTTACTGTGAAAAGCCCCGAGTCGCCACATTCCGGCGCCTGTTCGCGTCAGCTGTTCCTGCAGAATTGGAAATCGCGAATCGTCAACCAGAAGTGCTGACATTACGAAGTGTCTTTTCTAAGTCAATGACCAGAGACTCTACCCATAACTTCCTCAGAGTGACAATCTCCGGCTGATTGCCCCTCTCAACGGAGTTACCCACACTGGGATTCCAAAGTCCCCATCTTGCCCAACCTTCCTCACTCAGGTTGGGTCAGACATGAGCAGCAAAGTGCGCCCCTGGCTGCATCGACATGGAGAGTAATCGGGGAGCAGAGCAGTAAGAAACGCCCCCTTTTTACGGCACCAGCTGCCATAAAGGAGATGTTTAAAGGAACAATTAAAAGGTTCGATTGGTTTAACCAGGTTGGTAAAGGCAGCCTTGAGGAGGAGTTTATAGAATGTGCCCGGGATAATTTCCTGAAACAGTATGTAATGGAACCTACAAGGGAACAAGCGGTCCTAGATCTGGTCCTGTGTAATGAGGGAGGATTGATTAATGATCTCATTGTTCGGGATCCTCTTGGAAGGAGCGACCACAATATGGTGAAATTTAAAATACAGTTGGAGGATGACAAGGTAAAATCAAACACTAGTGTTTTGTGCTTAAACAAAGGCGATTACAATGGGATGAGAGAAGAACTAGCTAAGGTAGACTGGGAGCAAAGACTTCATGGTGGAGCAGTTGAGGAACAGTGGAGAACATTCCGAGCGATCTTTCACAGTGTTCAGAAAAGGTTCATACCGACAAAAAAGAAAGACGGTAGAAAGGGGAAAAATCGACCGTGGATATCTAAGGAGGTGAGGGAGAGTATCAAGTTAAAGGAAAAAACATACAAAGTGGCAAAAATTAGTGGGAGACTAGAGGACTGGGAAGTCTTTAGGGGACAACAGAAAGCTACAAAAAAAGCCAAAAAGAAGAGTAAGGTAGACTATGAAAGTAAACTGGCTCAGAACATAAAAGCAGATAGTAAAAGCTTCTACAAATATATAAGACAAAAAAGAGTGGCTAAGGTAAATATTGGTTCTTTGGAAGATGAGAAGGGAGATTTAATAATAGGAGACGGGGAAATGGTTGAGGAGCTGAACAGGTATTTTGGGTCAGTCTTCACAGTGGAGGACACAAATAACATGCCAGTGACTGGTGGAAATAAGGATATGATAGGTGAGGACCTTGAGATGATTGTAATCACTAAGGAGGCAGTATTGGGCAAGCTAATGGGGCTAAAAGTAGACAAGTCTCCTGGCCCTGATGGGATGCATCCCAGAGTGTTAAAAGAGATGGCTAGGGAAATTGTAAACGCACTAGTGATAATTTATCAAAATTCACTAGACTCTGGGGTGGTCCCAGAGGATTGGAAAGTAGCAAATGTGACACCACTGTTTAAAAAAGGAGGTCAGCAGAAAGCGGGTAATTATAGGCCGGTAAGCTTAACTTCGGTTGTAGGGAAAATGCTGGAATCTATCATTAAGGAGGAAATAGCAGGGCACCTGGAGGGAAATTGTCCCATTGGGCAGACGCAGCATGGGTTCACAAAGGGTAGGTCATGTCTGACTAATTTGGTAGAATTTTTTGAGGACGTTACCAGTGCAGTAGATAACGGGGAGCCAATGGATGTGGTATATCTGGATTTCCAGAAAGCTTTTGACAAGGTGCCACACAAAAGGATGCTGCATAAACTAAAGATGCATGGCATTGAGGGTAAAGTGGTAGCATGGGTGGAGGATTGGTTAACTAACAGAAAGCAGAGAATGGGGATAAATGGGTGTTTCTCTGGTTGGCAACCTGTAACTAGTGGGGTCCCTCAAGGATCAGTGTTGGGCCCGCAGTTGTTCACAATTTACATAGACGATTTGGAGTTGGGGACCAAGTGCAATGTGTCAAAGTTTGCAGACGACACTAAGATGAGTGGTAAAGCAAAAAGTGCAGAGGATACCGGAAGTCTGCAGAAGGATTTGGATAGGTTAGGTGAATGACTAGGGTCTGGCAGATGGAATTCAATGTTGCCAAGTGTGAGGCTATCCATTTTGGGAGGAATAACAGCAGAATGGATTATTATTTAAATGGTAAGATGTTAAAACATGCTGCTGTGCAGAGGGACCTGGATGTGCTGGTGCACGAGTCGCAAAAAGTTGGTGTGCAGGTGCAACAGGTAATTAAGAAGGCTAATCGAGTTTTGTCTTTCATTGCTAGAGGGATGGAGATCAAGACTAGTGAGGTTATGCTGCAATTGTATAGGGTGTTGGTGAGGCCGCATCTGGAGTATTGTGTTTAGTTTTGGTCTCCTTTCCTGAGAAAGGACATATTGGCACTGGAGGGAGTGCAGAGGAGATTCACTAGGTTGATCCCAGAGTTGAGGGGATTAGATTATGACGAGAGGTTGAGTAGACTGGAACTGTACTCATTGGAGTTTAGAAGGATGCGGGGGGATCTTATTGAGACATATAAAATTATGAAGGGAATAGATAGGATAGATGTGGGCAGGTTGTTTCCACTGGTCGGGGAAAGCAGAACTAGGGGGCATAGCCTCAAAATAAGGGGAGGTAGATTTAGGACGGAGTGTAGGAGGAACTTCTTCACCCAAAGGGTTGTGAATCTCTGGAATTAATTGCCCAGTGGAGCAGTTGAGGCTCCTTCTTTAAACGTTTTTAAGAAAAAGATAGATGCCTTTCTAAAGAATAAAGGGATTCGGGGATATGGTGTACGGGCCGGAGAGTGGAGCTGAGTCCACAAAGATCAGCCATGATATCATTAAATGGCGGAGCAGACTCGAGGGGCCAGATGGCCTACTCCTCGAGTTCCTAGTTCTTATGATCTTATGTAAGTGGGTCGGGCAACGATGGTGCAGTGGTGGGGGTCGGACTGAGGGGGGAGGGGGTTCAGACAAGAGGGGGGATTGGACTGGAGGGGCAGGGTCAAGGTCAGTCCAGGAGGCGGGGAGGGGGGGGGGATTTAATTCGGGAGAGGGGGAGGATCAGTCTGGGAGCAGCGGATGTTCCTTGTTGCTGCAGTTTAATTACTGATCATTGTACAGTGTCTGGGCCGACTTTAAACCTGTATCTTTAAGCATGTGCAATACAGCACTGTATTGAGAAATGAGTGAGTCAGAACTACACTGTATTTAAAAATGAGTGGGTCGGAATTAAACTGTAAACATTGTAGAAAAGTGATGACTTGCCCAAAAAGTGACAATTTTAGATAGACTGAAAAACAGTGCAAGTGCTACTATGCTCTCCAGAGAATACAGAGTCAATTAATTTACAATTAGACACATTAGGCAGTCTGAAGATAGAGTAAGAGCCAGCGTTAGTGATTTTGGCAGTCGTACTGCCAGTTTAACTTTTGCAAGTGGGAGAGATCCACACAAGGAAGGAATTGAGAAGTTACTAAACAACGAAGGAGGACTCCAGTTTATGGTCCAATCATTAGAAGGGGATAAATCAGGGAGAGAAGGAGCATAGTAAGTCCTTGTCTGCAGATAATCTGCTTCTTTATATTTTGGGCCCAGTCTCCACCATGGCTGAGATAATGAGGCTACCTCGGGGTTTGGGCTCCTTTTCTGGGTATATGTTGAACCTGGATAAGAGTGAATACTTTCTGGTCAATCACCCGGGGAAGGGACCCAATCTGGGAATATTACCTTTCCTCCTTGCCAGATCTAACTTTTATTATCTGGGTGTCCGCGTATCCCACGATTGGGTTTCGCTTCATATATTGAATTCTGCTAGTCTGAGGACTGGGGTCAAATCTGACTTGCAAAAGTGCATTGACGGGCTTCAGACTATTAAAATGAATGTCCTCCCGAGGTTTTTATTTCTTTTTCAGTGTCTTCCCACTTTTCTCCCCATATTCCTTTTTGTTAGAATGAACAAGTTAGTGTCCTCTTTTATGTGGGTTGGCAGGACCCCATGGATTCGTAGGTCGTTTCTCCAGAGGGATAGACAGTCAGGTGGTTTAGCTTTACCCAATTTGTTATTTTATTATCGGGCTGCCAAGATTGAGAAAGTGTTGGGATTGCTTAGTGATCCTGGTTCCATATGGGGCCAAATGGAGGTGAGTTCTTGTCGGGGCTCTAGCCTGGGTACCTTAACAACTGCCTCGTCCCTGTTCTCTCCTGCGAGATTCTCTTTGAATCCGGTAGTGGTGTCCACCCTGACAATCTGGAAGCAATTCAGACAACATTTTAAATGTGGTTCCATGTCATTGCTGGCCCCGATCTGCGGTAATCATAAAATCATAGAGTCCCTACAGTGCGGAAGGAGGCCATTCAGCCCATCAAGTCTGCATCGACCCTCCGAAAGAGCACCCTATCCAGGCCCATTCCCCCACCCTATCTCCATAACTCCACCTAAACTGTATAATCCCTGGGCACTAAGGGGTAATTTATCATGACCAATCAATCTAAACTACACATCTTTGGACTGTGGGAGGAAACCAGAGCACTCGGGGGAAACCCACGCAGGCACGGGGAGAAAGTGCAAACTCCACACAGCAGTGATCCAAGGCCGGAATTGAACCCATGTCCCTGGCACTGTGAGGTATCAGCGCTAACCAGTGTTGAGTTTGCACATTCTCCCTGTGTCTGTCTGGGTCTGATCCCCACAACCCAAGCATGTGCAGGGTAGGTGGATTGGCCACGCAAAATTGCCCCGTAATCGGGAAAAAAAAGATTTTGTTTAAAAATGGAAGAATATCGTAAACTGCTCTCAACCACTACCACTTAGACGGGATGTGATGTAATAGCCCCATGACTCTGTACTCAGGGTACAGCAGCAGAGGTTGAGACCAGACATGCATATAGCGTCTCGCTATTAAAATTGGATGTATTTGGTCTTTTGGTTGTATCTTCAAATAAAGAACCAACATTATGTTTCATCAGTCCTTGTCATTGAATTGGCGTGTTTACATTAATGGAAGAACATAGCAAAGTAGGAGTAGACCACATAGCCTCTCAAGTCTAAACCATTTATCAATATGACTGTGGCTCTTCTTTAATCTCAACACCACCTTACACCACATTCACATTATCATTTAAACCACATTGACCCATTCACCTTCCTCCAGCTTCTAATTTGTGACAAACGGAAAACTAGATAATGTTATGAGGCAAAATCACTGCAGAAAATTGCAATTTTTTTTCTTTTGTCATCCGCAGATCTATTTTCACATTTAAAAGGGACATTCAATGATTGGCTTCTACATCTGAGACTGCATGAATGGCAATAGTTCTGTTTGCATTACGTGTGGATAACAGCACTAAAAAAGAAATGATGAGACAATTGCCATATGTGAGGGAGCTAACAAGCAATTAGCGTCACTTTTAATCAGTTTGATTTGGACAAACTGATGAGCCAACAATTTTCACAATTGTAGGGCAAGGTCACAAGAGAGAGCCAATCCAAAGATTTGAAAAAGCAGCCAGCACAAAATCTGAAGTGGAATTAAATAGGTGGATTTGCATTTTTGGCAACAATTGTACGTTGGCCTTGATTCAAATAGGACCAGTCAACAGTCAATGGATAACACGTTGCTTTATTTGTGAGGCCAAGGTGAAAGGTCAAGGTTCACAGAGCAGTACATCAAAAAGTTTGTCAGAGAGAATAAGAAAATGAAGCAAATCAGGTAGAAGATATTTTAGTTATGAAGGGAGTTTAAAAGATCTGATAGTATTCACCTTGGTTCAAATGCTAGAAATCTTGCTGCTCAGTAGCTGGTTCAAGCCCCGTGTCAGTGACTTTAGGACGTAATGTAGGCTGACACATTGGTGCAGTACTAAAAGAGCCATTATCCATTATACCGTGAAGGGTGAGACGTTAAACCAAGACACTGTCTGCCCTCTAAGGGGGACCTGAAAGGCCCCTTGGTACAACTTCAAAGATGATAAGATGTGCTCTCCCTGGTATCCTGGCCAACTTTCATCCCACAACCAAGATCACCAACAAATACGTTAAGGGGCCCCAGGCTACTTGCTGGCAGGGAGGAGTAGGGAATAGGTGGGGGTGGGTCCTGTACAGTCGGGTGGAATGTTAGGTTATGGAGCCCGATGCCCGTCCGCTGCCGGCAATAATTATACATGTGAAGGGATAGGTGGCGGCATCCCTCCCACCCTTAGGTTGACTGAGGCCTTCAGGTGACAAATTAAGTTTAGAACATCATCCCGCCAACACTCATACTTTATCAGCGGTGGATAGACACTGGGAAGTGCCCGTCTGATTGGGCACCCTGTGGTCGACGGACGGTCCCCCCTCTGGTGGCACGGGCCATCCCCGTTCTTACAACCAAACCCCTCCAGTGCACACCCTCCTGGGGCTGCCTGATTGGTCCTGGCAAACTCAATCCCAATTTGACTCACCTGTGTTCCAAGGCCTCCTCCATTGTAGTTGGTCCAAGACTGGCTGCAGTCCCAGTATTGACCACAACTTATGGTGGCACTGTTGGGGTTGAAGTGTAGCGGCATGGCATTCTGAGGTGGGCAGAAGCCATTATTACAGGCAATTAAATGCCTGATCAGCGTAAAATTCATGTGAGGTTTCCAAGACCAGCGTAGGCCAAGTTGCCAGTGGCCAAGGCCAGGGCCAGACATGAACTTATTATCATTTCATCACTATTTGTGAAACTTTGCTGTGCACAAGTTGGCTGTCACATCTCCTACTACGACAGTGACAACACTTCAAAAGTGTAACACTGGCTTTAGTGCTTTAGGGTATCCTGAGGTTATAAACACCTCTCCATCAATGCATCTTCTTTCAATCACAGAAGTGTTGAAAAATGGAGAAATTTTATTGCGGTAAAGGAAGCGAGGAGTTGGAGCAGGGATTGTGAAGGGAGGGGAAGTCTATACAGGAGGCTGAAGTGGAGGGTGCCACAGGGAAGGGAGATGTGGGGAAGAGCTTGAGGCAGCAAATCTTCAGATTGCCAGGAGGGAAGCAGATTTATATGAGAGGTCAGAGTCAGGGAGGATCTGATGGTGGGGAACCAGTGAGTATTCCAATGGTGCCCGGCCCACTGGCTGTGCAAAAAATACACTTACCTGCTGAATACAGAAATTCTCGCCTTTCTGGGGCTGCTGGCTTTCCTCAGGAAATTAACATTTAAAGTTATCATAAAATGTGAGGCTTACAGGCTAATTGAAGTATTTCAATGATAGTTCTATTGCCAGGGAACAGGTTAGTCGCCTGCTCCCTAACAAGACACCTTGGAAGCAGATTCTTCAGTCCTCTCCTAACCCTCTCCCTATTGTTAAGGGTGTGTTAAATTTCCATATCTCGGTAAATTAGAGTGTTCAGATGTGGAATGTCATTCTCCAGCTTCCATCCATTTCAGCTCATCAAATCTCTGCCACCTGCAGCCCATCCCATTTCATGCCTATCCTCATTGAAACTGCGTTTGCTTTCAATCTCCCAAATGCTTCAGATTGAAAGAAACACGTGCTCGTGTTTTTAAACTCTTCGTGGTCTCACTGCTTTCCATCTTTGCAATCTCCCTCAGTCTTGCAGTGCCGCCGAATTTGTGAATTTGAAAATTCTGATTCTTGTTTTCAATTCTGTCCACATGGCCTTCTCATCCCTGTAACCTCCTCCAGCCCTTCAACTCTCACCGATATCTCTGCTCTCCTCCAAGTCACGCACGGCAGCACCGTGGTTAGCACATTTGCTTAACAGCTCCAGGGTCCCAGCTTCGATTTCCGGCTGGGTCACTGGCTGTGCGGAGTCTGCATGTTCTCTCCGTGTCTGCGTGGGTTTCCTCAGGGTGCTCCAGTTTCTGCCCGCAGTCCAAAGATGTGCGGGTTAGGTGGATTGGCCATGCTAAATTGCCCTGAGTGTCCAAAAAATGTTAAGTGGGGGCTGCGGGGAAAGGGTAGATACGTGGGTTTCAGTAGGGTGCTCTTTGTAAGGGCCAGTAAAGACTCGATGGGCTGAATGGTGTAGCCACCTGGATTGGCCACTTCCCGACTTTAAAATGGAGATCCGCTAAGAATGCAGGGAAATTCAGTCAAACGCAGGAAAAACAAGCAGGTGCAAAGTTTCCTGTATGTCAGAACTTGCAGGAACCCAGACAGCACTGAAACTAACAACCATCTACATACTGATGAGCGATCCCCGGGAACAATTGGAAACAGTTAAGGTAAACAAGGCTAAGCCAGACTCCTCGGCGCCAGCAGGAGCCATGACAAAGGAAGGCCAACGGACACGTAGGAACCGCCCAGCGATCAGGGTACAGCTCCAGTATTGGAGAAATCGATCCAAGTGATCAGAACTTAGTCCAATCACTTGGAACCAGGTACGGGGTCAGCCCAAAGGGGCGCGAAGCCCCTGGGGACTATAAAATAGAGTTCCCAAGTTCAATTTGTCCTTCTTGGTAGGGACACTCAGCAGCTCGAAACAACCCTTGACCGTGACCCGCCTAGTAGCTGCACCAACCAAGTAAGTCTCCAGTCAATGCACGCTACAAGATAGGCGCTCCTGGCTACCAGTCTATACCAGCTTTGAAGCCTGCAGACTCAGAATCGAACGAAAGGCCATTTGTTCCCCTGACCTGGTGGGCCAGTTCCAAAGCTATGTATAGGCCTTTTAGGGTTAGAGATAGTCTAGTAAGTAGAGTTTTATACATGAGTAGTGATTGACTGTGCATAATAAATGTGTTTTGATTTGAAATGTACTAACTGGTGTATTGAGTTATTGATCAGCACTTGAACTTGAACCTCGTGGTGGTATCATAAAGATACCTGGCGACTCTAGAGTAAAGGTTATAAAACAGAGCAAATTAAGTAAAGACACAACGAGCAACATTTACTAAGAGCCAACCAAAAGTTAGCAACAATGGCCTCCTTCTGCACTGTAAATTCTATGATTCTAGGCCTGATTTTAACCACGTCACAAATATTGGCTAAGCTTTCAGCTCCTCAGGCACAAAGCTCTCGGATGCCCTCCCAGCCTCTCCCATCTCTTCCCTTCCCTCTTCCTTTAAAAACTTTTTCACACTGGAAGTTGCTGGCAACGTTAATTGTGGAAGTGGAAACAATCAATGATTTTGAAAGGAATTAAATAGCTGCAGGGCTATGGGGGTCCAGCGGGGAGTGGGACTGATTTGAGTTGCTCTGAAGAGAGCTAACATATAAACAGTGGGCTGAATGGCCTCCTTCGGTGTTGTCAAGAACTTTATGATTCTAAAATGCTCTCTAAAAATGACCTGTTTGACTAACCTTTTGGACATCTGTCCTGATATCTCTTTATATGGCTTGGTATCAAATTCTGTTTCATAATGCTTCTGTAAAGCATCTTGGGATGTTTTGCTATGTTAAAGGTGCAAAATAAATGCCAGATACTGTTGTTGTTGTTTGACTTCTGCCATAATCATCTGCCTTGCCTGAACACCTCTGCCTCTTCACCTCCCTCTCATCCTTTAGGGCCGCCCTTTAAAAAGAAACACTTTCTTTGACAAAGATCACCACTCCGAATATCTCTTTCTTTGGTTCAACGTCTATTCTTCCACTCAATGTGCCTTGGGGTGTTTCGCTCTGTGAAAGGTACTATCTAAATGCAAGTTATTCTTCTCCAGGTGGGGTTTATGCTTAGAACGCCTACAATGCAAGAGGAGGCCGTTCGGCCCATTGAGTCTGCACCAACCATCTGAAAGAGCACCCTACCTAGGCCCACTCCCCCGCAAACCCGTAATCCCACCAAATCTTTGGACATCATGAGGCAATTAACATGGTCATCCACCTAGCTTCCACATCTTTGAACTGTGGGAGAAAACCGGAGCACCTGGAGGAAATCCACGCAGACACAGGGAGAACGTGCAAACTCCACACAGTCATCCAAGGTCGGAGTTGAACACGGGTCCGTTGCGCTGTGAGGCAGCAGTGCTAACCGAACAGAACTTTGGCGCTATAAAAAAATGTTATTTTCTATTCACTACACTGTGGGGTATTGATGTCCAAATAAATTTCAAAGCTGCTATTTTCCTGAGAATATTAAAACATTTATTGTGAACAGGCTTTAACCGTGCATGAAATTGTAACAGTTGCAACAGGTCAACTCTTTGTGAAAATAGCAGCAAAGGAATTTCATTGGAACGGGCTAAGTATATGTGTGCTAATATCACACTGTATAATTACAGTTCTCTTAATTTACTAACCTGTCTTTTCTGTTTACATCTTGCAGTTAAAAGTAAATCAAAGAAATTGCATAGGAAACAAACAACAGGACGATGAGCAAAGAAGAAAGTGAGTGGGACTAGTTGGGCAGTAGGTCTGTCACAGGTTTAATGGGCCAAATGGCCTCCTTACTTTGTGTAGATTCTGTGATTGAGAACCCCATAAATTTACTGCCTATCACTCAGTGCATTGGTATCTTTCCCACAAAAACTATCCTTCATCTGGTTTGTGAGAATGCCTCTCTGACTGATGTGGCAACGTAAACTGTTCCCAAAGAGTCCTCCACCGACGCCAGTGGAACTGGTGACAGGATTCAGTAGAATTGTTCTTTTTTTTAAATCAATGATTAAGATGTCAGTCAGCAGTTGCAAAAATGAATCTCACAGCTGACTACACTCTAACCATTAACCTGTCACATTTAATTTAACAATACACTCCGATACAGCCATTGCCAAATGCACGTCTCGTCAATGGCAAACCTGGCAGATGGTCTCTCGAAGATATTTGTCTCTTATCACATTATGTGGAGCATACCCAATGCAGCAATACCCAAGGTCTCAGTTCCAGCTTTAACCATGCATGAAATTGTAACAGTTGATGAAACAAGTTATCACAGTAGCATCAAAAACGGCAGTCCAAGCCATGCACATTGGTTCTGTAAATTTCAATGGCAAAAATGATTTTAATCAGGTCTTCAAATGTTTTTTGTTGGTAGCCTCGGGCTTGTAGATCAGGAAGGCTCGTCTTCAAACCCTTCTCTCTCAGGATGTATACTCACCTCACACCAAGAACAGTCTTGTGCTAGGCAGCAAGGAGCTGGGCGGGTTATTTAATCCAATGGTGGATAACCTGCGGCGCATGTTCACATGCGCTCCATCTGTATTGTGAGTGCAGCCCACAAGACATTTTGCTGATCATTACCCACGCGCAGCGTTGTCACATTCTGCTGATTTCCATCTGCGTAGCCTTTTTCTGATCAGTATAACTGGAGTGAGATACACGTAAAGCGAGGACACGTAGTGAGGTGCTGATTGCTCCCAATGTTGGCTGTGAGCCGTGCGCTCCCTCTGTCTCCAAAATGTAAATATTTATTTTGTTTTTACCATTTGACGCTGATGACAGTTCCATTAATCCAAAAATGATTAAGCATTTTCTACAACACGTTATAAAATATCTGGTGTGTATTAAATGTATTTAATCTTATTCATGGGGTCATGAACAAAGAACAAAGAAAGGTACAGCATAGGAACAGGCCCTTCGGCCCTCCAAGCCTGCGTCGACCATGCTGCCCGTCTAAACTAAAATCTTCCACACTTCCAGGGTCTGTATCCCTCTATTCCCGTCCTATTCATGTATTTGTCAAGATGCCCCTTAAACATCACTATCGTTCCTGCTTCCACCACCCACCTGCATCCACCATCCCTACCCTCTGTGTAAAAAATTTACCTCGTCCATCTCCTCTAAACCTTGCCCCTTGCACCTTAAACCTATGCTCCCTAGTAATTGACCCCTCTACCCTAGGAAAAAGTCTCTGACTATCGACTCTGTCTATGCCCCTCGTAATTTTGTAGCCCTCTATCAGGTCGCCCCTCAACCTCCTCCATTCCAGTGAAAACAAACCAAGTTTATTCAACCTCTCCTCATAGCTAATGCCCTCCATACCAGGCGACACCCTGGTAAATCTCTTCTGCACCCTCTCGAAAGCCTCCACCTCCTTCTGGTAGTGTGGTGACCAGAATTGAACACTATACTCCAAGTGTGGCCTAACTATGGTTCTATACAGCTGCAACATGGCTTGCCAATTTTTGTACTCAATGCCCCGGCCAATGAAGGCAAGCATGCCGTATGCCTTCTTGACTACCTTCTCACCTGTGGTGTCCCTTTCAATGACCTGTGGACCTGTACACCAAGATCTCTCTGACTGTCAATACTCTTGAGGGTTCTACCATTCACTGTATATTCTTTTTTTTTCTTCTTTTAATCGCTTATTGTCACAAGTAGGCTTCAAATGAAGTTACTGTGAAAAGCCCCTCGTCGCCACATTCTGGCGCCTGTTCGGGGAGGCTGGTACGGGAATCGAACCGTGCTGCTGGCCTGCCTTGGTCTGCTTTAAAAGCCAGCGATTTAGCCCAGTGTGCTAAACCAGCCCCTACCTGTATTAGACCTTCCAAAATGCATTACCTCACATTTGTCCGGATTAAACTCCATCTGCCATGTCGCCGCCCAGGTCTCCAAACGATCTAAATCCTGCTGTATCCTCTGACAGTCCTCATCGCTATCCGCAATTCCTGATGCACGATCAATGACCACTAAAGCGAGGTTGTAGTCCAACTGAAGGCTTTAATAAGCTGGATGTTTCCCCCCGCAGCTCAGGTACAGAAAGAAGGCTGCTGGGGTGGCACGGGCACTTATACCCCACCTTGCAGGGCGGAGCTACCATACAGCTTGACCAATAGGAAACATACAATATATACCAATGGTGTTCCAGCATTACCAGGTACCGTAATACCTCTCCACAGACTACCACATTCACCCCCTGCTAAAAAAGAGTCCGGCGGGGGTGGTTGCTTAATATTACAACATGGCTACGTGGTAGAAATTATAGTTATGGAGGTACCGTAATATCTCTGTACAGCGTTTTGTCTTATTGTCGTAACTATTTACAGATTCACAATTAACTATATACACTTTAAAATGAAGCAATCAGCCGATCGGGGGCCCTGGTTGTCCTCTGTGATCGTCAAAGCTCTGGTGGTGACGCCGGTGGAGGCTCGGGCGTCTGTGACTCCGGGAGCGTGGTCTCGATCTCTGTGGCAGCTTCAAGAACCCTAGACGGCGCTGGTGGGGAAACAGGCTGACCTGGGAAGGGAGCATCTGCGGAGTACGTCGGTGGGCGTGGGGCCTAGACGGGGCCGGAGGAAGGACCGATCCTCCTGGGAAGGGGACGGTGCACCAGTGGGAGGGAGGGTGGAACTGGTGGCTGGGGTGTGCGTGGGGATCCGGCGGGCGGCAAGTCTCGTAGGGAGACCATATCTTGCCAGCCGTTGGGGTACGCCACGTAGGCGTACTGGAGGTTAGCGTGGAGAAGATGGATCCTCTCGACCAACGGGTCCGACTTGTGCGCCCGCACGTGTTTTCGGAGGAGGATGGGTCCGGGAGCAGCCAGCCAGGTCGGGAGCGAGGTCCCAGAGGAGGACTTCCTGGGGAAGACAAGGAGACGTTTGTGAGGTGTTTGGTTGGTCGTGGTACAAAGCAGTGACCGGATGGAGTGGAGGGCATCCGGGAGGACTTCCTGCCAGCGGGAGAATGGGAGATTCCTGGACCGTAGGGCCAGTAAGACGGTCTTCCAGACCGTTCCGTTCTCCCTCTCTACCTGCCCGTTACCCCAGGGTTTTAACTGGTCATGAACGTCATGAACATGAAGTCCATGCTAGGCATTCAAAGGGACTGGAATACTTTATCAAATGCGCTTTCTCTGGCCTGTAGAAGTGCGGTTTGCACTCGACGCAGATTTGGCAAACCCTGGTGGCTGTCCTGACCTCCTCGATGGAGTAGGTCCGTTGCGGGTCTTGATAAAGTGGAAGAAGCGAGTGACCTCCGGGTGGCAGAGGTCGTCGTGGAGGGCTCGGAGGTGGTCCACTTGTGCGTTGGCTCATGTGCCGCAGGACAGGGCATCAGGAGGATCGTTTAGCTTTCCGGGATGATACAAGATCTCGTAGTTATAGGTGGAGAGTTCGATCCTCCACCGCAAGATCTTATCGTTTTTTATCTTGCCCCGCTGTGCATTATTGAACATGAAAGCAACCGACCGTTCGTCAGTGAGGAGAGTGAATCTCCTGCCGGCCAAGTAATGCTCCAATGTCGCACAGCTTCTACTATGGCCTGGGCCTCCTTTTTGACTGAGGAGTGGCGAATTTCAGAAGCATGGATGGTACGTGAGAAGAAGGCCACGGGTCTAACCGCTTGGTTGAGGGTGGCCGCCAGAGCTACGTCAGACGCGTCGCTCTCGACCTGGAAGGCGAGGGACTCGTCGATGGCATGCATCGTGGCCTTTGCAATGTCTGCTTTGATGCGGCTGAAGGCCTGGCGGGCCTCTATTGACAGGGGAAAAGCTGTGGATTGGATCAGGAGACGGACCTTGTCCGCATAGTTGGGGACCCACTGGGCATAATAAGAGAAAAACCCTAGGCAGCGCTTTAGGGCCTTGGAGCAGTAAGGGAGGGGGAACTCCATAAGGGGGCGCGTACGTTCAGGGTCGGGGCCTATAACTCCATTTCGCACTACGTAGCCGAGGATGGCTAGGCGGTCGGTGCTAAACACGCATTCATCCTTGTAATACGTAAGGTTAAGGATCTTTGCGGTCTGGAGGAATTTTCGGAGGTTGGTGTCGGGGTCCTGCTGGTTGTGGCCACAGATGGTGACATTATCGAGATACGGGAATGTTGCCCGTAAACCGTACCTGTCAACCATTCGGTCCATCTCGCGCTGGAAGACCGAGACCCCGTTAGTGACACCAAAGGGAACCCTTAAGAAGTGGTAGAGCCGCCCATCTGCCTCGAAGGCAGTGTACTTGCGGTCGCTAGAGCGGATGGGGAGCTGGTGGTAGGCGGACTTAAGATCCACTGTGGAGAAGACCTTGTAATGCGCGATCCTGTTTACCAGGTCGGATATGCGGGGGAGAAGGTACGCGTCCAGCTGCGTAAGCCTGTTGATGGTCTGACTGTAGTCGATGACCAGCCTATGCTTCTCCCCGGTCTTTACCACCACTACTTGAGCTCTCCAGGGACTGTTGCTAGCTTCAATGACTCCTTCCCTCAGTAGCCTTTGGACCTCTGACCTAATAAAGATCCGATCCTTGGTACTGTACCGTCTGCTCTTGGTGGCGACGGGTTTGCAATCCGGAGTGAGATTCGTAAACAGGGAAGGCGGATCGACCTTGAGGGTCGCAATGCTGCAGACAGTGAGAGGGGGTATAGGGCCGCTGAATTTGAAAGTCAGACTTTGGAGATTGCACTGGAAGTCTAACCCTAGGAGTGTGGCCGTGCAGAGGTGGGGAAGGACGTAGAGCCGGTAATTTTTAAACTCCCTTCCCTGGACCTTGAGTTTTGCGACACAAAACCCCTTTATCTCTACTGAGTGGGAACCGGAGGCCAGGGAGATTTTTTGATAAACGGGGTGGACGGGGAGAGAACAGCGCCTTACCGTGTTGGGCTGTATGAAGCGCTCGGTGCTCCCAGAGTTGATTAAGCAGGACGTCTCGTGCCCATTGATTAGTACTGTTGTTGTAGCAGTTGAGAGTGTTCAAGGCTGGGACTGGTCCAGGGTCACCGAGGCTAATCGCGGCAGCAGTTGAGTGTTCTCTTCGGGCGGTGTGTGGTCTGCCGAGCTGGGGTCCTGGGAGTCCATCCAAGATGGCGGCGCCCATTGGTCGCACATGGCTGGGGGTGCACAAAATTGCGGCGCCCATCCATCGCACATGGCGTCCGCGGGACAAGATGGCGGCACCCGGGGGCCGCATGTGGCCCTGGAGGAGGAAGATGGCGGCGTCCGCTGGCCGCACGGGGACCATGGAGAGCGTTGTGGTGGCGGTCTGCATTCGCCACCGGAGACCGCAGCGACTGCACGGGCCTGGCATACCACCACGAAGTGGCCCTTTTTACCGCATCCCTTACAGGTGGATGAGTGGGCCGGACAGCGATGCCGGGGGTGCTTGGCATGCCCGCAAAAGTAACAGTGGGGCCCCTCGGGGTTGCCAGGCTGCCTTGCAGCACAAGCTTGTGGGGGAATGGGAGATGTCTCGGGGTCGGCTGCGAAGGGGTTCAACACTGCCCAGGGGGCTGCCACGCAGTCGGGGACGTAAGCGCGGGCGTTTCGGGAGGCAATCCAGGGAGCCTGCAAGGGCCCGTGCCTCTTTGAGGCATAGGGTGTCTTTCTCCAGCAATCGCTGGCGGATTTGGGAGGACAGCATACCTGCAACGAAAGCGTCCCGGATCAAATGTTCTGTGTGGTCGCTCACCGAAACTTGCGGGCAGCTGCAGTTTCTCCCCCACACCAGGACGGCCCAGTAGAATTCTTCCAGCGATTCCCCAGGGATTTGTCGCCTCGTTGCTAGCATATGTCGGGCGTAGACCTGGTTTCCTGGGCAAATATAATGTCCTTTTAGCAGCTCATTTGCTGCGTCGAAGTCATTCGCATCCTCGATGAGGGTGTAAATTTACGGGCTCACCCTCGAGTGCAGGACTTGCAATTTCTGTCCTCCGGTGGGTGTGTTTACGGCCGTTCCGAGGTATCCGTTAAAACACGCCAGCCAGTGCTTGAAGGTTGCAGCTGAGTTCGCCGCGTGGGGGCTGAGTTGCAGACACTTCGGCTTGATTCGGAGCTCCATCCTTTTAAATCTCGCTTATTAAATTGATGCATGATCAATGACCACTAAAGCGAGGTTGTAGTCCAACTGAAGGCTTTAATAAGCTAGATGTTTCCCCCAGCAGCTCAGGTACAGAAAGAAGGCTGCAGGGGCGGCACGGGCTCATATACTCCGCCTTTCAGGGTGGAGCTACCATACAGCTTGACCAATAGGAAACATACAATATCTACCAAATCGTCCGCAAAACTACTAATCAGGCCAGTTATATTTTCCTCCAAATCATCTATATATACTACGAACAGCAACAGTCCCATCACTGATCCCTGCGGAACACCACTAGTAACTGCCGTCCGATCAGAAAATGACCCTTCCATTGCTACTCTCTGCCTTCTATGACCTAACCAGTTCTGTATCCATCTTGCCAGGTAACCTCTGATCCCGTGTGACTTCACCTTTTGTACCAGTCTGCCCTGAGGGACCTTGTCAAAGGCCTTACTGAAGTCCATATAGACAACATCCACTGCCCTACCTGCATCAATCATCTTTGTGACCTCCTCGAAAAACTCTATCAAGTTAGTGAGACACGACCTCCCCTTCACAAAATCGTGCTGCCTCTCGCTAATATGACCACTTGCTTTCAAGTGGGGGTAGATCCTGTCGCGAAGAATTCTCTCCAGGAGTTTCCCTACCACTGACGTAAGGCTCAGCAGCCTGTAGTTCCCTGGATTATCCTTGCTACCCTTCTTAAACAAAGGAACAACATTGGCTATTCTCCAGTCCTCCAGGACATCACCTGAAGTCAGTGAGTCAGTGAGGATCCAAAGATTTCTGTCAAGGCCTCAGCAATTTCCTCTCTTGCCTCCTTCAGTATTCTGGGGTAGGTCCCATCAGGCCCTGGGGACTTAATATTTTTCAAGATGCCCAACACCTCGTCTTTTTGGATCTCAATGTGACCCAGGCTATCTACACACCTTTCTCTAGACTCAACATCCACCAATTCCTTCTCTTTGGTGAAAACTGATGCAAAGTGGTGAATAGTCATGATGAGTGAATAAGCCTGATTTCAATCTTGCGGCCCATTGAGAGGAAGGTGGGCTACTCATGCGGCGCACTCACTAGCCCAGATTGCCCAGTACAGATTTAATTGGAGTAAGACTCGAGTGCTGTATTGAATGTCTTTCAGAGGAGACATTAAACCAAAATGTCCATCTATTGGGCATAAAATATTGCACGGTACTGTCTAAAGAAGAGCCTTGGTCAATATTTGAACATGTGCAACAGATTGAATGAATAGAATGTTCTGGAAATACTCAAATGTATCTGCGGAGAGAGAAATCGAGTTAAGTTTTCAAGTCACCGACCATTGAACAAATTAAGACAGATTATCTGACCATTGGCAGGAGGTGCTTTGAGAATTCTGCAGTTTGTGAAAGGTATTACATAACTGGAAGTCTTACTTTATCTTTTCTTTAATCTGACACTGTGCAGGCCCATGTAAACTGGCTCTGGCTGCAAATCAGTGGCTGTATATTTCCCAGTGCAGTCTATGATGGACATGACAGCCCATGTGCAATCAGCTACAAATAATAATATTAAACCATCCTTCATGCCTCTGCCAGCAAAGTTAATGGGATAACAGACAAGAATCTATTTTGCTTGCATCCCCTCAAGGAGTGCAAAAAGTAACACTTATTATTGTCGCAAGTAGGCTGACATTAACACTGCAATGAAGTTACTGTGAAAATCCCCTCGTCTCAACACTCCGGCGCCTGTTCGGGTACACAGAGGGAGAATTGAGAATGTCCAATTCACCTCACAGCACGTCTTTCGGCACTGTGGGAGGAAACCGGAGCGCCCGGAGGAAACCCACGCAGACACGGGGAGAACGTGCAGACTCCACACAGACAGTGACCCAAGCCTGGAATTGAACCTGGAATCCTGCTGCTGTGAAGCAACAGGGTTAATCACTGTGTTACTGTGCCGCCATGACATGAGAGATGCTTTCACACTGCCCTAGAAAAGCACCGGAAGCATCGATGTTCGTTTATTTTGTGCCTTTAACCTGGTGAGACAACCCTGGGTGCTTTGCAGGAGTGCAGTCAGAAAAAGGTCAACCAGAGAAAACAATACTAAGACAGGTGACCAAGAGTTAATCAAAAAATTAGTTTTTAATGGAGGAGAGAGTGTTGGAGGTGCAGCGAGGCTGTTACGATAATGGAGAAAGGAAACATGGAATTATACACGGAAGTCTTGAACTTTAAAAAGACCCGAGTTTCATATTTTAAAATGGACACAAACCCTGAAGATGTCTGAGAATGTACGTTAGTCACTGACAACAATGGCTGCAGGATATTTCTCTCAGGGACAATGGAACCCTCCGCTTCTAGAGAAGGCACTTCTAAAGACACCCAAAGATTGATTAACTTCTCCAGTAAAGACAAAAGAACGTAATAGCTATCTGATCCAAAATACTCCTTGGGAGTATTTGCCTCCCCAGACCGACATAGTGGATTCCAGTTGGAACACATAACGAAGGTGTTGTGCATTGTGGCACACTCCTGACATTTCCAAGAGACTTCAGACTTTATTAGGAATAAGAAGGTATTTATTGATAAGGAGTGACTTGGTCCAGGAGGTTTTGCAACACGAAGTACAACTCCAAGCCCTTACACGCATCCTAAACGGCTGCCAGATGTATTCTACCCAAGAGAGGACTCCACCCTCCGGGGTGCTCACCCACTCTCGATTCCTATTGGTCCCTCAAGTCAGGTGACCCTTTTCAGCTGTACTGTCTCAAAGACCCAGACAACACAGCTCATTCACAAACTCAGTCTGTCACATGTGATGGAATGGTCAGGGTACTCTGTTTCCGGTCCTTAGGTTGTGTGATAAACTTCCTTCTCTTTCTGGAATTTCTATTCAGCATCTTTTCCATTTGCTATGTTATCATCTTAGTTCTTGTGCATTTTTATCGTTGTGACTAATTCAGAAATCGTGTTCTGGCGTGTAATCTCAGTTTCCTTCTGCGCCCGAATTGCTGTTTAATCAAGGTATCTCCAGCACAACTTGCTTCAACTTGGTGGCTTCATTTTCCAATCTCTTCCTTGCATCTTCTACATCAACCAATCTCCTGCTTGGACATGAGCAGTTCTTTATTTAACACATCCGATTTCTCGTCCGCCTGTATTTTGCACTCAGCCTCCATCAGTTGCTGTTTGGTCTGAGCCGTTTCCAGCTCCATTCCCTTTATCTTGGTATTCATCTGAAGTACCCTGAGATGAACAGACAATTTTAAAATGGCCCATCTTTGTTTGGAGAGTTCGCTGGAGCGATCACAGTGTTCAACCCGTTTCCAAATTTGTCCCAACCCAGATTTATTTCCCAATCTCTCACTCAATTGGGAGCTGATTTGTTTGGTACCTGATGATTAAGCTGTTCTACTTGGTTTCTAACCCTCAGTTTGTGCATGTTTTACTCTTAGTCCATCTGGCTCATGCAAACATTGCCCCATCAGCATTCCAACCTTCATTTCCAGCTCTTTGCAAGAAATATCCAGTCAATGATATTTTTCGCCAGCTTAACACCTTGTGACGGAACACATTGGAGCTCTTCAAACCACTGCAGTTTTCTTTCCTGTCAAAGTAACCTATTCTTGTCGAAGAGAATTACAATTATTTATTAGTCCATTGCTCAGCTTTTGCAATCCATTCAGTTCATCCATTTCTGCGTTTCTGCCAATGTTAATGTATCATTCCCTTCGAACAACATTTGATGACACTCTCACCCTTTTCATGCTTTGCATGTTTTCAGAGAACTGACACATTCTTTTTGTTGTAGTTGTAAAACTCTACGGACACGGTTTAACAGCCGCGTCGCGTTCAACCTGGTGGCGTGTCAAGGGCAATGAATCGATGCTTGAGACATCTCACGAGATTCATCAGAACCTCATGAGACGTCGCAATCTGGATCTTGCATGGATCATTTAAATATGTCTGCGCCATATCCTCCTCACCTGAGGAAGGAGCAGCGCTCCGAAAGCTAGTGACATCGAAACAAACCTGTTGGACTTTAACCTGGTGTTGTAAGACTTCGTACTATATTCTCCCAGTGCTCAGGAACGAACAGCCTCACCAGTGATGCCTTCACTGGGCAACGTTTAATACTGGTCCACACTGGGCCTGATGGCACTTGGGGGGTTTCCCAGGCCTTTGGAGACCCCTGGGTGGTCAGGGACCTAGCAGGTCTAATTTCTGCTTCAACAGCATGGTGACTCTTGTAGCAGATGATACAGGATGTCCTACGTGAGCGCCATGGATCGAATCTTTGATGCGTTTCACTCTGACACTGGTTCTTTTCTCACCCATCACAAAACTGACAGCATCCATTACGAGGTTTCTGTGGCTCTCCGAGTTCCAGGCTATGACTACTGTTGTTGTGTTCCCATTGTGCTTTTTCCCCCAACTCTTTTTACTTCTTATTCACATCTTCTTGCTCTAACTCCACCCAGTTCCTTCACCGCATGTTGGGGAATGTTGCACTGTTTCTTGCTGGCCCTAATAGATTTCCCAGCTACTTCCACCTTTTTCATATTGCTTGCTTCCTTTTCTCAGCTTTTATATAGCTTGGGCCACTTCTCAATTATGTTAGGGGTACACACTTTTAACTCATTTTCTTTTTGCAGTTGCTCTCGATAAAATTTATCCAACTCAATTTTCTTCACTCTTATAAAAAAAAAGAATTTGGAGTACCCAATTCATTTTTTCCAATTAAGGGTCAATTTAGCATGTTCAATCCACCTGCCTTGCACATCTTTGGGGGCGAAACCCACGCAATCACGGGGAGAATGTGCCAACTCCACACGGACAGTGACCCAGGGCCGGGATCAAATCTGGGACCTCAGCGCCATGAGACTGCAGTGCTAGCCCACTGTGCCACCCTGCTGTCCTATTTTCTTCACTCTTACCACTTCTGCTGTGGTTTGTCTTACTTTCTGACTGAAGACAGCTTCATAATTTGCATGTCATTTATTGCTAAACCTCTCAAGGAACTTGGTATTACAACACAAAAAGGATGGGACGCCACTGTGTCCTACTTGTTTTCAGTACTTCCTTTAGTCATTTAAGGTCTGTGGATGTGTTATATCTAGACTTCCAGAAGGCATTTGATAAAGTGCCCCATAAAAGACTGATCCAGAAGGTGAGATGACAGGGGTTGGGGGTAGAGTACTCGACTGGATTGAAGACTGGCTGACTGACAGAAAACAGAGAGTCGGGATAAATGGGTCCTTCTCTGGCTGGTGAAATGTAACTAGCGGAATGCCGCAGGGTTTAGTCCTCTGACGTCAACTGTTTACAATCTACATAAATGATCTGGAAGCAGGGATAGGGAGCAATATGGCAAAATTTGCAGGTGAGACAAAATAAGTGGGAAAGCAGGCAGTGAAGAGGAGATAAAGATTTTACAGACAGATATAGATAGGCCAGGAACCAAAAGAGAAAATGCTGGAAACTCTCAGCAGGTCTGGCAGCATCTGTAAGGAGAGAAAAGAGCTCATGTTTTGAGTCCAGATGATCTTTTGTCAAAGCTAAAAGGCATAGAAAGTGGGAGATATTTATATTGTAGGGTGCGGGAATGAAAGATGAGTCATAGCCACAGAAACCAAGAGACGAGAGTGCTATTGGCAGTCCCCAGAGAGAAGAAAAGGTATGAAAGGCCGAACAGCAGAGAAACTAAAATTGCATTAACTGTTGTCCAACTTTAACTGCATTACCGCTTAAAGACGTCAACTTTTTTTTTAACTGCCACAGCTGCCGTTTCTCCCTCTCTTTGCTTTTCCCACACTTTTGGGGCTTTGGCGGGAAATTCAGCGTTTTCTTTTTAAGGCCCTTTTAAACTGTTTAACGTCGCTTTTTTGCTGGTGGAAGATTCCAACATCAGTTTCTACAGTTTTCCATTTTTTTTCAGGCTGGCTGGAAAGTCCATTTTTTCTCTCCTTGTTCGAATATCAATCTTTTTGTTCATTTCACTCATGGCTCCCGTGCTGTCCAGTCAGGACCAATGTCTTCTTTTAAAAACTTGTTAACATGTTCCGTTTTTTTAACACGGTAAGAGTCTTACAACACCAGGTTAAAGTCCAACAGATTTGTTTCAAATCACTAGCTTTCGGACCACTGCTCCTTCCTCACCATTACACGTGAGAACACCACCCACCAGGTACACGGTACACACTCGTGCGACTTGGCCAACGTTGTCTACCTCATACGCTGCAGGAAAGGATGTCCCAAAGCGTGGTACGTTGGCGAGACCATGCAGACGCTGCGACAACGGATGAGCGGACATTGCGTGACAATCGCCAGGAATCAATGTTCCCTTCCAGTCGGGAAACACTTCAGCAGTCAAGGGCATTCAGCCTCTGATCTCCGGGTAAGCGTTCTCCAAGGCAGCCTTCAGGATACGCGACAACGCAGAATCGCAGAGCAGTAACGTATAGTCATGTTCCGCACACATGAGTGCGGCCTCAACCGGGACCTGGGATTCATGTCGCATTACATTCACCCCCCACCATCTGGCCTGGGCTTGCGATATCCTACCAACTGTCCTGGCTAGGGACAATTCATACATCTTTAACCTAGGATTACCCCTCTCTCTGGATCTGTGAAGACGTAATTACCTGCAAATGCTTGCATTCAAAGCATCGTCTTCCATCTTTGAATCTGTCTATATATATGTTTCTGGAACATACCTCTTCATTCACCTGAGGAAGGAGCAGTGCTCCGAAAGCTAGTGATTTGAAACAAACCTGTTGGGCTTTAACCTGGTATTGTAAGACTTCTTACTGTGCTCACCCCAGTCCAATGCCGGCATCTCCACGTCATGTTTTTTTTAACAGGTTGGGGAACTTCTCCCCAAAATGCCAGAACGTTTCTGCTGGCAGTCCCCCAGTGCAGGGTTCTTTCTCTCTCCCCGGACACTGCAGGTTTTATTCCGATCGGGAGACCTGCAATAATTCCCTGAGGCTTTCCTTCCCCTTTTGCTCTTTTTAGCACCTGAACCTGTTTAAGTGCAGCAATTTCTGCCTTCTATTCCTTCTTTTTAAATCTGGATCACAGCTCTCTTCCATCTGGGTATATATTCCTTTTGCTTCAAACACTCTGTCCTTTTTTATTCAGTTTCTCTTGAAGACAAGTTTTACTTCTCTTGCTCCTGAAGGCTGATCTCTCTTCATTTTAATTTTCTACAACTTTTCAAACCTCTTCACTCGCCGGCCACAGTGGATCCATTACTTCATCTGCCCCTCAGAGTCTAGCACTAACTCACCAGATCTCTTTGAGCCTATTCCCCCAAAACAGGCACTCAAACTTCAATTAATTTGGGTGCTCGGAGGTTGTGACGTCCAATTGATTAACCTCGTCGCCAATATGTTATGTATTGTGGCACACACTTCCGGTGTTGTCAAGAGACTTCAGACTTTATTAGGAACCAGAAGATGTTTATTAATAAAGAATAACTTGGTACAGGAGGTTTTGCAAAATTAAGCTGCCTTGGATCACAGCCCCAAATCTTTACACCTTACTACAAGGCTGCTAGATGTATTCTTCACAAGAGACGACTCCACCCTCTGGTGTGATCACTCACTCTCAGTTCCCATTGGTTCCTCAAGTCAGGTGACCCGGCTTTTTGGCTGTACTGTCTGAAAGAGACAGACACCACAAACACTACGGAAGGGGTTAAAAGCTACCCTGTTTTTGCTGCTTGCCTCCCTGCCTGTGCCTGTCTGTTGGTCTGTGTGCTTGTGTTGTGAAGAAAAGCATCTGGATTTACCACACTGAAGGTGTGATACAGTGCTGGAAGGAGAGCTGCTGCAGAATGGAAATAGACACCTTTTTCAGGAAACCCTAAAAACTCCCTCTCTGACTGTGGAAGTCCACCAGCCAGCAAAAAAGGATCGCAGCTGGAAAAAGGAACTGAAATATCTCGACCAAACCACAGTACACTTGAAATGAAGGCATTTGCCTGCAGAACTCAACTATATTGGAATCAACTTGTAACGTCCGCAACGCATCATCACCTACTCCTCGAAACTCCAGGAGTGTCCAGTGTAACCTTTTATTTGTATTTACTTACTATTAGACTCAATCCTTATTTCTAATCTGCACGAATGTATCGGAATGTATTTTAGCATTTCTCGTTACCTTTTTCGTAGTTTAATAAACTTAATTTACCTTAACTCAAGCCTGGTTAAATTGGCTCCATTTTAAAGTTAACTATTGAGACCGGAAAAGGCATCCAAGAGAAGTGAAATCTTGTTAGATGAAACCTTTTTGCTACCAGCAGAGGGCGGGCTGAATAAAGACATGGGGCGAAATTCTCCCGAAACGGCGCGATGTCCGCCGACTGGCGCCAAAAAGGGCGCCAATCAGACAGGCATCGCACCGCCCCAAAGATGCGGAATTCTCTGCATCTTTGGGGGCCGAGCCCCAACATTGAGGGGCTAGGCCGACGCCGGAGGAATTTCCGCCCCGCCAGCTGACGGAAACGGCCTTTGTTGCCCCGCCAGCTGGCGCGGAAATGACATCTCCGGGCGGCGCATGCGCAGGAGCGGCAGCGGCGGAGGCAGAAGGGAAAGAGTGCCTTTGGTGGGATGGAACTTATTGATGTCATCGTGTAGCTATTTCAGTGATTCTTGTACACATGAGTACGGCCTCAACCGGGACCTTGGATTCATGTCGCATTGCATTCACCTCCTACCATCTGGCCTGGGCTTGCGAAATCCTACCAACTGTCTGGCTTGAGACAATTCACACCTCTTTAACCTGGGATTACCCCATTTTTCTGGATCTATAAAGACTTAATTACCTGCAAATGCTGGCATTCAAAGCATTGTCTTGCATCTTTGACTTTGTCTATATATATGTTTCTGGAACCTACCTCATCATTCACCTGAGGAAGGAGAAGTGCTCCGAAAGCTAGTGATTCAAAACAACCTGTTGGACTTTAACCTGGTGTTGTAAGACTTCTTTCTGTGTTCAGCGGCAATGGTATCAGCACTTCATAAGGCCATGGCATCTCTCTAACACCAGCTGCAAATTGACCACTTTTCCTTGGTCTCCAAGCCCATCACCAGGATAAAGAAGTTTGATGTCAAGAAAAAGAAAGTCCTTATATCCGTGGCCCCTCATTCTCAGCCTCACGACATCCCACAGTGCTTTACAGCCAATAAACTACCCGTTTGAAGTACAGTCACTGCTGTAGAGTATGCAATGTGACAGCCACTTTCTATACAGCAAGGTCCCTCAAACAGTAAAATGACTGTACCTAGATAATCTTCGTTAGGTTTTTTTTTGGATCAATATTGCCCAGGACACTGGGGAGGGTACATCCCTGTTTTTCTTCGATGTAGTGCCATGGGATCATTTCTACCCACCTGAGAGGCCAGACAAGGCCTCAGACTAGCGTCTCGTCTGAAAGATACCACCTCCGACAGTGCAGCTCACCCTGAATGCCACACTGGGAATGACATGGTGGGCGGCATGGTGGGCATAGTGGTGAGCACTGCTGCCTCACACCGCCAGGGACTCGGCTACAATTCCAGCCTCGGATGACTGTCTGTGTGGAGTTTGCACGTTCTCCCCGTGTCTGCGTGGGTTTCCTCAGGTGCTCTGGTTTCCTCCCACAGTCCAAAGATGTGCAGGTTACGTGGATTGACCATGCTAAATTGCCCCTTCGTGTCCAGGGATGTGAGGTCAGGTGGGATTATGGGGATAGGAGAGTGGATATAGTTAGGGTGCGACTGAGGAAGATCGGTGCAGACTCGATGGGCCGATTTGCCTCCTTTTGCAGTGTAGGAATTCTATATTCTATGACAGCCAATGTTTAATGCTCTGGTTCCTTGGGTGGGATAACCTACTGTCTCAGACGTGAGAGAGTGTGCACGCTGCTTACATTGGAATGAAAGGCCATGGGGTACTCGCGCATTGCAATTCCCACATTTCTTGTTGCAATATTTGCCCCCTATATATTTTTAACACCTTACTGTATGCATATATATCTGCCTAGTGCGCAATGCAAATTATGAGCACTGTGGAATTGATGCTGCAGTTTTCAATAAGAAACGGGCTGGATTTTAATGTACTGTGAGCTTGGGAACGGAAGGGAAGGTGGCGGTTTACACCCGGAGAGATTGCCAATGTGTGCCCCGCCCCTCGGGAGAGACGGGTTGCTAGTTAACATATATTAATCGCTCAGGTGATTTTCTCTCACATGTTTCGTTCTTAATGTCAAGTCTCAAGTCCAGAGTTTGCTGAGCTTCCTGAAATTTGCCACTGAAGGGCTGGCTACAGAGGATGGTGAAGGAACATCAAGGAAATATGCCAGTAAATACTGAGTAGTCTTTTAGAAACATTTATACAAGTAAACCAGTTGCCCGACGGACTGCAAAGTGCAGCTGAGTTTGAGGTTCAGCTATGATCTAATTGAATTGTGGAGCAAGATTGAGGGGCTGCATCATCAACTAGAATTCATAGAACTTACAGTGCAGAAGTAGGCAATTTGGCCCATTGAGCCCACACCTCCACCCTATCCCTGTAACCCATCTACACCACCTAACGTTTGGTCAGTACAGAGCAATTTAACGTGACCAATCCACCTAACCGCACATCTTTTGGACTGTGGGAGGAAACCGGAGCACCCGGAGGAAACCCATGCAGACACAGGGAGAACATGCAGACTCAGCACATCCCTATTCTCGCCCCTATCCTTTTATGTTCCGATGTTCTTATAAAATGGAGGAAATTCAGAGACACATATTTGTGTAAGTCTGGGTAGGCTGACAAAATACCAATGAACCGAAGGCTCACTTAAAAGATGGGCACTTATTTGGAGCCTTGTCACATCACTGGAGAATGTCCCCAAATACTTTGCTGTAATGAGGTACTTTGGAATGCCATCGCTTAATTATGTAAGCAAACACATTTTACTGATTTGAACAATTCTAATTTGTCACCTCCACTTTCTAAGAGAGCTTCTTAAACTTAAACTTTACCAAGTCTTCAAGTATATTGAATCTCTTGCTTTTTGAAAATAATTTTTATTAATAATCTTTATTATTGTCACAAGTAGGCTTACATTAACACTGCAATGAAGTTACTGTGAAAATCCCCTAGCCACCACAGTCCGCGAGCGCCTGTTCGGGTACACAGAGGGAGAATTCAGAATGTCCAATTCACCTAACAAGCACGTCTTCCAGTGCTTGTGGGAGGAAACCGGAGCACCCAGAGGAAACCCACACAGACACAGGGAGAACGTGCGGACTCCGCATCGACAGTGCCCCAAGTGGGAATCGAACCCGGGTCCCTGGCACTCAGAAGCAACAGTGCTAACCACTGTGCTGCCGTGCAGCCCTAAATGTCAGGCCACGGCTTTATAAGAGATAAATGAATGAAATCTGCTTCTGAAACTAACAACCAGAATTACATTCCGTCCAGTGAGACTTTGCAATCGGAAGCAGTGGAGGCACTCAGAGAAGAACCCATTCCTAAATTGGCATCACTTTCTCAGGTCAACTCAACCATTAGCCTAATAGTTTTCTGTGAGACGCACCACGGATGAGACCTCTGAGTGAGCAGACTTTTTTTTTATCTACAGGCCTTGCCGGTTGCCTAGCCAACACTCTGAAGTCCACAGGCAAAAATCAATGTGGCTGTTTAATGGTATAAATTTATCCAGTAAAAATCAACCTTGCAATGACTGGCTGCCGCTTCCAACTCTCAGCTCTTCACAGTTTTACTGATGTTGGGTATTACTGAATGATTTTTGCCAATGGCAATAAACAGGAAAGAGAACTCCTTGACAAATGTTATCCACGTTATTCAGTCAAACATTAAGTGTGCCATTACTCGTTTAATAATCTAATAAAGTGATCTCCATTTTTGGTCACATTCTAGTTTCGATGCAATGGCTAATGCTCAGAATCTGGCTGCAAATGACTTTTCACTATGTGTTTATAATGTGCATCTTTAATGTGCAGCTGCACTAGAAATAATAACGGCAAACCCAACCCTGTCAACCCTGGAACAGCCTCCTTGCTAACATCTGGGGGCTTGTGCCAAAGTTGGGAGAGCTGTCGCATGGACTGGTTAAGCAACAGTCTGACATAGTCATACTCACGGAATCATACCAAATAATGTCCCAGATACTATCGCCATTCCTGGGTATATCCTGCCCCACCAGCAGGACAGACCCAGCAGAGGTGTTGGTATCGCTGTAATACAGTCGAGAAGGAGTTCTCTTGGGAGTCCTCAACATCGACTCTGGACACCATGAAGTCTCATGGCATCAGATCAACGGTAAGGCAACACCCCGCTGAATACCGTGGACCGTCCCCTCGCACAATTGATAAATCAGTACTCCTCCACGTTGAACACCGCTTGGAGGAAACACTGAGGGTGTCAAGGGCGCAGAATGTACTCTGGGTGGGGGACTTCAATGTCCATCGCCAAATGACATCACCACAGACCGAACTGGCTGAGTCCTAAAGGATAAATCTGCTGGTCACGGTCTATGGAAGGTGGTGAGGGAACCAATAATATGGAAAAAGAAAGGGTGACGCGGTGGCGCAGTGGTTAGCACTGCTGCCTCACGGTGCCGAAGACCAGGGTTCAATACTGGCCTGGTCACTATTCATGTGGAATTTGCACATGTTCCCCGTGTCTGCATGGGTCTCACCCCCGCAACCTAAAAGATGTGCAGGGTAGGTGGAGTTGACTTCATCCTCACCAACCTGCCTGCAGCAGGTGCATCTGTATATGACAGTGTCTGCAGGAGTGACCACCTCACAGTCCTTGTGGAGGTGAAGTTCTGTCTTCAAATTGAGGAAACGCTCCATCGTGTTGTGTGGCACAACCACTGTGCTAAATGGAATAGACTTTGAACTATTCTAGCAACTCAAGACCGGGCATCCATGAGACGCTGTGGGCCATCAGCTGCATCAGGCTTGTACTCAACCACAATCTGTAACCTCGTGGCCTAACATACCCACCATTACAAACAAGTCAAAGGACCAACCCTGGTTCAATGAAGAGCGCATGGAGGACACACCAGGAGCAACAGCAGGCATATATAAAAATGAGTTATTAACCTGGTAAAGCTACAACACAGGACTACTTGCATGCTAAACAGCATAAGCGACAAGTATTAGACAGAGATGATTGATCCCCAGCCAAAGGATCAGGGGCTAGATTTTCCTCTCCCTCAGCCATGTGTTTCTCAGTGGCCACTTCGTATTGAAGCCACCCCACGCCGTCGGGATACCTCCGGGCGGGGGTGCACTGCTGGCGGGAACAGAGATTCCTAATGACTGGGGAATTCCGGCCCAGATCTAAGCTCTACATTCGACGCCACATCCAGCTGTGAATGGTGGTTAACAATTAAACAACTCACTGTAGAAGGAGGCTCCAAAAATATCTCCATCCTCAATGATGGAAAAGCTCAGCAAACAAGTGCAAAGGAGAAGGCTGAGGCATTCGCAACAATCTGCGGCCAGGGCTGTGGAGTGGACGATCCATCTGAGCCTCCTCCAGTGGACCCGGGTATCACAGATGTCAATCTTTAGCCAATTCGATTCACTCCACGTGATATCAAGAAATGGGTGAAGACACTGGATACTGCAACGGCGATGGACCCTGACAATATTCCAGCCATTGTACTAAAGACTTGTGCTCCAGAACTTGCCACAAGCCAAGCTGTTCCAGTACAGCTACAACACTGGCATCTACCCGGCAATGTGGAAAGTTGCCCAGGTATGTCCTGTACACACAAATCAGGACAAATTCAAACTGTCCAATTATCACCCCATCAGTCTACTCTCAATCATCATAAAAGTGATGGAAGAGGTCATCAACGCTACCAATGGCATTTGCTTAGCAATAGCCTTTCCACTAATGCTAGTTTGGGTTCCACCAGGATCATTCAGTTTTGACCTCAGAATAGCCCTGGTCCAAACATGGGCAAAAGAGCGGGACTCCAGAGGTGAGGTGAGAGTGACTTCCCTGGACATCAAGGCAATATTTAGCTGAGTGTGGCATCAAGGAGCCCTAGCTAAACTGGAGTCAATGGGAATATGGGGGAAAACTCTCCACAGGTTGGAATCATACCTGGCACAAAGGAAGATGGTTGTGGTGGTTGGAGGTCAATCATCTTAGATCCAGGTCATCACTGCAGGAGTTCCTCAGTGGAGTGTCCTAGGCCAAAGCATTTTCAGTTGCTTCATCAATGACCTTCCATCCAACATAATGTCGGAAGTGGGGATGTTCGCTGACGATTGCACAATGTTCAACGCCACTCGCAACCCCTTGAATACTGAAGAAGTCGTGCCCAAATGTAGCAAGACCTGGGCAATATCCAGGCTTGAGCTGACAAGTGGCAGGTTAGATTCGCGCCACACAGCGTTTGAAACGTTAACTCTGATTCTCCCTCCCTACAGATGCTGCCAGACCAGGTGAGTTTTTCAAGCATTCTTTTGTTTGGTTAAGGGTAAACTTAAGGGTAAACAATGGGCCCCGGGGCTCCTCGAATTCTCAGGCCCGCGATGGGCCGAAGTCTCGCCCATTCTTTGCCAGTCCCGCCGGCGTAAATTGGAGTAGGTCCCTTACCGGCAGGACCTGGAGGCACGGGCAGCCTCCGGGGTTCTTGGGAGGGCGCGTAGGGATCTGGTCCCGGGAGGTGCGCCCACGGTGGCCTGGCCCGCGATCGGGGCCAACCAATCCACGGGCGGGCCTGTGCCGTGGGGGCACTCTATCCTTCCGCACCGGAGGCCATGGTCCTCCGCCATTCTCGGTGCGGAAACGAATCCCACTGCACATTTGCGGGGATGACTCCAGCACATGCTGGCGCTCCCGCGCATGCACCGACTCGTGCCGGCCGGTGGAGGCCCTTCGGCACCGGTTGGCATGGCGCCAAGCCCTTCCACGCCAGCCAGCGGGGCGCAAACCAGTCCGGGGCGGTTCTAGCTCCTGAAGGTGCGGAGGATTCTGCACCTCTGGGGATCGACGTCAGAGTGGTTCACGCCACTCTGTCCCGCCGGGGCCCCCGCCCCACCGGATAGGGAAGAATCCCGCCCCTGAGATTTTGGGACTCTTTCCTTGGATCAGAGGCAACTAAGAGCAGGTTCCATTGAGGTTATTAAAATTAGGAAGGGTTTTGATAAAGTAAATGAAGGGAAAGTCCATTTCCATTCCAGGGAGAGCCGGTGAGCAGGAGACATCAATTCATAATTATCCCTGAGAGTGAGGAGAGTGGTGAGGAGCTCTGGGCACTATTCTCCGCCCCCACGCCGGGTGAGAGAATCACTGGGGCGGCGCGCAAATCGCGCCACGCCGCCCCGACCCCTGCACGCGATTCTCCCACCCGCCGGAAACCAGCGGCGCGCGATTCGCACCGGGCCGCTCGGAGAACCGGCGAGTGCTGATTCTTCAGCCGGGTGGGCCGAGCGGCCACTACGACACGAAGTGTTCCCGCCGGCGCCATCCACCCCTGGTCGCTGCTGGCGGGAACTCTGCGGGAACTCTGAGGGGGTGCGGCCTGTGGGGGGGGGGAGGGGGGCTCCTTCACCGGGGTGGCCTCCGATGGGTTCTGGCCTGCGAACGGAGCCCACCGGACGGTGGGCCGGCCTCTCCATCCCCCGGATCTACTTCCTTCCGCACGCAGCCCCAGAACACCGGCTCCATGTTGGTGAGGGGCCGGCATGCGTAAGACGTTCCCCACGCATGCGCAGGATTGGGCTGCTCCAACTGCGCATGCGCGGGTTGGCGCGGCGCCCATTTGGCGCCGCGTAAGGACGCTGGTGCGGCATGAACCGCTCCAGCACCGTGCTGGCCCCCTATGGGGGCCAGAATAGTTTGTGGCCGGGCCCTGTTTGCGCCGTCATGAAACGCGACGGCGTTCACGACGGCGCGAACACTTGGCCTCAATATCGGAGAATCGCTCCCTCAGTCTCCACATTGCTCATCACAGGAGCCGGGGATACTTTCCTAGAGGGAGCGGTTGAGGCAGAACACAATGTATTGGGTAAATATCTGGGCCAGATGACGATAAAAGACAGTAGAGGGAGGCAGCAGGAGAATGGGTTAGCTTCTGATTGCTCTCACAAAGAGCTAGCACACACACAATGGACTGAATGGCTTCTTTGTATGCTATAAGCTTCAAGGGCTTATGAAAAGGATGCTGCACAACGAAAGCCACTTAGTGCATTGGACCATTCAATTCCACAGATTATACAGTAATATGCTTCATCATGGAGCCCACCCTCTCCAACCTGCGGCACACTGTCATCCTGCCGCAGAGGGGAGTATGTGTCCAAAACTATTTTGAATTCTTAATGCTCACAAAGGAGATTGGTGTTCCATTTCAAGATATAAAAATAGCACAACGGCTAATGTTATGTTTAATGGAATTATAAGTGGACATAATTACGGTTATTATTGAATCAATCTTGGCGACAAAGACAAGGACACGCAGGTTTTTGTTGAGCATTTTCTAATATGATCTGTAGAGAGCACAGCTGTAATATAAGAATTGTCAATAGCAACAAAAAAGCCAAGCAAACAATCCAGGTTGATAATGGAAAGCTGTTGTTGGGAATCCAGTGAAATTTGTATAGTTAAAGAAAGGAGGGATTAAAGTAATCGCTTCTCCACCACTTCAGTCAGAAGATTATTTTCTATTATGGGAGCTGGGAGTTTCAAATAAAGACTAGAATGCAAATGAATGAGCAATATTAAACGGGATATTTGCCCGCCTGCCTCCACCCGCCTCGGCGCGTTTTATGGCGGTGGAGGGTTCCCGTCAATGGCCGAATATTCAAGTCCCACCACTGCCAACGGGTCTTCCCATTCGGGGTTCGGCGTCAGCGGGACCGAACGATCCCGATGGCAGGAACAGCTGGAATGTTTTGGGCATTGCCTTTCCCACGTAAGCAGCAATGAATTAAGTTGGGCGGGGATAATAGTCAGCAAGCTCAGGGCTACACTTGAACCAGCTGCCATTTAGCTGTGAAAAGCTAAGGCAATCGTCAGTCAGCTCTACACACAATTTATTGAATAAATGCTCTATTTACTGGGCCAAATGTAATTGTAACGCACACTTTATGTCAATAAAAGATATAAAGGCTTGCATTAAGGCAGCAGATTTCATGATCAGCGGATATGTCAAAGTACTTTGCAGCCAATGAATTAATTTTGAAGTGAAGTTCCTGTTTTAATGTAGGACACACTGCAATCAGTATGCACACAGCAAGATGCCGCAAACAGCGGGATACTAACCGGACAATCTGGTTTTGTGATGTTGATAGAAGAATAATTATGGGTCAGGACACATGGGAGGTTCCCATGCTCTTCAAAATAGCAGCATGGGACCCTTTACATCCACTGCATGGAGGCGGGGTGGAGGGGGGATTGTGCGGTGGGGGGGTGGGGGGGACGACGGGCTTTGATGTCCCCTCTAAAAGACAGCTCTGCTGACAGTGCAGCAGTCCCTCCATAATTCATTGGAGTAGCAGCCTAGGTTTCTATACTCCACGAATGAGCATGATTTGAGCCTCAAACAAGAACAAAGCACAAAGAAAAGTACAGCACAGGAACAGGCCCTTCGGCCCTCCAAACCTGTGCCGACCATGCTGCCCATCTAAACTAAAATCTTCGATACTTCCGGGGTGCGTATCCCTCTATTCCCATCCTATTCATGTATTTGTCAAGATGATTGTCATCGACTTCAGGAAGCGTAGTGGAGAACATGCCCCTGTCTACATCAATAGGAACAAAGTAAAAGGGGTCGAGAGCTTCAAGTTTTTGGGTGTCCAGATAACCAACAACCTGTCCTGGTCCCCCCATGCCAACACTATAGCTAAGAAAGCCCAGCAACGACTCTACTTTCTCAGAAGACTAAGGAAATTTGGCATGTCACCTATGACCCTCACCAACTTCTACAGACGCACCATAGAAAGTATTCTTTCTGGTTGTATCACAGCTTGGTATGGAGCCTGCTCTGCCCAAGACTGCAGGAAACTATAAAAGGTTGTGAATGTAGCCCAGTCCATCACGCAAACCAGCCTCCCATCCATCGACTCTGTCTACAATTCCCGCTGCCTCAGAAAGGTAGCCAGCATAATTAAGGACCCCACGCACCCCGGACATACTCTCTTCCACCTTCTTCCGTCAGGAAAAAGACACTAAAGTTTGAGGTCACGTACCAACTGACTCAAGAACGTCTTCTTCCCTACTGCCATCGGACTTTTGAATGGACCTACCTCGTATTAAGTTGATCTTTTCTCTACACCTTGCTATAACTGTAACATTATATTCTGCAGTCTCTCCTTCCTTCCCTTTGTACAGCATGCAAGAAACAATAGTTTTCACTGTCTACTAATACATGTGACAATAATAAATCAAATCAAATCAAAACAAATGCCCCTTAAAATATCACTGTCGTCCCTGCTTCCACCACCTCCTCCAGCAGCGAGTTCCAGGCACCCACGACCCTCTGTGTAAAACACTTACCTCCTACATCTCTTCTAAACCTTGCCCCTCGAACCTTAAACCTATACCCCCTAGTAATTGGCCCCTCTACACTGTGAAAAAGTCTCTGACAATCCACTCTGTCTATGCCCCTCATAATTTTGTAGATCTCTAACAGGTCGCCTCAACCTCCTTCATTCCAGTGAGAACAAAGCAAGTTTATTCAACCTCTCCGCATAGCTAATGCCCCCCATACCAGGCAACATCCTGGTAAATCTCTTCTGCACCCTCCCTAAAGCTTCCACATCCTTCTGGTAGTGTGGAGACCAGAATTGAACACTATACTCCAAGTGTGGCTAACTAAGGTTCTATACAGCTGCAACATGACTTGCCAATTCTTATACTCAATGTCCCGGCCAATGAAGGCAAGCATGCCGTATGCCTTCTTGACTACCTTCTCCACCTGTGTTGCCCCTTTCAGTGACCTGTGGACCTGTACACCAACATCTCTCTGACTGTCAATACTCTTGAGGGTTCTACCATTCACTGTATATTTCCTACCTGTATTAGACCTTCCAAAATGCATTATCTCACATTTGCCCGGATTAAACTCCATCTCGCCGCCCAAGTCCCCAAACGATCTAAATCCTGCTGTATCCTCTGACAGTCTTCATCGCTATCCGCAATTCCACCAACCTATGTGTCATCCGCAAACGTACTAATCAGACCAGTTACATTTTCCTCCAAATCATTTATATATACTATGAACAGCAAAGATCCCAGCACTGATCCCTGCAGAACACCATTAGCCACAGCCCTCCGATTAGAAAAGCACCCTTCCATTGCTACTCTCTGCCTTCTATTTTTATTAAAATTTAGATTACCCAATTAATTTTTTTTTTCAATTATGGGACAATTTAGCATGGCGATTCCACCTACCCTGCACATCTTTGAGTTGTGGGGGCAAAACCCACGCAAACACTGGGAGATTGTGCAATATCCACCCAGACAGTGACCCAGAGCCGGGATCGAACCTGGGACCTCAGCGCCGTGAGGCAACAGGGCTAACCCATTGCACCACCTTGGTGCCCTTCTCTGCCTTCTGTGACCTATCCAGTTAGGTAGCTGATGTGTTGGGTGCTCTGGATCCATCGAACACATACAGGCCACCAACACTTAAAATAGTACAGCACTATTTTATTAAGTTAGAAACTGTTGAACATACTTTCACTGTGGGTTAACACGATGTTAGATTAAGCTAAAGACCTATGCCTGTCCTAACTAGTCTATGCACTCAGCACATGGTGAAGATTGTGCTGTAAGCTGTAAGCTCTGTCCTTCTAAGAGGCTGCATCCCGAATGAGCGGGAACTCTGATGCCCCCTGTCTTTATAGTGAGTGTGCTCTAACTGGTGATTGGCTGTGGTGTTCTGTGTGTTGATTGGTCTTGCTGTGTGTCCATCAGTGTGTGTGTCTGCACTATGATATACTGGTGTATATTATGACATCCCTCCTTTTATAAACAAAATGCATGTGTGTGGCAATAAATAATGTGTGGTGAGAATGTTCCTCACTACGTGTGGGGTGTGAAGACAATTTACAGGACTACGTACATGAGAACTAAGCTATTTACATGGGAAGGTGCCTGGTGCAGAGAAGCAGTATGCAACAAGAGTAACAAGATCAAAACTGTATACAAACCAGGGAAACGATCAAACAAAGCAACAAAACAATTCAGAGAGTCCATCAGTTCGCAAAGTTCATAAATTAAGTCTCTGAGGTGGGCGACAAATTCTTGTTGACCGCCTCAAGGGTGGGTCGAACGCCGCCTGTTCAGGAGCGGGCTGGACTGCGCCAAAGTCAGGGGGATGCAGAGTGACAGGGAGCTCTGCATAGTCCGTGGCAGGGTCAGCAGGAGGGCGAGACGACACTGGAGGATCACATGACGAGCGTGGAACGAGACGAAGGGCGCGTCGATTGCGGCGCAGAATAGAGCCATCCGGTAGACAAACCAGGAACAAGCGGGGGGCCACCTGCCGAAGGACAACAGTGGTTTCAGACCAGCCACCATCCGGAAGATGGACGTCATGTGGAGCCAGAGCAGGGAGATCAGCTGCACGGGAGTCATGAGCCGCCTTGTGCTGTGCACGAGACAGCTGCATCCGGCGAAGAACCAGAATGTGGTTGAGGTCTGGGACATGGATGGACGACACCGCCGCCCTCAGGGTGCGACCCATGAGTAACTGGGCTGGCTACAGGCCAGTGGACAGTGAGGCGGAGCAATAGGCCAGCAGGGCAAGGTGGAAATCAGACCCAGCATCGACAGCCTTGCATAGGAGACGTTTGACTATATGTACTCCCTTCTCCGCTTTGCCGTTGGATTGGGAGTACAAGGGGCTGGGCGTCACATGGGAAAAATTGTACCGCTTGGCAAAGTTGGACCATTCTTGGCTGGCGAAGCAGGGGCCATTGTCCGACATAACCGTGAGCGGGATGCCGTGTCGAGCAAAGGTTTCTTTACATGCACGAATGACTGCAGACGAAGTGAGGTCGTGCAACCGTATCACCTCCGGGTAATTCGAAAAGTAGTCCACAATCAGGACATATTCTCTACCCAGCACGTGGAACAGGTCGATGCCCACCTTGGTCCATGGTGACGTGACCAACTCATGGGGCTGCAGGGTCTCACGTGGTTGGGCCGGCTGGAAGCGCTGACAAGTGGGGCAGTTGAGCACTGTGTTGGCGATGTCGTCATTAATGCCGGGCCAGTACACTGCCTCTCGGGCCCGTCGGCGGCACTTTTCCACGCCAAGGTGGCCCCCGTGTGGTTGTTCCAGGACAAGCTGGCGCATGCTATCCGGGATGACAATGCGGTCCAGTTTCAGACGAACCCCGTCTACTACCGCCAGATCATCTCTGACATTATAGAACTGAGGGCATTGTCCCTTGAGCCACCCGTCTGTTAGGCGGCGCATGACACACTGTAGCAAGGGGTCAGCCGCCGTCTGACGGCGAATTTGGACGAGGCGATCATCCAAGGCAGGTAGATTGGAGGCCGCGAATGCCACCTGGGCGTCAACCTGGCAGACAAATCCCGCTGGGTCACATGGAGTGTTGACTGCCCTGGAGAGAGCGTCAGCAATGATGAGGTCTTTTCTTGGGGTGTATACCAGCTGGAAGTCGTATCGCCGGAGCTTGAGCAGAATATGCTGGAGGCGAGTCGTCATGTCGTTCAAGTCTTTCTGTATTATATCGACCAGCGGTCGGTCTCGATGGTTGAATTGAGGAAGTCCGTAGACATAATCGTGAAACGTAACCACTGGGGTCAGAAGGCCCAGGCACTTCTTTTCTATCTGCGCGTAACGCTGCTCCGTGGGGGTCATCGCACGTGACGCATATGCAATGGGGGCCCATGATGAGGCTTCATCACGTTGAAGGAGCACTGCCCCAATGCCGGATTGACTGGCATCGGTCAAACTTTTGGTCTCCTTTGCTGGATCAAAGAAAGCTAAGACCGGGGCCGTGGTCAGTTTTGTTTTGAGTTCTCTCCATTCACGTTCGTGGGCAGGGAGCCATTGGAAGTCTGTTGTCTTCCTGACCAGGTTCCTGAGAGCCGTGTTATGAGAGGCAAGGTTAGGGATGAACTTCCCTAAAAAATTGACCATGCCCAGAAATCGGAGGGCCGCCTTCTTGTCCTCTGGTGTTTTCATAGCTGTGATGGCAGCTACGTTATCCGCATCCAGCTGCACACCCAATTGGGAGATGTGGTCCCCGAGGAACTTGAGTTCCGTCTGACCAAAAGAGCATTTGGCCCTGTTGAGGCAGAGGCCATGCTCATGTATACGTCTGAATACGCGCTGGAGGCGACTAACATGCTCCTGCGGGGTGGTGGACCAAATGATTATGTCGTCGACATAGACGCGAACACCTTCAATGCCTTCCATCATTTGTTCCATAATCCTATGGAACACTTCTGATGCAGATATGATCCCAAACGGCATCCTGGTGTAACAATATCTGTCAAAGGGGGTGTTAAATGTGCAAAGTTTCCTGCTGGATTTATCGAGCTGGATTTGTCAGAATCCTTTTGAGGCGTCGAGTTTGGTGAAGAGCTTGGCGCGAGCCATCTCACATGTGAGCTCTTCGCGCTTGGGAATTGGATCGTGCTCCCTCATGATATTGCAATGTAGATTGTTGGGATCAATGCAAATTCTCAATTCGCCGGAAGGCTTTTTTACACATACCATGGAACTGACCCAGTCGGTCGGTTCCGTGACTTTGGAAATCACTCCTTGGTTCTGGAGGTCCTGCAGCTGCTGCTTGAGGCGGTCCTTAAGGGGTGCTGGGACCCTGCGAGGTGTGTGCACCACAGGCGTGGCATTCGGTTTTAATAAAACCTTGTAGGTGTACGGGAGCGTACCCATGCCCTCAAAGACGTCGCGGTGCTGGTTGATGATGGCATCGAGCTGCGCCCTGAAGTCGGTGTCCTGAAAGGCAGACGCATCAGCAGAAGAGAGAGAGTGAACTCTCTGAACTAGGTTCAACAGCTTGCATGCCTGCGCGCCAAGCAGGGAGGCTTTCGAGGAGCCCACGATTTCAAAGGGAAGGATGGCTTTGCGTGACCTGTGCGGGACCCTTTTAAACTGTGCCCCCTATTCTGGATTTCCCCCGAGTGGACTGACATATGCATAGGGGCACATACACATCCTGCCACATAACTACTCATTAAGGAAACATACATTTTGTAGCCAGCAGGTTAATTGTTAATATTTTTCCACTCAGATGTCATTGTCCCAAGTCATTTGTGAACATAAAGCCAAACATGGGGGGTGCGTTTGTGATTGTCCGGTCCGCCAGCCGCGTGTTTGTCAGCTGCGCGCTTTCACTGGCGGCGGGATTCTATCCTCCCGCCACTTGTCAATGGGATTTCCCATTGTAACCACCCATGCCGCCAGGAAACCCGCTGGCGGGGGTGCACTGCTGGCGGGAAAATTGAATTGCAATAACCCGAGAATTCCGGCAGAGGTCTTTGAATCAGGTAACTGTGGTGCCCAGTTGATGTGCCAAACTCACTTCCAGAAGAAACTGCACACTGTAGAGCGGAGAGGGCAGTCTAAAATTTGAAAATCTCGTTGTTCGACCTGCTGCTTATAATTCCTTGCAGGCTGTCATTGTACTGAGTTGATGATAATTTGAGGTATGCGCACAATTATCACCTTCCAGAAAACAAATCATTTCAATCGGCCACAGACAGAAATGAAAATGACGCAGCATCACAGAGCTTCCAGCTGCTTGTGTTTCCGTGCGTCTGCTGTCCTTGTGTCTCCTAGATGGTCGAGGCTGCAGGTTTGGAACGTGCTGCCTCACGGCGCCGCGTCCCAGTTTCGATCCCGGCTCCGGGTCACTGTCCGTGTGGAGTTTGCACATTCTCCCCATGTTTGTGTGGGTTTTGCCGCCACAACCCAAAAATTGTGCAGGGTAGGGGGATTGGCCACGCTAATTTGCCCCTTAATTGGAAAAAGTGAATTGGATATTCTAAATATTTTTAAAAAAGATTTGGAAGGTGCTGTTGAACGGCTTGGCAAGTTTCTTTGCAAGTATGTATTGCTGCTGGTGTCCATTGATGCAGGAAGGAGTGAATTTTTAAAGTGGTCAGCGGGTGCTGATCAGTACGGTTACTTTGTCCTGGATCACGCCAAGTTTCTTGAATGCTGTTGCAGATGCGCTCAGTCAGGCAATTGGAGAGTCTTCCATCCATCCCACTTACAGCTTGCAGATTGTGGCCAAGTTTTGGGGAGCATTGTACCATGTACAATGAGCATTGCAGCGACTTGCCAAGCATCCTTCAGCAACACCCTCCAAACCTGCGACCTTGACCAGCTAGAAAAACAAGGTCAGGAGAAGCATGGGAATATTACCACCTGCAAGACGTGTGATATTGTGACACTTTCATCTCTTTCCATGGTTACAACTACTTGTTTTTGTCACAAGCTGAGAATGGCATATTGACTGCAGTTCAGATTTAAGTTTATACCATAAGACGTAGGCCAGTCAGCCCATCGATACTGCTCCACCATTCAATGAGATCATGGGTGTGTCTGCCCGGCGACCGGAGAATCCATTGTCGGCATCTCGACCATAGAACATAGAACATAGAACATTACAGCGCAGTACAGGCCCTTCGGCCCTCAATGGTGCGGCGACCCTTGAAACCACTCTAAAGCCCATCTACACTATTCCCTTATCGTCCATATGTCTATCCAATGACCATTTGAATACCCTTAGTGTTGGCGAGTCCACTACTGTTGCAGGCAGGGCATTCCACGCCCTTACTACTCTCTGAGTAAAGAACCTACCTCTGACATCTGTCTTATATCTATCTCCCCACAATTTTAAGCTATGTCCCCTCGTGCTAGACATCACCATCCGAGGAAAAAGGCTCTCACTGTCCACCCTATCCAATCCTCTGATCATCTTGTATGCCTCAATTAAGTCACCTCTTAACCTTCTTCTCTCTAACGAAAACAGCCTCAAGTCCCTCAGCCTTTCTTCATAAGGGGCGAAATTCTCCGACCCCCCGCCGGGTCGGAGAATCGCCGGGGGCTGGCGTGAATCCCGCCCCCACCGGTTGCCGAAGTCTCCGGCACCGGAGATTCGGCGGGGGCGGGAATCGCGCCGCGCCGGTTGGTGGGCCCTCCCGCTCGATTCTCCGGCCCGGATGGCCGAAGTGCCGCCGCTAAAATGCCTGTCCCGCCGGCGTAAATTAAATCACCTACCTTATCGGCGGGACAAGGCGGCGCGGGCGGGCTCCGGGGTCCTGGGGGGATCTGGGGCAATCTGGCCTCGGGGGGTGCCCCCACGGTGGCCTGGCCCACGATCGGGGCCCACCGATCCGCGGGCGGGCCTGTGCCGTGGGGGCACTCTTTCCCTTCCGCCTCCGCCACGGTCTCCACCATGGCGGAGGCGGAAGAGACTCCCTCCACTGCACATGCGCGGGAATGCTGTCAGCGGCCGCTGAAGCTCCCGCTCATGCGCCGCCCGGAGATGTCATTTCCGCGCCAGCTGGCGGGGCACCAAAGGCCTTTTCCGCCAGCTGGCGGGGCGGAAATCCATCCGGCGCCGACCTAGCCCCTCAATGTTGGGGCTCAGCCCCCAAAGATGCGGAGGATTCCGCAGCTTTGGGGCGGCGCGATGCTCGTCTGATTTGCGCCGTTTTGGGCGCCAGTCGGCGGACATCGCGCCATTTCCGGAGAATTTCGCCCAAGATCTTCCCTCCATGCCAGGCAACATTCTGGTAAATCTCCTCTGTACCCTTTCCAATGTTTCCACATCCTTCCTATAATGCGGTGACCAGAATTGCACGCAATACTCCAAATGCGGCCGCACCAGAGTTTTGTACAGCTGCAACATGACCTCATGGCTCCGAAACTCGATCCCTCTACCAATAAAAGCTAACACACCGTACGCCTTCTTAACAACCCTCTCAACCTGGGTGGCAACTTTCAGGGATCTATGTACATGGACACCGAGATCTCACTGCTCATCCACGCTGCCAAGAATCTTACCATTAGCCCAGTACTCAGTCTTCCTGTTATTCCTTCCAAAATGAATCACCTCACACTTTTCTGCATTAAACTCCATTTGCCACCTCTCAGCCCAGCACTGTAGCTTATCTATGTCCCTCTGAAACTTGTAACATCCTTCCGCACTGTCCACAACTCCACCGACTTTAGTGTCATCTGCAAATTTACTCACCCATCTGTCTACGCCCTCCTTCAGGTCATTTATAAAAATGACAAACAGCAGTGGCCCCAAAACAGATCCTTGTGGTACACCACTAGCAACTGGACTCCAGTCTGAACATTCCCCATCAACCACCACCCTTTGTCTTCTTCCAGCTAGCCAATTTCTGATCCAAACTGCTAAATCACCCTGAATCCCATGCCTCTGTATTTTATGCAGTAGCCTACCATGGGGAACCTTATCAAACGCTTTACTGAAATCCATATACACCACATCAAGTGCTTTACCCTCATCCACCTGTTTGGTCACCTTCTCAAAAAACTCTATAAGGTTTGTGAGGCACGACCTACCCTTCACAAAACCGTGTTGACTATCTCTAATCAAATTATTCCTTTCCAGATGATTATACATCCTATCTCTTATAAACCTTTCCAAGATTTTGCCCACAACAGAAGTAAGGCTCACTGGTCTATAGTTACCGGGGTTGTCTCTACGCCCCTTTTTGAACAAGGGGGCAACATTTGCTATCCTCCAGTCTTCTGGCACTATTCCTGTAGACAAAGATGACTTAAAGATCAAAGCCAAAGGCTCAGCAATCTCCTTCCTAGCTTCTCAGAGAATCCTAGGATAAATCCCATCTGGCCAGGGGACTTATCTATTTTCACACTTTCCAGAATTGCTAACACCTCCTCCTTATGAACCTCAAACACTTCTAGTCTAGTAGCCTGAATCTCAGTATTCTCCTTGACAACATAGTCTTTTTCCTGTGTGAATACTGATGAAAAATATTCATTTAGCACCTCTTCTATCTTGCATTCTTGCGGCGGGCAGGGTGGAAGCATCCAGCCCCATAACTGACATGATAATCCTCAAATCCACTCTCCTGCCTTATCCCCCGACCCTTGATTCCCTTGCTGATTGAAGATCTGTCTACCTAAGCCTTGAACATACTAAACTACCAACCTCCACAGCTCTCTGCGGTAAAGAATTCCATTGATGCACTACCCTCTGAGAGAAGAAATTCCGACTCAGCTCTATCTTAAATGTGTGGCTCCTTACTCTCAGATTATATACCTTCGGAGTGAACCTTTGATGACACTTCAGAAGGAAATGTTTGTTTCTCAATCGGTATAGGATGACAGTTAGCAATTGTCTGCCTGTATAGCCACAAAGGGGGCAGTAGATTCTCCAGCCAATTTGTGCATTAGGAATGATATTCGGAATGGCTAGGCCATAGAAGGCAGAGGGTAGCAATGGAGGGATGCTTTTCTCATTGGAGGGCTGTGACCAGTGGTGTTCCACAGGGATCAGTGCTGGGACCTTTGCTCTTTGTAGTATATATAAATGATTTGGAGGAAAATGTAACTGGTCTGATTAGTAAGTTTGCAGACGACACAAAGGTTGGTGGAATTGCGGATAGCGATGAGGACTGTCTGAGGATACAGCAGGATTTAGATTGTCTGGAGACTTGGGCGGAGAGATGGCAGATGGAGTTTAATCCGGACAAATGTGAGGTAATGCATTTTGGAAAGGCTAATGCAGGTAGGGAATATACAGTGAATGGTAGAACCCTCAAGAGTATTGAAAGTCAAAGAGATCTAGGAGTACAGGTCCACAGGTCATTGAAAGGGGCAACACAGGTGGAGAAGGTAGTCAAGAAGGCATACGGCATGCTTGCCTTCATTGGCCGGGGCATTGAGTATAAGAATTGGCAAGTCATGTTGCAGCTGTATAGAACCTTAGTTAGGCCACACTTGGAGTATAGTGTTCAATTCTGGTCGCCACACTACCAGAAGGATGTGGAGGCTTTAGAGAGGGTGCAGAAGAGATTTACCAGAATGTTGCCTGGTATGGAGGGCATAAGCTATGAGGAGCGATTGAATAAACTCGGTTTGTTCTCACTGGAACGAAGGAGGTTGAGGGGCGACCTGATAGAGGTATACAAAATTATGAGGGGCATAGGCAGAGTGGATAGTCAGAGGCTTTTCCCCAGGGTAGAGGGGTCAATTACTAGGGGGCATAGGTTTAAGGTGAGAGGGGCAAGGTTTAGAGTAGATGTACGAGGCAAGTTTTTTACGCAGAGGGTAGTGGGTGCCTGGAACTCACTACCGGATGAGGTAGTGGAAGCAGGGACGATAGGGACATTTAAGGGGCACCTTGACAAATATATGAATAGGATGGGAATAGAAGGATACGGACCCAGGAAGTGTAGAAGATTGTAGTTTAGTCGGGCAGTATGGTCGGCACGGGCTTGGAGGGCCGAAGGGCCTGTTCCTGTGCTGTACATTTCTTTGTTCTTTGTTCTTTGATATCACCTGTCATGATATTCAAACACACACATCATGATAGACACACCAACAGACAAATCAGCACACACAACACGACAACCAATCATAGACAAGGACAGAGACAGTATAAGAGAAGAAACACGACACCTGGTGGCCAGTAGATCTGGAGACCAGGACAAGGACAGGACCTGATTAATATCACACACAGGGAGTCACCACGTGCAGAGTATCAAGACAGAACTGTAAATAACAAGTTGAAATAAAACAGCGTTGTACCAAATACAACCGTGTTGGTTCATCTGTACATCAGAACACCCAACACTACATGGTACAGGAGTGGATCGATACCTGCCGGCAAACCTGCCATCCTGAGATATGGACATTACCAACAAACCGCAGCCGTTGCAAGTCGCTGGGAACCTTGGCACCAATTGGAAGCTTTTCAAGCAGCGATTTGAACTGTACATGTGAGCCAACGAGAAACAGAGTGTCTCGGACGAAACAAAGATTGCGATGCTCCTCACCACCGCAGGTCAGCACACCATCGATGTATTCAACTCACTGGTGTTCGCGGAAGGCGAGAACCAATCCAAGTATGACACGGTCCTCCTTAAGCTAGACCAGCACTTTAACGTTGAAGTGAATGAAAGTTTTGAAAGGTATATCTTTCAGCAACGCCTGCAAGGTAAGGATGAGCTCTTTCAACCCTTTCTGACGCACCTCCGCATACTCGCGCAGTCCTGCGGTTACGGCAACACCTCAGAGTCCATGATCCGGGACCAGATTGTTTTTGGTGTTGCCTCCAGTGGCCTACACCAGCAGCTTCTTAAAATTAAAGGCCTGACCTTAGCGTCTGCGGTGGAAGCTTGTGTCCTCCATGAAAATGCAACCAGCCATTTTGCCCAATTTCAGGCGACCGAATCGGCACGGAGGGGGTCCCTAGCCGTCGAATCGGCAAGCCAGGCCGCCCACGAGGCCGAACGCATTCAGGCAATTGATTATCTCCCGGCCCACGGCCCGGACGAGGGCGGCCGTTTCCCGCGCTTTTCGCGGTCTCCCGCGCTTGTGCGCGCCAAAACCAACGGCAACATCGAGGGACGCACTGCGCAGGCGCGCCCGATGTAAGACCGAACTGCGCATGCGTAGTGGCATAACAAACGCCGTGACGTCATGACGTGCAGCAACTGTGGAGCTGTACATTTAAAAGGGCAATGTCCTGCTAAAAACCGACAATGCCTACGATGTGGCAAGATGGGCCACTACGCTGCCTACTGTCGAGCGGTTCAACCGATGGATCCTACACATCTCCGACAACCTCGCAGACACGTCAGGACCGTCCAGCCCGTACATCAGGACATCCAGCCAAATGACACAGATGACCACGATGCCTTCCGGGTTTCAGTCATTGATGTGAACAGGGTCAACACCATCAATCCGGCCGATGAATGGAGTGCCACCCTGACGGTCAACCCGAATTCGTCGCACACCTACTAGATTGGACTTGTGAGACTGTTCACACGTTAAAGTTGAAACACTATTGTATTGTAACATGTTACTGTTTTATCATTCCAGATATCGTTTGACCGGACCACACTTCAAAGTTTTTCGTCTTCCTGTTTTGTTATGGTACAACCTCGTTAGCATGACACACCCGACATCGCCCCATGTATATAGTTACGCCACATGCACCTGCTGTAAATATCACGCATACACACTTTTAGATGCACTCACGACACATTCGTATTTATAACCACGTAGGCACATAATTTTGTAAAAAAAGGAGGGATGTCATGATATTCAAACACACACATCATGATAGACACACCAACAGACAAATCAGCACACACAACACGACAACCAATCATAGACAAGGACAGAGACAGTATAAGAGAAGAAACACGACACCTGGTGGCCAGTAGATCTGGAGACCAGGACAAGGACAGGACCTGATTAACATCACACACAGGGAGTCACCACGTGCAGAGTATCAAGACAGAACTGTAAATAACAAGTTGAAATAAAAAACAGCGTTGTACCAAATACAACCGTGTTGGTTCATCTGTACATCAGAACACCCAACACTACAGTACAGACACAAAGGGGGCAGTAGATTCTCCAGCCAATTTGTGCATTAGGAATGATATCACCTTTATGTTTTTTGTTGGTGGTGACATGCATTACAGCAGCAATATAACCATTGGCCCCTCACCAACAATTCCACAGTCTTTGAAATGCTTCTATGAACGGTGGCACCAGGGGTTACCGCAGGATGAGAAAATCATGGCAGCTGCCAGAGTAATGGCCATTCACACCCACAAATGTGGTTGCCATGGTTGCAGATCAGCTGCACATTGGAGGAGCGACAGCCCTTTCTCTTCAGGAATGTAGAGGCATTGAGACTGGAGGTTGGCCCTCTGGTCATGTGAGCACGGTCAACGATATTCTGTACACTCTGGAATCCTGCCACACACTAGATTGTCATTAGCTGCCATCCAAGGTATTGCTGCTGATGCTCCTGTTGGAAGTCAAAGTGACTGAATGTGGTCGCATTCTGAGCGGCTGAATCGCTGATCTTCCAACAATCTCCAGGCACAGTCAGCAGTTACCTCGTCACTTCAACTCACAGTGGAACCTTAGGAGGAGCACCAGAGAGGAATGTAAAGGAGAGGGGAGATCAGTCACTAGTGGCTGCTTTATGAGAATGTAGTCTGTACCTTGAAAACATAAGATCATAAGACCATAAGACATAGGCGCACAATTAGGCCATTCGGCCCATCGAGTCTGCTCCGCCATTCAATCATGGCTGATATTTTTCTCATCCCCATTCTCCTGCCTTCTGCCCATAACCCCTGATCCCCTTAGTAATCAAGAAACTATCCATCTCTGTCTGAAAGACACTCAGTGATTTGGCCTCCACAGCCTTCTGCGGCAAAGAGTTCCACAGATTTACCACCCTCTGGCTAAAGAAATTCCTCCTCATCACTGTTTTAAAGGATTGTCCCTTTAGACTGAGATGGTGTCCTCTGGTTCTAGTCTTTCCTACAAGCGGAAACATGTTCTCCACTTCCACTCTATCCAGGCCTTGCAGTATTCTATGGGTTTCAATAAGACCCCCCCTCATCCTTCTAAACTCCAACGGGTACAGACCCAGAGTCCTCAACCGTTCCTCATACGACAAGCTCTTCATTCCAGGGATCATTCTTGTGAACCTTCTCTGGACCCTTTCCGAGGCCAGCACATCCTTCCTTAGATACGGGGACCAAAACTGCTCACAATACTCCAAATGGAGTCTGACAAGAGCCTTATACAGCCTCAGAAGTACATCCCTGGTCTCGTATTCTAGCCCTCTTGACATGAATGCTAACATTGCATTTGCCGCCTGAACTGCCAACTGAACCTGCACATTAACCTTCAGAGAATATTGAACAAGTCCCAAGTCCCTTTGTGCTTCTTATTTCCTAAGCATTTCCCCATTTAGAAAATAGTCTATACCTAAATTCCTCCTTCCAAAGTGCATAACCTCACACTTTTCCACATTGTATTTCATTTGCCACTTCATTGCCCACTCTCCTATCCTGTCCAAGTCCTTCTGCAGCCCCCCGCTTCCTCAATACTACCTGTCCCTCTGCAGATTTTTGTATCATCTGTAAAATTAGCAACAGTGCATTCAATCATATCTGTTTGTGATTCGACTTGCTTTTTTCCAATTACTTGCATGTTGATATGGACCTTTGCAATGCTCTCTTGGCTGGCCTCCCTTCCCAGCACCCTCCAAAAACCACAGCTCCAATAAAACTCTGTTACTCATCGCCTACCTCGCAGAAAGTCCCATTCGCCTAGCTCCCAGGCTGGCAACACTTGGGTGGGGTCCTGCGGTGCCGCCGAAGGTGACACCCCACAGCAGTGGGTCAGGCAAGCCACGTAAAACACCGTGGACATAGGCGGGACCAGCAGACCCCACTGGCGACCAACGGCGAGCCGTCTTCGGCACCGGAAAGCATACCGCAGGTGGTCTGAAAATCTCGTCCTTCAATTTCAAAATTGTTGTCCTTTTTCAAATGTCTCCATGTCCTCGCCCATCTCTATCTCGCAAACTTTCTTCAGCCTTATAAAACTTAATAATAGCTTATTGTCACAAATAGGCTTCAATGAAGTTACTGTGAAAAGCTCCTCGTCGCCACATTCCGGCACCTGTTCAGGGAGGCTGGTGCGGGAATTGAACCCGCGTTGCTGGCACTGTTCCGCACTACAAGCCAGCTGTTTAGCCCACTGTGCTAAACCAGCCCCTTCAAGATCTCTGTGCCATTCAGGCCTGATACAGACCTGATATTGTTGCTCCGTCATTGGTGACTCTCCCTTCAGCTGCCAGGACCCGAAGCTCTGGAATTTCCTTCAGAACCCACCTCTCTACAGCCCTTTCCTCATTTGAGATGTTCCTTAAAATCTACTTCCTTGGCCAACGTTTTGGTCACATGTCCTAATATCTGCTTATGTGGTGCGGGAGCAAATTTTGTTTGATTGCGCTCTTATGAAGTGCCTTGAGGTGGCTTATTATAGTAGAAGCTTTGTATAAATGTAAGATGTTGGTGCAGGGATGCAAGTAGCCTATCAGTACTTCAGTCAAGTGTCCAATCCTCACATGCAAAGAGATATAGACAAATAATATGAATGGGAAACAAGATGTCAGGTGGTGCATAATGTGGTGAAGTGTGAGGTTTGAGCATAAGAATAGAAAAGCAGAATATCTTTTACAAGGCATGAAACTTAGAGATGTTGATGTTCAGAGAGACTTGGGTGTATTCGTACAGGAACACAAACAACAGTTTTCAGGTACAGCAAGCAATTAGGAAGCAAATGGCTTGTTGGTCTTTACTGCAAAGATATTGGAGAACAGGGGTAAAGAGGTCTTGCTACAATTGTCTGATGTCTTAGTGAAGGCTTTCATGCATCAAAGGTGGCACTGAATCATAGAATCTACAGTGAAGAAGGCGGTCATTCGATCCATCGAGTCTACACCAGCCCTTGGAACGAGCACCCTACTTAAGCCCTTATCTCCATTCTATCCCCATAACCCAGTCACCCACCTGTTCTTTTGGACACTAAGGGGAAATTTAGCATGGCCAATCCACCTGACCTGCACATTTCTGGATTGTGGGAGGAAACCAGAGCACCTGGAGGAAACTCACGCAGACACAGGGAGAGAGTGCAAACTCCACACAGACAGTCAGCCAAGGCTAGAATTGAAGCCGGGTCCCTGGCGCTGTGAGGCAGCAGTGTACCACTGTACCACCATACCACCCCGAAAAATTACTAGATTATTTTCTGTGATGTGAGGGTTGTTCTATGGTGAAAAGATGAGTAACTTGGGTCTATATCCTCCAAAGTTGAGAAGAATGAGGTTACCTCAGTATAACATACAAGATTCTGAATGGGCTTGACAAGACACTGAGAAGTTGTTCCATCTGGCTGAGTAATCTAGAACACAGGGTCACCTTCTCAGGATAAGGGGCCAATTCTTTAGGACTGGCGACTATCAGTTTGTATGTGTAACGAATTATAACAATTTATTTACAAACAGTATTTGAAGGACCCAGCTACTATAAAGCCATATAAATTCTGCTGTCTTGTTTTTCTTACTCGTAGGTAACAAGAAAATTAATCTCATGTTCTCGGTGGACAAAAGAGACTTGTTAACTTTACCAAACTGAAAATGCACTCAAAATGACAAGACTAGAGCTGATATGCATAGAATGGTCCCTCTAATAAAGTGAAGCATGCACAGATCAGTGGTACAGTGGGTAGCGCCTACCCCTCTAATCCAGAAGCTTTGGGTTCAAGTCCCACCCAAGGACCTGATGGCTAAGGTGTTCTCACAATGCAGCCAAACTGGCTGAATATTAACCTGAAAATCCTTCCGACACATGTCAATAACTGTAGGTAAGAGTGGGAGAAGCTTCTGATCCGTGAAGTGGTGGAAAGAAAGTTGGAGCCTCGATAATCATTATCCACAACTCCAGACCACACACATGTTGCCACGGCAACCTGGACTCCCTGAGTGAGCTGTAATGCACCGCCGCCACATACCAGTGATGAATAAAGTAAAGCCAGAAGAGAGAATGAATTAAAAGAGAAATTTCAAGCATGTTGTGTAATCGGTTTCTGGAGTAATTACAGAGCTGTAATCTAATCAGGAGGTTCCATTCATAAACTGCAAGAGTGAAGCTTGAACTATTTATAATCATTATCTGAATCCCAAGATTAGATTACAGATCTGAAATCGCTGGAGTGGATCTGTTAATTCTCATTATATATCCACGGACTGTTTCTTCACTTGGGGCCGCTAAAGCATCTTCGTGACAGCGCTGACGGCCACTGCACTCTGTATCTACTGATGTGTGTTGACATCAAGATTAAAATAATTACTGTTGTGGTAGATAAATAATGGGTAGTTTATTACTAGGAGATTATATGACTTCTATATTTGATCAATCAACAACCCAAACTAATTTCACTCTGGACCCTAAGGCGAGGTGGAAAGAGGCGAATTTCATCTGGTTGGTTTTCATTTAATTCAATCCCATGTGTCTAGTCCCCTATTTAGGAAGATCACAGCGGTTATTGGGATGGTCCACTGTGTGGGCTCATTGATACAGAAGAATGTTGAGAAATCTGTGCACACAGCGTCAGGTTTTCAGACACTGCTAAGACCGTGAAGGCCCTGGTATAGAAGGCAGGAAGCGTGTGCATGTTTTTACCTGGCAGCCTTATATTGGGCATTGATAAAAGAGGCATCCTTTAGCCACACCTTTGCAACTAACCGAATCAACATGTCTTTTGAGGGTCCTCTTCTGAAAGGTCGGCTTGCCCTTAGGTAGCCCCCACCAACATCACACTCCCTGGCACCACCCCCCACCCCCACCACCACCACACACACCCCACATCAACCCACACATCCAAAAAATGAATGCAGCCCAACCTCGAGACCAAAGAATGTCACAGCGCAATTTTCTAATCTGTGCTGCTGCGTGAACCATTTTCGATTCAGCACAAAGTGGGGGGAAGGAAATCAACAATTTTCATTTCTCAACATGGAATAAGCAATAAGTCAGGCTAAATTGTATGATAATTTTCTGGAAATTCCAATAACTCCAACATACATTTTTATATTTCAAGCTTAACAAAGTAAAACACCTTTTTAGAAATTCATTTTACAGGATGTGGGCGTCGCTAGTGAGGCCAGCATTTATTGCTCATCCCCAGTTGCCCTTCAGTAAGTGGTGGTGAGTTGCCTTCTTGAACTGCTGTGGTCCCTGAGGTGTAGGTACATCCACAGTGCTGTTTGGAAGGGAGTTCCAGGATTTTGACCCAGCGACATTGAAGGAGCGGTGATATATTTCCAAGTCATTATGGTGAATGACTTGGAGGGCATCCTCCAGGTGGTGGGTTTCCCAAATATCTGCTGCTCTTGTCCTTCTAGATGGTAGTGGTCGTGAGTTTGGAAGGTTCTGTCCAAGGAACCTTGGTGAGTTACTGCAGTGCATCCCGTAGATGGTACACATGGCTGCCACTGTTCATTGGTGGTGGACGGTTTGAATGTTTGTGGAAGGAGGAACAATCAAGTGGGCTGCTTTGAAATGAAAATGAAATGAAATGAAAATCGTTTATTGTCACAAGTAGGCTTCAAATGAAGTTACTGTGAAAAGCCCCTAGTCGCCACATTCCGGCGCCTGTTCGGGGAGGCTGGTACGGGCTTTGTCCTGGATGGTGTTGAGCTTCTTGAGTGCTGTTGGAGCTGCACTCATCCAGGCAAGTGGAGAGTATTCCATTACACTCCTGACTTGTGCCTTGTAGATGGTGGACAGGCTTTGAGGGGTCAGGAGGTGAGTTACTTGCTGCAGGATAATAAAAAAATAATAAAATAAATTCCTAGCCTCTGACCTGCTCTGGTAGGCACAGTATTTAAATGGCTAGTCCAATTCAGTTTCTGGTGAATCTGCACGTTAACCTTACGATAATCTTGAACTAGGACTCCGAAGACCCTTTGTGCTTCTGATTTCCTAAGCCTTTTCCTATTTGGAAGATAGTCTATGCCTCCATCCTTTTTACCAAAGTGCATAACCCCACACTTTTTCACATTGTACTTCATCTGCCACGTCTTTACCTATTCTTCTAGCCTGTCCAAGTCCTTCTGCAGCCCGCCTGCTTCCTCAATACTACCTGTCACTCTGCATATCTTTGTATCATCTGCAAACTTAGCAACAGTGCCCTCAGTTCCTTCCTCCAGAGCGTTAATGTATATTGCAAAATGTTGTGGTCCCAACACCGACCTCTGGAATACCGCTTGTCACCGGCTGCCACCCTGAAAAAGACCCCTTTATCTCCACTCTCTGTCTTCTGCCAGTCAACCAATCCTCTATCCATGCCAGTATCTTACGCTTAACACCATGAGCTCTTAACTTATTTAACAGCCTTCTATACGGCACAAAGGCCTTCTGGAAGTCTAAATAGATTGAATCCACTGGTTCTCCTTTGTCTAACTTCCTTGTTACCTCCTCAAAGAACTCTAACAGATTTGTCGGCCATGACCTCCCCTTGACGAAGCCGTGCTGAGTCAGTCCTATTTTATCATGCACTTCCAACTACTCTGCAATCTCATCTTTAATGATGGACTCTAAAATCTTACCAATGACCGAAGTCAGGCTAACTGGCCTATAATTTCCTGTCTTCTTCCATATCCCTTCTTAAACAGCAGTGTTACATTAGCCATTTTCCAGTCCTCTGGGACCCTTCCTGCCTCCAGTGAATTCTGAAAAATCACCAGCAATGATTCCACAATCTCCTCAGCTTTCTCCTTTAGATCTCTGGGGTGTAGTCCATCTGGTCCAGGAAATGTATCCACTTTCAGACCTTTCAGATTGCCTGGAACATTCTCCTTAGTGATGGCCACTATACTCACCTCTGCCCCGATTGACCTGAAGTTCTGTATCCCACTGGTGTCTTCCACCGTGAAGACTGATGTACAATAACCATTCAGTTCCTCTGTCATTTCTTTGTTTCCGATTATTACTTCTCCAGCCTCATTTTCCACGCAGATCGTTCCATACATGAAAAACATACGACCTACGATAAATACACAATGTAAATACATCGACATAGACATAGACATCGGCTAAGCATACGGAATGTAGTGCTACACAATAGAGAAGATGTGTGAAGGGACCAGTTCAGTCCATAAGAGGGCCATTTCGGAGTCTGGTAGCATCGGGGAAGAAGCTGTTTTTGAATCTGTTCTCAGACTGCACAATGAAAGATGTTGGAAGAGAGAATCACCCGGGTGGGAGGGGTCTTTGATTATGCTGCCCGCTTTCCCAAGGCAATGGGAGGTGTAGGCAGAGGCAATGAATGGGAGATGGGTCTACCTGATGGACTGAGCTGTGTTCACGACTCTCTGTAGTTTCTTATGATGTTGGGTCAAAGTTGCAATACCACGCTGTGATACAGCCGGATAGGATTCTTTCTACAGTACATCTGTAAAAATTGGTAAGATTCAATGTGGACATGCCGAATTTCCTTAGTTTTGGGAGGAAGTATAGGCACTGTTGTGCTTTCTTGGTGTAGCATCAACGTGGATGTACCAGGACAGATTGGTGGTAATATGCACACCTAGAATTTGAAGCTGTCAACCATTTCCACCTCTGCACCATTGATGCAGACAGGGGTATGTAAGATACTTTTCTTCCTGAAGTTAATGTCCAGCTCCTTAATTTTTCTGTCATTGAGGGATAGATTGTTTTCGTTCCACCACTCCACTAGGTTCTCTATCTCCTTCCTGTACTCTGACTCATTGTTTGTATGGTTGTGTCATCAGCAACTATGTAGGTGGAGTTGGAGCTGAACTTTGCCACATAGTTGTGTCTGCTTAGGGAGTATAGTAGGCGGCTAAATATGCAACCTTACTGGGCCCCGGTGTTGAGGACTGTCTTGGAGGAGGTGTTGTGGTTTATCCTTTCTGATTGTGGTCTATGGGACAGGATGTCAAGGATCCAGTTGCAGAGGGACGAGCCAAGTCCTGGGTTTTGGAATTTTGACTTGAGCTTGACTGGGATTATGGTGTTTAAGGTGGAGCTGTAGTCAATGAACAAGAGTCTGACATAGGAGCTCTTGTTGCCGAGATGCTCTAGGGATGGGTGTAGAGCCAGGGAGATAGCATCTGCTGTGGACCGGTTTTGGCGGTATGTGAATTGCAGTGGATCAAGGCATTCTGGGAGTATGGAGTTGATGTGTCTCATGACCAACTTCCCGAAGCACTTCATAATGATAGATGTCAAGGCCACCGAACGGTAGTCATTGAGGCACGTTGTCTGGTTCTTCTTTGGCACCAATAAGTTTGTACAGTCTCCAAACATCTTCAAAGGAAGGGGTATGTAACAATATGGATATTGCATGGAAATCTCAGAATGGAGTAGGGAGAAGTTGAAGATGTCTGCAAACACACCCGCCAGGTGGTGCGCACAGGATCTTAGTGCATGACCAGGGACTGCGTCAGGATCCGTTGCTTTCCGAGGGTTGACTCTCAAGAAGGCCGATCTGACCGTGGAGGCTGTGGCAGTCGGTATGGGTGTGTACGAGGCTGTTGGGGCAGTTGACAATGGTTTGATGGTTTCCTGCTCAGAATGAGCATAGAATGCATTGAGTGCTCTGTTGGTTCTACTCGGCTTTGCTTTGTAGCCCATGTGATGTTCTTTATTTTCTTTGTCTGGATGTCTTGAATGCCTAGTGTTGAACAAAGAACATCAAGCTAAGTAAATTAACAACGCTGATTTATTAACACTACTTAAATAAAATTTGAACGCATTCCTAAGTATAAGGTTGCTAAAATAAATTATGCTATAACTCTAACTACAGAACTCTCAAATACACAATTATTCTATCCCATGCCTAAACACATTCTCCTCGAGTCAAGGGTCATCACGTGATATATATGTGACTGCTCTTGATCACCATCTGGTGGTAAGAAGAAGTATTTACATGAAATTGTTAGCCCTTTATCTCCCATACAATATCAATATTTTTACAGCCCATTCTGTTGTTTAAGCCTTGCCACAACTGACGAGAGTCCGTGTCGTTCGTCTGTGACTCTAGCTTAGTCTAGTATTGTCTCGTGATGTCCCGGAAGGCTTTGGGTGGGTCATAGCTAGATTTCTTGTGTAGGTCAGGGTCAGCTGCCTTGAATGCCTCAGACCTGGCCTTCACTAGGGAGTGAATCTCCTGATTAAACAATGGTGTCCGGGTGGGCAACATGCGCAATATCTTCTTTGGCATGCAGTCTTCTACACACTTACTGATGAAGTCTGTGACGGTGGTGGTATACTCGTTTCGGTTGGCCGTTGAGTTCATGAAGCACACTGACTCGAAGCAGTCAAGTCGGAGCTCTTCCGTTGCCTCGGACCAGCATTGCATGACCAGCTGTGAGACTGGAAGCACAAATAGTTTATACCTTTAAAAGAAGCAGGTTAAAGAATGTAAGAGCATAGAGAAGAGGATCATCAATTGGATTTGGATTGGTTTATTGTCACATGTACCGAGGTACAGTGAAAAGTATTTTTCTGCAAACAGATCATTTAGTACATGAAAAGAAAAGAAAAAGAAAATACATAATAGGGCAACACAAGGTATAAAAGAGAACAGTTAGTGATAATGTGAGTGTTAGAATAAAATTTTAAAAGATTAATACGATTATAAGAGATGTAAAAAGAGGATCTGTTTGGGAGAGCTCGCAGAGTCGCCACACTCCAGCACCACCTTGCTTTTTTCAGGCAATTGTTGTCGGGTGTTGGATACAGTTTAGTAGGTCTGAAGAACTCATATGTAGGTTAGCTGTCAGGCTGGCATTTCCCCGAACCAGAAGCAGCTTGCTCCTGGCCACTGCTGAGATCTTCTGATCCTGTTGAAGTCAATGGCCATTGGCATGGCTTGCCCGCCATGCCAACGGGAAACCTGCGACAAGGGTCGGTTTCGGCACGACCGGAAGATCGTACTGGCAGAAAGGGCTGGGAAGATCCCGCACTGAGTCTTTATTGACCCTTCGAACTGTTTGCAAATGTGAACTAAAGCGTACGAGCTGGGAGCTGCCTCCACCCTTGCTCGTGCACACAGCTCTGTCCGACACTGAACTGACCCTGTGTGTGGGTCATGTGCTCTCTTGCATCCTTTAACCTACACTCTTATGTCACTGTGTGGGCAGCACTTTATTCAGTCCATGTTAACCCTACCTTTAAACTACATCAATGACCTTCCCCCATCGTAAATATGCGCATATGGACATATGAATTAGGAGTAGGCCACCCTGCCCCTCAAGCCTGTTCTGCTATTCAGAAAGTTCATGGCTGCTCAGATTATAACCTCAACCCCACATTCCCACCCACCCCCGATAACTTCTCACCCCTTGCTTCTCAAGAATCTATCTAGCTTTGCATTAAAAATATTCAAAGACTCTGCTTCGACTGTCGTTTGAGGAAGAGAGTTCTAAAGCCTCACTACCCTCTGAGGGAAAACGCCCTCCTCACCTCTGTCTTAAATGGGCAAACCCTTATTTTGAAACAATGCCCCTGGTACTAGCTTCTCACACAAGAAGATCCTCTCCACAACCACCATGTGGTTTTGATTGAAACATATAAGATCCCCTCAGGATCCTTCAGAATCCTCCCCTTAAACAAGGAGACTAATACTGTAACCAATACTCCAGATGTTGTCTCAACAAAGCCCTGTATAACTGAAGCACAACCTCTCTACTTTGGCTTTCAATTCCCCTCACAAAAGACGATGACATTGTATTAGTTTTCCTAATTACCTGCCGTATGAAATGTGGATGTTTGTGGATGATTGCATAATGTTCAGATCAAATTGTTCGTGGCTCAGTGGCCACATGCATAGGAACATAAGAATTAGGAACAAGAGTAGGCAATTCAGCTCCTCTACCTACTCTGCCATTCAGTACATTCATGGCTAATATCACCTCAGCGTCATCTCCACCTCCCTATCCACTCCCCATAATGCTTCACCCCGCCACAAATTAGCTATCTCCTCAAATTTGTTCCGGTGTCCACTGTACTCTGGCAGAGTGAATTCCACAGATTCGCGCCCCGTTGAGTGAAGTAATTCCTCCACATTTCTGTTTTAAATCTGCCACCCCTTAGCGTAAAGGGACCTCCGCCCCGCCGGCAGCGCACCCAGGCTCGTGGGTTTCCCAACGGCGTGGGGTGGCCCACAATGGAAAACCCCATTGGCTGGCTGTGGGAACGGAGAATCCCACTGTGGGCAGGGGAGATGCCACGCTGGAAAATGGGGCTGGCGGGTCGGAGAATCCTGCCCATGGCCTCTCGTCCTAGAAAGTCTAACAAGTGGAAACATCACTCTCTGTCTACCCCGTCAATCCCCTTTAGTATCTTGTGTACCACAATTAGATCTCCTCTCCTTCTTTTGAACTCCAGCGAACATTGGCCTAAACTGCTCAATCTCTCTTCACAAGACAAGTCCTTGGTCGCTGGAATCAATCTGGTGAACCTTCTCTGAATCGCCTCCAATACATTTGCGTCCTTCCTCAAGTAAGGGGACCAAAACTGTGCGGAGTACTCCAGGGGCACAATTTACCGGCCTCATCGCGCCCGGGTTCGTGTCGCGATGAGGTGAATTTTGCGAGAGGCCACTTGAGACGTCTCGCAAGATTTAACCAAACTTCACGAGACGTCGCGATCTGAATCTCGCCCTCACTGGGTGAGATCCAGATATGCATATTTAAATAAGCCATTAGGCTAATTTAAATATGCACTCACCAGATTCTCCCAGTGCCCAGGACGTAACGGCCACGCCCGGGAGACCCTGCCAGGGTGCCATTAAGAACTGGTTTCCACAAACGTGGACCAGGTGTAATGGCACCTGGGGGTCTCACAGGCCATTAGAGTAGGGCATTGGGTAGGGCGGTACCCTGGCACTTCTGCTGGAACCCAGGCACCTTGGCACTGCCAGCCTGGCACTGTAGCACTACCACCAGGCACCCTGGCAGCACCACCCTGGCACTGCCAGGGTGCCTGGGTGACTATGACAGGCTTTCAGGGGCACTACCATGGTGCCAGGCTGCAGTGCCAAGGTGCTCAGGTGCCAGGTTGTCTGTGCCAGTGATCGGGCCCTGGGGGTGCCTTTCTCATAAGAGGTGGGGTGAGGAGGGGGCTCAAGGACCCTGGAAGAGGTAAGTTGGGTGCAATATGGTGGGGAGGTCCTGAGGCTGTGTTGGGGGGGGGGGTCAAAAGATCTGGGCTGTCTTGAAAAATGGCGCCTCAACACGCGAGTGGTCTTCCCGAGCTGAGCTCGTCAGCACAGAAAATTACTAAAATGCAGCCTTGATTGGGCACTGCTCGCCGAGGTCAAAAGAAGAGGCAAAGTACCGTTGTACAGCTGGGTCCTTCTCGGCGCTGCGGGCACTTAAAAACACCCCAAAAACAGGCTCTGAGATCTTTTTTGTTGAATAGCATCCTAGATGCACCTCTCCAGTTGTAACAGCACTTCCCTACTTTTATATTATATTCCATTAGCAATGAATGCCAAAATTCAATTTTCTAGGTGGTCACAGAATGATAGAGCACAGAAAGGAGAAGAAAGCCAGGTGGCCCATTGTTCCTGCGCCAAGCCTTTCAATAGTCCCATCCAATTAATTCCAATTGCCATGCCTTTCCCCGTAGCTCTGCAAGTTTTAATTATTGCAAAAAGGCAGCTGAGGAAATCATTATAGATTGGTAGCATCACACTGTTCAGCTCAAGGCTTAAGGCATTGCTGGAAGATAACGCTTTAAAACTGAAACAAGATAAGAGGAGGAGAAAATAATCTCTCAGCGGCTGTGCCTTTCTAAATAATTAACTGATTCATTTAGTAATCTTGTATCGCCCTGAATTCAGTTGCCCATTAAGATTTAATGCACATTTATTTTGCCTAAAGTGTGTGAGTTATACGCTGCACATGGCAATAGTCGAAGAAAGAGGGTTTCAGAGTGTACAGAGTATTTGAATGCTATTCCCACAGTATTGGTTAGAAGTACATAAATAATGAAACAGGTGAAATATCCCTTTAAAGATTGAAATATCGATAGGTATGGAGAAGAGGCAGCAGATTACTAATGGGCATGTTGGGGCAAAGGCCACTGGGACTTGGCAGGCTGACTGTGCTATTTCTGTGCTCCAACATTCTAAATTCTAATAAGCCAATTAAAAGTTGGAAATGCATGATTGGATAATAGGTGCCCTTCTGAAATTAAAATTAAATCGTGTTATTAGGGGCGGCACGATGGCACTGTTGCCTCACAGCACCCTGGACCCGGGTTCAAATCCGGCCTTGGGTCACTTGCTGTGTGGAGTTTGCACTTCCGCCCCGTGTCTGTGTGGTTTCCTCCGGGTGCTCTGGTTTCCTCCCACAGTCCAAACACCTACAGGGTAGGTGGATTAGCCATGCTAACTTGCCGCTTAGTGCCCAAGGATGCGTAGGTTAGTTGGGTTATGGGGATAGGGTGGGGGAATGGGCCTAGGTAGGGTGATCTTTCAGGAAGGTCGGTGCAGATTCGATAGGCCGAATCGCTTCCGCCTGCACTGTAGGAATTCTGAGACACCACAGAGAGAGGTTTATTCTGTTTTCAGTCTATGCTACCTCTGATATGCAAGTTTACATGCTGATTTGACTTTGCTGGTAACACCTACAATGAGTCAGAAAGGTGTGGATTGAGCTGTGTGCCAGGGTTTGAAAGGATAATGTTGGTTCACTTGTAAAGTGTTGCACTGTGATTCTTTCAGATGATACCTTGGCCCTTCAAGGAGATATCTGTTGAAGAAGATGAGTTCCCACAGCATCCTGGCCGACAATGTTCGCGAAATCAACACCACCAAGACAGATTGAGTTGCCATTCCTCTTGCTCCTTTTTGTCCTTTGGGATCTTGCTGTGCACACATTGACTTCCAGATTTGTGTGCAGGCCAACATTGATTGTACTTAGAAATATGAATGCAAGTCTTTCATTGTTCGCTACACTTGTTCATCTGCCTCCTGCAATACCTGACACGAAAGCGGTTGAGGGAGTGGTGTTGATGTCGTCTTACTCATGGCCCATCACCATGTGAACACTCACGGTTGACGATTGGATCAGAAAGAGAAAAGGTTCCTAGTTCCTTTCCGGGGCATTGGCATCTGGGAACTCAATGATTAGCAAAGATATCACTAACTTTATTTAAAGGAAAGCAGGAATCAAGATGTTCGCTGGAAATGAATGCTGCTGATTGGTTGAAGACTGTTTCTTTTATATCAAAGAGCGGATGTCAATGCACCGTCAATGTTTACTCTGGCCAACTTTGATCTTATCTAAACTCCTTTAGAACTTTCCAGCCAACCATCCATCTCTGCAGTTTGCGATTGATGATGAATACTCCTGTCGCTACAACTGTTCAGCAAGGAGACCAATTGTTAACTGCTACAGTTGGCGTCATCTCTTATGTGATGTTAAATCACAAATTGATTTACAGGTCTGGTTTCAAATATTACAGATGAAGGATTGCGTGAAGGCACTGGTTTTGTGGCGTCCTGCAGGAAATCTGACTCTGTCCTTCTCAAATGTTAAGATTTGTGAAGATAGAAACTTCTCCTTTAGATCTATTTTTTTTCCCCATGCAGTGGTGTCCAATTTATATTCTCCATATCCACGATCGATGGAGAGTGGTGCTTGTAAATAGACCACGTTGTAAATATTGTTGTGCAAACACGAATGAGTTTGTCTGAAATGTAGTCAATTGTTTTAATGCAACATTAAAACCTATTTTAGCTTTGTATTCTCTTAAGTATAAAAGAGTAAGGGCTGATCCAATTGACATCTGAGTTGGAAAAGGTTGGTGACACCTTAATACTGGATGAAATTCTCCGTTTGGGAGACTCCGATTTTGAGGCTATGTCCGGAGGAAGTGTCTGGTTTTCCGACAAAAAGTTAGTACCGCTCCTGCGTCGTTGCTCCAACCGGTGAGGGGCTAACAGCCGCACCACGTAAAACGCATGGCTTTCACGATATAAATGCCTGGAGAATTGGCAGATCCGTGGCCGCGCATGCGCACGGCAACGACCTGCAACGGTTGCGCCGTACAACATGGCGCTGGCCACGCGCGAACCCGACCTGCCAGATCGAACCCCCCTGGACACCCCCTCACCAGTCCCGGGCCACCCTCCACCAGTCCCCCCAGCCCTCGCCAAAGTCCCCCCCCCGGCCAGCAGCACGGCTCGCCCTCTGACTGTGGCGGCGGTGGAACTCGGCCCATCGTGGGCGGAGCATCGGGGGAGTGGCTTCAGGTAACGTCCTGAGGCCGTCCCAACAGCGTGCTGCATACTCCTCAATGATGCCGCTTTGGAGAGGGTGGAGCATCGAAAACAGGCTCCGCCCCGATTCGGTCGTAAACAGCGATTCTCCACCCAATCGCCGATTACAATATCGGCGTCCGGCAACGGATGTTGCCTGAAGACCCTCCCCTGGAGTATCCCACCCTAAGTGTTGATGTGGGACTGAATTGTCGGCGACTAGTGGTGACTAGGGGCTTTTCACAGTAACGTCAGTGAAGCCTACTTGTGACAATAAGCAATTATTATTATATTATTATTAATTGCATATTGATGTACCATCAATTCACTACAAGACGATGAGAACGAGTGAACATAGGCTTTATTATCCAAGAACTTGCCTGCCTGTGACAGCTGTAACAATGAGCGCCGCCCACAGGCGGCAGGTCTACATACTGCCCTGTGGGGGGGGGGCGGAGCCAGAGGCGGAGCCCACCAGGGTTCAAGTACAATACATGGAAGGAGGTCATATTACCATTCCCTGGCCATAGGCCACAGTACTATACAGACAACTTACATTATGGTGAATACATTCACCACACATACGGATCGCGTACCCGGTGGGGATGCTATTGCTGGAGGAATTCAGGACATGCTAATGAGCCAACACTCTGTTGGTGCAAATTCCGAGCAATTCCCAGCCCAGCATGTGTTCTAACCACTGGAGCTGGAGTTAGAGCCAAAGAGCCTGGCTGCTGGAGCTGTTTTTAAGCGCTCCACTTAGCACGCACTCACTGCAGCTACCAAGATGGATTGGAAAAGACCTGCCTTCTGAGGCCGGGAGTCCAAGGTGGGCCCAGCTTCATGCCAGTGAGGAGCAGAAGGATATGCTCTTCCGCAGTGTGGGCCCCAGACTCAAGCCTGCCCTCCTGAACACTGCCTGGGAGGTGGTGGCAGAGGCAGTCAGCACTGCCTGTCTCACCAGGAGGAGACAGCTGGACCTGGAGGGGTGGGGGTCACGAGTGAGTCCTCTGCCCTGAGAGAGGCAGAGAACCAGGGAGGGCTCCGTAGGCTGCAGTGCAGGTTTCTTCAAGTTTGGTTGAGCTCTGTTGATCCCCTGGTGGACTCCTGATTCAGCTTGGCACTTGATGATACAGCTGCAGTATGGGGGTGGCCAGGTGCGGCTCCCAGATGACCAGAGGCCTTCGGAACATTTAAAGGACACAGGCAGCACTCAACAGTGTGGGCATCCAGGCGCCTGTAAGTAGCACCAAAGGGGTGCGTTTAAAAGGCAGACTGCAGCAAAGGCGGTCTGAGCCAGGCCACCCCGATCCCGAGGAAGACAACCAAAGTCCACGGATTTGGCACCAAGTCACTGCCCACTACTGCCCCCGGCCTGGGCACCCATCCCCCAACAAGCCCAAAAGTTTTCAACAGTTTATCAGTGTTCTTCTGGAGTAATTCATGCCCACAAGACTTCTGCCTGAAAGGGATCTAGCATCGGGGAAGGATGAAGCATACTGGGCGGGATTCTCTGATCCTGAGGCTAAGTGTTGACGCCGCCGTAAATGCCGTTGCGTTTCTCGACGGCATCAACATGGCCCCAGGAGCAGCGATTCAGGCCCCTACAGGGGGCCAGAACGGCACTGGAGCGACCCACGCTGCTCCAGCTGCCGATCCCAGCGTCAGATGGGCGCTGCGGGTCTGCACATGCGCAGTGGGAGTGGCGCGATTGCCACGCATGTGAGAGGCCAGCCCGCCGATCGGTAGGCCCCGGTCGCAGACCAGGCCACAGCGGAGGCCCCCTCCCCGGGATTGGACCCCCCTCCCCCACAACCAGGCCGCCCCCGGATTCATTCACGCCAAGGTCGCGCCGGGTAAGACCAGGTGTGAATGGCGCAAGCAGGATTCGGGTTTTTTTGTACGGCTGCTGCTCGGCCCGTCCCGGGCCAAGAACCATCGGGGGGGGGGGGGGGGCGCCCATAGAGCGGCCCCTGACTGGCGCAGCGCCGACCGCGTCGGTGCCAATGACGCCGATTCTCCACTCTCCGGAGAATTGGCGGACTGGCGTTGGGGTGGCGCCGCGCGATTCGTGCCCGTCCCAGCGATTCTCCTGCCCGGGCTGGGCTGAGAGAATCCCGCCCACTGTGTCCAGCCCGCTAATCACATTTAAATGAATGCAAATACGGGTTTTCCATGCCGCCGCTGGTGCTGGGTGCAAACCTCGTTACTGTCAAAATTTCAAAATGTGTCATTCGAGAGCAGTGATTGGAAACCCTCATATGAAAGTCGGAGTTCCCGTGAGGTCAGTTGGCTCACAGAGACTATAATATGGTAGAATTCTTCATTCAGGTGGAGGGTGACACAGTTAAGTCTGAGTCTAGGGTCCTGAACTTAAAGAAAGCTAACTTTGATGGTATGAGACATGCATTGGCTGGGATAAGCAAGCAAAGGATACTTAAGGGGTTGACAGTGGATAGGCAATGGCAGACATTTAATTAACTCATGGATGAACCTCAACAATTGTACATCCCTGTCTGGTGCAAGTTGAAGACGGGGAAGGTGGCTCAATCATGGCTCACAAGAGGCGGCACGGTGGCGGAGTGGTTAGCACTGTTGCCTCACTGTGCCGAGGACTCAGATTCGAACTCGGTCCCGGGTCACTGTCTGTGTGGGGTTTGCACAGTGTCCCTTGTCTGTGTGGGTCTCACCTCCACAATCCATAGATGTGGAGGGTAGATGGATTGGCCATGCTAAATTGCCCCTTAATTGGGGAAAACAAGTTGGGTACTCTGAATTTATTTAAAAGAAAACCATGGCCAACAAGGGAAATCAGGGATACTGTTAAAGCCAAAGAGGAGGCATATAAATTGGCCAGAAAATGCAGCAAGCCTGGGGACTGGGAGAAATTTAAAATTCAGCAGAGGAGGCCAAAGGGTTTAATTCAGAAGGGGGAAATAGAATATGAGAGTAAGCTTGCAGAAAATATAAAAGCTGACTGCAAAAGCTCCTATCGATATGTGAAGAAAAAAAAGACTGGTGAAGACAAATGTAGGTCCCTTAACAATTAGAGTCAGATGAATTCATAATGGGCAAGAAAGAGATGGCAGAACAGTTGAACAATTACTTTGGATCTGTCTTCACAAAGATGGACACAAATAACCTTCCGGAAATACAAGGAGACAGAGAGTCTAGCACTGAAGGAAATCCTTATTAGTCAGGAAAATGTATTGGGGAAATTGATGGGATTAAAACCCAACAAGTCCCCAGGGCCTGATGCTCTGCATCCCAGAGCACTTAAAGAAGTGGCCCGAGAAATAGTGGGCTCATTGGCGATAATTTTTCAGCATTCTAGACTCTTGAAGAGTTCCAATGGATTGGAGGGTAGCTAATGTAACCTAACTTTAAAAAAAGGAGGTCGGAGAGAAAACGGGGAATTAAGGGCGGCCGAAGCAAGGTGGATAAATGGGAATAAGGTATAGGTCAAACATAATGGTAGATCAAATTCAAAGGGCTGAATAGTCTACACCTTGTGCTTCTTATGTTTGTTTTTGCCCTGGCAAACCCTCAATCATCAATTGTGGATCAGCTTGAAAGGAAAAACAAGTTGAGTTTTACAAGGTTAGTCGATTCTTTCATGAGCATTTAAATGGTTTTGTGAACGGAACCAATCCTAGAGACATATCTTACTCCAAAAACACATGAAATACCCAGTTAATGTTTGCAGAGTGGTTATCAACAGTTAAGACCTGTTGTCAGCAAGCACCATCCTGCAATGATATATGATCCTTAATGTAGGAAAACATTCCAATTTGGTGACTGAGGTCATTGTGCTGGACATAAGAACATAAGAACTAGGACCAGGAGTAGGCCATCTGGCCCCTCGAGCCTGCTCCGCCATTTAATGAGATCATGGCTGATCTTTGTGGACTCAGCTCCACTCTCCGGCCCGTACACCATATCCCCGAATCCCTTTATTCTTAAGAAAGGCATCTATCTTTTTCTTAAAAACGTTTAAAGAAGGAGCCTCAACTGCTTCACTGGGCAAGGAATTCCAGAGATTCACAACCCTTTGGATGAAGAAGTTCCTCCTAAACTCTGTCCTAAATCTACTTCCCCTTATTTTGAGGCTATGCCCCCTAGTTCTGCTTTCCCCGACCAGTGGAAACAACCTGCCCGCATCTATCCTATCTATTCCCTTCACAATTTTATATGTCTCAATAAGATCCACCCGCATCCTTCTAAACTCCAATGAGTACAGGCCCAGTCTACTCAACCTCTCGTCATAATCTAATCCCCTCAACTCTGGGATCAACCTAGTGAATCTCCTCTGCACTCCCTCCAGTGCCAATATGTCCTTTCTCAGGTAAGGAGACCAAAACTGAACACAATACTCCAGATGCGGCCTCACCAACACCCTATACAATTGCAGCTTAACCTCACTAGTCTTGAACTCCATCCGTCTCGCAATGAAAGACAAAACTCGATTAGCCTTCTTAATCACCTGTTGCACCTGCACACCAACTTTTTGCGACTCGTGCACCAGCACACCCAGGTCCCTCTGCACAGCAGCATGTTTTAACATCTTACCGTTTAAATAATAATCCATTCTGCTGTTATTCCTCCCAAAATGGATAGCCTCACACTTGGCAACATTGAATTCCATCTGCCAGACCCTAGCCCATTCACCTAACCTATCCAAATCCTTCTGCAGACTTCCGGTATCCTCTGCACTTTTTGCTTTACCACTCATCTTAGTGTCGTCTGCAAACTTTGACACATTGCACTTGGTCCCCAACTCCAAATCGTCTATGTAAATTGTGAACAACTGCGGGCCCAACACTGATCCTTGAGGGATCACACTAGTTACAGGTTGCCAACCAGAGAAACACCCACTTATCCCCACTCTCTACTTTCTGTTCGTTAACCAATCCTCAACCCATGCTACCACTTTACCCTCAATGCCATGCATCTTTCGTTTATGCAGCAACCTTTTGTGTGGCACCTTGTCAAAAGCTTTCTGGAAATCCAGATATACCACATCCATTGGCTCCCCGTTATCTACTGCACTGGTAACGGCCTCAAAAAATTCGACCAAATTAGTCAGACACGACCTACCCTTTGTGAACCCATGCTGCGTCTGCCCAATGGGACAATTTCCCTCCAGGTGCCCTGCTATTTCCTCCTTAATGATAGATTCCAGCATTTTCCCTACAACCGAAGTTAAGCTTACCGGCCTATAATTACCCGCTTTCTGCCGACCTCCTTTTTTAAACAGTGGTGTCACGTTTGTTACTTTCCAATCCTCTGGGACCACACCAGAGTCTAGTGAATTTTGATAAATTATCACTAGTGCGTTTACAATTTCCCTAGCCATCTCTTTTAACACTCTGGGATGCATCCCATCAGGGCCAGGAGACTTGTCTACTTTTAGCCCCATTAGCTTGCCCAATACTGCCTCCTTAGTGATTACAATCATCCCAAGGTCCTCACCTATCATATCCTTATTTCCATCAGTCACTGGCATGTTATTTGTGTCCTCCACTGTGAAGACTGACCCAAAAAACCTGTTCAGCTCCTCAGCCATTTCCCCGTCTCCTATTATTAAATCTCCCTTCTCATCTTCCAAAGGACCAATATTTACCTTAGCCACTCTTTTTTGTCTTATATATTTGTAGAAGCTTTTACTATCTGCTTTTATGTTCTGAGCCAGTTTACTTTCATAGTCTACCTTACTCTTCTTTATGGCTTTTTTAGTAGCTTTCTGTTGTCCCCTAAAGACTTCCCAGTCCTCTAGTCTCCCACTAATTTTTGCCACTTTGTATGTTTTTTCCTTCAATTTGATACTCTCCCTCACCTCCTTAGATATCCACGGTCGATTTTTCCCCTTTCTACCATCTTTCTTTTTTGTCGGTATGAACCTTTTCTGAACACTGTGAAAGATCGCTCGGAAGGTTCTCCACTGTTCCTCAACTGCTTCACCATGAAGTCTTTGCTCCCAGTTTACCTTAGCTAGTTCTTCTCTCATCTGGTTGAATGCAGCTCAATGCTGCAATGCAGACCAGACGGATGGTACTCTTGGAGGATGGGAGCAAATGGATTGAAGGACCTTCTTCACGCAAATGTATCTGATGAGTACTCCCATCAGGTTTACTGACTCTCATATTGAAGTTAAATTGCGCTCTCCCTGAGTAACATAGTAGCTCCCGTGGAAGGACTGTGCTCTTATCAGAGCGACAATGCCCAATCCAGGTATAAATTAATTGAGCTAATATCACATTTTCAAAGGACAGGATGAATGCACGTGGCACAAATTGTCCACATAAATCATCCACCCTGACAACACTATCATAAAATAAATCTAATTTGTTGTAAAATGAAATCAAACAGTCAGAGGAACCCGAGGGATCAGCATGCATACTTTTTTCTTGATCCTTCTGACTATGGCTCTGCATCAACTTAGTTAATGTGATTAGAGGTAGTCGATAGGTCAGAGAAGCTGCATACAGCTGTGCCTGTCTGTGACCCTGATACATTTCTGTCTCACAGAGCCTTGTATGGTTTCCATTAAACTCCAATCGTAGCTTGAGCACTGTAAATCATTCCAACTGCTGAAACCAAACTGACGCATGACATTGTTTTTTTGCGGAATGGGAGGGGATTAGTTGCGGATAACTTATTATTTATTTCCACTGAACAGGCTTTGAAAACTCCAGTCGGTTTTTTTAGACTGTTGTTAGCCGTTCACGGATAATTGAATCCCAAGTTTATAAGATCACAAGATCGCTTCACATCTAAAAGGCTCATTTGTTCTCAACCTTTTCAGAATACCAATCTCTCCCTCCATTACAATGTTGTGTTGTCAACTCTGGTCGGATGTTTTCCTGGAGTTTTCATAGGAACACAAGAAATAAAAAAAAATTAATTTAGTTGTTAGCCAGATCTTGGTAGAAAGTTAGAGGAATGGCAGGGAAGGGAGTGCAATGTTCCTCCTGCAGGATGTTTGAGGTGAGGGATGCCGTTAGTGTCCCTGCTGATTTTACCTGCAGGAAGTGCTGCCATCTCCAGCTCCTCCAAGACCGAGTTAGGGAACTGGAGCTGGAGTTGGAAGAACTTCGGATCATTCGGGAGGCAGAGGGGGTCATAGATAGCAGCTTCAGGGAATTAGTTACACCAAAGATTGGAGATAGATGGGTAACTCTAAGAGGGACTGGGAAAAAACAGTCAGTGCAGGGATCCCCTGCGGTCATTCCCCTGAGAAACAAGTATACCGCTTTGGATACTTGTGGTGGGGGGGAGTTACCAGGGGTAAGCCATGGGGTACGGGCCTCTGGCACGGAATCTGTCCCTGTTGCTCAGAAGGGAAGGGGGGAGAGGAGCAGAGCATTAGTAATTGGGGACTCGATAGTCAGGGGCACAGATAGGAGATTTTGTGGGAGCGTGAGAGACTCACGTTTGGTATGTTACCTCCCAGGTGCAAGGGTACGTGATGTCTCGGATCGTGTTTTCCGGGTCCTTAAGGGGGAGGGGGAGCAGCCCCAAGTCGTGGTCCACATTCGCACTAACGACATAGGTAGGAAAGGGGATAAGGATGTCAGGCAGGCTTTCAGGGAGCTAGGATGGAAGCTCAGAACTAGAACAGACAGAGTTGTTATCTCTGGGTTGTTGCCCGTGCCACGTGATAGTGAGATGAGGAATAGGGAGAGAGAGAAATTAAACACGTGGCTACAGGGATGGTGCAGGCGGGAGGGATTCAGATTTCTGGATAACTGGGGCTCTTTCTGGGGAAGGTGGGACCTCTACAGACAGGATGGTCTACATCTGAACCTGCGGGGCACAAATATCCTGGGGGGGAGATTTGTTAGTGCTCTGTGGGGGGGTTTAAACTAATGCAGCAGGGGCATGGGAACCTGGCTTGTAGTTTTAGGGTAAGGGAGAATGAGAGTATAGAGGTCAGGAGCTCAGATTTGACGTCGCAGGAGGGGGCCAGTGTTCAGGTAGGTGGTTTGAAGTGTGTCTACTTCAATGCCAGGAGTATACAAAATAAGGTAGGGGAACTGGCAGCATGGGTTGGTACCTGGGACTTCGATGTTGTGGCCATTTCGGAGACATGGATAGAGCAGGGACAGGAATGGATGTTGCAGGTTCCGGGGTTTAGGTGTTTTAGTAAGCTCAGAGAAGGAGGCAAAAGAGGGGGAGGTGTAGCGCTGCTAGTCAAGAGCAGTATTACGGTGGCGGAGAGGATGCTAGATGGGGACTCATCTTCCGAGGTAGTATGGGCTGAGGTTATAAACATGAAAGGAGAGGCCACACTGTTGGGAGTCTTCTATAGGCCTCCAAATAGTTCTAGGGATGTAGAGGAAAGGATGGCGAGGATGATCCTGGATAAGAGCGAAAGTAACAGGGTAGTTATTATGGGAGACTTTAACTTTCCAAATATTGACTGGAAAAGATATAGTTTGAGTACATTAGATGGGTCGTTTTTTGTACAGTGTGTGCAGGAGGGTTTCCTGACACAGTTTGTTGACAGGCCAACAAGAGGCGAGGCCACATTGGATTTGGTTTTGGGTAATGAACCAGGCCAGGTGTTGGATTTGGAGGTAGGTGAGCACTTTGGGGACAGTGACCACAATTCGGTGACGTTTACGTTAAGGATGGAAAGGGATAAGTATACACCGCAGGGCAAGAGTTATAGCTGGGGGAAGAGAAATTATGATGCCATTAGACGTGACTTGGGGGGGATAAGGTGGAGAAGTAGGCTGCAAGTGTTGGACACACTGGATAAGTGGAGCTTGTTCAAGGATCAGCTACTGCGTGTTCTTGATAAGTATGTACCGGTCAGGCAGGGAGGAAGGTGCCGAGCGAGGGAACCGTGGTTTACCAAAGAAGTGGAATCTCTTGTTAAGAGGAAGAAGGAGGCCTATGTGAAGATGAGGTGTGAAGTTTCAGTTGGGGCGATGGATAGTTACAAGGTAGCGAGGAAGGATCTAAAGAGAGAGCTAAGACGAGCAAGGAGGGGACATGAGAAGTATTTGGCAGGAAGGATCAAGGAAAACCCAAAAGCTTTCTATAGGTATGTCAGGAATAAGCGAATGACTAGGGAAAAAGTAGGACCAGTCAAGGACAGGGATGGGAAGTTGTGTGTAGAGTCTGAAGAGATAGGCGAGATACTAAATGAATATTCTTCGTCAGTATTCACTCAGGAAAAAGGTAATGTTGTGGAGGAGAATGCTGAGCTCCAGGCAAATAGATTAGATGGCATTGAGGTACGTAGGGAAGAGGTGTTGACAATTCTGGACAGGCTGAAAATAGATAAGTCCCCGGGACCTGATGGGATTTATCCTAGGATTCTCTGGGAGGCCAGGGAAGAGATTGCTGGACCATTGGCTTTGATTTTTATGTCATCATTGGCTACAGGAATAGTGCCAGAGGACTGGAGGATAGCAAATGTGGTCCCTTTGTTCAAAAAGGGGAGCAGAGACAACCCCGGCAACTATAGACCGGTGAGCCTCACGTCTGTAGTGGGTAAAGTCTTGGAGGGGATTATAAGAGACAAGATTTATAATCATCTAGATAGGAATAATATGATCAGGGATAGTCAGCATGGCTTTGTGAAGGGTAGGTCATGCCTCACAAACCTTATCGAGTTCTTTGAGAAGGTGACTGAACAGGTAGACGAGGGTAGAGCAGTTGATGTGGTGTATATGGATTTCAGCAAAGCGTTTGATAAGGTTCCCCACGGTAGGCTATTGCAGAAAATACGGAGGCTGGGGATTGAGGGTGATTTAGAGATGTGGATCAGAAATTGGCTAGCTGAAAGAAGACAGAGGGTGGTGGTTGATGGGAAATGTTCAGAATGGAGTTCAGTCACAAGTGGAGTACCACAAGGATCTGTTCTGGGACCGTTGCTGTTTGTCATTTTTATCAATGACCTAGAGGAAGGCGCAGAAGGGTGGGTGAGTAAATTTGCAGACGATACTAAAGTCGGTGGTGTTGTCGATAGTGTGGAAGGAAGTAGCAGGTTACAGAGGGATATAGATAAGCTGCAGTGCTGGGCTGAGAGGTGGCAAATGGAGTTTAATGAAGAGAAGTGTGAGGTGATTCACTTTGGAAGGAATAACAGGAATGTGGAATATTTGGCTAATGGAAAAGTTCTTGAAAGTGTGGATGAGCAGAGGGATCTAGGTGTCCATGTACATAGATCCCTGAAAGTTGCCACCCAGGTTGATAGGGTGGTGAAGAAGGCCTATGGAGTGTTGGCCTTTATTGGTAGAGGGATTGAGTTCCGGAGTCAGGAGGTCATGTTGCAGCTGTACAGAACTCTGGTACGGCCGCATTTGGAGTATTGCGTACAGTTCTGGTCACCGCATTATAGGAAGGACGTGGAGGCTTTGGAACGGGTGCAGAGGAGATTTACCAGGATGTTGCCGGGTATGGAGGGAAAATCTTATGAGGAAAGGCTGATGGACTTGAGGTTGTTTTCGTTAGAGAGAAGAAGGTTAAGAGGAGACTTAATAGAGGCATACAAAATGATCAGAGGGTTAGATAGGGTGGAAAGTGAGAGCCTTCTCCCGCGGATGGAAATGGCTAGCACGAGGGGACATAGCCTTAAACTGAAGGGTAATAGATATAGGACAGAGGTCAGAGGTAGATTCTTTACGCAACGAGTAGTGAGGCCGTGGAATGCCCTACCTGCTACAGTAGTGAACTCGCCAACATTGAGGGCATTTAAAAGTTTATTGGATAAACATATGGATGATAATGGTATAGTGTAGGTTAGATGGCTTTTGTTTCGGTGCAACATCGTGGGCCGAAGGGCCTGTACTGCGCTGTATTGTTCTATGTTCTATGTTCTATGAGTCAGACATTTGCCCCTTCGAGCCTGCTGTGCCCTTTAACTAGATTGTTAAAAAGTATTTGTTCATGGGATGTGGACGTCGCTGGCTAGGTCATCATTTTTATTTTATTCATTTACGGGGCGTCACTGGTTAGGCCAGCATTTATTGCCCATCCCTAGTTGCCCTTCAGAAGATTGTGGTGAGTTGCCTTCTTGAACCGCTGCAGTCCTTCAGATGTAGGTACACCCACTGTGCATGTTAGGGACGGAATTCCAGGCCTATGTCCCGGCAACAGCGATGGAATGGTGATATATTTCCAAGTCAGGGTGGTGAATGACTTGGAGGGGAAACTCCAGCAGGTGGTGGGATTCTCAGGTATCTGCTGCTCTTGTCCTTCCAGATGGTCATGGTCGTGGGTTTGGAAGGTGCTGTCCAAGGAACCTTGGTGAGTTACTGCAGTACGTCTTACAGAGGGATTCAGTGATGGTAATGCCATTGAATGTCAAGGGGCGATGGTTAGATTCTCTTTTGTAGGAGATGGTCATAGTCTGATACTTGTGTGGCGCAAATGTAACTTGCCCCTTGTCAGCCCAAGCCTGGATGTTGTCCAGATCTTGCTGCATTTGGGCATGGACTGCTTCATTATCTGAGGACTATCTCTGGCATTGTCCATCCTTCAGGGCATTTAAGGGTCAACCACATTGCTGTGGATCTGGAGTCACATGTAGGCCAGGCCGGGTAAGGACAGCAGATTTCCTTCCCTGAAGGACATTAGTGAACCAGACGGGTTTTACAACCATCGACAACGGTTTCATGGTCATCAGTTGACTTATTAATTCCAGATTTTTACTGAATTCCAATGGTGGGATTCAAACCCGGGTCCCTACAGAATTACCCTAAGTCTCTGGATTACTTGTCCAGTGACAATACTACCATGCCAGTGCCTCTTCTACCTCACCACCATTTCCCCACACTATTCCCATGTTCCTTGATATCTTTAATATCTAGAAATCTATTGATTTCTGTCTTGCATATAATCAATGACTGCATCCCTAGAGCCCCGAGATCGAGAATTCCAAAGATGCATTATTCTCTGAGTAAAGGTATCCCTCCTCATCTTGGTTCTGAATGGCCCACCTCTTTTCCTGAGTCTATGCTGCCTGGTTCTAGATTCCAAGCCAGGTGAGACATTCTTTCTGGAGAATTGAATATTAATTGGGAGGTTATGCTGCAGTCTCACAGGGTACTGGTGAGACCACATCTGGAGTACCGTGGACAGTGTTTCGACACCCTGGGCGAATGCGCAGTCAAATGCCAGCCCCACACATCCTGGAGTCCCAACTCAAGTGAATTAACTAATAATTTGTGAATTTTCTTGAGATCTTGAATCCTTGACTGCTCCAATGAGTTATAGGCATCAGATTTATAAGTAAAACATTTAAAAAATGATTATTTATAACAAGAGTAAAAGGGGTGGCACAGTGATACAGTGGTTAGCACTTCTGCCTCACAGCATCAGGAACCCGGGTTCGATTCCAACCTTGGGCTATAGTTTGTGCGGAGTTTGCACTATCGCCCTGTAGGTGCGAGGGTTTCCTCTGGTGCTACACTTTCCTCCCAAGTCCAAAGATGTACAGATTTGGTGGATTGGCCATGCTAACTTGCCCCTTAGTATTCAAAGGATGAGTGGGGTTATGGGGATAGTGGAGGGGAGTGGGCCTGTGTAGGTTGCTCCATCGGAAGGTCCGTGCAGACTCGATAGGCCGAATGGCCTCCTTCTTCACTGTAGGTATTCTATGATGATATTCTATGATGAACATATGATGGAAATAATGGAACAATGGTCTATTATTCTCTTGCAATAAAGGTCAATATACCATTTGCCTTCCTTTTTAAAAAACATTTAGTGTACCCAATTCATTTTTTTCCAATTAAGGGGCAATTTAGCGTGTTCAATCCACCTACCTTGCACATCTTTGGGTTGTGGGGGCGAAACCCACACAAACACGGGGTGAATGTGCAAACTCCACACGGACAGTGACCCAGAGCTGGGATCGAACATGGGACCTCGGCGCCGTGAGGCAGCAGAGCTAACCCCCTGCACCACCGTGCAGCCCTCCATTTGCCTTCCTAATTGCTTGTTGTACCTGCATGTTACCTTGCAGTAACTTGTGAACAGGAACATCCAGGTTCCTCTGGACATCAACACTTCCCAATCGCCCATTTAAGAAATACTCTTTCTACCAAAGTGGAGAGCTTCATATTTTTCCACATGATATTCCATCCGCCATGTTCTTGCCCATTCACTTAGTCTGTCTAAATCCCCTTGAAGCCTCGACGCATCTTCCTCACAACTCACATTCCCACAGTCATCATCTGATTTCTCACTTACAAACCTCCACCACAATCCAGACAATTATTTTCTTGTATCTTCAATATATTTTACAACGAGTGAACAAAATTAAGCAGCGAAAATGAAAATGAAACAAAATTCCTTGAGTGCCTCCAGGCTATTTCTCCCAGGTTTTTAGCAGCAGTATCTAGGATATTACTTTTTATATTCTAGAACTTGGCAATCCAATTCCAGCATCAAGCTCTTTCTTCAACGCACCCTGGCTCCTATCTCAACAATCTTTCCTGCAAATAGATTCTCGCTGGGAGTCAGTCAGCGCATTGGGACTTCTGAGGAGTCCCAGAATGCATCTTCCATGTATCTGAAGACCTGGGCCGCATTTTCTGTCAGAATCTCTGAACAACAGGACTTTATTTTTAATTTCCACTTGTTCTGGACTTATCAAGCAGAGAGAATGGTGTTACAATTCTGGTCTATTGTGTACAATTCTGGTTGCCACACTACCAGAATGATGTGAATGCTTTGGAGAGGGTACAGAAACGGTTTACCAGGATGTTGCCTGGTATGGAGAGCATTAGCTATGAGGAGAGGTTAGATAACCTCGGTCTCTTCTCACTGGTAAAACGGAGTTTGAGTGGTGATCCATTAGAGGTCTACAAGATTATGAGTGGCATGGACAGAGTGGATAGTCAGATGCTCCTTCCTAGGGTAGGAGAGTCAAGTGCTAGAGGACATAGGATTAAAGTGCATAGGGAAAAGGTTAGAGCAGATGTGCGAGGCAGGTTTTTTAAACAGAGGGTAGTAAATATATGGAATGTGTTGCCTGGGGAGGTGGTGGGAACAGGTACAATAGCGGCATTTAAGGGACATCTAGACAAATATATGAATAGGGTGGGAATGGAAGGATACGGACTCTGTAAGTGCAGATGGTTTTAGTTTAGGCAGGTACCATGGTCGGCGCAGGCCTGGAGGACCGAAGGGCCTGTTCCTGTGCTGTCTTGTTCTTTGTTTGTTCTTTGTTTCTTTCCATCTGCGCAATGAATGTTTTAATCATCTTAAATAAGTTACTAAGGTCGCCATAGTAACCATGACCCTGGGCTGCTTTCCCCTTTGGGTGGGGGGGGGGGGGGTGGAGGAGAGCTGACTGGTGGTGATTTAACCTGAGGGGCAAGGTTGAGAAGGCGGGGCCTTCATGGATAACCTCAGCCGGTACGGAAAGGAAATAACAGCCATGAGGATTTCATAAGACACTAAGGAAAAATAGGTGCAAAATACTTTCGTTCACTAGTTTTTCATTCTCCCACCAATTGTCCCGTTGTATCCTGAACATCTGAATATCTCCTTATGTAGATCAGTATCACATTTTGTCAGCTAACACTTCTGTGAAGTGCCTTGGGCCATTTTTCTACATTAACATTGTAGAATCTTGGAATGATTGTGTCTGTGCCGCTGGTTTCAAAGAGCTGTCCAATTAGTCCCAGGCTGGCACCTTCCCCATAGCCCTGGAATTTTTTTTTTCTCTTCAAGTATTTAGTTATTTGCCTTTAGAAAGTTAAGACTAGACCTGTTCACACTAGGCAGGAACAATTTGCTGCATTATTTTCCTCCCCCTCCTACTGTTAATGGTTATTTTGTCAATCATCTGAAACCTGTGCCTCTTGGTTACGGACCTTTCCGCTCCTGGGAACAGATTCACTGTTTCACCATCCTTCATCATTTGAACACTTCAATCACATCTCCCCTTAACTATGTCTGCTCAAAGGAGAACAACCCGGAGTTTTCTTCAGTCTCTCCATATCACTGAAGCCTCTCATTCCTGGCACCATTCTAGTAAACATCTTTTGTACTTTCTCTCCAGCTTTAATATCTTTATTAAAGTGCGGCCCCAGGATTGAACACAATACCCCATCTAACTGGTAGTTTCTGAAGGTTTAGCATTACTTCTGGGCATATGTATTCTATATGCCTGTACTAAGAAGTCAAGGATCCCATTTAATTATTTTTAACAGTCTTCTAAACTTGACCTGCAGCTTTCAAAGATTTATGCTAGACCTCACATCGCTAGCCCTCTCTGTTTCTCCGCCATTTTAAAAATTGTATCAATCAGTTCATAAGTCCACGAGTTTCGCTCATTTTCTGACCCAGTCGTGTCACTTCACACTTGCCTGATTTAAATTAAATCAGCTGTGTGTCTGTGCATTTCTCCTGAAGACTTTTACTGCTCCCCTCATTCGTTGCTACATTTCTGTGTTTTTTTTGTCATCTGCAACCTTGAAGTTATGACCTGCTCATTGATATAGATCCGAAAATGCTGACACCCAGGGGATGTCGTCGGACTCTTCCTTCTAGTCTTCAAAGACAACCAATCGCCACACTCTCTGCTTTCCATCCCTTAAGCAATTCTCGATCCACAATGCTTTCCTTTAATGCTTTAATTTTGCGAAAAAGTCTATTATGTGAAATTTTTACAAACACCTTTATACACATCATCAACACTGCTGTCGTCAACCCGCTCCATTATTTCCAAAAGACCTCAATCAAGTTAGTCAAACAAGATTTGCCTTCCTGCATTTGAATGGAAGACATGATGCCATAGTAATAATCTTCATTGTCACAAGTAGGGTTGCATTAACACTGCAATGAAGTTACTGTGAAAAGCCCCTAGTCGCCACATTCCGGTGCCTGTTCGGGTACACAGAAGGAGAATTCAGAATGTCCAATTCATTTAACAACACGTCTTTCGGGACTTGTGGGAGCGAAACCCACGCAGGCACGGGGAGACACTGACCCAAGCCGGGAATCGAACCTGGGACCCTGGCGCTGTGAAGCAACAGTGCTAACCACTGTGCGACCAACAGAGAAGAACAAAATATTTTTTGATTTTTTTTTTCAGCACAGCATTTCCAAACTATTTCAACCCCCTGAAGGAGATGAATTTTGATGAGTAAATCTTTCGACAGGAGAAAATCCAGTGCCCTTCTTTACCTCGAAAGGTTTGAAGAGTGAGATTGGAAGGCTATCTGTATTATTCATTGGGAGCTGGTTGAGTGCCTGAAGTGACAGGTCAGCGGTTCCAGCAGGATTAGCGCTAACTTTGCTCTGTGGAGTATTTGATTGTCTGTGTCTGCCCTCATCCTTTTAAAAGCTTGAAACAAATTCCAGTGGAATTCATCACTTTGGCACTCTCTATCACTTCGTGACAGGAAGCCCATTTGTAAAAAGTGTTGCATTCCGCCGCAACTTTACCATGTGGAGTTATTGATGCGGGGAAGGATCTGCACATGTCAAACTGTGGTTTTCTAATGAGGGACTAGCAGGCCAACTAAATAATTAGGTATCCTCTGGCGATAGTCAATTTCCTCCCATTAATGAGGACTGATGCACTGACGGTTTTGTTAACAATCAGGGAGTTCAAATGTCACCAAGCTTCTGAAGTCTTACATCTGTCTTGCATTCAGGAACCCTTTTAAGGTAATAGCACAAAGATTGAAAGAACTGATGAGCCTCCAGTCATCAAGGGACCCCGCCAGCGAGGAGAATGTGGAAATATTTGTGCGCTCTGTGGTTAAAAAAAGAATTCTCTGAGAGGGTCGCAAATCTTTGGAAAACCCCTTCCTCAAACACGGTGGAAGCAGAGTTTTTGAATATTTTTAAGGCAGTCATAAGCAAGGGGCGGGGTTGATAGGTTAACCGGGGGTAAGCAGGACTTCATGACAGAGATATACAGCAGCTTTAAGACAGAGATAGATAGGTTCTTGATTAATAAGGGGATCAGGGGTTATAGGGAGAAGGCAGGAGAACGGGGATGAGAAACATATCAGCCATGATTGAATGGCAGAGCAGACTCGATCGGCCGAGTGGCCTAATTCTGCTCCTATGTCTTATGGTCTTATGGTCTTATGGGATGTGGGGTTGAGGTGACAATCAGATCAGCCTCGATCTTATTGAATGGCCGGGTAGGCTGGAGGGGCCGAGTGGCCTACTCCTGTTCTTACTTCACATGTTTGTAAAAGTGTCCTGAGGGATTTGGGTTCTTGTGGATCAGTGAAGATTTCTTCTGAGGAAAGCGAATAAAGGACATTGGGTGAATTTGATTTTACATTCAATGAATAAATCTGGAATTGAAAGCTTGAAAAAAATGAAATGAAAATGAAAAATGAAAATTAGTAATTGAGGAAACAATGATGACCATGAAACCAATGTCGATTGTTGTAAAAGCCCATCTGGCTCACCAATGTCCTTCAGGGAAACAAATCTGGCTTCAGTTACCTGGTCTGGTCGACAGGTGACTCCAGGCCCACAGCAATGTGGTTCGTTCTTAAAATGCCCTCTGAAATGGTCCAACAAGCCATTAGGTTGTATCAACCCACTGCAGAAAAGTCAGAGAGGATGAAAAAGGACAGATCATCCGGTATTGACTCAGGCACGATAGATGATAACTGCACACCCAGCTCTTTCGGACTGCCAAGTCCTCTTTACAAACATCTGGGGGTTTGTGCCAAAATTGGGAGAGCTCTCTCACAGACTAGTCAAGCAACATCCTGACAATATCGCACCCATTGGATCATACCTGAAAGACCATATCCCAAATACCACCATCATCACCCGTGGGTAATGTCCCGAACCACTGGCAGGACAGACTTACCAGGGATGGTGGCACAGTGGTATACAGCTGGGAGGAATTTGCCCTGGGAGTCTTCAACATTGACTCTTGACCCTATGTACTTTCCTGGCATCTGATAGAACCATAGAAAACATAGAAAATACAACACAGAACAGGCCCTTCTCCCACGATGTTGTGGGTAAGGAAACCTCCTGAAGATCACCACTGACCACCTCCCCATGACTCACCCCCTCCCATCCTCAGCTGATGAATCAGTCCTGCCGATGTTAAACAACAATTGGAAGAAGCGATGAGTGTGGCAAGGGAACAGAATATACTCTGGATGGATGACTTCAAATTCCATTACCAAATGTGGCTTGAGAGCACCGCTGCTGAATAAGTTGCTCGAGTCCTAAAGACATGGCTGTAAAAATGTGTCTGCAGCGAGTGGTGAGAGAGATAAAATGAAGAAAAAGCCTGGAAGGCTGTGTCCTCACAAAGCTGCCTGCTGCGAATGCAACTGACCGTGACAGTGTTGGTTGGCGTGACCTGTGCCCAGCGCTTGGACATAAAGTCCCAAAGTCCCAGCTCCATATTGAGCATACCCTCCATGTTGTATGGCACGACCGCCAAGAGCTGAATGGAACAGCTTTCAAATACATCCGGCATCTCAAAACTGGGCATCATCAGGCACTGTGGGCCATCAGCAGCAGCAGAATTGTACTCAACCACAACCTGTAACCTCATATCCCCAACTCTGCTATTACAATCAAGCCAGAGAATCAACGTGGCTCAAAGAAGTTGTAGCGCACAATGACTTACGAGAGACAAATAGAGATGAAGTCGATGAGGCTACAATTTATTAAGCGTGACTTGTTCCCCGCAGTTCAGCAACAGACTGGAGCTGCAGGGAGAACTCCTGGTTCTTATACTCCGCCTTCAGGGCGGAGCTAGAGATCAACAGACAACCAGGACCCGGGATCTGTCAGCCAATGGCATCACGGCTTCACAGTCCCACATGACCCCTAATGCATACTACCACAGAAGTGTGCAGGAGAGCATGCCAGGGATGCCAGGAACAGTACCTAAAATAAGGTGTCAACCTGGGGAAGCTACAAACAGCGTAGCAAACAGCGTAAGCATTATGCAATAGGCAGAGAAAAGCGATCCCATAACCAATGAATTTGATCTAAGCTCTGCAACCAAAGAACAAAGTACAAAGAACAAAGAAATGTACCGCACAGGAACAGGCCCTTCGGCCCTCCAAGCCCGTGCCGACCATGCTGCCGACTAAACTACAATCTTCTACACTTCCTGGGTCCGCATCCCTCTATTCCCATCCTGTTCATGTATTTGTCAAGATGCCCCTTAAATGTCACTATCGTTCCTGCTTCCACCACCTCCTCCGGTAGCGAGTTCCAGGCACCCACTACCCTCTGTGTAAAAAACTTGCCTCGTACCTCTACTCTAAACCTTGCCCCTCTCACCTTAAACCTATGCCCCCTAGTAATTGACCCCTCTAACCTGGGGAAAAGCCTCTGACTATCCACTCTGTCTATGCCCTTCATAATTTTATATACCTCTATCAGGTCTCCCCTCAACCTCCTTCGTTCCAGTGAGAACAAACCGAGTTTATTCAATCGCTCCTCATAGCTAATGCCCTCCATACCAGGCAACATTCTGGTAAATCTCTTCTGCACCCTCTCTAAAGCCTCCACATCCTTCTGGTAGTGTGGCGACCAGAATTGAACACTATACTCCAAGTGTGGCCTAACTAAGGTTCTATACAGCTGCAACATGACTTGCCAATTCTTATACTTAATGCCCCGACCAATGAAGGCAAGCATGCCGTATGCCTTCTTGACTACCTTCTCTACCTGTGTTGCCCCTTTCAGTGACCTGTGGACCTGTACACCAAGATCTCTCTGACGGTCAATACTCTTGAGGATTCTACCATTCACTGTATATTCCCTACCTGTATTAGACCTTCCAAAATGCATTACCTCACATTTGTCCGGATTAAACTCCATCTTCCAAATCACCACCCAAGTCTCCAAACAATCTAAATCCTGCTGTATCCTCTGACAGTCCTCATTGCTATCCGCAATTCCACCAACCTTTGTGTCGTCTGCAAACTTACTAATCAGACCAATCACCTTTTCCTCCAAATCATTTATATATACTATGAACAGCAAAGGTCACATCACTGATCCCTGCAGAACACCACTAGTCACAGCCCTCCAATCAGAAAAGCACCTTTCCATTGCTACTCTGTGCCTTCTATGACTTAGCCAGTTCTGTATCCATCTTGCCAGCTCACCTCTGATCCCGCGTGACTTCACCTTTTGAACCAATCTGCCATGAGAGACCTTGTCAAAGGCCTTACGGAAGTGCATAGAGACAATATCTACTGCACTACCTGAATCAATCATCTTTGTGACCTCCTCGAAAAACTCTATCAAGTTAGTGAGACACGACCTCCCCTTCACAAAACCGTGCTGTCTCTCGCTAATACGACCACTTGCTTCCAAATGGGAGTAGATCCTCTCGCGAAGAATTCTCTCCAGTAATTTCCCGACCACTGACATAAGGCTCACCAGCCTGTAGTTCCCTGGATTATCCTTACTACCCTTCTTAAACAATGGAATAACATTGGCTATTCTCCAGTCCTCTGGGACATCACCTGAAGACAGTGAGGATCCAAAGATTTCTGTCAAGGCCTCAGCAATTTCCTCTCTTACCTCCTTCAGTATTCTGTAGTAGATCCCATCAGGCCCTGGGGACTTATCTACCTTAATATTTTTCAAGACGCCCAACACCTCGTCTTTTTGGATCTCAATATGACCCAGGCTATCTGCACACCCTTCTCCAGACTCAACATCCACCAATTTCTTCTCTTTGGTCAATACTGATGTAAAGTATTCATTTAGTACCTCACCCATTTCCTCTGGCTCCACACATAGATTCCCTCCCCTGTCCTTCAATGGGCCAACCCTTTCCCTGGCTACCCTCTTGCTTTTTATGGAAGTGTAAAAATCCTTGGGATTTTCCTTAACCCTATTTGCCAATGTCTTTTCTTGAGCCCTTTTAGCCCTCCTGACTCCTTGCTGAAGTTCCTTCCTACTTTCCTTATATTCCACACAAGCTTTGTCTGTCCCCAGCCTTCTAGCCCTGACAAATGCCTCCTTTTTCTTTTTGACGAGGCATACAATATCTCTTGTTATCCAAGGTTCCGAAATTTGCCATATTTATCCTTCTTCCTCACAGGAACATGCCGGTCCCGAATTCCTTTTAACTGACATTTGAAAGCCTGCCACATGTCAGATGTTGATTTAAGCTCAAACATCCGCCTCCAATCTATGTTCTTCAGTTCCCACCTAATATTGTTATTATTGGCCTTCCCCCAATTTAGCACATTCACCCCAGGACCACTCTTATTCTTGTCCACCAGCGCTTTAAAACATACTGAATTGTGGTCACTGTTCCCGAAATGCTCCCGTATTGAATCTTCTGCCACCTGGCCGGGCTCATTCCCCAATACCAGGTCCAGTATAGCCCCTTCCCTAGTTGGACTATCTACATATTGTTTTAAGAAGCCCTCCTTACAAACGCTGCCCCGTCCAAGCCCCTAGCACTAAGTAAGTCCCAGTCAATATTGAGGAAGTTAAAGTCTCCCATCACAACAACCCTGTTGCTTTTACTCCTTTCCAAAATCTGTCTACTTATATTCTCCTATATCTCCCGCTGGCTGTTGGGAGGCCTGTAGTAAACACCCAACATTGTGACTGCACGCTTCTTATTCCTGATCTCTACCCATATAGCCTCGTTGCCCTCTGAGGTGTCCTCCCGCAGTACAGCTGTGATATTCTCCCAAACCAGTAGCGCAACTCCGCCACCCCTTTTACATCCCCCTCTATCCCACCTGAAACATCTAAATCCTGGAATGTTTAGCTGCCAATCCTGTCCTTCCCTCAACCAGGTCTCTGTAATGGCAACAACATCATAGTTCCAAGTACTAATCCAAGCTCTAAGTTCATCTCCCTTACCTGTTACATTTCTTGCATTTAAACATATGCACTTCAGGCCACCAGTCCTGCTCTTTTCTCCCTGCTTTTACCCATCTCCCTGCCTGCTCTTCCTCAGAGCCATAATGGCCCTATTTCCGAGTTCGCCCTCAATTTTTTCACCTTCTGACCTATTGCATCCGGTACCCATCCCCCTGCCATACTAGTTAAAACCCTCCCGTGTGACACTAGCAAACCTCGTGGCCAGGATATTTATGCCTCTCCAGTTTAGATGCAACCCGTCCTTCTCATACAGGTACCACCTGCCCCGGAGGAGCACCACATTCTCAAAATGTGACACAATTGAGGTCATTTTCAGGATTGATCAATTATTATCGGAAATTAGTGCCAAATTTAGCAACGGGATTGAAACCTTTACATCGTTTGCTACATTCCAAACAAGCATGATACTGGTCAGAAGAATGTGAGAATGCATACAATGAAGTAAAAGAAGCTTTTCAAAACTCAGAGTTGTTGGTTTATTATAATCCAAACCTGAATTTGCAAATTCTAGTGGGTGCCTGGAACTCGCTGCCGGAGGAGGTGGTGGAAGCAGGGACGATAGTGATGTTTAAGGGACATCTTGACAAATACATGAATAGGATGGAAATCGAGGGATATCGAACACGGAAGTGTGGAAGATTTTAGTTTACATGGTAGGTGGAGGCTTGGAGGGCCGAAGGGCCTGTTCCTGTCCTGTATGTTTCTTTGTTCTTTGTTCTTTGTTCTTTTATGATTGCTGACGAACACCTTCTTGTGCTTCATCAGAAGTTGCTGCAGGCTGCTCGTTGAATCCAGTAGTTGATTGATTGTTTCCCAGTTAAGCCTAATCTTTGCCAAATATAGCAGCAAAACTGCCGTAGACAATCTGAATAGGCAACTTCACCGAGTGTCCATTTTCTTCTACTTTCATCATAATACTTACTTTTAATAGTACGAGTTCTTCAGTGTATGTCCTTAGTATCTCACTTGACAGTTTTAAAGGCAGATGCTTCAGCTTTTGATGATCAATTGTCTCAAGTATTAATGGTACTTCTATGCCCAGATCCACTTCCATTTTAATTTTATGACCTTTGAGTATTGGATATGCCCAAAATGTTGTTGATCGCCCCACATTGACAAGACATCTAGCTTTAGCTCCTGTCGTAGCTCAGTTGTATTGTCTTTTGAGTGATCTTGAACTTCATCTAGAACATAGAACATACAATGCAGAAGGAGGCCATTTGGCCCATCGGGTCTGGGCCCATCGAGTCTGCACCGACCCACTTAAGCCCTCACTTCCACCCTATCCCCGTAACCCAATAACCACTCCAACCTTTTTTTGTCACCAAAGGCAATTTATCATGGCCAATCCACGTAACCTGCACGCCTTTGGACTGCGGGAGGAAACCGGAGCACCCAGAGGAAACCCACGCAGTCACGGGGAGAACGTGCAGCCTCTGCACAGGCAGTGACCCATTAGGGAATCGAACCTGGGACCCTGGCACTGTGAAGCCACAGTGCTAATCACTTGTGCTACCATGCTGCTCACGGTATCTACTAATTGATAGCCATGGCTAGCTATTTAGCCCACTGTGCTAAACCAGCCCCTAACCCAAAGATGTGCAGGGTAGGTAGATTGGCCATGCTAAATTGCCCATTAATGGGAAAAAAAAAATAAAGGAAAGTGTTACGCCAAACTGAGCTGAGAAATGTTGATACCTTTCGGTTCAGGTGTCTGATTTGCTATGAAAAATAATTGAAATACTTTCCCATATGAGACCTAAGTCTCACTGTCTTCATCAAACGCATTCATGGCACCTGTTTTTCCCGCCATTTCAGATCCTGCTTTTCTTTTTTTTATAAATTTAGAGTACCCAATTATTATTATTATTTTTTTTACAATTAAGGGCCAATCTAGTGTGTCTAATCCGCCTAACCTGCACATCTTTGGGTTGTGGGGGTGAAACCCACGCAAACATGAGGAGAATGTGCAAACTCCACACGGTCAGTGACCCAGGGCCGGGATTCAAACCGCTCTGTGTTAGATTGATAATAATCTTTATTGTCACAAGTAGGCTTACATTAACACTGCAATGAAGTTACTGTGAAAATCCCCTAGTCACCACATTCCGGCGCCCGTTCGGGTGCACAGAGGAAGAATTCAGAATGTCCAATTCACATAACACCCCACATCCCTTGAAAGAATGTACAAGCAGAATAGCTTCTGAAACATGGCCGTTTAAACATATTCTATAAATTCTAAAGGTGTTTGCTAGGTTAAGCATAGGGACGATGTTTGTACTTATTAAGAGTCCAAAACTAGGTGGTCATCCTTATAAGATAATCACAAATAGGAGCACTTGGTATTTCAAGGGAACCCTCTTTATATAGTGAGACTTCGGCAATCACGCGTTAACGATTATGATTGTCCACCTAAGAAACTGTGTGTTACTGGCCATGGGTTCTGTGAGTCTTTGCCTGTCTGATGGACCTGATCCTAGAGCCGTATCTTCAACTGCACACTTGGCAGGTGTTTCCATGAGGTGGGATCGGTCCTTGGAATCTAGATCTCTAGTATTCCTTTTTCAGCTTGCTTTTCCAGGCCTCCTCTTGCCGTCGGGTGTCCTCGAACAATTCTGACCCTTCAATCGCAATGTTCCTCCAAGTAGGTTCCTTCTGAGCAAAGGTCTCCCCGGGGTTGACATCTATGTTGCAGTTCTTGAGGTAAGCCTTCATGGTGCCTTTGAAGCGCTTTCTTTGTCCTCCTCTTATTCTGAAGCCTTCCATAAGCTGTGCGAGGGTGATTTGCTTTGGCCGTCGGGACGCTGACATCTGAGGGACATGGCTGGCTCAATGGAGTTGGTTTTGGATGGTCATGGACTTGATGATTGGTGCTCTTTGCACTGTCAAGGACACTGATGTTAGAAGCCTGTCCTTCCAGCTGATGAGGAGAATCCATCTCAGACAGCGTTGATGGTACCTCTACAGTGCCTCTGTACGTAGTCCAAGTCTCTGAGCCATTTAGAAGAGTTGGGAGGACAACCACCTTGTACACGAGGATCGCGCTGTCAACACGGATGTCAAGGTCATCAAAGACTCTCGCCCTTAGGTGTCCAAAGGAGGCGCTGGTAGATTGGATACGATGTTTGATCTCTGCATCGATGCCAGCCTCAGAGGAAAGGTGGCTCCTCAGGTACGGATAATATTCCACGTTTGGTAGGGTTTCTCCGTTAATCTTGATGAAGGGAGATATAGTAAGTATTTAGAATGTGGAATTCATTACCACATGGAGTAGCTAAGATGAATAATGCCGGCATATCTAAAGGGAAGCTAGATAAACACATGAGAGAGAAAGGAATGGAAGGAGATGCTGTTGGGCTCAATGAAGTGGGGTAGGAGGAGGTTTGTGTGGAACATAAACACCGGCATGGATCAGCTGGGCTGAATGGCCTGTTTCTGTGCTATCATTTCCTTGACCAAATCCAAACCTCATTCAGCATTAATGACATCCTCGGAAGTAAGATCTAAACAAGATGACATCAAAACCATAGTTAATTTATCTTCCACTTTGAATTCAGTGATAGGCTATAAGTAGCACTCTAAAAATAGATTTCATATTGTTATGAAATGAAAATCGCTTATTGTCACAAGTAGGCTTCACATGAAGTTACTGTGAAAAGCCCCTAGTCGCCACATTCCGGTGCCTGTTTGGGGAGGCTGGTACGGGAATTGAACCGTGCTGCTGGTCATGGTCTGCTTTACAAGCCAGCTATTTAGCCCACTGTGCTAAAAATACATTCTTGCTGGCTCTGCGTCACGTGACGTCAGCAGAGTGTTTGCGCAGACTTTGGGCAGGTCACCATCATTGATTGTATTGAGCATCACTCCTTCATAAACCTCTCATCGTGTTTTCCAAGAATCCAGAGTGTGGGCACCTTCAGACCTATTCTCTTTGCGGCACAAAGAAATGTAACATTGGTGAAGCCAGGATTATGCCCCAAGCTTTTAAGTACTCATGGATGAAATGGAACACAGAGTCATTATTCTTGAGCCTAATTTGTTCAAAGCAACTTAATTTTCAAGTCGTAAGCAAAATGCTGCGGATGTGGAAATCTGAAATAAAAACAGAACGTGCCGGAAACACTCAACAGGTCAGGCAGCACCTGCAGAGAAACAAACAGAATTCACGTTCCGAGTCCGAATGACTCTTCTTCAGAACAGCTGAGTATTTCCAGCACTTTCTGTTTTTATTATCTTTCAAGTCATTCCTTTGCCGGAACAAGTGTTTGTCAACATATGGAGACAGGTGGAACAGCGACAGGCTAGCAAAGTATCCTATTACAAATACATGGCATTGTTTCCTTAAAGGGCCTTACACACGTGAGCCTGCAGGGCTGGACGTAGGCCAACGTGCTCTTTGGTCTTAACACCATGGAAACCTTTTCTAAACAACATCTTGTCTTTAACATAGGAAAACATCTTAAGGCAGCTCACAGCGTAATTAGTTGAAATTGGCACCATGCGAAAAGATTATATACAAGCAAAGCGGACTTCAGGAGGTACTCGGTTTTAAGGAGAGTCAGAAAGGACAAAAGGGGGGTGGAGAGGCTGAGGGAATTCCAAAGCTCAGGGGGCTGGGAGCTGGATTTTATTAAACCTCTGAAGAGGAACCGTGAGGAGGCTTTCTGGTAAAATAGAAACAGAGGGGAGCCCACCCAAGGCCACAGGAAATCATTATGGATGGGAACTGTGATGATATGCATCAATCAATTCTGTATATAATATTGTATATGACCTCCGACCAGCTGGTGGCAATGTAGCAGTGTAAGTCTACTATGTGGCTCTGTACCTAGAGGCAGTTGGGAGTAAGTCGTGTTTGTGGATAGACATATTTTACAGTAGCTCTATAAGAGTTAGTTAGTGTTAGTAGTTTGTTATTTATTTATTCCAGTTATCTTTACCACGCAATTGTTTCATAATAAATTATTTAAACTAGATGTTCTGGAGTGCATTATTCATATCTACAGAACATGGCAGGAACCTCAGTGGCTCAGCTATCTACTGGGTGGCTAACTAAGCTATGTAAGTGACCAATTAAGAGCCACCCCTGTCAGCATTTTACTGGGTTTAGGAGGTGCTGCTGCATGCTGATAGCTCTGGGAGGTGGGCCAATGTCCTGGCAGCAGACTCTTCATTGGCTGCTGCTGGTAAAATGAATCCCAAGTCCTGCCACGCTTCCACACAGGATCAGATCCTGCGTTTGTTCCCAGAAATGGGACCATTTACTTATTGAGAAAATCCTGGGTCTAGATGTCTGAAAGAATTGCAGTTAGTGGTGGGGCTGGCGAGATGTGGACGCACACAAGAGGGGGAATTGTTGAAGGGCTCTGGAACTGGGGAAAGTTACAAAGATAGCAAAGGGAGGGGTCATGGGGGTAGTGAATATGAAATTGAGGTTTTAAACTTTGGAGTATTGGGGGAATCAACGTAGGTCAGCGAGGACAGGGTGATGACAGGAGCTGTGACATGAGGAGGCACGGAAAAGCATGGTGTTCGTAAGATGGTACAATAACTATTCTCTTAGATTGAACAAAATCAAGATGCAGAAACTAGTTATAGACTTGCGAAAAAGTCAATCTTAACCATGAAGATTTAAGATGTGGACATTGACATAATCACTAACTACAAGTTTCTAGGTATCAAAATAGATGATAAGTGGAATTAGACGTGACAACTAATAAGGGACACAATTATACTACCTCAGAAAATTAGAATCCTTTTGCATAGATCCCACAATCACAAAACTTTTCTACATGATAGTAGTTGGGAGTTCTATCCTTTTTGGGTGCCTCTCCTGATCCAGGGAAGTAGGGGACGGGATTCTCCAATAATGGGGATATGTCCCCACGCCAGCGTGAAAAGCGGCGCCAACCACTCCGGCGTCAATGGTCCCCGGTAATGGGGAATGCTCCCTTTCCTAGGGGAGGAGTTCGGCGCCGGAGTGGTCCCCGCAGCTCCAGCCAGCGCAGAATGGCCCGTGTGAGTTTGCGCATGCGCGGAACGGCCGGCGTATTTCCGAGCATGTGCGCTACGGCCGGAGCGATTCCGCGCAAGTGCGGGTGTTCCCGTCTCCGCGCCGGCCCCAGGGCAATATGGCAGAGCCCTACAGGGGCCCGGCGCGGAGTAAAATAGGCCCCCACGGAACCAGACCGCCCGCCGATCGGTAGACCCTGATCGCGGACCAGGCCACCATGGGGGCACCCCTCGGGGTCGGAGCCCCCCGCCCCCCCCCCCCCCTCCAAGACGGCCCCCGCAGACTCACCTTCTATTTCCCGCTGTGTTGGACCTGAGTAACCCACGGCGGCGGGACTCGGGAATCCCGCAGGCGCCCGAGAATCGGCAGGGGAGAATGGGGAAGGCAGCGTCGGGGCAGCAGGGCATGATTCTCGTGTCCCCCCCGGGGATTCTCCGACCCGGCGGCGGGTTGGAGAATCCCGGCCTGGGTCTTTCAGAGTACAGCGATTTTGTAACAAGCCAGGAAGGGTATTTGAAGAGCCGATCTTTCTTGACAAAATCTTTTCTCGAAGAATATCGACGAAGGTAAGAGTCTCAAGAACAATGAAAATCGTTCCTTGCCTCATTATTACCGCTGGTTGCCGTCAAGGAGAAGGTTACAATCCCTCAGATGCAGGAAGAATTAGTTCCTGAACATTTTCTGCAAGAACTTTTAACGTGCGGTTGATGTAAAAATGAGGATTTGTGCTTAGGATCGGACTCACTGACTGAGTATTTTAACAAATCGGATAGTTTTTTAAATATATATTTTAATTAAGGTTAGCTTTCTGGGATAGGGTAATTATCTTTTTTATTGAGATTATTCATTTATATGTTTTTTTTAGCAAATGAGCAATGCTTTTCTGTATGGACAACAAAGTGAAATTAAATTGAACTGAATTGAAGCACGGACCTTTGCACGGAGAACTTGCAGAAGAGTCTACAGTTCCCTGCTCCCCTTCCATCACTTACTTTTTGCCTGGGCGTTCCTCTAGGTGGCAGTATCAAGCACTCGAAGGTTAGAAGTCATACAACCAGATGCAGAATAAAACTCCAGCTGCTCTTCCCCGTGACAATATGCCTCAGCACCAACCTCACATTCAGAAAGAATGTTCCTGACGGCAGATAAGTCCAGAACTAGGGGTCATATGTTGACGATATCAAATAAATCTTTCAGGACTGAGGTGAGGAGGAATTTCTTCACCCAGAGAGTGGTGAATATATGGAATTCGCTACCACAGAAAGTAGTTGAGGTCAAAATGTTATGCAATTTCAAGAAAGAATTAGATCTAGCTCTTGGGGCTAAAGGAATCAGGGGATATGGAGGGAGGGTAGGGTCAGGGTATTGAACTTGATCAGTCATGACATGATCATAATGAAGAGCGGAGCAGGCTCAAAGGGCCGAATGGCCTCCTCCTGCTTTTATTTTCTATGTATTGGATTAGATTTGTTTATTGTCATGTGTACCGAGGTATAGTGAAAAGTATTTTTCTGCGAGCAGCTCAACAGATCATCAAGTACATGGGAAGAAAAGGGAAGAAAAGAAAATACATAATAGGGCAACACAAGGTATACAATGTAACTACATACGCACCGGCATCGGATGAAGCATACAGGGTGTAGTGTTAATGAGGTCAGTCCATAAGAGGGTCATTTAGGAGTCTGGTAACAGCAGGGAAGAAGCTGTTTTTGAGTCTGTTCGTGCGTGTTCTCAGATTTCTGTATCTCCTGCCCGATGGAAGAAGTATGTTTCGAATATTGGTGTTGAATGCACATGTCCATTAAGATCTGATGGAAAATGATTTTACCCAGAGGGTTGTGTAGATGCAGAACATATGGCCTGAAAGCAAGGTAGAGTCAGAAACCCTAATCACGTTTGAAAAGCATTTGCATATGCCCTTGACATGGCAATACGGCTACAGACCAAAAGCTGGAAAGTGGGATAAGCCTGATTGGCCACTCAACAGCTGATGTGGACCCGATGATGGGTGAATGATCATCGTCCATGCTGTGAATGTCTATGATTCTATTTCTATACATGTGTGGTATAAAAATGTAATTATCCATTTTTCTGTGAGGAAAACAATTGACCATCAACAGCAAAGTGTCAAATGATATTGGGATAGGGTGGGAAAGTGGAGTTATAGTAGAAGATCAGCCATGGCATTATTTAATGGTGGAGCTGGCTCAAGGCATTGCTTGGGCTGAATTCTCTAGCACCACCCCACCCGTGGTGGGTTTCCCACAACAGAGGCATCCTGCCTTTGGCTGCCGGTGAGATGTTCAAGTCCCGCCGATGTCAATGGCGATTTTCATTCCTTACCTTTCCCCGTCGGTGTACATCGACTTCAGCAGCCTGGAAAATCGGCAGGTGGGAAGGGCTGGAGAATTTCACTCTCCCATGTCAGCATGATTCAGATGTCCGCCCAGTCTGAAGGTTGTGAATTTAAGTCCCATTCCAGACACTTGAGCACAAAAATCAAGGCGAGTGGGTCCAAATGCAGTACTGAGGGAAGGCCGCACTGCCGGGCGTGCTGCCTTTCTTTTTAATGAGATGTTAGACTGGGGCGGGTTTTCCTGGCACGTTTTTCGCGTGTTTGCCGGAGGTGGCCGGTGGCAAGACGGTCTGATCTCCCCGTTGTCAATGGGGGTTTCCCATTTAATGCATCCCTCGCCATCGGAAACCCACGGCGGGGCTGCTCCATTGGCAGGACCGGAAGATCCGCCGCTGTGAAAGACCGGAAAATTTCGGCCCCAGTCTCTCCTCTCAGGGTGATATGAAAGGTCGTTGGGGACTGTTTTGAAGAAGGGCAGGGGGGTTACCTTTGGTTTCCTGAACAAATATTTATCGCCCAATCAACATCATTAATTGTTAATTATCTGGTCGGCATTATGTTACAGATTGTAGGATCTTGCTATGCATAAATTGGTGGCTGTTCTTCCTCCATTATAACAGTGATTATGCTTCAAATCACGAGCTTTGGGGTATTCTTTGGTCAGGAAAGGCGCTGTACAAACTCACGTCTCCAATACGGGGGAACCACCGGTTCGCCCCAGGAAGAACAGGTGGAGGGTTTACGGGGTGGCACAGGGCAGGGATACGAAAGTTGGGGGACCTGTTTGTGGACGGGACGTTCGTGAGCTTGGGTGAGCTGGAGGAGAAGTATGGGCTCCCCCCGGGGAACACCTTCAGGTACTTACAGGTAAGGGCGTTTGCCAGACGGCAGGTGGTGGAATTCCCACGGCTACTGCCACACGCAGTACAGGACAGGGTGCTCTCGGGGGGGTGGGTGGGAGTGGAGAAGATCTCGGAAACTTACCAGGTGATGCAGGAGGAGGAGGAGGCCTCGGTGGTGGAGTTGAAAGGTAAGTGGGAGGAGGAGTTGGGAGAGGAGATCGAAGAGGGGATGTGGACAGATGCCCTAGGGAGGGTGAACTCTTTCTCTTCGTGCGCGAGGCTCAGCCTCATACAGTTTAAGCTGCTGCACAGGGCACACATGACCGGGACAAGGATGAGCAGGTTCTTTGGGGGTGAGGACAGATGTGTTAGGTGCTCAGGGAGCCCAGCAAATCACACCCGTATGTTCTGGGCATGCCCAGCGCTGGAGGAATTTTGGAAGGGCGTAGCGAGGACGGTGTCGAGGGTGGTAGGATCCAGGGTCAAACCGGGCTGGGGGCTCGCAATATTTGGGATGGCAGAGGAGCCGGGAGTGCAGGAGGCGAAAGAGGCTGGAATTCTGGCCTTTGCGTCCCTGGTAGCCCAGCGAAGGATTCTCCTTTAGTGGAAAGGTACGAGGCCCCCAAGCGTGGAATCCTGGATCAGCGATATGGCAGGGTTCATTAAATTGGAGAGGGTGAAATTCGCCTTGAGAGTGTCGGTACAAGGGTTCTTTAGGCGGTGGCAACCGTTCTTAGACTTCCTGGCAGAACGATAGACATTGGTCAATGGCAGCAGCAGCTCGGGAGGTGGGGGGGGGGGGGGGGGGGGGCGGTTTACTTTATTTTTGTTTATGTTATTTACACTGGAAGGGTCTGAGGGGGTGTATACACCTGTTGTCTTAAGTCGGGGTGTTAATGTTAATTTATTATTTAGGTATGGGGGGGAGGGATTTGGGGGGTTGCTTTTTTAGATTGTGTTTTGTATTTAACCCTGTTGGGTTCTTTTTTCTTTCTCATTTTGTTATTGATATTTTATGAAAACCTTTAATAAAAATTATTTTTAAAAAAACTCACGTCTCTATTTCTGTGGGAGACGACTCCAAATCCTACAGCCTACATTATTTAAATGTGCAGTGTGTACACTGCTTTAGTAAATTGGCATCTTACTTCACATTGCAAGAATTCAGCAATTCATCCGTTAAGTTTATAATCGGCAATGCAACTTTTCTCTGCTTACAAGTCTACTGGTGGCCTACTGAAACTGATCGTAATGCAGAGACCGAAGTTAACATCAGAAATGCCACGAGGCCCAGAGTCTGAATGATTGGGACCTTTCATGAAAAAAAAAATTGCTGGATCTTTGTGATTAAGAGGATGTCACATTAATGCGACTCTGTGTTGTGATCCAGAATAACTTAAGTTTGCGGGGCTGGTTTAGCACAGTGAGCTAAACAGCAGGCTTGTTTGAGGCCATGCAGCGCGGGTTCAATTCCTGTACCGGCCTACCCTGAACAGGTGCTGGAATGTGGTGACTAGGGGCTTTTCACAGTAACTTCATTGAAGCCTACTTGTGACAATAAGCTATTATTTTTATTATTGTATCCGAACAATGCTGGCCGGATGCTTTTTAAATAAACCCTTTAAAATTGGGGGTGCTGGCTCCAAAACCAGCATTTCCTGTATTTTAAGAGAGGGGATGAGCGACATATATCACATAAATAAAGATTTAGTTGCAGCATTCGTAAAGGTCACTGAGGGCCAGTATTGAGGGCAGAACACTCACATGTAAAGGAGCTAAGCTGCATACTGGACAATCTGACTTGTTTTTAAATAGGGGGAGTGGGGGCAGGAATTGTGCCCTTACTATAACCTTTCAGCTCCTAATTGGCTGGAGCACGTTGGAACATTGCCAAGCTCTCAACCAAAAGCAAACTAGCCTCTTGTCACACAGCAGCCCCGGGGCAATCAGAAAGCAGCTGTTTCTAATTTGCATGGGAGGGGTTTGAGTCAACAGTTGGGCCTGGTGTCAAAAACCCACAGCAAATAGTGCAACAGGAACTCTCAAGTGGCAGAACGCAGGCCCTCCCAGTGTTTGAGCTCAGAGGAGCCGCCAGTCAGGTTCAAAGACAAGAGAGCTCCTTCCCTTCTCGCTCTTTGTAAGTAGGAAGGTCTCTTTAAAAGAAACTATTCACAGCGAAGGACAGCAAGTTGGCAGCTGTGGGATTTATCTCTTTCTCCTTCAGGGGAAGAGACCGGACCCTCACGTGGCAGCACCCAGGGGTGAGTTTTTAAAGTGTATTTTCACAATCTCCCCACATCATTCTCATGGAACATGTTCCGTGCACAGTTAACATACGTTCAGCTTTCCACGGAGCAGATGGGCAGTTTTTTCAGCTCCCCCGTCCCCCCGGACGAGACTTTACTTTATAAAATATTCACTGCAGCATCGAGCATTGGAGGTTGTGAGTTAACCTTTTGGTATGTTGTGTGTCAGGTTACAAACATAAATTGGGTTCTTCCTTGTACCGTCGGTAGCCTGTGTTAAACAAGTTTGACGAGGACACTTGTGGCTTTTTTTATTTTATTAAATGCACAGCCGGATAGTTGTCACAACTTTGCTATGGAGTTTTCAGAGCTTTTGGCCTCTCCTAGTGTAGTTTAGTTCCTTTCAATTCATGGCTGTTTACGGCTGAGAACTTTATTTCTCACAGTAAGCTATTAATATCATTCCTGTGCACCGGTTCCCTTGACCCCTTATCTATTTTCCTGCAGCTGGCCCCACTCCCCATGAAGGGACAATCTTTGCAATAGCAGTTTCTGTTTGTATATCAGCTGAATGTTCCTTCCTGTCCAGATTTGTGTGAGTGGTTGTTTAATAGTATAGATTAATTTTTACATTGTTTCAAATCATAAAATAGTACAGTACAAATGAGGCCATTCAGCCCTGAGTCTGAGCCGCTTCTTTTTGAAGAGGGATTTGCCCCCTCGCTATTCACCCTCTCCACGAAACCCACCCACCCCAATATTTATCTAATTTCCTTTCGAACTTTACCTTTGACCCTGTTTTCAGTGCCGTACCACGCACAGCATCCCAACAATGTTGAGGGCCAATTGCGTAAGCGCGCTTTGCCTCATGTCGCCGCGCATGCGCCTTGCCCTGTGTTGCCCCGCACGCATCTTGCCCCGTGCCGCCTTGCCTGTGCTGCCCCGCGTGCGCCTTGCCTGTGCTGCCCCGCGTGCGCCTTGCCCCGGGCCGCCCCGTGTGCGCCTTGCCCTGTGGTGCCCCGCACACACCTTGCCCCGCACATGCCTTTCCCCGTGCTGCCCTGCACGTGACTTGCGCTGCGCCTTGCCCCGCACGCGCTTTGCCCCGTGTGCACCTTGCCCCGCACGCGCTTTGCCCCGTGTGCGCCCCGCATGCGCTTTGCCCCGTGGCGCCCTGCATGCGCTTTGCCCCGTGGTGCACCGCACGCGCCTTGCCCCGCACACGCCTTGCCTCATTTGGTTCTCGACGTGCAGTTTCTCTTCTACCTACTCTGTCTGGACTCCCCTCAACCTTCTCTGCTCTAAGATGAAAAATCACAGCTTCTCTATCCATGTACTTTAATCCTCGGTACCATTCTCGCAAATATCTTCTTTACAGTCTCCAAAGCTTTCACATCCTTTCTAAAGCCCCTCCTCCAGCTGGGGTCAATGTAGTGTTTTACAAAGATTTAACATTGCATCCTGGCTTTTGAGTTCTCTTCCTTATGTAATAAAGCCAAGAATATCACAATTCCTGTTCATTCCTGGTGGAATATTATTTGCGATATTTTGATCTTGACAAGTCTTTAATTTACACTGCAATTTCCAAGTCTTGATGAGCAGGTCCAATTGAATGTGTTGGCGATTAAGGTGTAGACATTTGAATGGTGAGTGTAGAGACACCCCAAAATCTGTCTGTCTTTCAAGTTGTTTTTGAGGGTACAAAGAGAAGGTTGTGGTGAGGGTTAGGAGTGACTTGAGAGGTCTCACAGTTAATGGGGGATGTGATGGAGGTGTCTGAAATGATTTAAGGGATTGTTTCCAGTAGCGAATTGTAGGAATGGATTTGGGGGCCACAGAAGATGAGTGGAGATGTTAACCCCACAATACCAATAGCAATCAGGCTTTTTAGGTCACTTTGCCTAAACACCAGAGGCATCAAAACCACTGAGGCAGCGCCCAGGAGCTGGCCCTCAGCACCATCCCCGTGACTGGAGGGTAGGTGTATGCGCCGGGGAGGGACCCTGCGCCCCGCTCGTGCGACCCTACCAGCAGGTGTCTGGGTACAGAATCCGGAATCTGGGGCGGAGGGGCCACGTGCTGGGCATGTTGGATGGCATCCTGAGGGATGGTAGGGAGTGTGAGTGTGGTGGGGTAGCTTGCGAGACCCGAAAGTGCAGGGGTGGAGGCCTTAACTGGTTATCTGTGTCTCACCCTGTCCAGTTCCTTCCAGATATTACAACATGGGATGATATCTTGGACCCCGCGGGACTGCCCTCGCGGTGGCATTGGCTGGCTGGCCGGCCGGCCGGCCAGGTGCCAGAGAAGGCAGTGGCAGCAGCGTCGACCAGAAGCTCGAGGGAGTGGCCCGTGCGCAGGGCCCCGCCCCACAGACCAGAGGACCCAGTGCCCATCAGGTCGGGGAGGGATCCAGAGGGGGGAGGCCAGTGATTGGCCCAGGCGTTGCTGGTTCTTCAAACAGATGACCGGCAGCGTGTGCTGCAGGAGGCTCCGCCTCAACAAGGAGACGGTGCGGCACCAGGTTGTGGAAGGCACAGCAGCGAGGCAACATGCTGGAGGTGGAAGAGAAGAAAAATGCCGCCAGACCAGGAGGGGCTGGAAGACGAGCCAGGAAAGGACCCGTGGGACCAACCGGAACCGGGGGATGGCGGACAGGCAGAGGCGCCCCAAACACCCTGCTCTGCCCTCCCAGATTCTGTGGGCCTGTGCACCATCAACGGGTCATCATGCAAGGGTGATGATAACCCACGGAGCTGAGCTCTGGTGCTCCTCGATTTATGCAATAGTCTGACTCCTGTCTGCTGAGTGCGCGCTCGCACCCATCGCCTGCGTGTGAATGTGGCATGTCTTGTTTGCCGGTGAAGGGGGGCATCTTTTGGAGGTCTTGGAGCTGGAGAGCCTCGTCTGACTTGGCAGTGGCACATGCCCTGTCGTCCTACACTGTTCTGCACACTGACCCCACGACCCGTCGTTGTCAGGGCAGCTGGACTCGGGAGAGATGGTGATCACTGTCATCACCCCATAGGGAGGCTCCGGTTTGGCCTCCAGCACTCGCTCCTCCAAATTGGTGCCCCATGGGCCTTCAGAACGGAGGGGCAACTAGATTGTGCTCCAGATGACCCTGCCGTCTTCTGGCTCTGGCAATTTCCCCAATGTCTGTACCATGGTGTCAATGTCCTCAGCGATGACCCTCTGGCCATGTTCTGAAGTGCCTCGCCAATGTCCACCTGCATCTTGGCCACAGTCCTCAATGATCCCCGCATGATACTGAGACAGTCTCTGCAGCGCCACGGAAAGGTCTACCTGCGTCAGGGACATGTACCCCAGTGACTGGGACATGCTGTCTAGGTGCTCAGCAATGGCTGTCACTGACCGAGCAACACATTGGACACCACCACTTGTGGTGCTAACATCGTGCTCCAGGCTCTCCACTGCATCGCCACCCGAGCAATGTTGGCCTCAATGCCATTCATTGCTGGCACTACCCACTGCCTGTAGCCTTTGGGACTTGTGCAATTGGCTATGGACCCGCTAGTGTCGCTGACTTCCCCCTCTGAATTTCACGGCCGCACTCTATCGACTGCATCAGCTCCGGGACAGCCTGGCCCAGAGGCTCAGCGTCTGACTGGGACCCAGCTAGGTCCTGGGATCCAGCAGATATCCGACTGCTGGCTCCCCTGGACGTTACTGCCTCCACCTGATGTACAGCAGCAACCGTGTCCACCAGATTGTGCCCCAGAAGCCCACTGAGGTGTGTGTGTATATGTGCTGGTGGAGGGTGGGGATGACAGCCACGATGCATTGATAGTGGAATCCTTGGAGCTCTCCTCCGCGGTATTCCCTTAGACGGTGGTAGGGGGCCACCCCAGATGGGTTAGCACCATCTGATGGAGATCATGCGGAGGAATGGACATCATTGTGGCATGAATAACTCGCGTGTAAGTCATCTGGGTGGGTGCTGGTGGATGCTCACCCCTGCGACTCCAACCAAGTTCAACATCTGACCGATTTGTCATTGGCCATCCCTGCAATCTCCAGGGTCCATTCCTTGGAGAGAGTGGAGGTCTGGCACCCCGATGCCCTCTAGGGGATAACTTCTCCTGCGAGCCACAGGGGGCATCTTGTGCTGCACACTTCAAGCACTGGGGATGGGGGCTGTGGCGGGGAACAGGTGGGGGCACCGCTGCGCATGGGTTGGATGTGCTAGTGAGTGCCAAGGTGTACTGGGGCACTGTTTTTGGGGTGGGGGGGGGGGGGGCTGCAGGAACAGGGTCGTTTGTGGGGGGAAGGGTGGAGTCGAGCAGGTGGGACCAGTGCCATCTCACCCATGTGGCCACTGGAGGCCGTTTAGCATCTTGCGGCACTGGGTGGTGGTCTTCCTGGTGACGTCCCCTGAGCTGTCGGCTGCTGCCACTGCCTCACTGGTTGTCCCTCCGACCCCTTGGGGAACAGGGTATCCTTTTTGGACTCCACCGCGTCCATTAGTTTGGCCAGGTCGGCATCCCCGAATCCTGGAGCTGTTTGGTGGCATGGCTGCCCGCTGTCTGGAGTTTGCTCCTGATGGGAATGCAGATCCGAGAGCTGGTCAGCACGCTTCAAGTGCACGTCCGCGTAGCAAGACTTTGAGCCGCCCTAGAAGCAGAACATTGCAAAGTTTAACCCGCACTGTTTGCTGAAGTGGCTTTTCCTGGTAAATTATTACACAATGTGTTGTTCAATCTACGAAAGGATCATAAAGAAAATATTCTGGGTGCAGGATGAGTAGTGTGTGTTATGGCATGGCTAAACCCTGCAAATGCAGTTTGGATGCATGCAGAACAGCTGTCATGGATCGCAAGTATAAACCTTTATATTGTGAGGACATTTAAACATTTCCGTATTTTTGAAATGTTATTTTATTCATCTCTTAATAGCTAGAAATAAAATTGAGGCAACAAATTGATAAGCCAGGTTGATTGATATGGAAATTAGTCAAAATATTGGATTCTAGGGGCGGCACGGTGGTTAGCACTGCTGCCTCACCGCGCTGATGACCCAGGTTCAAACCCAGCCCTGGGTCACTGTCCGTGTGGAGTTTGCACGTTCTCCCCTTGTCTGCACGGGTCTCACCCCCCACAACCTGAAAGATATGCACGATAAGTGAATTGGCCACGTTCGGGCAGCACGATAGCAATAGTAATTAACACAATTGCTTAAGAGCTCCAGGGTCCCAGGTTCAATTCCCGGCTTGGGTCACTGTCTGTGCAGAGTCTGCACGTTCTCCCCGTGTCTGCGTGGGTTTCCTCCGGGTGCTCCGGTTTCCTCCAACAGTCCAAAGATGTGCAGGTTAGTTGGACTGGCCAAGATAAATTGCCCTTCGTGTCCAAAAAGGTTAGGTGGGGTTACTGGGTTACGGGAATAGATTGGAAGTGTGCTTAAGTGGGGTGCTCTTTCCAAGGGCCGGTGCAGACTCGATGGACCAAATGGCCTCCTTCTGCACTGTAAATTCTATGATTCCAAATGGCCCCTGAATTGGGAAAAAAAATAATTGTGTACTCTTACATTGAATAAGATATACAGCAGAGAAATAGGCCATTCAAGCACCCCGTCTGGTGTTTGTGATATGACCAAAGGAACAGGAATAGGTCCTTTGGCCCCTCGAGCCTGCTCTGCCATTCAATAGGATTATGACTGATTCATGACCACTTTCCTGCCCTTTTCCCCTTTCTCGTCAAGAATAAAGATAAAGGGCGGGTTTCGGCAGGGCGGGCAACTTCGGCGGGAAGGAATGGCGTGAACCACTCCAAAGTCGGGCCCCACAAAGGTGCGTAGGATTCCGCACGTTCAGGGGCTAGGCCGGTGCTGGAGTGGTTTGCGCCGTGCCGGCCGGTGGGGAAGCGGTTTGGCGCCATGCCAACCGGCGCCGAAGGGCCTCAGCCGGCCGGCGCGAGTTGGCGCATGCACAGGAGCACCAGCGTGTGCTGGTGTCATCCCAGAGCATGCACACGGTGGGTTCATCTCCACGTTGGCCATGGCGGAGGACCACAGCAGCCGACGCGGAGGAATAGTGCACCCACGGCACAGGCCCGATCGCGGGCCAGGCCACCGTGGGGACACCTCCCGAGGCCGCCCGCGCCACCAGGTCCCGCTGGTAAGGACCTACTCCAAATTACGCCGGCGGGACCGGCAAAAAAAAAAAACGGGCGACCACTCGGCCCATCGCGGGCCGGAGAATTGCCAGGCGGAGCGCTGCCAGCGGCCGCAGACTGGCGCGGCGCGATTCCCGTCCCCACCATATCCCCGGCGCCGGAGAATTCGGCAGCCGGCGGAGGCTGGAGCTACAGGTACAAGTATATAAGGCGTTGATGCTAAGCCTTGTGGGGGAGAGCAGTCCAGGAGTTAGCTAGAGACGGACAGTATTGATAGTGTGAGTAAGAGCAGATCATGGTTTATAACAGTATTAAGATTAGTTGGAGATGAGTGTAGTTTATATGATAACAATCAATTATTATTTAGAAGTACGTGTTGAGTCCAAATTAGTAGTGTTAATGAATTTATAGCTTTGTCAACGGCCCCCGACCGGCATGGCAGCGATCTCGCGGGCGCCTGACAATTGGCACAGCAGAATGCGGAAGCCGTCGTCGGGGCTTGCAGATTTTTATTGAATTCAAATTTCACTCCCTGTCATGGCAGGATTCGAACCGGGTCCCCAAAGCACAACTCTGGATTACTAGTCCGGCAACAGTACCACTACGTCACTGCCTCCCCATTGACTATGGCAACCAGTTTACACGCAGCATGTTCTGCCAACCAGTGGTGTGATATTGACCAGGTAATCCGTTTGACTGATGTTGGTAGACTGATTACTGGTGGCCAGGGCACTGGAAGAATTCTCCTTCTTCTCCTAGATACCCTTTTTAAGAGGATAGGTGTAACCTGTTTTAATGTCCCGTCCAAAATGGCGTCAATGCGACCATCCATTCACTGCTGAACTGGCCCAATAGCCTTTCTGATGTGCTCAAATCCCTGGAGTGGGATTGGATGCAGAAGTTTTAGTGACGCACAGGACAGGATTGTTAATTGGAAGAATTGATTTAATGCCCCATCACATGGCCAAGAAGTTGCTGAAGCAAAATTAATGACAATCTGCTGTTTCCTTCCAGTTGTAGGATACTGCGGACCTGAAGACACATTCATCAGCTTCCTCTCTCCAGCTACTTTTATCAGACCTCCTTGTTGATTACTCTGAACTCAGCACAAGGCTAAATCTGCTTGAGTTGGATTATGACTACCCCTCCTGCAGGTAACCATGCCGCCTTGTTAGAATTTCATTTCAAATATATTCGAATTTGAGGGGAACGTTTTTGTATTTCGGGTACAAAATTGATTGCTATGTTTTCAAGTTGGCTGGAGTTAAATTACTCTACTCATTGTCAATGTGTCTTCCTGCATCGTGGTAGCAATGTCCGTTCTGGCACCAGGACAGTCCGCTTCCATGTCTAATATTGTCTCTATCCTCCCTCTGTTTGTTTTGCGGCTGAAGGTTTCACCCATGACTTTGTTACCTCTGAACAGTATTCTAATTCCCTGGCATTGCACCTCAACCACCTCCTGTAAACTTGAGCTTATCTAAAACCCTGCTACTCTTCTCCTGAATATCACGCAGTTGTGTTCACTACTGACCCTATGCTTGCTGATCATGTCTGGCTCCCATTCTGGCAATGCCTCGATTTTATTTAAAAAAAAAATGTCATTTCTTTCAAGATCACCAGTGCCTTCTCCAATCCCTATCCCACCGACATTTTGCCGCCATATGACCTTTTGAGATTTGGAGCTTCTCTGCTCTGTCCTCTGGGACATCCCTGATTTTTACCGTCAGACTGTTGTTGGCTTTGCCTTGAGCTGGCTAGGCCCTAAACTCCAGAATTCCCTCCCTAAAGCTCACTCCTATCGTGCACGCTCTTTTGTCTCTCTTGCATGCGCCCACTCTCCTCCTTTTTGAATAGTTACATTTAAACTTACTTCTGATCAGGTTTTTGGTCACCTTCTGACAGAAAATGCTGGAAATACACAGGAGGGCACCTACAGAGAGAGGAAAAGCGTTAAGTGGCTTTCATGGAAGGCTGTTGACCTGAAACGTCAACTCTGTCTCTCGCTCAGATGCAGCCAGACCTGCTGAGCATTTCTAGCTATTATTGTTTATTTTTCAGATTTCCGGGCCGGGATTCTCCGAGTCCCCTGCCGCAATCGCGCTCAGCGCAGGGGCGGAGAATGGGGCGTTGGACCCGTGATCGGGTCCAACACCGGGACATGATTCTCCAGCGACTGGAGAATCGGCGCCAGGCGCGCATGTGCGGTCAACACGGCGCCGGTCGGCTGTGATTCTCCGCGGTCGACCGGCCGAGTTCCCGCCAAGTTCCGCCGGCATGGTTCCCATATGGTTTCACCCAACGGGAGTTCGGTGTCGCAGCTGCGGTGGCCATCCTGGTGGAGGTGGTGGGGTCGGGGGGGGGGGGGGGGGGGGGGGGCGGCGGCGGAGGAGGGATCAGACTCCGGGTGGGACTCTACGATGGCCAGGCCCGTGATTGGGGGCTACCGATCGGTGGGTGGACGCGATCCAGGAGGGGGGTGCCCTATCTTCTTCCGCGCTGGCCAGCTTTGTGGCTCTGCCATGTGTGGACCCATGGCTGGAAGTGCAGGGCCCACGTATCGTCAACAGGAGCTGAGGTTGCGCACGCCCCGGGGCCCTGCTAATCCCCTTAACATCGGAGAATCATTCAAGACTTTCTGAAAAAAGTCTGGAGTCATTCATGCCCGTTTTCCGGCGGGCAGTGGGGACATTGCCCCATTTTCGGAGAATCCCGGCCCAGTATCTGCAGCATTTTATGCTTTGCATTAACATCTTCCCATGTGACTTTCAAGTCAATATTACCTAACGAAGAGTGAAGGAAACTCCAGTGATGATTTGGTTCAAGTGTTAGGACGGAATTGGCAAAGCAGTTCATGATGCGCTGACATGGTCGACAGTTGTCTTGGAGAAACTTCAGAATAAGAATTGCTGATAATGAGAAATAGGATCGAAATGTTAGCAGCATACCGGATAACTGCATGTCAAAATAAAATCATGTTTACTCGTAAAAGTGTTTCCTTTTCGTTAAAAATTGTTCTGTTTCTGGAAGTAATGATCATTGGGAAGTTAATTCTACAAATTATTTAATCTGTGCTGAAAATTTCATCCTTCCCAATAAGCCTTTCGGGGTGGCGTGGCACGATTCGCGCGGCGCCGCGGCGATTCTCCCACCTGGCGGGGGTCGGAGAATCCCGCCCTTTATATTTTCCACCTCTTTCCCTTTCCACTCCTCTCTGAAGGAACTGAATTTCCCTGCATTGCCGTACTCTACAATGGTCAGGTATCCTTGGATTGTCCAACATGCTATGCCTCTTCCACTAATGACACACAAGTTATTATTCAACATTTGTTTGCCATTGTAAACCAGGGGCTGGTTTAGCACACTGGGCTAAATCGCTGGCTTTTAAAGCAGGCCAGCAGCATGGTTCGATTCCCATACCAGCCTCCCCGAACAGGCGCCGGAATGTGGTGACTAGGGGCTTTTCACAGTAACTTCATTTGAAGCCTACTTGTGACAAGCGATTTTCATTTCATTTCCTTATTTCACTTTGATATCTCCATTGCCAGATTTCCAGGCTCCTGCATGGCCAGTCCTCTTTTTCCTCTTGTACCTGTGAATGTTTTCAGTGTTATTTTTGATATCCTTTCTCCCCTTTGTGTTTTTGCCACTTTTTATCTCTCTCATCGCCTGTTTGCCGTTGTGTTCTGTGTAACCATGTCACCAGTAGTTTGCCTCCCACGGCTGTTTTTCTTGCTGTGCACAGAAGAGAAAAACAATAAAATGAGGAAATAAGAATACCAGACTGGTACGCGTTAAATTGAAACAAAGTAAAAAGGGGAAATAAGAATGCTGGTCCGAATTTTTTTATCTGGGTTGCTGATTCTTTGGAATTCCTTTTTGGATGTTGTATTCCACCCACTGATTATCTGCCATTTTCCCCATTAATAGATTTGTCAGAATTTGTTTTAACCCAGACAAGACCCATCTATGTTTTATTTTGAAGGATTGGTAACCCATGGTGAGGAATATAAAAGAACATTAGGTTTGAACCTGTCATTGCCATCACAACTACAACAGTCATTCTGCAACTCTAATTCTTCCAAGTTCTGATGTACATGTGATAGAAGTAAGCTAATGGCATATGGAACCATAATTTATAATGCTAAGGCCACTTTGGCCGCGATTCTCTGCTGCAGCGAGAGGTTTTACCTCTCTGCCGGCGCCCGTTCCGAGATGGCATTCTCCGGCCAACAAGGGGGCTAGTAGGGACGTGGCGGGAAGCGCAGGGGCGCGGTGTCGGAGAGCCACGTAAACGCCGCGGTGTCTGCATATGCGCAGTTGGGCCGGAGCCAACTAGCGCATGCGCACTGGCCGTCATCCCCGCGCCTGTCCCAACGACAAATGGCGCAGGGATCCAGGAGCCCGCGCAGAAGAAAAGAGGTCCGCAGCCAGAAAGGCCGGTTCGCCGATCGGTGGGCCCTGATCATGGGCCAGGACACTACGGAGGGCCTCCCCGGGTTTGGACCCCTCCTCCCGCCCTCACAGGCCGACCCCGGACCCTGCAACCCCGAGGACCCGCCGGCCCAGAGCATGTTAGAACGGCGCTGGCGGGACTCGGATTTTTTCCATCCGGGCCGGAGAATTGTGGCGCCGCGGGAGAATCGCCGCTACGGCCTTTTGTGGCGATTCTCCGTGCGGCCCGGCGCCATTCGCGCGCAGCCGTTTTCACAGGGGTGGGAGAATCGCGTCGGGGCGGCGATTCTCCCACCCGGCGGGGGGGTCGGAGAATCCCGCCCTTTATATTTCTAGTCTTCAACGTACAAACATATGAATTAGGAGCAGGGGGTAACCCACTCGGCCCCTTGATCCTGCTCCGCTATCCAATAGGATTGTGGCTGATCTGATTGTGGCCTCAACTCCACATTCCTGCCAACCCTCGATAGCCTTTCATCCCCTTGTTAATTATAGCATCTATGCAGTTCAGTCTTAAATATATACAAAGACTCTTCTTCCATTTGCGTTTTGAGGAAGAGAGTTCCAGGAATCCCTGACCCTCTGGAGAGAAAAAGGATCCAGGACATCAGTCCCCTAAGATAGCAGAGCAGAAGGTGGATACGGTGGTTAAGAAGGCACATGGTATATTTGCCTTTAATCGCCGAGGCATGGGGCGGGATTCTCCACTCCCACACCGAAGTGCCCACGCCGTCGTGAACGCCGTCGAGGTTCACGACAGCGCGAAACGGCCCTGATCCTGACCGATTCAGGCCCCGACAATGGGCTAGGATCGGGGCCGCGTCATCTACACGCGGCAGGCCTTGTCGCCGCGTAAAGGCCGCGCCGCATAGATGACGCGGCCGGCGCCGCATAACTGACGTCACCCGTGCATGCGCGGGTTGCCGTCCTCCCTGAGTCCGCCCCGCAAGAAGATGGCGGACGGATGTTGTGGGGCCGCAGAAGGAAGGAGGTCCTCCTTCAGAGAGGATGGCCCGACGATCGGTGGGCACCGATCGCGGGCCATGCCACATTTGAGGTACCCCCCGGTGCAGGATCCCGCCCCCCCCCCCTTGCAGGCCGCCCCTCCAGCGTTCCCGCGCTGTTCCTGACGGCAGCGACCAGGTGCGGATGGCGGCGGGGGGAACCCGCCGTTTTGGCCTGGCCGCTCGACCCATCCGGGCCTGAGAATCGCCATTTTGGGTGTCTGCGGCCCGCGGAACTCGACGGGGCCGTTCCCGCCGCTTGGGAGAATCGCGGGAGGGCGTCGGACCGGCGTCCCGGGAAATTTTGGCGGCCCAGGCGATTCTCCCAACCGCCGCGGGAGTGGAGAATCTCGCCCAAGGAGCTTGAGCAGGGAGGTTATGCTGGAATTGTATAAAAGATTGGTTAGGCCACAGAGTATGGTGTGTACTTCTGGAATCCACATTATAGAACATAGAACATGCAGTGCAGGAGGAGGCCATTCAGCCCATCGAGTCTGCACCGACCCACTTCAGCCCTCACTTCCACCCTATTCCCTGTAACCCAATAACCCCATCTAACCTTTTTTTGGACACTAAGGGCAATTTTAGCATGGCCAATCCACCTAACCTGCACGTCTTTGGACTGTGGGAGGAAACCGGAGCACCCAGAGGAAACCCACGCAGACAAGGGGAGAACGTGCAGACTCCGCACAGACAGTGACCCTGCAGGGAATCGAACCTGGGACCCTGGTGCTTTGAAGCCACAGTGCTAGCCACGTGTACTACCATGCTGCCCATTATAGGAGAGATGTGATAGAACTAGAAAAGGTGCTGAGCAGATTTACCAGGATGTTGCCTGGGTGGAGAGTTTTAGTTATGAAGAGAGATTGGATAGACGAGGGTTGTTTTGATTGGAGCAGAGGAGACTGAAGGGGGGTACATGATTGAGATGGATAAAATATGAGGGGCTTGGATAGAGTAGACAGGAAGACATTTTTTTCCCCTTGGTGGAGGGATCAATGACCAGGGGGAATAGATGTATGGTAAGGGGCAGGAAGTTTAGAGGGGATGTGAGGAAAAGCATTTATACCGAGAGGGTGGTGGGGAGTTTGGAACTCGCTGCCTGAAAGGGTGGTGGAGACTTTCAAATGGGCGCGAGTGATCTAACATCCGACTGGTTTTGCTGGGAGTTTCCCACCGGGTCGGCGGATTCCCCACCGCTATCTAATGAAACATTTTGGGTCATTTTTGGGGGGATGGGGAGTCTCTCACCAGTTTATCCCACACTTAGAATTATTTTCATCCTGGGGAGCTGAACTCACTGGCCAGACCGGTTGAAATCCGGCTGCCATTTTGAAAGGGTGCCCAGATCTCTAAGTCGGATTGTGAGTACCCCACATCCCTCACCCATGGGCAATGCCACCCCACATATATGGGCATTACCCCACACCCTCCAAGTGATGACACCCCGCTATGGAGTCGCTGAGTGCCTTCCTTTTCTCACGCCCCCCCCCCAATCCCCCATTCTTCCAGAGTCCCTTTCATACCACCCTGCAGGCCCCTACACTTCATACCCCTGCTCCACCCTCCTTTCATAGGCATGGCCACCCTCAGGCACTGACCCTTGGCAGTGCTCTGGGCAGCTTTGCAGTGCCACCCGGGCACCTTGGCAGTGTTCCAGCGAGAGGGCTAGGGGGCCACCCTACATTGTCCCTGACCATCCAGAGGTCCCCCGATGGCCCGGGAGACACCCCCAAGTGCCACTCCACCTGGTCCATCTTTGTATGGACCAGTACCGAACAGCACCGAACTGAGGACTCCTAGGGAGGCAGTTAGATCCCGGGTCAGTACGCGTTAGTAGGTTTAAAACCTACTTGGGTGCATGTGGCTTGGGTCACGCCATTGTGGGCGGGATCCTGATTGTGTTCCCTCGCAAGGTCCGGGCAGATCTGGTGAGACGTACTGGCTGCCATGAAGCCCGGAGGAGGTTTCTCCTGGTCACGTCACACACCTGTTTGAACGTAATGTCGTAGATCGCGCCCAACATTTCAGTATTAGCTCAGTTGGCTGGTCAGCTGGTTGATGAGCAGAGCAAGGCCAACAGCACGGGTGCAATCCCCGTACCGGCTGAGGTTATTTACGAAGGCCCCGCTTTCACAACCTTGTTCTTTGCCTGAGGTGTGGTGATCTTCAGATTAAACCACCACAGGTTAACTCTTTCCCACCCTTCTCCCCGCAAAGCAGAAAGCAACCTGCATTCGTCTGGGACTGTAGCAACTTTTATGAGTATCGAAAGATCCTGGGCAAGGCTCTGGGGACTAGGGTTTGAATTCCACCATGGCAGATGGTTATCTGGTCCACTAATGTGGAAAGAGAACAAGAACAAAGAAAAGAACAGCACAGGTACAGGTCCTTCACCCTCCAAGCCTGTACCGATCGTGATGCCCAAACTAAAAACAAAATCTTCTGCCCTTACTCAGTCGGTATCCCTCTAAAGAACAAAGAAAAGTACTAAACTTGCTACCCTTTTACAGTTGGCTTACATGTGACCCCAGATGCACAGCTTAACTTCCCTCCTGAAATAGCCCAGCAAGACACTCCGTTCAACATCACCATCCATCATTTTAAAGATTAACTTCTACCACGGGCACATGGTGCCAGATTGAGTACCATCTATAAGATGCACTGTCGCAACTCACAACAGCTCTTTCTCACCAATACCATCCAAACTCACATCCTTTCCCATCTAGAAGGGAAGGACATTAGGTGCATGGCAACGTCAACCCTCCCAGAAGCTTATCATCTTGACTCAGAACGATATCACCCTTTCTGGTTCATTGCTGGCTAAAAATCCTATAACCCCTCCCTGACAGCACTTTGAGTGTACCTACACCAGATAGATTGCAGCAGTTCAAGAAGGTAACTTGCCACCACTTTCTCAAGGGCAATAAGGAATGGACAGTAATGTCGTGTTGGGTGTTCTGGTGTACAAACGATCCAACACGGCTGGAGACGGCTCTAGATGGGAAAGATGGTGTAACTCAATTTTATTTACGACTTAACTATAACAGCACACTGCTAACTTGGGTACGTGCATTAACAGCTAATCTGTGGACCCTGTCCTATTACTATCTGGGTGAGGCACTCAGCACATGCTGAATGTCTGAGTGGTAGGCTCTGAGCTCGGTGCTCTGAGCTGGCTGAACATAAGAACATAAGAACTAGGAGCAGGAGAAGGCCATCTGGCCCCTCGAGCCTGCTCCACCATTCAATGAGATCATGGCTGATCGTTTGTGGACTCAGCTCCACTTTCCGGCCCGAACACCATAACCCTTAATCCCTTTATTCTTCAAAAAACTATCTATCTTTATCTTAAAAACATTTAATGAAGGAGCCTCTAATGCTTCACTGGGCAAGGAATTCCATAGATTCACAACCCTTTGGGTGAAGAGGTTCCTCCTAAACTCAGTCCTAAATCTACTTCCCCTTATTTTGAGGCTATGCCCCCTCGTTCTGCTTTCACCCGCCAGTGGAAACAACCTGCCCGCATCTATCCTATCTATTCCCTTCATAATCCTATGTTTCTATAAGATCCCCCCCTCATCCTTCTAAATTCGAACAAGTACAGTCCCAGTCTACTCAACCTCTCCTCGTAATCCAACCCCTTAAGCTCTGGGATTAACCTAGTGAATCTCTAGGCTACTGGAATCAGCGGGAACTGTAGTCCCCTGTTCTTGTAGTGCGTGTGCTCTCACTGGTGATTGGCTGCGATGTTGTGTGTGTTGGTTGGTCCTAGAAACAACACAGAACAAAGAACTGTACAGCACAGGAACAGGCCCTTTGGCCCTCCAAGCCCGTGCCAACCATGCTGCCTGACTAAATTACAATCTTCTCCACTTCCTGGATCCATACCCCTCTATTCCCATCCTATTCATGTATTTGTCAAGATGCCCTTTAAATGTCACTATCGTCCCTGCTTCCACCACCTCCTCCGGTAGCGAGTTCCAGGCACCCACTACCTTCTGTGTAAAAAAACTTGCCTCGTACATCTACTCTAAACCTTGCCCCTCTCACCTTAATCCTATGCCCCCTAGTAATTGACCCCCCTACCCTGGGGAAAAGCCTCTGACTATCCACTCTGTCTATGCCCCTCATAATTTTGTAGACCTCTATCAGGTCACCCCTCAACCTCCGTCGTTCCAGTGCGAACAAACCGAGTTTATTCAACCGCTCCTCATAGCTAATGGCCTCCATACCAGGCAACACTCTGGTAGTGTGGCGACCAGAATTGAACACTATACTCCAAGTGTGGCCTAATTAAGGTTCTATACAGCTGCAACATGACTTGCCAATTCTTATACTCAATGCCTCGGCCAATGAAGGCAAGCATGCCCTATGCCTTCTTGACTACCTTCTCCACCTGTGTTGCCCCTTTCAGTGACCTGTGGACCTGTACTCCTAGATCTCTCTGACTTTCAATACTCTTGAGGGTTCTACCATTTACTGTATATTCCCTACCTGCATTAGACCTTCCAAAATGCATTACCTCACATTTGTCCGGATTAAACTCCATCTGCCATCTCTCCGCCCAAGTCTCCAAACAATCTAAGTCCTGCTGTATCCTCTGACAGTCCCCATCGCTATCCGCAATTCCACCAACCTTTGTGTCGTCTGCAAACTTACTAATCAGACCTACTGCATGTCCATCAGTGTGTGTTTGATTGCACCATGATATGCTGATCTAAATATCATGACAAGTAAATGCTGGCCCAGCCAGTGACATTCAAATCCCATGAAGAAATTTAAACTAAATACTATGTGCATTTGCGTACTGTTTATGTAAATCCAGGTTGTTGGGAGTGATCTAACTGAATTGCAATAGAGTCCCGTGTCGAACGGTATCAGTTGCTTCAAAATGACAATATGTTTAAAGCAAATTATGTCCCCAACCATTGCATCACCAACCAAATGTTTTGGATTTGATCTGTCCTTGTTTTGCATGTTTGCTAAGTTACTGATTATACTGGATGGGGCCTGAGCAGCAGCTGTGGAGACTGGCTGCAATAAGCTTTCAGTTCAGCAAAGTTGCATTGATGGCCGTGTGAACAATGCTGAAACCATTAGTGGGGTTTGAGCTCAGCCAAGCATTCATCAGGGGATTCCATTGCACAGCTGTGTCAACAAAGACTCTAAAGCTGAATAAACCGAAGCCTTTAAAGCAGGTTGACCAAATGGCTGCACTGTCAATGGAATTAAGTCAGCCAAACAAGTTTTGACTCCATGGCCTGAACTTCTAGGATGGCAGGGGCCAAGCTCATGGCATCCAGAGAATTAGTGGGGAACACATCTCCGCCAACTCAGATATGCCCGCTGCCATTTTGCGTGCTCATGATTTTTGATTAGTAGCAGGCGTGACTTTCAACACCACTTGGACTGGAGGTCCTGCAAATCAGAACTCTCCATTCTCTCCAAGCGCAGTGCTGCAGTGGCCGGAAGACATACTGCAGCAACATGCCTGAAACTGTTTCAGAGAATGGAAGCCAGGTATGAGGTCGGGGTCGCAGTGAGGGGAGGGTGGAGGAGTCCTGCGGGGCCACAGGCGGGTTGATTTGAGTATTGGGGCATAGGGCAGTGGGGTAGGAGGTCTAGAGGTGTCTTGTCCTTGAGGGCAGGGCGACCCAGTCAGAAACAGAATTCTGATGGAGGCCCTCATCCTTCCACCTGAAATGTGGGATTTTTTTCACAGACCCCCACCCTGACCCTGCTGATGTATGTGGCAAAAGCTGGCCTAAAAATTGAGGCTGGATGGAAATTTCCTAATTGGGACAAAGTCTTGCTTCTTGCCCACCCCAGTGTAAAATTGCATCCAATCTTATTGGATGGGAGGCCAGGAGGGAATCATTCCATGCAATTTAATGCTCCCCACCCCCACCTCAAATCCTGCTGTTGTAGTGTAAAATTGAGTCCCATGAAATTAATATGGGGTCTAAAATGTTCACCCCCATAATGGAGTAGTAAGCAAGGTGGATTTCTGAATGATCCGAGAGTGCTGTGTACAGTTTTGGCCCCCTTATTTGAGGAGGGATGTTCAGAGGCGAGGCAATTCAGAGGAGGTTAGCATAGTGGTTGGCACAATTGCTTCACAACTCCAGGGTCCCAGGTTCGATTTCTAGCTTGGGTCACTGTCTGTGAGGAGTCTCCCCGTGCCTGTGTGGGTTTCCTCCGGGTGCTCCGGTTTCCTCCCACAGTCCAAAGATGTGCAGGTTATGTGGATTGGCCATGATAAATTGCCCTTATTGTCCAAAATTGCTCTTAGTGTTGGGTGGGGTTACTGGGTTATGGGGATAGGATGGAGGTGTGGGCTTGGGTAGGGTGCTCTTTCCAAGAGCCGGTGCAGACTCAATGGGCCAAATGGCCTCCTTCTGCACTGTAAATTCTATGATTTATTCCAGAGATGAGGCGTTTGGCTTGTGCAGAGAGATTGAGCCGTGTAGGCCCATACTCTTTCGTGTTTAGAAGAATAAGAGGAGATTTAATTGAGGTATCTAAGATGATAAAGGTTATTGACAAAGTAGACGTGGGGTGATTTGGAACGAGAGG